>NC_092589.1:86301666-86937083 GCF_047663525.1 Anas platyrhynchos
ACTGGTGGGTATGATCACGGCTGCTTTGACTGCTGCAGTACCTGCTGTGCAGAGCCTGGTGACCTCTTGGTTTTAAAACACAGCCACCAATTACTGATGGATAGAGAGGATATTTGAGGTAAGAAGCTATTTACCTTTCAATATAAGCTGGTATGGATTCACTGCTGCCTGCCAAATCCCTGTCAGATAGGGTTCAGTCTGCTAAATGAGAAGAAATCTTTGGTTCTTTAAGTGATTCAAAGATAAATGCTGCCTGTCCTTACCTTCAGATTGAGAACTGCTATGTCTGTGATGGTATCCTCATACATTTGTTTCATCAGCAAACTGCATTTATGCTGGTATCCTTTGGAGTGTATTTGTAAGAGAAAACTTGACGAACACAAGAACTAACTTGGGACAAAGGCTAGGGGATGTGGAGTGGTGGCTCCTCTCATTTTTTGACCTTGCCTCTAGGTACTGCAGGAGTATGATGACTTCTGTGCAGCTCTTACTGCTACGTATTTATTATTTATGGATGCTGTAACAGTATGCAAGTAGTGTACTTGTTCATAAGTACATCCTGAAGTACTTTAAAAAAATGCTTTCTCTCTTAAATTACAATAAAAACATAAAAATAAAAATAGGGGACCCTTCAATCTTTAACCACAAATGCATGTGTTGGAAGTCATAAATAATAAATATTACTCTGGATTCTCTGATCAATAGTATTTTCAGAGCTTCTGAAGATATTAAAACAGCACAAAGCTCTAAGAAGTTGAAAATTGCAGTGTAACTGCTAACAAACAGTATTGCAGAGCTCCTGTTATGGCTTGCTTGCTTTTCTGTAAATGTCCTGAGTTATTTCAAAGTGGGGTGTACTTCACAGCAAGATCTTGTGATAGTTGCAAGTGAGTAAAATGTTACCATAGGTTTCAGGGTGTTGTATAGCCAAGGGTTTCAAGTCCACAGCCTCACTTCATGCACCACCTCCATTACTTGGGCGAGGGGAGCAGCACCTGGGTCCATCCAGCCCACTAGGAAGCCTGGTTTCTGCACATTTGGCAGAAGGGACAGCAGGAGTCCTTGGGCCAAAGAGGAAATTTTGGCAGTTCTGCCTTCTCTCGAGATGCCAACTTTGTGTGTTTGAATATTTTCCACTAGCAACTTAAGATAGTTTGAAGGAAATGCAGATCTGGATTCAGTACTTGTAGAGTAGAGTGTTGTGGTTTTGTGTTTGGTTTGGTTTGTGTTTGTTTTTTGTTTTTGTTTTTTTTTTTCAGGTCTTGGTTGCTTACATAAACCAAGAGCATTGGAAATACTCCAGTGAAACAGGAAAAAAAAAAAAAAAATCCTCTTTTTGGATTTCTTCAGAAAGCGAGGCTTTATGTAGCAGGTAGTTGCTGTACTGAAAACTTCCCTTTCCCCCCCTTAGCCATCTCAAACCACTGTGCCTGCCTCTGTGCTGCTGCTACAGGACTTTCCCACTGAATGAAGAATGCTGCATGTATTCAGGAAATAATTTCCTGCTGTGAGGTGTCACTGGGGCATTTGAATTGATTTATCTTACAGTCTGACATGCCTAATGGCAGCCTAATAACTCTTAGCAGGCTCAGCAGTGGCAGCACTTCACATATAATGCTCTGAAAGCATCACTGCGAAACTGGATGTTCTGGTTACAGCAAGATGTAGAAGTTGGTTTCAGTATGCTGAAAGGATTGGCTCTCGTTAAATTTTTCCTCCAGCTTAATAATAAAAACACAAGGAGAAACTCCAGTTTTGTATTTTATCATACAATGTGTGCTGTGGGCACCCCTAACCAGAGCTTGTGGCGGTGAGAGAGGGAGAATGTACTACCTTACAAAATCACTTTGTCAGGTTTTATACCGAGCTACTCTATTCTGTGACCAGAGTTTAATAAATAAGTAAATTATATATATATATATATAATTTTTTAAAAAGAAGATTTATGTAAAAATCTGTCTTTTTTTTTTTTTAGTATTTCAAATTCAGGTAACAGGTACAAATATTTTCTTGCACAAGCAACAGTTTTTCTCTAGGCAAATTTTCACTTGGTTCAGTGAGAATTTTCACTAGCTAAGGACATTCCCTGGTGTTACAGAGTCCTTAACAGTTCACTCACTGTGAAGACCTCACTTTGCACTAAGAAATTCAGAGAATGGTAGAAAAATGAGAGCTGAAAGGTTTTATTTTTTTCTATACAGGTATACATACATATATTTAAAGACTTTGCAATAATGCTGTAATCACTTCAGTAAGACCCCAGGACACGTGCTGGCAGTGTATTCTGAAATTGTGCAGTGTTGGCTGTGGCAGATTCCTTACTGAGGAAAAGCCTGCTTTGTGCCGCAATGACTGCAAAGATTTTTTTTTTTTTCTCACTTTTTACCATTTTATTAAGTATGTTTTTGGTAAGGTCTCAGATAGGAGATTGTATGTGCATGACCTGTAGCTCAGATTCTCTTCAGTGGCTTTGGCTGCACCAGACCTGCAGAATACAACTGTGGTTCAGCAAGGAGAAGCAGTTGGCATAAATCATCTGTCTCATAGGTCTGCGACTCTTCTGGATCTGGAAGGCGTTGTCTAAAGCCCATTGAGTACTGGAGAGGTCTTGATGTACGAAAACCCTTGTACTGTCAGTAATATTTAGACAACAGTTTGAATGCTAAATGTTGCTGGCCTATATTTTTTATATTTAGGCTCACATTACCTTGCAACGGCAGGGTTCAGATAATTTTTAGCATTTCAGACAATTTCTCATCCTCTCAACACCTCAAGTCCTTGGCTTTTTGAGCCTGTGGTCTGTCCATCAGCTACCAGGGAGCAGCACTGGGATCTTGACTATTCATTGCAAATATCAACATCATTGCTCAATATGCATTAAATGAGAAGAATTTGTTTACTTGCTTGTAAGGTGTTCTGTCTGTTATTTTAGCAGCTGCCTGGGGCCTATGTAGATATTTTAATCTGGAGAAAATATTTCTTCTATTTTCTTCACATCATATCTTGATGCATACTATCCGTGGAGGGCAGGAACATGTGCTGAGTTATGAACAGATGCACAAAGCAAGGATGCTGAAAATAATGTATTGGTTTGGCCTGGCAGATGCCTTAGGGCTCTGATCTCAATTTAAATTTTGGTGTAGTAATACTGGCAGCACAGCACCTTGAGGCAATGGGATTCTTATTTTGTTTGTTTGTTAGGAGCACAGAGTGTTGTACAGTGTGTTCCCTGCTGAGCAAAGCTCCATTTGTAAGCAGAGTGCTCGACACAAAAGTTACCTGGCAAAATTTATGCCCTGATAAGCAGTGTGCTCTGGATCTGAATTCAGGATAAAACGCAGCTCTTTTCTTTAGCGAAAAATCTTGATTTAGAAGTGATAATAATTAAAAGCAAAATATCGTTACACTCAGCACAACTGTGTCATTTCTTTCTTCAGTATTGAGTAATAAGGTCAATCCATGAATTGTGCTGACTGAGCTTGGTACTTACTGTTTTCTTTGTGCCCTCTGCTATTTTAGTGGCAGAAGTGGCCAAATTAAAAAAAATCCCTTTATTATTGCTTACTAATATTCTTTATTCTAAGAAAAACAGTGTTTCTTTTAACACTTGTTTCTCTTTATTGTTTAGATAAAATACCCAGCAGAGTTGTCATTGTGTCCAGTAGAAGGTAAAAGAACTAAATATCATAAAAGTCTTTGACATTGACCCCTTTATGAAATGATGACATCCTCACCAGTGGCCTCATCCTTAGGTCTAGCTTAGCTTACTTTTGGTCTTATTGGAATGACTGAACAAAAATTTTAAATAAATAAATAAATAAATAAATAAATAAAAATAACAGGTACTGGATTTCTATTATGGGTGATTTCACAGGAAAAGAGAAGATCCCAACAGCTGGAGACTCAGTTGATTTGCAAAATATTTTCTAGGTGGCAGGTTTTGTACAGTCTGTGAACTATTAACAGATTACACCGTGTGGGGACAGACACGTTTTAGCAGAGGTACACCCAGCTTGATGATGAATATCACTGCAGTGTTTTCTTAGGAAAATTTGGAGCCTTTCCCAGCTGCTGGTGTTTTCTAAGGAAGAGCTAAATAATGTTCTGGCATCAACAGGCAGGGCGTTTCTGCAGCTCCACCTCCTTGGCTTTAAAAATTTAACTGATGGGCAAACTAAGAGTGACTTTTCTAGTGCCCAAAATCACAAAAAGCTTCTCTACACCAGTTGAAGACCTCTTTCAAGTGTTTGGTTTAGTTTGTTGTTTTGTTTTGTTTTTCTTTGTTTTTACCCTAAGTGAAAGAAGACTGAAACCGAAGCCCTATAGTTTATCTGGGGTGGCTATCGTGCTGCATAGCAGCAGGAGCTGTGCGTGTTTTCCAGCAGCTACAGGCAAGGATGAGCGGACTGAACAAGTTCTGAGCAGACACCCTCTCTGCAGCGTAGTGTCATGTCTTAACAATAGCCTTATCCCTCCTGGCAGCTCTATAAAGTGAGGAGATTTATTAAACAATAAAAAGTGGGGTAGGTAATTTGTGTTAGCTCTCCATTAATTTTTATTATAATTTAAAAAAAAAAAAAAACCACCAACCATTTACAAAGTGGTTGAAATACTCGGTGAGCAACCAGAAATAAGACTTGCAAGAACTTGGGTAGTGATGACGCTGCCTTTTGATCTTGTTCCTTCTGCAGCCACAGAGAACAACCCCAGCACAGCGTACCTGTGAGCCTCCATGGCTCGCACTGTTACGGCTTTTGCAGTTTCTGCTCTTCAACAAGAGACCTAATCACTTTCTGCAGCATGAAACAGGAATTTAACTGATTAGAAACCCCAAAGCCCACCATCTTGTTCATTATTATTAAAATCTTACAGGTAAAAAAAAAAAATAATAATAATTTGGGATGTAATTAGGTTGCATCATAAAAGTTTCTTGGTAAGCTATTTCTAACAAACAGCTGAAGAGCAGTCACATGGAAATATCAAGAACTGCACAAAATAAAGCTAAAATGATTTTGCCCCAAAAGCTTTCAATTTACACTGCAGTTGGGTTAACCTTAAAATGAGAAGTGTTCACTTTCATTATGTTTATCTGTATATATACACACCCAGATGCTCGCATTATTGAAACTATTACATTGCAGGTTTCATTTTGCCAATACTTTTGTTTTGAAAGATACCACACCTTAGAGTGCATATAGAGAGGCTGTTATTTATTTCTGATGTTAAAATAAACCTAATCTGCTGTTGTGTTGCTCCTGCATTGTTCTGCAACTCCTGTGTTGTACAGAAACCAAAATCTTCCTGGTCTTTCTGAGGAGCATTTCCAGATACAGCACTTTAGTTACTGGTGTATAGCCTGTGAAGCCTTTGTTGGCCACACAAGGATGACTCCTTGTTGGCTTTGACCATCTCTAAACCATGTGAGGGAAAAGTTTGTGCTGCTATGTGACTCCAAAGCATGTCAAGCCCAGCACTGGCCATCAGCTGTTTTTACAGAGTGGTTGCTGACTTGATTCCCAGATCCAGTCCTCATCCTATGCTCGCTCCCATTGTTTATGGAAGGGCTTGACCAACCTGGCTCCTGCAGGAAGACCTGCCAAAGCATCACCGAGCGACGAGGAAACACAAACAGATCCAGTCTTGGTGTCGCACGGGTTCCCTCTGGAGAGCATCATGCAACCCAGGCCGGCCCCTCTCCTGCTGACAGACGAGCCTTATCTCCTCCACCATCCTTCCCATGTTCTAATTTTGCGTTGCGCCGCTGGTGACTCAGTCTATTAAACGGGCGTCGTATTTTATTACAAACCTGAGCTGATTAATTACATGCTGTTAGGCAAAAAAATGCAGGGCAGATGTGGAGGGGGGAGTGACGCAATGGAAGTACAAACAGAAAAGTTGTCACTTCTGGAAAGAGAGGAAAAGGAATGAAAGAGCCGTGACGTGAACTTAACCAGCAGAGCGGCTTCGCTGAGTGCATCGGTGGCTTGAGGCATCTGCACTAACCTTAAAAGAAAAAGGTAATGCTTTTTGGAGAAGAGCCTGAAGGTTCTTCAAAGGGTGAGCGACTGATTTGGCAGCAGGGAAGCAGCGTGGGAAGGCAAAGGGCATGGAAGATGGGTGCTCATGCAGCTCCCTGCATGGCCACGAAATGGGTGCCTACACCTGGAGGTCCTCCATGGCCAGGGTGGTAAATCTGAAGCCTGCCCTGGGAGCAGCGCTAAATTGTTGCATCCTAAATGGAAAACAGCAAAAGCACCCAGGAAAGCCGACGGCTGGCTGAGGGCTGGGCGCCTCACCTCTCGCCCATGGGGAGGGAGGACGCGACTCCAGCCCTCCACAGGGAGCAGGCACCAGGAAAAGCCAGCCCGAGCGCGATGAGTAACGCCGGGGAGGAGGGCGACGTCCCGCTGCCAGCCCGGCTGCTCGGGACATGGGGTGGCAACGCCTCTCTTTCGAAAGAAGGCTCCACAGACTCCCCCCCACCCTCACCAGAAAAAAAAAAGCCCTTTTAAAAGCCCTTTTGAAGCTGTGGATCCAAGGGCAAAGAGTGAGCGATACGCTATTAATGAATCCAGCATGGCAGTAGACGAGAACGTGAGTCACTCCAGCAGCCTTTTGCAAAAGAAGGTGGCAGGTATCTCATGAAAACTACCTTGGGTGGTTGCTCACTCTCTTTGAGGTGCTGGCTAAGCCAATTTATTTTATTTCATTTTATATATATATTTTTTTCTACAGTTGTTTGTGCTTGAGATCATGCAGAAATGAACATTTCTGCTTGTTCTGTAAAGCAGACAGCCCGTCCATCACTACAGCCTGCACATCCATGTTATATGATGCCATAGGAAACTTGCCAAAGCCTGTTGAGTAAGAAAAGGTTTTTTCCCCTTATCCACCAAAACCAGGGGCTTGCTTGCTCTCTGGAGAGGCCACGTGAGAATCCTATAGTGTAGATAAATACTCCTAGAGTGTCTGAAAAGCCACGGCTATGTGTGAATTGGCTCACTAGGAAACCACTTTCAGCATTTGCTGACAGTTAGGAAAAGCCTTCCTGCAGTCCCACGCTGCCTTGTAGGTGTCTCAGAGCCCTGGCCAAAAACCAGCTAGAAATGATCCAGATTTTGAACGCATTATTAGTAAACTGAGGTGACTCATTGCTTTTAAAATAGCGGTATTATCACTTCTTACTTCACTGGGGAGCTCAAGATCCTTTGTATCAAAGGGGCTAAGAAGGAAAATCATCGGGCTACTGCTCGTGCAGTAGCACTAAAGTGTGGCATTAATGGAGAAGCTTCAAAGTAGCTAGAAAATCCTTGGATTAGGGAATATAAGACTAAATCTGGTCACACACTTTCTGGAGACTTTTACTTCAGGAAATTAAATCTGCTCCTTGCAAGAATAACTTTTATCACATATCCTCTCTTGCACCCATCTTTCAGCATTTTCCTTTTAAGTCCCTGTGGTTTCTAAGGTGAAACTTGCCTGTGTGCCCTGCCCTGGGAGGCAGAGCAGCACCCTGACTCGGGACAGGGGAGAGCAAGCCGTGGCACCACCTGCCTGAGCTTTTGCAGCAAAGGAAACAAACAAACAAACAAAAAAACAAAAAAAAACATTATTTTTTGCAATAATATAATTATGTCTTGTATCTCATCCTGCAGCCCATTCCAGCCTCTTTTTCGTACTGTCGCCTATCTTCCCACTTAATATACTTTTTGCACAGGGTCAGAGACAATTTGGCTCAAGACGTCCTTCTGCTCAGACTGGGGTCAATTCCAAATGAAAGCAAAGCTCCTCAGATAACCCCTGCCTGTTTCTGAAGATGTGTCCTCAGCTAATGCTCACTGCTTGGAAGCCTGGGCAAAACAGGGACAGGGCCGAGGAGGTGGAGGTGTGCCAGCTCCTGTCAGACAGGGCAGGCTGTGGAGGAGCAGAGGTAGGAGGTTACACAGAGGATCTGGGGCTAAACTGGCTCTTCTTGTACCTATAGGATATATTCAGCATTAAATCATGATGAATGGACAGTCAACGGCTGGCAGGAAATACTGGTGATTCCCAGTGAAAGCAAAACCACATCCACCATGTGATTCAGAAACTAAAGCTCAGCAGTGACCAGTGACTAGCATAAGAATAACGTCAGAAGTCCAGCCTCAGAAACCACAGTCAAAATCTCCCCAACAAAAGATGTCATTAAAAAGGGAGGTGAACTGGCACTATACGACCAGGAGGGATCCAGAAATCTCTTAACCCACCAGAGGCACTGTACCATTGCAAAATATCCAGCAGGCCACTGAGGATCCTGTGCTCCAGGAGAGAAATGAGAATTCACAAAATTCAGCAAAATCCGATGGACCTCCCCAAAAATCAGCGGGCAGCAGCCACAGCAACTCCCTATGAAGGAGATGGAGAAGAGGTAAAGAAAGGTAAGTTTTTTAATGTTTCTGTAATATATTTAGAAAGAAACAGGATGGTATATTCAATTCAAGCAAAATGAGAGAAAAATCATGTAAGTGACATATAAAAGAAATGGTAAATGAAGATATTAAAAACATTTATCACATAAACATGTTTAATTCTTGCTACATACTCAGGAGATCTGGAAGGTCTGCCTAGGAGATAATTGGCCCACTTATCTTCATTGAGAATACATCCAGGTATACAAGGAAAATTACTGAAACCTTACAGGGTATTAACATCAGGCCACTGTTAAAAGGGCATAAAGATGAGCCTGGTAATTGTGAGACGTGTAGTCTGACATCAACCCGAGGCAAAATGATGAGGCTGCTGATAGGGGGATTCGGCTGATAAATGGCAGGAACAGAAATGAATGCTGCTCGATGGGATGGAGAGGAGCAAGGCATGGGATTCTTGATTGCAGGTCAGCACTGGGTGTAGACAGATGTCTGTTCTTCCACAAAACTGCTGGCTGAGCACCGTGCAACGCTTCAGCAAAAGCCTTATCGGTGAGGCGTGTCAGAGGCGGCCGCCTTAACGGGCCAGTGGCTGGTAGAGCTGAAGAAGTGGCTGTGGCAGGAGAGGTGTCAGTGGTGCAAGGCTCCTCCTCGGGTGGCTGCTACTCCCTGCCATTCGGTTTTAACTTCTGTGGCCTGGGAGGAAATCTGGAATTGCTGCTGACCCACTGCACAGGGGGTCCAGGTGCTGGCAGTGCCACAGGGGCGGACCTGTGCTGCACACAGCTAGGCCCATCCGCCAGGCTGGTGGCATCTCAGCAGCATTGTAATTGAGGGCAGAAAGCACTGGGTGGGCAGAGGAGGATGGGAGGAGTGAGGAATAACAGAGAGAGAACCAAGGTCTGGGGAGGAGGAGGACACGGGGAGGAAGAGGCACGCTGGGTGCTGCAGGCACCATGTGCCCAGGGTTATCCCAAAGGATGGCATCCCATGGGAGGGACCCCATGGGGAGCAGGGGCAGAGCGTGACCACGAGGGAGTGGAGGAAACAAAGCATCAGGGACTGACCACAGCCCCCATTCCCTGTGAGCACTTGGGAAGGGAGTGATGCTGAGTCTGGAAAACAGGGGAAGGAAAGTTGACAATTTAACATTTGTTTCTCACTGTCCAAATCTATTTTAGGTGGTAAGACATTATTTTTCCCCAGGTCAGGTTGTTTTTGCCCATGATGGTAACTGGTAAATTACCTTATCGCCCTGTCTTTCTCCTGACACAAGTGTTTTTTCATCCCATTTTCACCCCCTGCCTTGCTGAGAAGGAGAAGTGAGGGAGCGGCTGGGAGGGAGCTGGGCTGTTTGTGAAGGCTCCCACGTACAGTTTGTGGGAGGCAAAGATCTTAAATGCATTAGCTAATTAGAAAAAGGGGTGATTAATAACACAAATTTATAAAGAGTGAGGAGGATGTGTCCCTGCTCCTCCCAGGAGCAGTGATTTCCAGCCTGTCCTTGGTGACTGTATGCCAGGGACCCAGTGCCAGCCCACGCTACCCCAAAACCTGAAGATGGATGCTAGTGGCAGATTGATCTTTCCTTACAGGTATTTTCCCCTTGTGTGTTACCACATTTACCAGTTCAAAAAACAAGCAGTTTCTCTCTGAAGTATTGATTCTTAATCTTGTTTGCCCTTCATATTTGATTTCACTAAAGAGAAGGAGCTCTTGTCTTTGCAACTTTTAGTATGTGCTGTACTTACTGTAATCCATCCCCTGTGTATCTTAACTATAAATACAAGGTTTTCCAGAGAGCTGCTGCTAACTCTCGAGAGACCGATAAATGGCTGAGATATATTTTCCAAAAATATCCACTAGAGGGTACTCAATGACCTTCCAGTGAAGGGAGGTTTGTATTCCGGCGACTGCAGGAGGAGAGCCGAAAGAAAATGTCACTGACAGTGGCATTAACAATAGCAGGGGACAGCACGGTACCCGCAGGCAGGATCTGAGGTGACAGGAGGCTTGGACTATCTCAAATCCAGCACGAACATCGCTGTACCACCTCTCCAACCCGTCAGATGGAAACGGGACAATTTGTATTCCCGGTGGGTTTTGGTGGCCCCTTGCCCAGAGCAGGAGCTGGTGTCCAGTCCCGCTGCATGCCAGGGCTGGCCGGGGTTGGGGCCCCAAGTCAGTCATGACAGACAGTACACCACTGTGTTTCCTTCCCCTTTTTCCCACTTTTGCTGTCTGACCTTCGAGAGGAGAAGCTTTGGGGGTGACCTCGGTGCCAGCTGGTTTGACACAGCTGAGGTTTTCTAAAAACACGTATTTTTTATACTGCTGGCCATTGACACAGTTGATATCGGAGTATAAGCAATCCTCTCATAAAACAACAGTGATCGCTGTTCCATGGGCAATCTATTTTTATTGTGCTAATCACTCGTGATTATTTTAAATGGGTGGCTGATAAATGTCCTTTGTAGGCAGGCTAGAAGATGAGGTGATTTTAACATGCAGCTAAGTCACATACATCCACGGAGGCTTTATAAACCTGAAGAATTCCCTAGTCATGAATTTCTGTTCATATTATTATTCCAGGCTTTTATTTCTCCATTAAATGTTACAAAGGGCATGTAAAATGCTAGGAATGGTCTCGAAAAAGCTGTCCCTGAAAGGATATGCCATTCATTTTTTGCCTTCTACTTTCAAAAAATCAATAATAAGCATCTTATTTCAGGGTTGAAAGAGAAGATTTTTACTATCCAGCAGGACATCTGAGTTATTGACCTTGAACGCTAATCAGTATGTTTGAATGTTCTCACCAGGTTTAGAGCCGAAGCTACAAAAAAACTAATTAAATCAGCAGGGGGCACGATTTCTTCAAAATATCACAGGATTATCGGAGCCGTGTGCTGGGCTTTCTTTCTGTTACACAGCTCAGGGCTGCTCACCAATATTGTTTTTAAAGATCTAATGGCATTTTTCTCACTTAACCTGTTCTGTCCAATGCCTTGAAGTCAGGTCTCAGGTTAGGGTCTGTTGTGGGATCCCAAACAGCCTTTGGGGGCAGTGATTTGCCACCTGGGCTGACAGACCCTCCCTGAGATGCTCCACGATGGGGAAATTTCAGGTGTTATCAGTGCTGTTCATGGTCCTGCATGGGACCAGTGGGCCAGGCTTGTGGGGCGAGGGTGTCACTGTAGCCATCCTGGAGTCCTTTTTTCTTGTTTTCCTGGAGGTCCCTCTTTCCCTGGAGTGGCTTGAGCCTTGTTGTCCTAGCCATTAAGCCGCAGCGTGCAGAAGTGTGTGATCACATCTACCCAAGGCAGAGAACAGCAGACACAATGACCAAAGGTCCCAGTGGATGGCACCCCAAAATCCTTTTTAGCAAGAAGAGGAAGGCAAAAGTGAGCTGAGCTCCACCACAACTGCTTTCACACCCCCCCTCCTCAATGGCAAAGGGGAAGAAAATACAATGGAAAGGGCTCAAGAGTTGAGATAAGGGCAGGAAGATCACTCAGTAATTATTGTCATGGGCAAAACAGACTCAGCATAGGGGAGATTAGAGAAATGTATTGCCTATTACTAACAAACTAGAGCAGTGAGAAACAGAACAAAACAAAAACAAACAAATAAACAAAACTAAAAAGACCTTTCCCTGATCCTCCTTCTTCCACCTCCTCCCCCCGAGTGGTGCAGGGGAACGGGGAATGGGGGCTGTGGTCAGTCCCTGATGCTTTGTCTCCGCTGTTCCTTCACGGACTGTCTTTTTAAATATTTTGGGCCATTACCCTCCCATTTGGGTCTAGCTTTGGCTTTTTATCTTGTGCCAGATCTCAAACCTTGAAAAACTTTTTTTTTCTTTTCTTTCTCTCCCCTCCCCCCCCCCCATCCCTCCAAAAACTTATCTTTAAGCCATAGGCACTCAAGCAATCCAGCAACACCTGCTGTCCTGGGAGGCACTGGCACATCACCTGCCTAAAACAGATCCTGCCTGAAGCTTATGCCTGCTCACAGGTAGGAGTTAACTCCTTGGTGAACTTAAGGGCTTAATGCGGAACTGCTAAATAGAATAAAAAAACAGATAGGATTACAAGGATTTCCCCTGAAATTTCTCTAGGTCCCTCTCTCCTTTTAATCTCTGGTACCTTACTCAGGCTTTTGGCACAACACATACCGTTGGCTCTGGCAGCCTTTGCAGGCCACCAGGTATCCAGGTATCCATGTTTTTCACCTATAGAACAGGCAGAACAAACGCAGCCGATGTGCTGAAGGTGGTCATTGAGATGGTGCTCTGAGGTGGGGAGCAGATGGAACAGGCTCTGGAGACATGACAAAAGACTGGGAGATTTTTTTTAATTTATTTTTTAATATTTTTAGCGTGTTACTTTATGTACCTGATACAAAAGCTCAAGCTATTTTCATCCTGAATTCTTATCCAAGCTCCACCTCAGGTTCTTGGAAAGTTCAAATTCACCTTCTGTCTTTGATCATCACAGAAGGGGATTTTCTCTTTGGCATCAATGATAGCACATAGATGTGGGGGCTAGATTGACTATGTTTGCTTTGTCTTGCTATAAAAAGTCCCAGTTAAACCACAACTGAGTAAGTAAATCAAAGTTCAGAGCACAGCATAACTGCAAATACGTGGTACTTCATGGTTTATGAAACAGCATGTTGGTTATTTTAATAATTGCGGTGTCTTTTTGTTTCAACCAAATCCCCTGCCCTCACTTCAGCACACTTATCTAGGCCTCTAATTAGGTGCCTTTGATCCAGCCACTATTAGCCTTTCATGTGCACCTGCCCCCCCCCAGCTTTTAGGTACTTCAGAAAACAAAGTGGGAACGGGTCTGCTTGGGCTTCACTGTGCAAGCACGAGTGACAATACGACGTGCCAGCTTCCGCTGAGATGAAACCAGGAGACCTGCACTCTAAAACAGACTTCCCAGAAGATGAAGTGCTTTAGCTTTGCTTGTTCCCCAGTGAATATGCAGGTGCGGATTAAAGGCCACCCACCTTCTTCTGCTCTCCAGAACAAATTATGTGCCCTGAAGTGGGTGCGTGTTACTATGGCTGCCAGTTGCTGGAAAACCTTGGTCGATGCATTTAAAAAGAGCTATTAAATGCTGAAAATAAAATGAAATAAAATAGGTAAATGATTATTTTCCAGATGAGAAATATTTTACAGCCATATTTAATGAAAAGACAGAGGTGATATGAACCAGGCTGCAAATTTCTCTTTCTTTGCCAGACCCAACCTCCCCACCATGCACATGCAAATCTCCTACTACACGCACAGATGCTGAGGACTTCATTGGTTTGGACACATAGGTCTCTATGTCTCTGAATTCATGCAACTCAACTGGTGGCTATGAACCAAGAACTATGTAGGTGTTCTTGGTAGCTTTTGGCCATTTTCTTGCATCCAGGGCATTGCAATTTCTTCTCTGAGCAAAACATTTTGATTTTGGAGAGCAGCAGGAGAAGCCCATTCCCTCAGATACATTTTGTCCCATTGTTAAAAATTGAAGCCTGCTCAAATGGCACTCGACTTATCATACACACCCTTTGGGCTGAATTTCTGAAGCAAAACAAGTGATATTACAGCAGGGATGGGTTTCTTGGTTTACTAGATTATGTCGTCATATTGATGTATGAACAGCCGGGAACGCATCTGTCTTGATTTACTCATTATGAGTGGGCAATACTCTCTTTGTTTTCCAACTTCTCAGCAATGCAGGCCGTTAATTAAAATGTATGGCTCTCTCAAGTGCAATTTTAATTGTATTTCAATTCCAACTTAAAAGGCCGACAAATAACAAAGCTGGGTATTATGTACACTTCGAAATGCTGAGACTCATAGGGGGAACAGACAGCTCCTGCAATCAGTTTGTTCTCCCACACTGCCCAGTTCCTGAGAGTGCCATTTGCTTGACTAATGGGTTTTAGTTCTTTTATTTTTCAGTAAAAAATCAACAGTTTTAATATAATTTTCCATCAGAATCTCTTTGTGGCTTGCTTGTGAACTAAGGAGAAAGTTCTTCAGCCCCTGCCCTTCATGCTGGTGGCACCAGGGCGCACGGCAGGCTTGATCCAGTTCACATCACTACATCGCATGGCCTTCTCCTCCTCCCACCCAGCCTCTCCTGGTGTTTTTTCCCACCATCCTTTCTCCCTTCTCTCATCCTTACCTGGCGTGCCACCTCTGCAGGGAGATGACCGGTGGGCCTTGGATGTTGCTGTCACCTCACGCACCCTCTTCCAGTGGGACCCCCTGTCCACCTCCTTGTCTCGTTCCCACTCTGTGTTTATCTCCTCAGTCAGCACCAGGGCTTTCTCTTGACAGAGAGGTAAGGCACTTATGCTCCATCCTGTTTCTGAAGGCCATAGAGAATGAAGATACACGTGCATTCAAAGGTAGTTTCAAGTCAGTATGTGTGCCTGTATTTGCAGGAGCTGTACTTGTAGCAGAAGTCATTGTTTCTTGCTCTGTATTCATGTTCATACCTCCCCAAACGTACCTTCTTACATGTGCCGAGTGTAACACACATCTGCCCATTGATATCACGTCCCTATATACGAAAATTAGGGTTCTTAAATTATCATTGTAGAGATGTTTTCCTTTGTTCACTGTTAGCCACAGAGTAGCCCATTTGGATGCAGTTCACTCTGCTCTCTCATAAATTTTATACTACTCCAAGGAATATATAGATTAGTCTTGTGTTTAAGAGTGCAGCTGGTATCAAAAAACTATGAGCAGATGAAGAGAGACCATTGACTTTGACAAGAAGAGTCTGCATTATTCACATGTGAGCAGCTGAAATGGGCTGCGTTTGATGCCTGCCGTAACATCCCATTACTGAACGTCAGACATGCTTATCACATATGAGCTGTGAGGTTAGTAGATTTCATGCCAAGACCCTGAAATTCTCACTCTGGGACTTCTCATTTCTGGCTGAACTATCGAGTATTACCATTTTGGCAGACACGATTATTAATTTTTTAAAAATCCAATAGCAACAGATGCTTCTTCAACTTAGACCGCACAATAACTTTGCAGCCTATTTCATCACTTGTTTCATAATATTTGGTCCAATCTGACACCTGTGTCAAGCATCAAAGCTTATCTTCTTCAGTGGAGGACAGCACCCCCGATTTAGACAGCAGCAGACTTCTGATTTATTGAGATTTCCTCTCCCCCTGTTTAACCAAGATGAAAAAGAGTTGGCTAGTACAGAGAAGAGCATATTTGGTCACTTACTAGGCAGTCTACATTTGCCTAGTATTCTTTTAAATATTTTAATTAGATGAGTGGGAGGGGGAAACTTGGTCTCATTAATCGGTACACTGAAAATATTCATGGATAAGCTCCTGAGGGAAGAATTGCAGGATATGGGTTATTTTAAGCAGCATTTGTCTGTCTATGCAGCACTGAAAATGCTTGTGATCTACAACAGTTGACAAATAAAAATTTGAGCAATTATGTGAAGCCAAGGAAGTTTATTCTGTGCTGAATTACAAATCACCCTACACGGATAGGTCCAAGGGAGCAATTGCACTGGCAGTAAAAGTCCAGACAAGTCTCCTTACATAACACCAACAACAAATCCAACTTTTTTTTTTCTCCCCTCAGACCCACATCAATATGAGAAAGGGAAAATCTTGGAATGTTTAATTCATTATCATGCATTTAAAATGTATTAGACACCCTGGGAGCCCTAAGAACTTAAAACCCGTGCTATTTTGAACAAATTAAAGATGGCTCTGAATAAATATTAATTTCCCTTTCACATATTGCCTCTTAGCTCAGTAACGTGCCATCCCAAACTCTTTACCCAGAATAAACTCCTAGTGAAGTGTGTGCCTGGGCAGACTTGGTTGTGTCAAATACTGACACGGGGTACAGTTAAGTTGCTTGAGCCTATAGTAAATAAATGCAGAGGCTTGCCTAAAGCACATTTTAGAGCAGCAATTACCCACAATTTAGCAGCTGGCTTAATGAAGACACCAGATATACTACCCACCAGGCTACCATTGGACAAAGGTTCCCTCTGATGGCTCCCATCCTCCTTGCTCTCTCAGCACTCCCAGCCCCATGTCACCTCCTCAGTTCTGCCTCAGCAGTTTCTTGTTTATTCGGACCATGATTACAGAGTTACCTATAGCATTTATGAGTTGCAGAACTCGTTAAACAGAAAGCACAAACAAAATGTAATGGCCTTTAACCACATAGCCAAATTGTGAAAATCTGATTAGGTTTGCCTGATTTACACCATTTGAGATCTCAGAACCCCTCTGCCTCATGGCATACAAACACAGGCCATGTAGATAGCATCTGAAAAGAGCTGTCAATTGTCTTAGCACTAATTAATCAATCAAGCTGATGATAGTTATGCAACTGAACATTCTATTGCTGCAGTAACTTTGCTCATTTACTTGTTTTTTCCAGCCAAGACCACCCCAATATAAAGAAGTATCCTCACAGAAGGAAACACTGAGATTTACAGAGGTAAGAGGCTGAATTATAGAAATGTATATTGGCACCCAAAGATGAGGGGTAAATTTTTCTTAAATTTACTTCTTAAATTTTTAAAAATGTTTTAAACTTCTTAAATTTTTAAAAATGACCAGCATGACCACCACTGAAATGAACCTATCTGAATCCAAGTAAGTTGCCTCAAACCTCACAGGCTATTTATGGTGAAACAATTGTAGCCAGGCTGACTTGGCTTTTTTTCCCTTGGGGATAGCATATACTCAGAGAGAGGTATAGAGAATAACTATTTTGGACCCAGTGGCCTTGTTTTTGTTAGTAAATTATATGGACTGGAACCTTGTGCTCAGGTGGCCTGGCAGAGTTCACAGAGGACTAAATGCCCTAAATTCCCTTCACCCCCAACATCATGTCCCTGTCCATGCTGAAGCAATCTGTGTCCTAAGCTGTCCCCAAAATGTTCCTGCATGCTCTCTAGGATCCTGCTTTTTGGTGCTTTCTGTATCCATGCCAGGGAATGTGCCCACATTTAAATGTGGTGTGCGATCACCTGCTAGCATTTGGTCCAGTACCTTGGCTCCATTTTTTTCTACCACTATAAACATGTCCATTGAATTTCTGAGTGAAATAAAGAAATCAATTAGAGGATTGAAAGGAAGACTGAAAGTATAATTGAGGTCTAAGCCACAAGATGGGAGTATTGCAAACACCTCAATAAATGAAAAAATGCAAAACGGTTTGCTGGTGAAATAACACAAGCTCTAGAAGGAGTCCAGACCCATTTCTAAGGGTGCCTGGTCTGTCATCTGGGGTCCTGATGAGGTGGTCTCTGTGACACCCTCCCATTTACACTAGCACATTTAGGCTGTCCCATACGGTTGGCTCTTGAACGCTTTGGCCTCCTCCACATTGTTCAAGTGATCCTCGAGAGTCCAACCCACAAGAGTCCCTGCTGGAGGTTTTCACAGCTGTAACTACAAGCCTGATGTAGAGCAACTCAAGAAAGGATATTTGGGATGTGTCTGTACCAAGGAGCAAGCTTTGTGCCAGCTTCTTCTGAGATCAGGACACCCTGCTATTGCCAACTGGAGAGAGCCACCCATCCCCGTGGAGCTGATGGAGATGAGCCAGATCTGGGAGCCTCTGGGAAACTCTTCCTCTTTCCCACAGAAAGAGTGATGGAAACACTCAATCTCTCCCACCAACATGTCTGTACTGCAACAGCATGCTGGGACCCGTCCCTGGAGGTGTTCAAGGCCAGGCTGGATGGGGCTTTGGGCAGCTTGGTCTGGTGGGAGGTGTCCCTGCCCATGGCAGGGGGGTTGGAATTAGATGGTCCTTAAGGTCCTTTCCAACCCAAACCATACTGCGATTCTATGATTTTATGATTCTATGACCTGGACACTTTGGGCTCACGAGCAGAGCTCTGCCCTCCTCAATCCTCGTGCAGGAAACCCCTCCTCATCTGACATCGGTGCTGCAGGTAAAGGAGACCTGTTTTAAGGCCGTGGTGCTGTATTTTACCTGTTTGCTTCTTTTGAATATCCACACACCTCGGGTCCAGAATGCAGCCATCAAAACACGTAGCTATACTGAAATGAGCTCTTCCAGGGAAAAAAAATAATGACACTTTCAAAACTGTTGCTTAGATCTTATCTCAAGATTTACCCATCTCTAGTCCCAAAAGATTCTTGGGGAATCTCATTTTTTAAGCTTCCAAAGCTTGTTATTCTTGCTTGGCAGTGATAAAATGGAGAATGAAACCACATCTGAAATATTTGGTCAGATGAGTTTCTATGAACTACAATTTTGATGACAGATGAGAAGGTTGGTGCTTAATTTAAAATTCATGGATTTCAGCAAAGTGCTGCATTTCTACTTATACAGCAAGGATTTGCTACAAAGAAGTTCTTGCAACCTCCAACAGCCTTGCCAAAAATCTCTTTCAGAGCCTATCTGTATGCACAGCTATTTTATTAATAAGGACACACGGGACAGGAGTGTTTTGGGACACCGGATTTGTGAGAGTTGCTGTACACATTGGACAAAATATCCCTGCCCTTAAGAAAAACTACGGACACTGGGGAGCTGAAGGTGACTGCAAGACAGTTTAAAAAGTGTCAAAAAAAGGAGAAGCTATGTTTTGTGGCTGAAAATGGTGTAAACTCTGGATTTGGAGACATCCTGATAGTGCAGTTGTGACCATGAAATCAAGCTGAGGATTTGGAAGAGAATAACATGTTAGGAGAATGAGAGGATTTTGCAGGATATGTTTGATTTATTCGAAGTTTCATTGCTCAGAGCTTATCCCCAAAGCAATCTAACACACCATGGAGTAACGGTCCAAGAACACTGATCTTTAACTCCATTGAAAACCACAATGTAGAGAACAGAGGTAACATCTTAAAGGGTATTTTTTTACTGTTATCCTAATGGATCCCAAAAAACAACATGAAAGATCTTAGAGAAGTTGCAACTATAATTCTCCAAGTTTACTTTAGCAGCTGTACAAGCCAGGTTAGTGATATCACCTCAAAAGCCAACCAGCTTGACTCAGTGTTAAAACAGTGGAAATATACGTTCAGAAAATAATTATATATTAAAAAAAAAAAAAAAAAAAAAGGAAAGGAAAGGAAGAAGAAGAAGAAAAAAAAAAACAACAACAATCAAACACACAAACCCTAAGACATTGTAAAGTTATTGATTATGCAATGCAAGTTGTTTGTATATCAACTGTATTAAGGGAAAAAATTGAAACACCTGGAAGGGACAGAGACATAATTATTATTGGTGGCATCTACTGCATATCCTGGGAGAAGACAAGAAGACAAAAAAAGTGAAATGAGATGCTATGCTGTTCTATTGCTCTTTCTCCCAGCATAACAAACCCATATATATATAAATAAGCAGCTGGTGGCTCCCCTCTCATACCCCTTCACTCCCCCCTCAAAAAAAAAAAAAAGGAAAAAAAAAAAAAAAAGTAAACAGATTTTTCCAACTAGCAGGATGGTGATGTGAAATAATTATAATGTCTGTAATCTAGGAATGAGCAAAAACACCAATTACCATAGCAAGACACTTCATATGCCATCTTTTGGGAAATATTGCATTTCTAAATAATGCCATCTAATTAGAATCTGACTGTAGCTGAGCATCTATACACATAAAACTAAATATTTTAAAGAAATGCAGTGGCTGGAGTCCAAATGTGCAAGGATCCATAAAATGAGGATGTGGGCACAATTCTGGTAAGCAGAGCTTTACAGGGCATGGTGGTTTTGCTGATTTCAGGGTTGCTGCTGCCCATTTGCAGTGTCCTGCCAGCTGCACCTCATGTGCACTCTGCCGACGGAGCGGTGGAGATTGGCTCTGCTGGTTAATAAAACAAGATGCATCTTGTTCGGGATGATGCAGATGTCGTCTGCTGCCACCAGCAATCTAATTCACTGCTCTGATGTTTGTGATGGTTGCAGGTGAGTGCTGCAGGAGCTATGAGGAGGATGGAGATGTCCCCATGGGTTTTGTTACGGCGCTGAGTCCCATGGTACCAAAACCAGTGCTCCCAGTCCGAAATGGAGAGCACCCACATAAAGCATCTTCTCCACACTTGCATTAGCACAGGATCTTGCCAAAAGAGGTGGTCCATAGCCTACATTTGCCTGAGTGAAGTTCACCAGAGCTTCCTCCTCACTCCTCCTCCTCCTCCCTACCCTGTGACCGTGCCCAGGGCTGGCTGCTGGTGGGTGCCTGTTTGCTTTGGTCATGCTGGGCCCCAGGAGGACCAGAAACAAGGACAGAGGCACCACTACGCTGCCACAAGCATGTCGTGGAGATAAGTTAATTAGTGATTGTGCTGCAGCAACGTTATAGGATAATGACTGCCACGGGAGAAAAAAAAAAAGTATTAGGAAATTAGTATTTTGGCAGAGTGTTTGGCTAGCATGAAGTAAATAAGGCCTGGGGCAACACTTTTGATGAGGAGGAGGTGCTGGAGGAGCACAAGGAGTGCTGAGAGCAATAACACAATCCCATCAGTATCCATGCAGCCAGCCCCTGCTATCCATGATGGAAAATAAATAGCACCTGGGTATAAAAATCACCTCCTTGGCAGAATGAAGGTAAAATTTCCATTCATCACATTTCAAAACAGCCTAATCACACAACATGTACATGATATCCATAAAGGAAAGGCTTTCTTAACATAAAGATGATTAATAATAGGCAGGGATGTGTTAGGTATTTTCCCACTGATGAAAAACAACCATTTAGGTCCAAACATAAATACCGCGGTCGTATAATGAAGTGTTTGCATTAATCTACCAAACAATTTATTTTTATTCCTGCAGGGATTAGTGCCATTAAGAGAACGTAAAGGAAACACGATTCTGCCTTATCCACCTGATGAATGGAGGAGAGGGAAGGACCAGTACCTGCAGTGCAGGTGATATCACTGTCAGTGTCCACGGCCTGGGGTCTACAGGTCGCAGGAGCCCCGAGCACCCCAAGGCCCTGCCCCAAGGGAGGGGGAAGCCCTCACCCACCCCTGTTTTCCCTTCCCCAATCCCAGGGAAGCCTGGCATTGCTAAGCTGCTCAGAGTTTATCTCCTTATTCATCTGCAGGAGGATTTTCAAACCTGGCATCTACAGGTTTCAAACCCTGCAAGGTCCCACTGACCCGAGAGCCTTTTTCAGAGCCTGTCTGCTGAGCCAAGCAGAAGGCCCAGGTGCTCACCCGAAGTACACAGGTGTCTTTCTAAAACCCACGTCAATCTGAAAATCTTGTCCTTGAAAAGTACCCTGTCCCCCAGGTCACTCACTGCAGTGCAGATCCCAGCCCAGGGGTGCTCTGCCATGCACGAGTGACCATGGACACAGGAGGTGTCTGATGGGGGCCAGCTCCATGCCCCCGTCACTGTCATTCAGACTATCCCATGAGAGATAAATTCTACCTTGTACGTCCTCACAAGTAAGGCAGCTTAGATACTTACCTTATCTCATCCCTCTTGTTTACTGCTTACACTCTGCTTCACAAGCAGCTGTGTGCTGGGATGCTCTTTGGGCCGTTTCCCCCCAAGAAGTCCATGTACACGATGGGTGCAGCATGTCCCTGAAGAGCAGGGTGTCAGGGGTGCGTGTCCCATCTCCAGCACCTCCCCGTGGGCTTAGCTCTTACCCCTGGGAGCTGCCACTGGTCCTGGCCTAGAGGAGGTACCTGGCAGAGGTGGTCCATTGGGTAATTTGGGGATAGTTTGAAGGGGTCATCTACATTTTCATATGCACATTGCTGGACAGAAATATTATCCCAGATAGGCAGAAGATGGCAGGGTCTAGGTGGGAGTTTGTAGCTGTAGATGGAAAATAAAGTCAGCTAAGTCAGAGGCTCTTTTTTCCCCCATGTGAACTAATGATTCCCATAAGCAGGTATCAGGGGATGACAGAGACTGTGAGCATCACACGAGCCCACATTGCTCACACAAACCACTGGGTATTATTTAAATAATGCTCAGGAACAGTACACCGTCGCTCCAAAATTCATGTCAGAAGTAAACAGCCTTTAATGTTGCAGTGCTGCTCTGGCAGCTGGCTGTGGGAAGCGGCACCATCCTTTACCTACTCGGCAGTGAGGCTTAGGGGCGCTGGCTCATAAGAACTGCTGTGACTTGCAGTTCTGCCTTTTGCATCACCAAGCCTCCTGTTAATTCAAAGGGCTCAGCAGGACAAAGAAGGCAGGCTGGTAAGGATATAAGTAAAAATAGCAGCAAGCGTCGCCTACGCTTATTTCCAGCACTCCCTGTTCCTCTGTTTGGCTCTCAGAAGAGGAAGGACACTGTGATGAAAAACACCCACTACCAGGCACCACACCTGCAGCTAAAACTGTAGCACCTCAAACTACAACAACAGGGTTGTGTTGAGCCCCCAAACCCAGCGCTGCCCTCCAGGCAGCTCAAGGATGCACCTTGCTCTGCCACCACATCCCTGAGGAGGGGACGGGACCATGGAGGCCACCGAGCCTCCTGCTGCATCAGCCCCCACGCTGGTGTAGGAAGAATAGGGGACCCTGGAAGGGACAGAACTGTCCTGTAATTCCCAACCCCCCAAATTTTAAAGGTTACCTTGTAATGTGGTTCACCATTATGAAAATAAAAGTCGTTCCAGATCTGTTGTTTCTTTCATGCAGCCAGGTCATCCAACACTTCTAATTTTCCATTAGCAGAAGGATGGATGGGGTTAGTCCTGGTTACTAATTTTGATGTTATATTTGTTGTACCAAAAACATACTTAAAGAAGAGCTTCTATAAAATGTCTATATGCAAAGAGCTCCATTTAACCACGTCTGAAAAAACTGCTGAAAGAAAACAATAAAAGTACATTACAGTCTTTCAAGAGGTCAGCACTATGACTGCCAGTGTTTTTCAGGAGTATGGGGATGTATAGCCAAAGTCTTACTTTTCAAAACCTCTCTGTGGTCCAGAAACAGATTGTTCCCTCTAACCTATTGGGTAGAAAGTGTTGACTATTCTGTTGATGTGACTTGTGGAAGCGCTAGAAGCACCGCCCTCCCATGGCCAGGGATTCCTTCAGCACTTTATAGGCACCTGTGCCTATAACAGGTACTGTAGATGAGAGGGCTGGAAAAAGAAGGCTTTGAGTATTAGGAGGTTCAGGTACTGATGTTCCTGGATAGGCTTTTCTTATCAGTATAGTCTGTCAGAATAAACGTTACAAATAAGGGAGAGAAAGGGCATGAAGACAGCCCAAGACCCCTATTTCCATGTCCCTGTAAGCACAGACATACGGGATATGATTTTCAACTCATCATGAATCAGTTTGGTACAAAAAAAATATCTTTTGATTTGGCACATGAACTTGTTCCTAACAAGGGCTCACATAAGCACTGCCTAACTACAAGTAGATGCAGGTTAATTACAGATATTGGCCCTTCAGATGATGACCACACCTCTACCACCTGCTTTTGGGACACAGTGATTTCTGTAGCATCATCTTTGCTAATAACACCTAGCACCACCTTGGGTGTTCACCACTTGGCAAATGGAAAAATTGTTCACTATTTCACCCACCAGGCCTGTCCCAGAGGCATTTCAGAGCACAACAGATGCTCTGAGACCCTGAAAAAAAACACTGTAGGAGTGCCCAGTGTCCTGTAGGAGACCACCCTTCCTGAGCTCGGTTCCCATCGCTGTCCTAAGAGGCTTTGAACCCACAGGAGTGCATCGGCTCCTTGGCAAATTTTCAGACCAGTAGGTTATACCAAACTGGACTGCTCGAAGCTATCTTCCTAGCTGAATATTGCACACAGGGTCATAGCTTCCAGTGCTACCTCCAGCAGCATCTCCAACAGTAATGTAAGTGGGATGCAAAACACGGATCCTCAGCACCTCAGCCACTCAGCTAAGGTATCGTGCCTTATGTCTCCTCCTCAGCTAGAACAGATTTTCTAGTCTTCATGGAAGAAGCAAACAGCTAATGTTTATCATGCAAACAAAATTGCACATGCTATTACGCTGCTTTCCAAATCTGCTCTTATATGTATTTTGAATAATTCTGCTTCCCTGTAATTTGAAAATTAGAGCTGAGACATGGAACTTATCCAAAAGAAAGAGAAAAAAAGTATGGGCTATGCACAGAGGATGTAGTGCTATTATAGCTGAAGTGGAAAGAATCTCCACCAATTCATTCACCAATGACAGGACGTGCAGAAATGACACCAAGCTGCACCAGGGTATGCTCATACTGGGCATTAGGAAAAAAATCTTTACCATGAGGGTGGTCAAACACTGGAAGAGGCTTCCTAGAGAGGTGGTTGATGCCCTGTGCCTGTCAGTGTTCAAGGGATGTTTGAATAATGCCCCCACTAATACGCTTTAACATTTGGTTAGCCCTGAAGTGGTTGGGCAGTTGGACTTGATGATCTTTGTAGGTCCCTGACAACTGAGCTATTCTAATTCTATATTCGTTGGTAAGTGCAGCAAGGTTTGGGTACATGTCTTCCAGGCTAAAGAAGGCTAACTGTCCTCTACAATTCTCTGATCTTAGTTTTACTTCCCTGACTAGAAAAGAAAACAGGAGAATTCAGAAGTGCATCTAAAATCACAGTGAAATGGGATACAGATTTCCTCATACTCTAGGGCTGATCAGGGGAAATAGCTGAAATAAAAGCATTTGGAATGGGAATGAAGATTGGTGTTGGAATAGGCACTGCCGAGTAAACTTTTTTTTTTTTTTGAACCTGTCTCAGAACTAAGATCCTTTACTTGAAATAACTTTGTCTTTCAAGGAAAAGCAGGCTCCAGCGTTGCCATTTCTTTGTGACTGCACTAAGAATCCCTCACAGGAGCAAATCACCCAGAGAAGCAAGGTAACTGTTTTCCAGCAGAGATAACATGTGCTAATAGAGTGGAGCTTTCAGTGAAACGCTGAGCACGGGTTGTATCCTCTGGTTTTATGAAAGATACCTTTCAATCACGCAGCTTACTTTCATGCTGCTTTATCTGTGGCAGTCAACGAAAAATCATGCAAAATGGATTAGAAGAATGGCACATGTTCCAAACGAGAAGTTGATTTTTGAGTTACTTGCCAAGAAATGGAAGGTTGAAGAAGCTGTAAACGACAATGGGATTTAAGATTTGAAAGCTGCAATTATAAAAGACGGATGCCCTTAGGAAAGTGGGTCACCAGGGGAGTAGGAGGGGTCTGTGCCATAGGCAGGTCTGTAGGTTACTGAGACAAGGCTGGATTATATGCTGGAGGGTGGATTAAATGGTCTTCCAAGATAAAATTTTTGTAGCTGTATATTCATAATCTTCCTCAATTACAATAAATCTTAATATGTCACTGGAAATAAAAAGTAACAAAATATAATCTAATTTAGCCACCTAGGATCTGGTACCTGATCATTTAGGCTACTCATTTGATACTCAATTGTGAGAGATGGGACTGAGCCAAAACCTTTTTTCCTTGCAAGAGACTCACAGTAGCAGCAGCAGAGGTCCTGGAGATCAGCCTGTGCAGTACTGCCTGGGACACAGCCATATCTTACCTCCACACGGAGTGTAGGCCAGTCATTTCACCTCTGTGCTTTTTGGATGTAAGGTGGTCAAATATAAATTGTGAATAATATTGAAACATAATTCTTAAACAGGCTGCCCTGCTACATGCTGTGTTAAGCATGAAGTATCTTTCCCACGCTGTTGAGGGGCAGAACTCACAATTCTCTTTCCTATCCAGCCGTTATCACCTGAAGGAAGGAATTAGATGCCTAATCTCCCTCTGCAGTTCTTTTGTTTGTTTGTTTTGTTTTTGTTTTAGGTGATATAAAGCAAGATATAAATATATATTGCTTATAAGATATAAGATATAAAGCACAGTATCGTTTTTTTTAGGTGATATAAAAATGGTTATAGAGAACAAATGACAGAGAGGAGACAGAGGATTAGAAGAAACACAGGGGTAGACATAATAATATGAGCTCTCATTAGATAGCATTTCTGCTCTTGTGTGCCCGCTGATTTAAATTTCTGCTGTAACTTTCTAAAATACGTCGTTTGGGCATCCAACTTCATGCATGTCCTGCTGCAGCGCATGTTCTTGGCCAATCCCCTCTGGTAAACCATTTCATGATCACCTTTCATCTACCATTCAGCTCTGAGTGACATTTTTCTTCAGAAAATGATATTTTAGGATGTAAAACCTTTTATGGAATTTTCACTATTTTACATTTTGTATTAAATTGCTGTATTTTCTTAGCTAATTGAATAAATTGGCCAAGGCTAAATAAATTTCAACATTCTTTAAAGATGTCCAGATTGATTATCCTGTATCTACTTTGGAGTAATTAGTCTTCCACACCGTGCTATTAGCAGTTAATTCTTATCTTGATACAGAAAATCAATTCTACTCTAAAGTAAGGTTTGTTTAATTTAGAACTTGAAGTGAACAATCGTTTTTTAGAATATATATATATATACACAATGTTTTGAGAAAAGGTTTCAGACAGACCTGCTTTTCTGCAGCCTTCTCCATTTTGAAATGCAGTCAGTGGCACCCACTTTTGAGATACTTTTGGCTTTAGTAAACAATAAAAACAAACAAAACGAAACAAACAAACCCATGTTGAATGTCATTTCTTCCTGATGCCAAGGAAGTGAAGTACAAGTGTATGAATCGTAGAACCACAGAATGTTTTGGGTTGGAAGGGATTTCAGAGCCCACTTATTTCCAACCCCCTGCCATGAGCAGGGACACCTCCCACCAGACCAGGTTGCCCAAAGCCCCATCCAGCCTGGCCTTGAGCACCTCCAGGGATGGGGCATCCACAGCTTCTCTGAGAAACCTGTTTCACCACCCTCATAATGAGTAGTTTATTCCTAGTATTTGATTTAAACCTTTATTTTTAAGTTTAATACTGTTGCCCCTTATTGTGTCACTACACCCCCTGACAAAGAGTCCTTCCCCAGCTTTCCCTTTAGGTACTGAAAGCCACCATAAGGTCTTCCTGGAGCCTTCTCTTCTCCAGGCTGAACAACCCCAACCCCCTCAGCCTCTCTTCGCAGGAGAGATGCTCCAGCCTGCTGGTCATCTTTTAACAGGCCCATGTTCTTCTTGTGCTGGGGACCCCAGAGCTGAATGCAGCACTCCAAGTGGAGTCTCATGAGAGCAGAGCAGAGGTGGACAAACACCTCCCTTGCCCTGCTAGCCACACTTCTTTTGATGCAGCCCAGGGTAAGGTTGGCCTTCTGGGCTGCAAGAGCACATCGCCAGCTCATGTCCAATTTTTCATCTACCAGTATCCCCAAGTACTTCTCCACATGGCTGTTCTCCACATATTCATCCCTCAGACTGTATTGACATTTTGGATTGCCCTGACTGAGGTTCAGCAGTTTGCACTTGGCCTTGTTTAACTTTATGAGGTTTACATGGGCGAAGCTTAGTGAAGTCAAGCTGGAAATATAAACTTGATAAATAGTCTCATGAAGTCTAGAAAAGAAGTAAAAATACAAACATTATTGGAGAAATTATATAAAAAAATAAACATCTATTTGCAGATTTTTGGAGCAGAAAAAAAAATATTGAAATGAAGCTGTTAGCAGACTTCAAATAAACTAGACTCATAGACGGACAATTCTTTCTTCTCAGTGGATATTTAGGAAGAACATTACTAAACAAGCCAAAACTGTGGGCTGTCTGCAAGCTAAGGCATATTTATCGCATCAGGACTTAGAAACCAGCACATCAGAATACTGGAACCTCTAGAGATAAAAATAAATGACTAAAAAGAACTAATCCATATGCTTCTGTTCAAGTGTGAATCTTAAACTAACTCTGGGTCAGTATACAGCTGGTGAAATCAGAGATTCCCATCATGCTGGGGAAAAGAAAATCTGTGAGAAGTCTTAATGAGGACCTTCTGGGGATTGCTTGGAGTACGCACTTGTGGTGTTTGGTCCATCACAGGCCTCTCAACAGAGAAGTACCAAAGGACTATGTGCCATCTCTCAGTGCCCAAAGAACAGTAATGGCACGATTTGTTTGCCCACATAGTAGTGCCTCATGTCACTCAAGATGTTGTAGGCTCTCTGAGATGCTGTGGGGTGCTGTTGGCAGTGGCCCAGGACATAGGCAGGTGGGTGCCTGGGGCATCCTATCATGCCAGACACCTCTGTGTGGGCAACCAAGCCAAGGCCAAGCTGTCCCATCAAGCCAGAATACCACAAGCTTGAGGAGAAAAATAAAAATCTGTATTTTCAGAGAAGTGAGGATTCTTTAGGAGAAAACCCAGTAAATGATTTTTAAAAGGGAGTGTCTCAAAAGTCAGCAAGGCAGTCTTCTCTACTTTGCTTCTCAAAAGCTTTCTGTGTTTTTCTTGAGAAGCTATTGAAAGAATAGAGCCCAAAGAAAGGAACGCAATGTTGGAATGGATAGAGGTCTGTTTAAACACCAGAAATCATAGCAGATGGCTGTTCCCACATACTGAGATGTATTGAACCTCTCTGATGGATGCATGTGTAGTTTTTCCCCGGGGAGACCTGTAAGGAGCTGTGCTCTGTGTCAATGTCTGGGCAAGTCAGCAGAGAGGGAATGGATGAAGTTTGCTACTGGCATAAATAATTCAATCTATTTCCAAAGCTGAACAGATAAGACACAGGAATGTTTTTAAATTGGGAATGGAGTGTAATTCTTGAAAAACAGTGAATAAATCTTGCTCAAATCTTTACCAAATCCAGCTTAAAAACAAACAGAAATTCAAGCATTCTTGGGTCCCAACATATGGGACTCTATCCTTGTTCTCCACATCCCACGCATGCTGATTTCTTATTTCTGTATGTGAAATATGATGAGAAATAGAGTATGATTTCATTTCACAGGAGCATTATTTTTTTCTTAAGATAAACTGAGAGATTTGGTAGGGTAAAGACTTAACAACAATCCTTCAGAATATAAGTTTTGTGTATACTTCATCACCCTCTGAAGAAGTAGCTGACCTCCAAAGTCATAATTGCATAATAGACTGTCTTTATGCAAAGCTGGATTAAGTCACTCTTGCTCGAGCCTAAAACCACTTGTCTGTGCCAATATTCCCTTTTTCCAATTCATGTTCTGTCCCCAGTTCTTCCATTATTCACTGAGGTCCAAACTGTAAATGTGAGATGAGGGAGAGCTAAAAATAAGCCTTATAGCAGCACTGCTGAAGTGGCAACAAACTGTAGTGCCTGGGGGCTGGATGAATAAACCAAGAAGGTGAACAAATGGCCTCAGGCAAAGGCATTTGGGTGAGAATTTCTCAAGCTAGCATCACAGCAAAAAGAAATGCATCTTGTACAAAACTCTGTGAGACAGCAAAAAAACTCTAAGTCCCTTCAAGAGCAACAGCAATGTGAAGGTCATCATCACACGGTCAGGGCAACACAGGGACACAAACATATCTGAGGGTTTTATTCTACTGATCTCCCTCAAGTGTGAAGTTCATGCCTCTGTAATACTGTGTGTCCACATAGAGAATGTATAACAAAGATAACTGCAAGAATATATTTCCCCAGGGATAATAAAATAAAAATAAACAAAAAGCAACAAAACAAAACAAAGCAAAACGGCACTCAAATCCATGAAAATAAATAAATAAATAAAAGAGTTCAAGTAGGCAAATATTTCTGCTGAGTACTTCCAATCCATTTTGAGCAACTTCACAAAAAATGAAGGTACACATGCAGGAAGAAATTCCAACTTTTCTCATCTTCCCTTTCTTTTCCCTTAGGGAAAAAAAAAATGTGTTAGGCATAAATGATGATAACATGAACTTGGAGCCTTTTAACTTGCAACAGCTTGCTTATTCTTGCTTATCTTCTAAATGAGTGAGGAATCTTCTCAGTCATGTACAAGTATCTGCCCACAGTACAGTGTCGACAAAATGTAATGTGGAGGATGTCAGTAACAGAAAAAATATTATAGAAAATGATACAGAATTACTGAAAACAAGTAAAAGATTTTGATAATATTAAACGCAGGTGGTCTTTGTGGGAGGGATCTACAATCCAGATGGAAAGAGAACTGGTCAGCTGAACCCCTCCAGATCTGAATCTGGTGAGGGACAAAACAAAAGCCATAAATGGCATTTTTTTAAAGTGTATCAACAGCAAAAGCAATACTAGTGTAAATGCAGGTCTTCCGATGAGTGGGACAAGAGAGTTGGTGACAAACGGCATGGAAAAAGCTGAGGTCAATGCCTTCTTCCTTGGTCTTTACAGGTAAAACCAGCTTTTAGCAGTCCCATGTCCTCAAGACCAGAGGGAAAGTCTGGAGCAGACCTCTGTGGAGGAGAATCAGGCTAGAGAACATTTCAACAAACAGGGCATACACAGCTCTATGGGACCTGATGAGATGTACCCACCAGTGTTGAGGACATTGGCCAATGTCATGGCAATGTCATGATTATTTTTGGAAGGTTATGGCAATCGGAGAGTTTCCTGAGGACTGGGAGAAAACAAATATCACTCCTGTCTTTAAAAAGGGCAAGAAAGAGGGTCCAGGGAACTACAGGTCATTCACCTCAATCCCTGAGAAGGGTGGTTGCATACTGGAAGAGGCTCCCCAGGGATGTAGTCACGGCACCAAGCCTATTGGTGTTTAAGAAGCGTTTGGACTGTGCTCTTAGTCACATGGTCTGAATTTTTGGGTAGACCTGTGTAGTTCCAGGAGCTGGACTCCACGATCCTTATAGGGTCCCTTCCAACTCGGTGTATTCCATGATTCCATGATTAAATGAGAACCATGGAAAATAAACCCCTGCTTTTTGTCTGAATTCAGTGTTATTAATAGTGCTAGAAAATGCACCTTTTTCCTAAAACAATGGTTTGCCTTTAGTTGATTTTGCCAGCCTCTTCAAGTTAACAGCAGATTACTATCATCTACTCAGATTTCCTCTCAACTCTTACACCGGCAAAAGATCACCCGTCTCTGGATAATGCACCAGTAGCAGCTCTGGGCAGGGCCTGCATGCCTCCTTTGCATGGCGTGAGACCCTCCGAAAGTTGTGTGTACTGAAATGACCCCCGTGGCAAGGTCAGAAAGAACTCATCTGCCTGTTTCCAGACCAGCTTAACCAGTAAGCAGATTACAGGCGTGCTTGGAGAGTTTCTGATTGCTTAACCCAATGAGAGCCTTGCAGCACATGTATTTTGGGGTTGATGCACAAGACTGCGGAGACCTTTGCATTGCTGATATGATGGTGTGGAGCGACGAAACACTGTCTGCCAGAGCAGACAGCAAATGGGAAAATACTCAGTGTTATTAGAGTACCAGCCAGCTCATAAATGATGAACACTACTTTGCGAGTTTCTAAAAGCATCTGTGTTTCATCACCATTCATCGTAAAGAGGAAAATCCAAGTTAACTACACACCTCTCAACAAGTATTTCACCTTAACTGAACATGCATTAAGCAATGCCTGTTGAATGAAAGATGGCTTTTCAGCAACAACAATATCCAAAACCCCATGTAATATATATATATATATATATATATATATATATATATATATATATATATTATTTATATATTTATTTATTTATTAGAATAGGTGATACTATACTTTTTTAGGATATTTACTTTTTAGAGTGGGTGGTAGCACTGTGATTTTCCAGTGACTGGCTGCAGTTTTATTTACCTATTTACAAGACTGAAAACTCTAATGGTAAATTGTAGCTGCCTGGCAGATAACACCTTGGTCATTTCCATTCCAGCTTGCCCAAACTTTTGAGACTCTCATTTTCCCCTCAGCAGCCCTGGTCTCCATGTGTCAGTTTTCTTTCAACTCTATGTCCCAGCTTCATCTAACAGAAACTACCTGCCACCATCCTGCTGATGCCAAATGGCTCCTGCCCTGAAATAAAGAACTAAATAGCATGGCTGTACTGCTGATCTTTTTGTTTTTTGTGGCGATGCTTTAACACTGGGCTGGGTGGCCTACCGCTGCCTCAAGGGCCAGCTCTCCCCATTAGGTCACTGGCTTGGTTAACCATCACCATACTAATAAACCAATTACTTGACCAATAAACTAATTAAATAAGAGCATAGCACTTTCACCAATTTGCAGTTCTATCATTCTTCACACTTTTAGGTATGATTTCTGAGTTAGAATTTAATCACCTGCATGCTTGTTCTCTAAACACAACCACCACTGGATCCAGCTCTGCCACCCCTCCCTGTGCCCTCCATGCCATGGGCTCTGCCGTTTGGTTCCACCTCTCTACCCTCCCACACAAGTCTTTTGGACGTAGACCTGATGGAGAGTCCAGCATGTTTTCCAAGGTGTTTCCTCCAGTATCTTGGGATAAAAGGATTGGGATATGCTCATCAGCTTCAGTGCTACCTGTAGGTGTCCACAATCCTATCATGAAATGTCACACTATTTGTTGTTCAATGGTTATTTCATATCTTTTTCTCCATTTTCTTTTCCTTCCTTGTCTCTTTTTCACCTTTACTTTCATTTCTCCACCCAGTCTCCTCCCCATATATCAACACAGTTACCCTATTTTGCTGTATCCATTTCCAAGTTCAGTATTTCTGATGTTATTACTTATGCAAACTCAACTTTACATGGCACTAATGGTCTGGTTTCCTAGGCACAGGTGCTCTTGCAAGGTTCTGCTCACCAAAAAGAAATTCCAAATTCCCCTTGACTTAGCTGATTTCGCACTGATTACCTTGCATGCTTTCTGAGACACGGCACTGTACTTTAGCCTTGGTGCCTCTGGTTGGCTCCAGTTGAGTTCAAGCGCTGTCTTTTCTCATACACAAACCAGCTGTGTTCCAAAGCTCACCCTGCAGCATGTTTTTCTCACTCTTCTCGTGCTCACAGTGTGTCCTGCTCTCCCGTAGTTGCTTCATCACAAACTATTGCCATGGACATGTTCCTGGGACACCATCCTACTCCATGCAGATGTGCTGTCTTGCCATGGTCCCCATCCATGGACATCGGCACGGGCATTGAAGGACAGGTAGGGAAATGGGGCAGGTGCAACCTCCTGTTGATGGGAAACTACACAAAATGCCTCTGGGCCCTAGGTCTGCCTGGAGGTGAGGCTGCTGGAGGGTTTTAACCTGCTTGGAGGTTTTCTGTTGTGTGGATGTGAGCACTGCAGCTTCATTTCAGGGAGAAACGCGTTTTATGGAGGGTACATCTCTGAGGAGAACTGGCCAAGTCTGGGTTTGGCTAAAGGGAAGAGTAAAAGACAAAACATTTTGGCACATTTCTTGCCATCTGATGGGGGCAATGCAATTTTGCTTTGTAAGGCTCTGAGAAAAGTACTTGCTATGTGCAGTTATTTTCCTCAAAGGTTGTAAATAATTTATTTTAGCAACTCCAGTACGAGTACAAGCTTTGGGTGCCCTCTCTCATCCCTACAGATGAACAGTGGCCTTCTTAGAGGAGTGATGCCACTGACTGCGAATTTGAGACAAGCAGTTACATGAAGCTGAAATGTTATTGCCAGGATAGTCAATGGAAGAGCAGAGGAAAATGTAGAAGAAACCTGGTCTAGCTTTGAAATAAAAGTGTATTGAGAAAAACAAAACGACCACCACCAACAACAAAAACAGTGATATTTCATTTCCAGAATGTGGGCAGGCAAAATTATGTTTGACAGGTCCTGTGCCTGGGGAGAAACTTTATTTCCATGCATCATCATGGTCCCTCAAGGCTCCATTTTAGGGCCGGTACTTTTCAATATTTTTATAAACGATCTGGATGTAGGAATAGAAGGTATTTTGAGCAAGTTTGCTGATGACACCAAACTTGGAGGAGTTGTGGACTCGAATGAGGGTGGAAAGGCCTTGCAGAGGGATCTGGATAGGTTGGAGAGCTGGGCGATCGCCAACCGCATGAAGTTCAATAACAGCAAGTGCCGGGTCCTGCACCTGGGATGGGGAAACCCTGGCTGCACGTACAGACTGGGCGATGAGATGCTAGAGAGCAGCCTAGAAGAGAGGGATCTGGGGGTCGTGGTAGACAACAAGTTGAATATGAGCCGGCAGTGTGCCCTGGCAGCCAGGAGGGCCAACCGTGTCCTGGGGTGCATCAAGCACGGCATCGCTAGTAGGTCGAGGGAGGTGATTGTCCCGCTCTACTCTGCGCTGGTGCGGCCTCACCTCGAGTACTGTGTGCAGTTCTGGGCACCACAGTATAAAAAGGACATGAAACTGTTGGAGAGTGTCCAGAGGAGGGCTACGAAGATGGTGAAAGGCCTGGAGGGGAAGACGTACGAGGAACGGCTGAGGGCACTGGGCCTGTTCAGCCTGGAGAAGAGGAGGCTGAGGGGAGACCTCATCGCAGTCTACAACTTCCTCGTAAGGGGGTGTCGAGAGGCAGGAGACCTTTTCTCCATTAACACCAGCGACAGGACCCGCGGGAACGGGGTTAAGCTGAGGCAGGGGAAGTTTAGGCTTGACATCAGGAGGAAGTTCTTCACAGAGAGAGTGGTTGCACACTGGAACAGGCTCCCCAGGGAAGTGGTCACTGCACCGAGCCTGACTGAATTTAAGAAGAGATTGGACTGTGCACTTAGTCACATGGTCTGAACTTGGGTAGACCTGTGCGGTGTCAAGAGTTGGACTTGATGATCCTTAAGGGTCCCTTCCAACTCAGGATATTCTATGATTCTATATTCTATATCATTTATAAAACATTTTACAAAAGGAGTTGGCCAGTGGGAAAAGAGTCACTTGATCCTTTTACTTGATCTTCCTTCCCAACAGTAAAACCAGGTGAAATGGCAGCTCAATAGTACAGTATCGATGAGTAATGTAAGATTTTTTATTCATTTATTTATTTATGATCTGGTATCAATAAAGACTTCATTATTTTCTTGCCTGATCTCCATTTCCACATAGGAAAGACTTTTAAAGGTTATCATTGCCAATATTGATGTTATTTCTGCTTGCCTCTCCTGTTCTTTCCTTCCTGCTGCTGGTCCTGATGAAGAAGCAGCTCCATCCCCAGTAATCTCATCTCAAAAAGAAGGTCATTCTGTATTGTTTCTAGTTCAGTAATTCACTGTGGTAACAAGACATGGACAATGGCACTATTTGTAGAGATAGTTAGAAAAAGGAGATTAATTAAAGGTCATTTGAAAAGAAGATGGTCCCACTGCTTTGAAAATAAAATAAAGACCATGCAGCTGTAACCGCTCTGGAAGGTTTGCTTCCACTTTTAAAGCAGATGTCTCTGATGTCATTTAATTATGAATAAACTGGAATAGCTGGATGCTAAGGGAACTCTGCTGTAAAGGCAGATGTCAGCCAAATTGTTGCAGTTCATACAAAGCACTTGTAAACTCCAGAGGGTTATGGCCTCTTTTAGTTAAACCACACAGAGTCTGTAACACACACTGCTTGCTGTTCATTAAATGCTCTTCGTTAAAAGCCACTTCTCAAGGAATGCTGACATCCGTCTGTTCCCTGGCTCTCTTGTCTTTCCCTCAAGAACATTTCAAGGATGCTCTGCTCCTGGTAGGTGAATTCAGGCACAACCACCTTAGTACTTTATCAGAACCAAGTAGATGTTCAGTCAAATAGAAATTCAGCCCTGTGCAGAGGGATGTGTTCATTATGCATTTTTTTGGTGCTGTATTAGGACTCAAAAGCTGGGAACTGTGCTGCTCACCACTGATGCCACAGCTCCTGTTTTGCTCGTGCTCATGCATTGTTTGTTCTGCTGTAAAGATGGCAAAAGTCAGAGTCATTCCCTGCGTTATGGGGAAATATTTCTGCACCTGGCAACTGTGGATTTTGCTGCCCAATACCCTTCCTTAGGCCACCTATGTTTTTTACAAATACTTATTTGAAGTAGATAATGATGCTTGGGGCCTGTTTATGAATCACCTTTGAGATTTAGTTACATCAGTAAAAATAAGTATAAAGTTAAATCTTTTCATTTTTTATCATTATTATTATTTTTGATCTTATTTATTTTTATTGATCAATTTTAGTTTGATTAATATAATGTAAACCTACAGGTTTGGGGAGAATATTCTTGAACATACCTCGGACTTTCAGAGTTCCCGTAAGACAAAATTAGGCTTTGTCCTTTTATTTTATGTTGGAATAAGTTCTTTTCTCTAAAATATATCCACTGCTAAATGACCTAAAGCAGACTTTTTTCTCATTTCCCTCGATCATCTAAGACAGTGACTAGAATCCCCTTCACAGTGACTGTATTAAAACTGGAGTCATCTACAGGAGGACAAGCAGAAAGAAAATGCATCCCTGGAGGTCTGGAAACTGTGATAGCTGGTACATCAGAGATGATCATGGGATAATGTACAGTAATTAGCTATCTTTCCCATGGAAGATAGGATTTGGATCCAGGTTTAGGTAATTAGATACAGGCAGCTGAACTGAGCCTTCCCTAGGACTCTTCTGGCTGTGATGGAGCTTGCGTACCTTGCTCACATGTAAGAACATGCAGTTGGGTATCTTCATGTGGAGCTAAATTGCATTCCTGTCTGTCTATCAGTGTTGCTTTTGTTTTTGTTTTTGTTTTTGTTTTGTTTGTTTGCTTTGTTTTAATTAAAACCAAAACATCTTTAATTAAAAACAAAAACCAGAAACAATAAAGCCAAAGGATGCATTCAGTAGCTGGATTGGAACTAACATCAATAAAGTGATGGTGTATTTATTCAGTGAGAAAGCCAACTAATGAGGTAGTGGGGTTGAGAAGGTATTTACAGATTTGCTATGATCTCTATGACACTGCTAATTTTGAAGGAAGGTAACTAATATTTAGATATTTAAATAACTGAAAATGGTGCTGTGGCTATGGTTTACTTTAAAAGAACTTGTATTTTAGGTGTCTTGGCTTGTAAGAAAGCACATGATTGATTTTCAGATATGTCCATTAGTTGGTCACTTTGTCTGGCCAAGCAAGTATGCGAGGATACCACTGCCCACAAGCTTATGGTGTCTGTGAGTCCTTCTTTGAGTCCCGCGGTACGGAGGGCTAACGTCACCTTCACATTCTGGTGAACTAGTGTCACCCTGTATAATTTCAACCTGACTGCTCAGAAACTCATCTAACAGAGGCAACACCTTTTAACGGGTGCCTGTCTAATCTCAGCCTAATCTGGTGTCTGAAAACAGCCACCCTGAAGTTCTCCGAGGGGTTTTTCCCATTTCTGTGTGCCTGTGCAAGGAGAGGCAGCTCGTGCCTGCTCTTCCTGCTGTCAGGCGAAGTGCAAGAGCTGCTTCCCTGGGGAAACCTCTCCTAGGTAGGCAGACACCTCTGTGAAGTATTGTCTTCTGTAAAACTTCTGAAAAAATGCATTTATTATTAAAAAAAAAAAAAAGTGTGGTAAATATTTTGCTCCGAACATCATTGCGAATCTGCATTTTAGCCTTTCTTTAATCTATTTCTAGGCAAAGCAGGGATGAGGGTAAGGCTTTATATAACCCCGATGAAAGCATCTGTCAAGAAATGGGAGAGAAATAAGTACGAGAGACTTGTTAATAAAACAGTAAAAATATCCAGAGACAGAGCATTACAAGGAGGGAGCCTGCCGTTCTAATTAAACCATCTGCTTTTAAAATCGATTTCCTTTAGCAACCCGCTTAAGCAACAGGGCATCCTTGCGGGGCACGGAGCTCAGCTTCCCGGACTCGCCTTGCTCAACCTCCTCCTAAGCACACAGCCTCCTGTCCGCCAGGCCTGATCGATCCGACGGTGCAAAACAGCCCCAAAACGGTGGCTCACCCTTCCCTGGGGGCTCTCTGGAGAAGTGGCTCCTGTCCCGGTGAGCATTGTCCCCGCGAGGTGGTGGCGTTTCTGCCTTGTCTCCGCGCCCCCCTCGGCAGGGCTCGTGAAGCAGCCCCGTGTCTGGGGGAGTAGGAGGCAGGGCTGAAGTAACCTTCCTCTTTCCATCCACTTCCAAAATATCCCTGGGTCTAAGGATAGCACTCAGTGGATGTTTCATGAAGTAAAGCCATGTAAGATTTGGAGATTTTGTCCCAGGGCACAACGGGAGGAGTTCTGCAGTTCCCGTCACAGAGTGCAGGGTACAGGGACTGCCGTCACGTGCAACACCGCGGATACGGGGACAGTGCTCACTGCTCCCGCGTCTCCTTCACCAATCCCACAAAACGCAATAAGCCCTGGGCCCGTCAGCCAGCTGGGGCCTCACGCACAGGTTTTTGGAGGTGCTGCTTGCCCAAGCAAGCCGCCAGGAGCTTCCCAGCTGCCGAGGGGGCAGCAGCGGGGGCGGCTGATGGGAGCATTGCGCAGCCGGCAGCACCCAGTGCCTTGCTGACCTCAGTCCCGTAAATCCAGGGGGCACGGCTGAAGGCATGGGAAATGCTAATTAAATGCTAATTAAATCCCTCTAAAAAATTTATTAGTTCTGTGCGAAACGGGTTACTCATCCTTTTACTATTCTGCTCGTGCTCTCCTTATGAGGACACCCTTGTCACGGATGCTGGCCCGCAAAGGCGTGGGATAATCCACTGATCCCAGCAAATCGCCCCGTTAGGTGCCGGTCTGGCGTGACCTGAGGGGGGTGATGAGCTGCTGCGCTCCTGTCCACGCACCCTGAACGAGAAGCAGCTCCTAGGCTTGGCGCGACTCCTGATGCGTGTCCTGGGGCAAAGCCACCCTCCCAGCCCGAAGAACTGCCAACAGCTGAAAACAAGTCCCCAAATCCCTCTGGAAATTGCACGAAGTGCTGCTTCGGCCTCTTCGGTTGTTTCCTAATCCTGCACGAGTTTGGTGCCGGCATAACGGCACGGAGAGGTGGCCTGTCTGTCATAACCCCCATCTTCATCTCAGCTGTGCTAGGAAGAGGAACCCACTGTGAAAATGTCTCTAGAATTAAAATTAATTTCCCAGGAGCCGCCCTACTTATTTTCTTTAATTTAAGAAGCTGATTTGCCTGCCATTAGCGGGGGCTTCATTCTCTTAACTGTTACCTGCTGGCACCGCACTCAGCACGTGGTGCCAAGCTTTCTACCTGGACGGCCTTGGTGATGGGACTCTCCCTTTGTAGCTGCACGGAAGCGGATGGTCCTTAAAACCAAGCTGAGGCGCAGATCTCCGAACTCATTATTTGGGACGGCTGGTTGCTGAGTGGTCAACCCTTTGGCTAACAAGGAGCTGCTTTCCCAAAGCTTGCTCCTACTCGGAGGTGCTTTCTGCAGCCCCCCGCTCCAGATGCCTCTGCTCTGGGGGTGTTGCTAACACTTGGTGAGAGGCGTTTTCCCATGGGTGGTGCTTTGAAAAGGCAATTGATTATCCCAGGAAGAAGATAATCGATGTGTTCCTTACACTTCCACCCGCCAAACATCTCCGTACTGCTCACCCATCTTCGTTACCTCTCATCTGGTGACACCAGGTGAAGGGAGGCAAACACAGAGCACAGCACCGGGGCTGCAGCTGAAGACATGACCAAGCGTGAAGCAAGGAGAGGCTGGAAAACCCACTGATAAATGTGCTGGAAGTGCACCGAGGGGATTCAGCCGTGACAGGGGAGGTCAGAGCAAGCACAGCCAGAGCAATTTTGCAGCTAGCACAGTGATTTTGGCCTGACACGCGGGAAGACAGGACCGCACCGCAGGAGCGGGGAGGGGGAGAGCCCAAGCCCCGTGCAGCAAGAGCAGACGGGGTTTGGCTGCTGAAGGAAAGGAGACAGATTTTGTACGTGCTTGAGGAAAGAGAAGTAACTTTTTAAAAGATTGCTGGCTCCGTAAGGTCCTTCCAAGAGCTTTATTTTACTCCTGCAGCTGGTGTGAGTTCAAGGAGCGCATCCCCGTCTATCGATTTTTCTGACACCTTGAATTAATCAAAGGTTAAAGTGTGTCAAGAGAATGTTTAATTCATGTATTTAGCGAGTGCCGTCCTTTCATCTGCCCACACAATATGCCCAGGAAATATGCTAAATGGAAGCATTAGCTCAGTCAGAGCTAAAACGAGAAACTGTTAAATGACAAGGCTGCTGCCAAGATGCCGAAAGCAAGTATCAACATCGTCTCTGTTTTTGTTTTCTCCCTCATTTACAAATTCTGCTAGCTGAAGCAATTAAAGCGCTCACTCTGGAGTTGCTTCATGGTGCTGCCACTGTAAGGAGAAATCCTCATCCCGGTGCTTTCCCCTGGACATTGGGGGTGCCCGCAGCCCTCCTGCCCATCTCCAAACGCCCCGGCACCGCTCAGCCTCCTCTGCTCCCAGGCGATGCCCACGTGCAGGATCCCACGGGGCCACCGATGAATTTGGGCAGTGCTCCCGTGTCTTCTCACATCGGTGCCAGGGTGCAGGACACCCGGACCTTTGTGTCTCGGGCTGGGCCAGCCTGGGCATCCCCTCCCGCAGGGGGGAGAGCTGGAAGGCAGAGGCAGCCGAGGTAGAAAGAGCTGGCCGCCTCTCCAGGTAGAGCTTTAATTAGGGAGTTTATAATTAAAGGATGAAAAATGTGTACGTGGACACATGAACATGCTGCCCGTGCCAGGCTTAAAATGTAATTGAGCTCTATTAGTCCTTGCATCTGAGGAGCCGGTCGGTGCATCACCTGGCTCTGCCTCTTCACGCAAAAGCCATCAGCCCCAATTGCCCTTCTCCCACCAGAAGGGATTAAGGATGCAGCTGGGTGTAAGGATGCAGCTAAGGGAAGAGGAGGCGATGGCTGGCAGCTGCTGGAGGAGCAGTTTGGACCCGAACACAGCTTCCATCTTCAGCAAACCCCGTCTGGACCATCTTGGCCAAAGGTAGTTACTGGATGACACTGCCCATGCCACCCCACAGGATCCATCCTTTATTTCCGCAGCATTTATCAACTCACCCAAGCGTAAGAACAGGAGACAAGCAGTCACCCTTTGCCTTCTCCTCCCTTCCTGCCGTTTCCCTGGGGAGGACCTAGACCCGCAGGTGTCCAGCAGAAAACAGCCCCTGCTAAGCACCAGCTCCGAGGCTGCCCAGCACCCTGCCGAGAAGCTGTCACCAGAGGGAGCTGCAGCAAGGAGAAAGCCCTGCGTTTTATCACTGCATCCCACTGCACAAACAACACCGCCCCAGCATCTTTTCAGAACATTTTTTTATTCGATGAACGCGGCGTTAACACAGACTGTCAGACCCCACGCGTGCACAGCATGGGATGCAGCGTGCTCCTGGAGCACCGGGTCTGCATCCGCAGCATCACGGGGACGTCGGGAGCTGAAGCTTTGCGCGCAGGTCTCGGCAGGACGGGACGAAGCACGTTGGGAAGAGGCAAAGGATAGGAAGAAGGGAGTGAGCTGGATCTGCCGCTGCGAGAACGGCTGCTGAGGGTGCTGCCAACGAGACGTTTGGGGCGCAGGGTGGGCAGCCGGGGCTGCCTCCTCCTCACAGCACGCACAAGCAGACCCAGTGAAACCGGCAGACAGGTCCCCTAAGACTGAGGGGATTTGGCACTAGCTGGTGAAGACCCCGCTCTTACCCTGCTGTGAAGCAGCTCTCGTGCCTCAGATCTCGGGCTCTTACTTTTGGAAGCACGGTAGTCCCAAAATAACTGGACTCCCTGAATAAATGGCCTGGCTGGGGGCAGGGGCAGGGAGGGAGGACCAAGAAATCCTCTAATATGAGCTTGGCAACTCTTACTCATCTTAGTGAAGCACTTGGGCCGCTCAACACCTGGATAAGATGGTTATTTTGAAGCATAAAGATGGATTTAGGGGCTTTTTACTCCATTTCCACTTCCTTGGGAGGTTTGATTCTAAACAGTCAATAAAATAATAAAAGAGAGAAAGCCATACTAAGGAAATTCAAGAGTTTACGAGACTCAGCAAGAACTATTTGAGCCCTACAAAGCACGTGTCTTTTGACTCACCAACATCACTTTACTGCGTTATTAAAAAAATAGCAATAATAGAAACTTGCTCTCTCTGAGTTCAAAGTCGAGCACGTCTGAGAAGATCCTGCGCCAACAGTCCTCCTCCTGGCAAGGCACTATCCAGCCGTGTGGCACCACCGAGAATACCTCTGTCACAGCCCCTGGAACAGTCAGTGTGTGGGCACACGCAGCAACTTTAGCTCGGTACAAAGATTAAAATTTAATTCACGCTGCTCTCTCCCTTTTAAAAAGCGGGGTACATACAAATCTTAACTAAAAACTGGGACCATTTGGTTCTCCACAGGACGTTTCTGTTACCTGAACGTTTCATTATTACAAAACTGGTTAAAAAATTCCAGATCATCTCGTGTAACAAACTAGAACTCTGCTTGCTTTCATTACAAAAATAAGGCTGTTGCACAACAGGCAAAATTCACACTCAAGCAACACACAGACTCTCTTTTTATGAGCTGGCCATGTACAATTTGCAAGCAAACACTGCCGATCCCCGTGAGCCAGCAGGATGCGTCTGGGGCTCGTGCTGCCCTGCACACGGCCAGCATCACCCGCACGCGTGCTCTGAGACACGCCACCGCTGCCCAACAGCCGCAGCAGAACTTGCTCTGCACTGAACTGGAGGCTTCAGTTCCACAACTAGCAACATTCAAGAGTTTTGTGGAACTCATTTCATCCCCAGAGAACTCAGTGTGACTTTGCCTTCCCCGTGAGTAAGCCTGGGATCCACGCGGGATCACTGCAGCGGATACACCTACCACTTCTGAGAGCTTTTCGAAGCTGGGACTTCGGGCAGTTTTCTAAGTTTACAGTGTTATCAAGTACGTGATAAATCCAGGATGGCTTCTCTGTAATTAACTGTGTCATTACATAAATTTGTATCTGTATTCTTTTTCAAAGTTAAATATTTTAAACTTTTTTTTTCTTTTTTTTAAGGAATATTCTATATAACCTGTTAATGTACAGCTCCACCTCACGTCACTTTCCCTTCTTAGAGCGAGGTTCAAGTCTCACCAGAACGTGGGAACGGTGACAAGAACATCACAATAACTTACTACATATAACAAACTTCCTAAAAATGCATATTCACATACTCATATATACAGACATACACACGTATATGTGCACGCTATCAACTCCCATTAAGGAGTCCTCTAGAGAAGGTGCTCTAACGAAGATTTTGGCTAGGAAATGCAACCATGGACTCGAAATCTGTGTGTGCTCTTGCTCCATCTAGTTCCCTTAACTGAGCTGAGGAGGCACCAGAGGATCTGAAGGGAAACTGATTGGTGGATGGACATCTTTTAAAACTTACCATCTCCTTTTTTAAAGCTTTCTTGCCTTTATACTAAAGGGAAAATTCATCGAGTATTCCCTTTGTACTAAGTGGAAAAGTAACTAAGCAGCTTGTAGCTGAGACAACACCAAGAGGAAGGTAACCTGTGCTTTACCCCAGAAACTCGTAGTCATAAACAGTGCTCATGTCATACCTCTGTAGTCTTGAGTCACCTCTTGTCCAAAATCTGAGAGGCAACAGCTCCCCTGTTGTTCAGCATCTTTGGATGGTGACCTAGCACGTACCCTCAGCAACCTGCGAACAGGACCGACCTTGGCAGCGTGGTTGGTAACAGCTGGCAAAGCTTCAGTCCAGGGGATCTCAACAGCCATGAAGGCAGGGCCAACAGAAACCTCATGAAGCTTGGAAAGGGCAAGTGCCGCGCTCTGTCCTTGGGGGCGGTGAGGCACCAGTAGAGGCTGGGAAGTGACTGACAGAGTGACAGCCCTGCTGAGAGGGACTGGGTTTTTGGTGAAGGACAGGTTGGTCACAAGCCAGCAATGCTCTTGCTGACAGTTACTGTCCCTCTCTGCTCAGCCCTGGTGAGGCCACATCCAAAATATTGTGCCCACTTTGGGGACCTTTTCCCAGTTGTAGAGGGATGTGAGGCAACTGGAGACAGTAGGCCCTCCACCACACCTAAGCAGCCAGGTGCCTAAAGCAGAACCTACAAACAGAAGGTAGGGAAGCTGTGCTTGGTTAGTCTGGCACAAGAAGGCTAAGAGGTGACCTAATAACACCCTACAACTATCTTGAGGGCACGAAAAGGATGGTACCAAACTCTTCCCATGAGTGCCAGAAAATACAGGAATGGCAACAGCCACAGATTACAACCTGGGAGTGCGTGCTTGGCACTAGGGGAGTCCTGCAGCATCAGCACAAGGTGCAAGATCTCCACCTCTGGATGCCTCTAACACTCTGTGAAACAACCTCACAACTGACCAGAGCTGAGCTGGTGTTAGCCCTGGTTTTGACAAGGCTGGACCAGATGATCCCCAGCTGTCCTTTCCAGCTAACCTGTCTAGGACACCACAGTTACTGATTTTAATAGAACATGTGATTTGTTACACAGACAGGGTTGCTTCCTGACACTTCTTACAAGAAGCTGGGCTTCCTTCGAGCCACAGTCAGAGGCCGGGCATTGCAAAGAAGCTTTCCCACGTAATTGGTTGTCCTGACTCTCTCGTGGCTAATGGTGGAACTGTGTTTTATTAAAAATTGACTCCAAGTTTTGGCAAAATTTCATCTTAAGACAATCCAATTATAAAGTTCCAATTTGGGGTGTTAAGTCCTTCTCAATAGAGAAATACCTATGTAATCTTTAGCTATAAGACCTCTTCTGACCTACCAAGTATAATCCCACCAAGTGTTTTCACCTGCCTTTCACCCTCATTTGGAATAGGAACCACGTCAAAATATTTCACTTTGGCACCCCCTCCACAATAACAACTGTTTTTAAACAGCCAGTTGCAATGTGCACCATGAGGCAAATCAAGGTTTCGTGAAAAAGGTCAGCAACCCGTGCTTCTTACAATAAACCCGATCTAGCACAAACATAACAATAAATAAATGGGTAGCAAAAATACAGCAGTTACTGGCTTGGACTGAGATCTTCAGATAACAGTTTTTGCCCTCTGAGCTAGCACAAACATTCCAATAACCACCAGCACTTTTACTGTCATGACGACCTAACTTCAACAACAGTAGCTGGAACAATCAAAAAAAGGTAAGGAACCCAACTATGTGAGAGTACCCACGAATGACAGCAGCCCCCACTTCCACTTCTTATCTTTAAACGTGTGTCTATTAGAATATCAGTGCCAGCTGCAAAAGCAATCCAAAGCCAAAAGTGGAACACCAACAGTGAGTATTTTAAAAAGGAAGATCAGTAGCCCGGACTTAATCCTACTCCATATACGTGTTATTAACCCCGAATTGTTGGAGAGCACTGTCTCATGGCAAGCAGACTACTACTAAGGATGCGTTTGCTCTATCACAGTGATCCATAAGTGAAGCTGTCGTGTGCTGAAGGACAGGGTCATTCATCCAGAAGATGCGGTTGGTGATAGTTCAGATAGGTTTTCTAGGGTTATGACTCCTATTTAAAAGAAAAATAAGAGTAATTAAAAAAAGATTATTAACGCTATGAATGCATTTTCATCTTCTGCATCTGTGACTTTCACACATTCACACAGCAGCTAAGGACACGGCACTCTGCAAGAGTAGCAGACTGATGCAGCGACGTGGCCAAGTTTGTACAGACAACCCTGCGGGACTGCAGCAGGTGCTTTCCCAGGAACACAGATGCACAGGGGCTGCTACTTCTGACTGCAGCAAAACAGCACCTTTTTCTTAGGACTAATTGTCCAAGCACCAAAGCAAGGCAGACTGCAAGAATAACCTGTTTTTGGGGTTCCCTGCTGACTTCCCTTCCTACTCCTCTTCCCCAGGGGATCCAGAAATAAATGACTTGCTGGCAGGAGTAACTCTCTGGATAGCCAAGAACAACCATCTAGGCCTGAAACAGCACTGCTACCCAGCACAGCTATACCTACAGCAGCAAACGGAAGGAAATAATCTCCTGTGTGTCTGATCTACTGCCCAAAGGGGCACCATACAGCCTCTTGAACAAATGTCCAGGATCATTCAGGCTTCCATATGGCGATAAAAGCTCATCTATTTCACTGTCCTCACAGAAAGATGTTAAATGGCTTGATTTCAAATTCTTTTCCGATTTGCTTATATGCATTCTTTAAAATTTAATTATTATCCAAAAAGTTGCTACAACTCCTGGCTGCTCCATCATTTCGGCATTTAAAAAAAATAATAATGCATAATGAAGCAATGCTGTCCTGCTTGGGCCACTAAGGCTGGTTCTAAGCCAGGCTGGTTCAGCACAATCATATTTTGGTGACATAAGCTCTGGATATTTCAGTGACCAAGACCCTAGCTCTGTCCTGTTAAGTATGCCAGTTGCTTTCAATTTACTATGACAATGTGTAGCAAAATGTACTCTTTAAACATTATTTACCTGCAGTCTCAGCTTACCTCATGTATATGCTTAGTGTCACTTTGCTTTACAAAATGCTTTGCACTGCAATTGTTTCAGTTACCTCATTAGCATGATGTTGGTATGGACAGCTATAGTGCACAGAGGTGCATCTGGTCACAGGGAGTTCATTCAGTTCAAGGGCAGCTCAGTCTGAATATTTCAAGAATCCCACGAAAAGTCTGCCATATGACACTGACCTTTGATGCTAAATTTGGTTTCAGTCCAAGAAAGGAAAAGACAGTGTTGCTCTCCTTTGATTCAAAAAAGCCTTCGTAATCCTAGAGGGGAAAAAAAAAAAAAGGAAAAAAAGATGAGAACATTTGTATTTGTGTTTTCCTGCTTGATCTTCCCACACCATGTGTCAGAGTAAAGGGTGATAAGCAATAATGCTCAGGAAAACACTGGTACTTACCTGCATTGCCCTATGCAAACCTAACAGCTATTCTAGAAGGCAGTGATATCACCAACCATGATGGCAAAGTAAAACACATAGATGCTTTAATTGAAACACTTTTCATTACCTTACTTGACAAAAAAATATAAAAAAGGATTTACATGAACAAGAAATCTGTTGTGGGCATATTTTAAAGGTACTTCAGTGCCAAACAATGCAAGTAAGTTTCCAATGAGGTTTTCAACTTGCATTTTAGCAAACCAAGATACTAACATGGAAACATCCAAGGAGAAATTCTAAGGCAACTGAACTCCTTAGTTCTTCCGTGGTGGAACAGAAGACTTAGCACCACTATTTCCTTCGAAATCAGCAAGCATATCTCAGCCTTGGACAACCACATACTTAACTATAAAATATTACCATAAGGAATTTTGTTTTATGGAAATATTATTTAAAACAAGCTTTATTATCACAATTATGTCCTCTTTGTGTTTTAACTGCTTAAGATCAGGTTCTGATCTCCAAGTGTTACTACTACTTTTATCAATTCGTTTTTACTGCACTGGACACCTGTGACTCTTCTATCTACCAGATGAGCTGACAGTTTTCAGTTTTTGAGGGACGGAGATGAAAACAGAGCACGGTTTAGTGAACGGATTTGGCACACAGTGAGAAGCCAGGAAGTTTCAGGTTCTCTTAGTGGTTTGGTAAATATTTCCTCTATGACCACTGGCAAACAATAAAGCACCCAGTTCAGATTCCTTTTCTCCTCCACATAACCATAAAGTGGAAATATTAATCCCTATTTAACCACTTCTGACACGTAAAATACTCTGTAAATGTCGGGAAACTTCAGGTGTGTTCACCATTACATAGCAATTATCCCTAAACATCTAAGATTAGCAGTTATGCTTAACTTAGAAGCATTTAACAAGAGATAATCCTTTAAATACGGACTGTGCACACACACACCTTCAATACAGAACAGTAACAGGTAGGCCCTGTGCCTCCACATACCTTCCACCTCCGTAACAGACGTTCACAACGCCCCTGACCCCTAAAGTCAGCACTTCTTTGGCTCCTATCCTCTGACCTGGTTGCTTTTTGAGAGCTCATTTCTCATTGTTAAAGCACTGCTGCACCGATGTGGACACCACCTTCCCAGCAAAGTGTCACTGCAGCTGCAGACAGTCGAGTACCTTCAGCCTAGAAACAGCCACACTTCGTGCTACGTGCTTTCCCAGCCAATGTCTACATGAAAACCATCTGCCCTCCAAGATGCAGAGAGCCAGCAGAAGCCCGTGATGTTCGTAAGGCCTCAGATGTATTGGCTGACATGAGCAGAAGGAGCAAGATCTCCTTCTTAAGGTGACTTCTTGCCACTGCCTTCTTAAGAGATGGCACATTGCTTTGCCATACCCGGGCACCAGGCAGTATTCCACACGTGCTTCTTCCGTCTGTTTTTCAGTCCCATGTGTTTTTTCCAAGCATGATGCATAACTTCCAGCAAACACCACCTACTCACGTTGCTTTACAGGAAGAGCTCAGTTTATTTGCTTTCACTGCCAGGGGAACGAAGCGTTTGTAGGGATAAAGCCGCTCTGGAGCAAAGGAAGGTGGAATCTCCTGCAACGATCAGCAGCACGGACTGGAAAACAGGCTTTGCAGGCAGATGCTGCTTATCATTAAGGGCACAGAACTATTACTATCACATTTTTAAATGCTAACACATTAAGATTTTAGGCACAGTTTCAAGCTCCCTCTTTGTTAATTTTAGGTGTGATCCATTCTGCCCAACTTTGAAATTAGGCATACAATTAACCAGAGGAAACAGGCATATTTACATCAATTAAAATCAATAAAGGTGATGAACTGATGCTAATTTCTAATTTAACATAAATTCTCATATAAACTGAACACAATTAACATCAATTAATGGCCATAAAGTAAATCCAAATAAAACTGTCAGGCCATAGCAAAAACTGAAGCAGTACTGGAAGCAACCCCAACAGTGCCATGGCTGAGAAGAGAACCACGTGCTCAGTAAATACCTGGGTAAGTAATACATTCAGCAGTGATGTAGTAGTAAATGAGTAATACTGAAATACTCAGCAATAATTACTGAAATACTCAGCAATACTGAAGCTCTGCCATGGGGTGTTCAATTGAGCCCTTGATCTCAAAGAACAAGACCTGAAAACTGCATGGCTGCTGTTCCACCTGAGGACGAGGCAGCCTGGCTTTGCTACGGCAGATGAAAGGCCACAAGGGACACGAGGTAGATGAGCACCCACATGTGAAGACAGCGCCCGATCTGAGAAATAACCTTGTTTTCCTCCACTGGGCTGAACTACAGGTGCGTCACGCTATTGTGCAGCTGAAGGTAGGGCAGCACTGGACAGGTACAACCCACAGGAGAGAGGGAAGAACCCTTTTAGTATCAGGGCAGGTGTAAATTGGTTGAAGCTGCTCATTACAACCCAGCGAACCATAAGCAGCCACCCAGGCAGCTGTTGCAAGCATTTCTGCAGCAGCACGGCTCAAGGAGACATCATTTCCAGTGCCTATCAAGAGCACCCTTTCCTCTGAAGTGCGAGTTACCAATTTTTACTTCCAGAAGCGCCCACAGGCTTTTTCCACATTTCTGCTGGCTGGATCAAAGCTGGATTAACTCACTGAAAGAAACCAGAAACATTTGGGCCACGTGCAGAGACACTAACTCAGTGGGTGGGGACGTGAAAATCCCTGTCTCACGTAACAAACATCCTGCTGCTGAGAGCAGGGGCTGAGGAAGGCAAATGGTGCTTCAGAGGAAGCTGGGAGCTTCATACACAGCCCACTCGCAAGCCAAGAGCTTCCCCTTGATAAATCTCCACGGGGCACTGCCTCACACGGAGGAAGGCCACCACCAACCTGTTTTTGGCAAGGCAGCAGCCCCCTGGTTCTGCACCAGGCTTCGCTGCCAGCAGCGAGCTCCTGCAGTCCCCTTGCCACGGCACCACGCAGCTCCATGCATCCCAGCAGAGCAGCGCTGCCTCGCCCCTGGAGGCGCGGGGAAAGCAGCTGTTAGCCTAAAAATACACACGCGTGGCAAATTGCCACCCACTGCACCGCTGTGGAAGGCAACCCTGCACACAAACAGCATTTCGACCGTGTCTGTTGCTTTAAATTATGATCCCTGGTGCCTTCCAGAGCTGCTAATTGCACGTGATTAACACGCAAAATCCTGGCGGACTCGGGAGCTGATTAAGGCTAATAAACCAAAGGGGACAGTGGACATGAATCATCAGCGACGCAGGGATGCTCAATCCCTCTGGAGAAGCTGAAAAGCCACAAAAAAATAAAAATACAGGTGATAAATCACAAAGATGAAGGTATGAAAGGTTACAGAGAATGATGAACGCCAGTTAGGGTAAAAAATACATCTCGGGATGGTTTGAGGGGACAGAGGAGCGACAGGACAATAAATAAGGTGAGTAAAAAGCTATTCCAAGTCAGAAAATTCTTCTTAACAGGATCCCAACCACCTGACTGCTTCAGACCTGGCTTTCATCTCTGCTTTCCCTGCTCCTGCAGAGTGATTCTTAACCAGACTAGAGGCAGCCCGGGGCTGAAAAGGTTTTCAGAAGCAAACCCACCCCAGGCAGTAACGGGAGGACGGCTGCGAAGCTCACTGCAGCAGCAGGACGGGCGGCGCTCGACGCAGAGCTCAGAAGCACAGGAGGCACACTAAATACTTAGGTGGCCTTACCAGAAGGCTGGAGTTCATGAAAGAGGAATGTAATAAGAATTATTTAATAAGTTAGTGATATACTTGCTTCAGAAAAATAGCTAGAGTCAGGGAAAGTGCTCATTTACGTGGGTTTTATGCCAATTTATCCCAGTAGGAAGCTGCTGGTCCTTGGGAATCCCCCCTTGCTTGGAAATGCCACCTCCAAGGTAGCTCAGGTACACTAAGGCTGTAGTAAATAAACCCTGGCAGTGCTGGGAAGAAACTATTTGCTGCACACCAAAGGTAAAACTGCCAGAACTGCAGACCAGCATAACTTATGGTTCGTGCTTCAAGGATAATAACAAGGGAGTGATGACAGCGGGTCAAAGTAAACCATTAACGCAGAGCAGATTTCATTTAGCAGTTAGCAGTTATACAGATACTGCCTGCACATCGCTGCAGCTGGGAGCAGGAGCACATTTTACCTGATGACATTTCCAAAACAGCGACTGTGAGTAAAATTCCTCCCAGGAAGTTTCTTTAAAAGAGCAGGCTGGCTGTGCTGGTGCTGGCTTTTAACTCACAAGAAGAGAAAGAGTGAGCTGTTAAACATCTCAGGCAAATCCTGAATGTTTATCAGGTGCTTGCCACACAAAGGAGCAGAAAAACAAGCAACTTGCCCAAGCGCAGCTCGACTGCTTTTTATAATGATTTAAAAAAAATGTACTGATTATTGTACAGCACTTAAAGAGAAATCTATTGCCATGCTGCTTTAATTTGTTTCTCGTCAGCAATCATTTTTAATGTCTGATTGCGATCTCTCCATTATTTTAAAAGGGGCAAGGTAATTGCTCTTACAAGAAATAATGGCGAGCTCGCAATTTCAATGCACTGAAGGAGCACTCTGCTGCTGCCCGAGCTAGTGCTGGATGCCAGCGAGCTGTTAGCATCCTTCCTGAAAAGGGCAGCTGAGTTCGCTGGGCCAGCTGACATTCACTCACTGATCTGATTAGGATTACAATGGAAAGCCTTACTCAGCACGGTTCTCCTTGGAGTGTGAGCACACGGGTGTGAGCCTGTTTGCACTACTACATAGATACAAAATAAGAAGATCTCATCTACACGACACAGGACAGCCAAAACATAGCGCAGCTTCCCATTAGCTACCCTTCTGATAAGATCTCTGGGCAGGATTTTTAAAGAGCTTATGTAACTGATTCTACAAAGCATCCTGCTTCTCTCCTCCTAAGGGCTAGATGGTTATTTCCGTAATCTCTCCAGTTGTAGGCTTGCAAAAACAAAGGCTTTAATAAAGAGGAGCCCCGTGCCAGCTCCAGCTCTCTTGTTTGGACAGGGTATGCCAAAGGCACGCTGCCCTGGTGTCTGCCATTCACTCAGGGTACACAGACACGGGCTGTCCAAGAACTGACAGGGCAGGGGGATATCTGGGGGGAACAGTGGCAGAGAAAGTTCTGTGGATGGCAACAGGTGCCCCACTCCTGTGCACCTTCTAGCTCATTATTTTCTGTGTCCAGCTGTTTATTTGGATAAGAATATTATCAAATCCGGCAATGACAGGAGTTGGAGAAGAGAGAGGGACTGAAACCTCAGGGAGTGAGCAATGGTAGTCATCCCCTTACAAGAAATCATGGCTAAAAGACATAAATTAACCAACCTGCACGGACCTATGTCGGCTTTAACATGTTTTAAGGCAGCTGTAACTTTACAATAGGCACGACAACCACACCAGTTGCTTTTCCTCTCTGAACATTTTACTCCTCCCAAGATCAGGTGACACCTCTGAGCACAAACCACAAAACACAACAGATTTCCCTTTCCCTCTGTTTATTTGGGGAATGAGGCACTGCTGAGAACATCTTTCAACCTTTTCTTTGTTTTCTGTGGTTCCTTCACAGAACAGCAATAGAAAGGCAATAAAGAAAGCAGAAAGGCACACTAACTGTACTGGTGATGTGATGTATTAACACCATGGTTATTTATAAATGGACTGTAACTGCTGCATCTTCAAAGCGTTTCTTAAACATACCCATATAAACGTGATTGCAAGTGGTGCAATGGTGCACTGAATTAGTTATTTTATCCTTCTTGTTCTCTGACAACAGCCACAACCCTCACTAGATGTTGCTCCATCTATTTCCCGTACAATACTACGTACCCTCAAAATATTACAGCCATTTAACACACTTCCTTATCTTTTCCTCGGTATATTTTACTAGCCCAGGCCTTTTATAAAAGCCAATAACCAAAGTCATCATGACCCATTCAAGAATAAACTCCTTATCCCCAAGAAATTATGGCACAATATTTTGCATGACATCGTGTCCTGGTTTCATGCAAAAGAGAACTAGGATCCCAAACAAAATTGCTGGTAACTGATGCCACACTGATTATCCATGAGTCCTGCAGAACATCAGTGCAATTAAAAAAAAAAAAAGACAAATTGTGGTATTTTCTACTATATTCTGTTAAGGTGATGGTTCTAATTTTACACTGGTCATCTTTAGCTCTTTTAAAATACATAAACTAGATATAATACATACTACAGGACAGACAGCAAGCACTGACACATTACTGGTACCAGCTCTAACTGCTCTGGGGATGAAAAAATTCTTGCATTACCTTATTACTGCTGAGTTTCTACCTTCTTAAGCTCTAACACTGGGCAGGCTGGATACATTTTGCCTCTGGCACCGTGCTCCTTGTATACATACCACACAGAGCTAGAGCTCTGTCTTGCAACATGGAAAAGCAGTGGGGAAGTGGATGGCAAAAGCACTGATACAGCCTGAAAGCTACAGCCGTGTGGATCTTGCAAATGGCCTGAGCAGTCAGCACAGGGACAACCAGTGCTCGATACTGTCAGCATGGAGAAGACGTCTGGGCAGGGGCTGCTTTCCAACACCAGCTCTGTCTTCTGTGTTCCTTGCATGAGAAAAAAGCTTCATCAGGAAGGCAAACAGCTCCGTGTCACTGTCCCCAGGTCACTCACATTCAGCCCAGGCTCTGTGGATGTGCAATTGTAAAGGTGACTCAAAACGATTTCAACAAACAGCTTAAACTGACCACATGGGGAAATTCTAACTAATAGAAAAAGTAATTTATCAAGAAAGTTGCAGCGTAATCACTCATTATCTAAATAGACAGTATGTGATCCCTGAGGAATTCACACTAACTTGTATCAAACAAGATTATCCCTCTTGTGAAGGCAGAATGGGACCACCATGATGCTGAGTGAGTTGGATAAGACATTTGCACAGGTGCAGGGAAGCAAATGTAGGCTTGCTGGATACCAAGCTAGCCTCACAACTGCCCTGGCTCCTAAAGACACTACAGCAGGCATGCTAGAGGTGAATTATGCCATATTGCTTGAGGATCCAGAGAAACAGAGTTCAAGCTTTGTGTACCTGTGGGCACAAGAAGTAAGACAAACTCCCCAACGACAGCCCAGGACAGAAATTCTGGGATGGTCTCTAGGCATTTTTCTTAGACCCTCTCTTTTCTTTTTCCTCTTATCAACGAGTAGTTACCGAATTGCTATTTCACACACATAAAAAAGGACAAAAAAAGTATAGGATTTTTTTCCAGGATCTTAAAAAAAATAACAGAAGAGACTGACACTTAACAGTGTAGAGAAATCAGTGCCATGGTAATTCCCCGTGCACTGCCTAGTCTCTCAAGAACACTGCACCCCTTCCAGCAGCATATTTGATTTCTTTCTTGTCTATAGACCCACGTATAACATTTCAGGGAAGGACAACAAATATCATGTGTCCCTGTCTCTGCTGCTGTGCCCACCCGGCACTCCATCAGTGCTTACTTACCCTAGCACTCTAAACCATCTGAGCAGCTTCCAGGAAAAAAAAAAAGAAAGAAGAGTTAGCCTGCTATGTAAATATTTTCCCTTCAGCTCAAACTCCCACCTTAATTTTGGTTGGCCTAAATTTCAGGCAATCTCACATCAGTGGCAGATTTTGTGCATATAAAACTGTCACTGCTTCAGTGTGCTAACTTGAGCTTGTAAGGTTAAAATTAGAGTGCAGCTTCATGGGGAAGTGGAGATTTTCTGTCTTCTGAGAAGATCCAGGATTGGCTTCTAGCCTGAGAAGGCTGTGTTCACTTGTGGGGGTATCAGAGAGAACAGAAGGGGGAGGTGTGAGGTACAGGCCTAATTTCAGACTCCGCTTCTCCAGCATTTCTTTCTAGAGCTGTACCAGGGGGCTGCAATTTCTACTCAAGAGCCACGTACCCAATGTCAGTCCTTGGCATCATGCTACACTCCCTCTTTGAACCTAGCCCTAACGTACCCGGCCACAGCGACCTCTCCATCTGTCTGGAGTTTCAGAGTCTGTACAAAAAATCACTTTTATCTTGCACTAAGTAAGATAATTACTTATCCCTTCTTTTTTTAGATAGTGCTTTTAACTTGCAGGATACTGACTAGTGTTATGGTGTATCCTATCGGTGACTCTTTAGAAAAAAATCTGAGCAACTCACATGCTAACTAGTGTAAGATAAATATGCAATGAGAGGTAGAACATTTAGATTTTTTTTTCCTGTAACCTTGGAAGCAAAGGATTTAATAGCATAAACTTAGAAAAGAAAATGAACTACAGTCTTCATCTTCACATTTTTATTGGATCTGGCCGGGACTCAGTTCATATTTTTTTTCACAGGAGCCCCCATGGTGCTGTGATTTGGATCTGTGACTACAGCAGCCTTGGTAACACACCGGTGTGTTGGCTGTTGCCCAGCAGTGCCTGCACAGCATCAGAGCTCTGTCTGGTTTTTACTCTGCTCCCCAGCACCACCTGCAGTGGGGTTGGGAAGAATTCAGCTGGCCAGAGGGATATTCCACACCAGATAACATCACGCTCAGCAATAAATACGTGGGGTCATGGGGTTGTCTTCCAAGATAGCCATTGCTCAGAGACATGCTGGAGCTGTCTGCTTTTGGGATATGGTATGGGATCGTCTCGTATCACTTGGTCGTTTTATCCCCTTACCTTCACTTACTGAAATGCTTCTCCTGACCCACCTGTTGTTCTCACTTCTCTTCCTATTCTCTTCCCTGTCCTGCTTGGAGGAGTGGCGTGAGCAACCATCTGTGTGGCTCCTTAGGCACTAACAGCAATCTGTTTTGGCTCCTGAACAGGGACTTCTGAGGGTTCAAGACAGTGACAGATTTGATAAGTGTGTGCCAGGCTGAACTTAGAGCTGTTTACCTGTCACTTGCTGCCGCTGGTTACAACGTTGACTTCTCTGTTCTGGATGTTGATTGATTTGTTCCCTCACTTGCTCCATTGCTTGCTCCCTTTCCTTCTGTACATCACACACCAGGGGCTGTTAATGTTGCTGTGGCTGTGTTATTATTCTGGTTTGCCTGGAAGAGCTATAAGAAAAGCACTGGCCTTGAGCCTAATCTGGTATTTGGCCCCTGCACTGCCATCCCCGTATTCTGCGAACCATTTTGTGGAGACAATCAGCAGTTGGTCCTTTCTCCTCTACTCCAGGAGCCACTTTGTGAAGGAATGATCAAAGACATCTTCTGCTTTCACCCTCATTGCAGTGGCCTTCCAATTTCTTGCATAACCCTGTGTAACCACATTGCTTGTACTGGTGCTGATTACGGCTCTTCATAGGGTTAACCACCCCGCTGGAAATCCCACACAGCATGCCCCGAGGCAACTAATTGCAGGGCAGCAAGGCACTTGGGAGAACTTGAGTAGGTAGCTAGGGCAGCTTTCTCACTGCCATGCCTGTGAGCCACGCCACCAAGGTGCACCGAAACAATCAGCAGGGAGAGCAGGCTGCCAGATTTGGAATGGCTCCGGTGGACCTCAGGTGGGAACATAAGGGTGAGCTATTTATTCACAGCTCAGCAGGCCCATGACACGTCCAGGAGGACACGCAAGGTACAGGTGGGCTTGTGACTGAGGAGTGGACCTGAACGCTGAAGCCATTAGGCAGGTCATCCATAAATGCAAAATGTGCCACAATCAAGCAAGTCAAGATTTACCGAGTCTGGTTGGCATGGAGTTAGCTTCCTTTGCAGCACACACAGGGTACCGGGTTTTGGATCTGTGACTAAAACAGCCTTGATAACACACCAGTGTTTTGGCTACTGCCCAACAGCACTTGCAGAGCATCAAAGTCTTGCCTGTTTCTCACTGTGCCCCATTCTCACCCTTCAAAATGAATAAGCTGGAGGTGGGCAAGGAGTTTGGAACGGGGCACAGCTGAGGGAGCTGATCCAAACTGGCCAAAGAGATACTACATACCATGTAACAGCATGCTCAGCAATAAGAGCTGGGGAGGGAGGGTTCTTCTTTCAAGGCAGCTGTTGCTCAGAGACTGGGTTGGCCCTGGTCTGCTTTTGGGAAGTTGTGAGTGATTGCCTTCCCATCATCTGCTCTTTGTGTCCCCGCCTTTTCTTCATCCACTAAACTCTCTTTATCTCAGCTCACAAGTTCTATTTTTTTTTTTTTTTTTGCTCTTCCTGTTCTCCCCAAGTCCTGCTGGGTGAGGTAGGGGGGAAGGGGAGATGAGTGAGCAAGAAGCTGTGTGGGTGCTCAGCTGCTGGCAGGGGTCAATGCTCGGCCCTCCGTTATTGTGCACAAGGACTCCAGCGAAATTCATCTGAAAAATGCTAGAGATGGACATTTAATGTAAGACTAAAATGTCGATCCACACTTTAGTAAGGGAGAGGATTAGAACCCTGCTGTTAAAAGGTCACATGGTACCTTCTGGTGGAAGAAAAACAAAGACAAAAAAGGAAAGAAAAGATTTTTAAAGCAATCATCATAGGCTTCTGGACAGACACAGGCTGAAAAATCTATAGTAAATGAGTGGCAGCAAGCCAATAGAACAATGCAGTTCTTCAGGTCAGTGTCTCAGTAGTACACACAGTGGTGAGAACAGACTAGCCTTCCTAATAAGCACTTCTTTCCCAAATTAGAATAATGCCAATGCCTTAAAGAAAGGGGTTAAAGCACAGCACATAGCAGAATCGCCAAATGTCATCCTAAGATGACTAAAACTGGATGAATGCCTTCTTCAATTCTGAGACTCGTGATTATCTGTGATCTCATTACATGATGAAACTGCTTTAGAAAGAGCTACCCAAAGAAGTATGTACTATTACATGAAACAAAACGTTAACTGAAGGTCTCATATATAGCGCTTCATTTGATGATGATAGCCTACATCATCCCTGTAAAGTTAAGGATTCCTGAATCAAAAACCTGTAGATTTCTAGTCAAACAAAAATTCCTTCAGAGGCCAAAATATTATCTAGCTCCTGTTGAGAAAAATCGCTCTACTTGTCCCGTTTTTTGTAGCCTTTTCCAATCTATCTCAATCTTACTTTTCTTTAAGCAAAATGTGTGAGTTCCCTCTGTGAACACAGAACAGGCACTGACATTTCTAACTTTCACAGAGCACTAAAGCAAGAACTGCAGCAATCAGATTCACACAACTGTAATTAAATGAGGTTCGTGTGTCCAATTTGACTGAAATGTAGACTCTACTCACAGACTTACAATGGTGCAGTAATGCCACTAAGATGAAACAACTGACTGTAAAGTCATAAAAATATGTAAATTATCAGTGACATTGCTATGACATAACACTGGGTTATCAGTAAAGTGATTTGTGTTCTTGTGTGCTCACAGCTCTTATCTGGTTTGTTCACATGAAATAAAAAACTGTTCTTGCTGAAAAACAATCCTTACTTACTTCAAAATCCTATTAGCTAAGCTTGTTACCGAAAAATTGGGGAATGGATGTCAGAATGAAAAAAGGAAAAGAAAAGATTAACGATCGTATCTGCAGTTACATCAACTCAGAAATTTCAAGGTCTCGCTCACACTTCAAAATGTGGAGTTTGTTAGTACCAGAAGAATCCCTCCCACTGTGGTAGAGGAAACATTATATTGTGAAAAAAGGTCATCTTTTTGTGCCTTTTTTCCCCTTATAACAGCTCATACATATTCAAATAGCCAACACCAAGCCTTTTTGGGTAGTTACTGAAAACACTGAAGCCAAACTTCCTCTACAGTGCAGTTACATTCTGCAAACTGATTGCTTCAAACGGTAGTGTCCTACCCAGAAAAACAGGGACAGGAGGAGCTAAAAAAAACATACCCTAAACATTAATGCTTTTACTAATACAGAAGAAACAGTAGGGCTACGAGCATGGCATGGAGTCAGGGCTCTTACATCACAACCTCAAGCATCTTTCTTGAAAGAGCATGAACAAAATAAAGAATATACCTTGCTTTTGCTTGTCTGGCCCTCCTACATTTAGGGAAACAGCAATGGATCTGACCAGTCTGTACTGTCAGTAATAAGGTGTAAGTCAGAATGAGTACCCAGGCAGTTTCCTGGTAGCGTGCTGAGACTGTCGAACTGGCAGGCAAAGAAGCAGACAGTGTTTGTTAATAGAGCAAATTGGATCAGAAGTTGCCTGGACACAAATCAGGAATAAGCTACAATTTTCACTAACTCAATGAACCGAAATCCTGGTGGTTATTTTTTAGTTTAAGTTATTTAATAGTGATTTTTTTTTAAACATACCAAGATAAACATATGAAAACCCTCACTGTGGAAATCAAAATGGAGACACGATGTCTGCTGACTTCAGCTAACTTCTGTGTGATATTCCAACTTCCTTTCCAGTACTCACCTCCTTTGTCTCCTGCCTAATGTTCTGCCCCCAATTTATTACCTGAGAACTTCATTACCTAATGCTGTCAGGTTAAACGATGGATGTAGGAGATATGGCAGATATTTTTTCCTTCATCCTAGAAAATACACAGTTCCTTTCAAAGCATGTTTGCTCATTAAAGGTGTTCCTGCAGCCAGTGAGGTCTGGTAATAGGATTAACTCTGCTCAAAACAGCTATCAGCTGAGCAGACAGATTAACAAGATCATCTCACATGTTGCATGACATCTTTGGCCGTGCTAATGCCAAACAGCAATTTCTAAGACTAAGTTAAAACACGCCATAAAGAAAAGCTGCAGAGATGCAGAAAGGATAAAAAACAACTGCTTAAAAAAATGTATTCCGCAGACAAACTAGCATCACAATGAACAATGCAAATATTGTTATTTGCAAGTGAGGAAGCTGCTCCATAAGTGATTGTTAAAATTCCTTCCATGTCCCAGATACTTTTCTTTAATGGACATTTCTCACTCTGAAGTAGGAAGGTATGAGTTAAATAACTGAGGTAGAAAGCACACAAGGAAGGCCAATACAAATATGGAGGGATGTTGAATATCTTGTTTCAGAAAGCCAATTAGCTGCTGCATCATACTCAGTCTGTTTGTGGCCGAGTATCCTGGATCCTCCTTGTGCACTTCCTGCCCTAAGCTACCCACCCAGCGCAGCGCAGCTGATGGGTTCTCAGCTGATGGGGATCACCCAGCAGCCACAAGCAGCTCAGCTGCGCTGCAGTGGAGTCAGGCAGGGGGAAGTCCGCTTGGATTTCTCTCCACCACGCTGCAGCCAGACACCTACACAGTGCCCACACTTACTCTGGTCCAGCTACTGTGACCCCAACTTCCCCATGGCAACCTCCTACCAAATTCGCATACAAAAGTCACAAAATTGCTTCCTGATGCACCCAGCGTCGCAAATCTGTCAACCTCACCAGCCAGCCTGGCGGTCATCTCAGCCCTGCCTCCTAAAGGACGTACAGATGACACAGCTGAAGCACAAAAGAACGTAGCAAGGCAGAGAGGACCCAGCTCTGATCTTCTTACAGCATTTTGTTAAGAGTCTCAGCTCTGGGAAGATTCTCCCAGACTATAAGAGCACCTAAAAATCAGGGCTGCTGGCTAAGCAGGGAAATAAAACATTCATATGGCACCGTTCTTAATGTATCAGTCAAAGACTACCACTTCAGCTTGCACTAGCAGATGGAGGAGTTATTGCAGCTTACACCATCAGACAAATTAGCCCACCCATCGATCTGCTGTCAGATTCGCAAGCTCTCAAGCTTACCAGTCTTTCAGCAGAAAAAGAGAAGTCTCAAGCTGCTTTTCTTTAGGGAAAAATAAAGCTCTTCCCAAGTTCAAATAGCAAATAGGTTTTGTTTATCCTAGAGACTCCGACTGCATCAAGGCTTTCTGAGCATAAATTAGATTTATGCTATAACAGCAGCAGAGAGGGAGCTTAATTACAATGACAATGTAACTCAATCTAGGCAGTGCTCTCATTTACTGTACCAAAAATTTCCTTCTGAATTTTTACGCTTGGCCTAGACCCAAGTAGCAGCAAAACCAGAACTACACAGATATTAGCAGCCTTACAAGGGACTTCACCATCAACAGGCTGTACACGAAGCAGGTAATGTTACCAATTCTTACATCCACAGAGGGCATCCGCTAGCTGAAGACAACACACGTGTTTATGGATGATCTAAATTTTCACCGCAGGATCCTCCTCCCCCAAACTTTAACCTTAACCTTCAGATACTGCTGAAGAAGCTCAACAGCAAGGTCTGTCTGTTTCAGTGGCCAACAGGGCACATACACCACGGCAGCTACTTACTCCACAGTACCGGTCATCGCTGAATATCTGCGGTGGCAGCGGGTTGCCTTGTGCGGGCTGCCTGTCCTCGGGAATGTTTTTGTACATCCACTGTCTTTTCTCCTCTGACATTGTGATATCCACTTCTTCAAACTCGATGCGATTGGCTTCCAGAAACCTCACCACATCTTGTTGCCTCTTCTTTATCTAGATGAACGAAAGAAAAAAGCAAAACAATACATCAGAGCAAGGCCCCCATAACCCAGACTCATTTACAAACCTGAGTGCATTCCTTCTATCCTGTCCCACATCCACATGACAGAAAGTCACAAGCTCAGGAAGAGAGAGGAGAAAATATTTTTTTCCAGTTTTAAATTCATCGCAGTCAAACACTGCTGTTTCTCTGCAAGTTGGCAAAGGTTATGCTTCCTCGCTTCATTTTTAGAAGGCTGTCTCTCTAGTCCTACTGTGGGAATGTCAGCCTTTACTCTCTAGAAGAAGCTTTTTAAAAATAATCTGCATAGGGCTGTAACAAGTAGGAGGTAAAAGATGTAGCTGGTTTTCAAAATCATTAGGGGCTCAGTTTTTGAAGTACATAGGCAACTAGAAATGCAAGGTGAGCAACCTGGCATGTCCCAGAAGAGTCTCTAGGTGTCTATAGGTGTCCACTGAGATAAACACGTTGGTACATCTGAGAGGGAGAAAAAAAAGAAGCACACTCTACCCAGCTGCACATATTTTTGTTTTCCTAGACATCTTGTAAAAATGCAGCTCCATGGTTTCCTAAAGAAGGCTCGTTGAATCTTTAATTAAGAGTGTCTGTCTGCATAATACACATGCCTAAAAATAAGCATGATCTCATCTCCTGAAAACTAACTTCCCTGCATAAAAAGGCATTAGGTATGTACTAAACGTATGGGGTTTCTGCCCCTCAAAGAGATTATCATCCTCATGCAAAAGCCCAACAGAAGCAGAAGGCTGGCAGTTTTTAGCTGACTGCAGCTACCTAATGTCAGCTCTTACCAGCTAGCTGGGCTCCAAGCAGATGCAGTCAGGTGAAGACGACATCTGCCTCACAGAGGATTTTATACCAAGCCAGCAACCTTGAGAAAGAAAGCATGTGGGGCTGAGGGAAGCTGTACTCATTTGTCTCAATCCTCTCTGCATTCTCTTCAGTCCGTGCTGTATTTTTTTTTATCTACTTAATGAAACAAATTCCTTCAGAAAGAAGCTACAAATTACACGCTGTATTTTTACAGCTATCATCAACGGAATTATTTGATGAAAAAAAAAATACAGCTTTAATATTTTTACAGTATTCCTGGAGTGTTGGACCCACACAGCCGCTGATTGGCATAAAGCCCAGGTGGATGAATCACGCCTGTGGGCATCATATGACCCAGATGCTGTTTGGAAATCAGAGGATTTTTAAAGTGCATGTGAGCTGTTCTTGTCGCACAGCCCATCCTGTCTACCCAAATGCACCACGAAAAGGCACAGCTTTTGGTGATGGAATCGCTGTTTCCTTGAAAATAAGAGAGTAGCCAGCTCAAGAAACTAGAAAGACAAAGGGCTTTAAAGATGACTGCCTTCCTGAAGAAATGGGCTGCATAACCAGGTTGTGTCTCACTGGCTTTTTTCTTCCTCCCTTTGTTTTTTTGTTTTTTTTTTTAAACATACGCAGTATTGGATTTGAGGCATATTGTGCAGGGATCACTTTTTCACGTGAAGGCTACAAATTGCTTGCAAGCAATGCATTATCCACAACAGCAAAACGACTGCATCATCGTCATCACTCCTGGGACCGAAACCAACCTGACTCTTGCAGCTTCCTTACAAACTGCAAACAGGAATCATGTTGTCAGTGCAGAAGTAAAGGATGAGAATATCTTCCTCTCTCTTTTAGAAAATAAATAAATACAAAAAAAGCTGCAAGAGAGGCCCAAAACAAACAGTTTTTCTTCCAGTACTCTCTACTGTGCACACAAGTTTAAGTGCCACTCAGCTTTAAGCAGATCCCTAATACTTTACCCTTCACACCATGAGAGTTTCTCCCACAAACACACATTTCCCAATTTCTCCTTTTAATTTTATAAACCTAATTAAGATGTTGAAGGGAAATAAATTGTTGGGGATTTTTTTTTGCCTTTTTTTTTTTTTTAATCCAGAAGCTTTGCGATTCTCCACATGACATCTGCGTGAGTTATCAGCTGTGGGTGTGCCAGCTGCATAAATTTAAACAAAATGCCCTGAAAATTTTTAGCCAAAAAAGTCACATCTCCTCCTCCTCCTCCCCCTAGTAAGTTGACTGAAGTCTGTAAAATGAAGCGAGAGAATTATTTACATTAAAAATCCCGTTAAATCATGCCTTGTTGTTGAAGACTGATGCTCAGAGCATCTGCCACAACAGACGCCAGCTGATGCCTCCCCACGAAAACCACAGGACCTTTGTCTTCCCATACAACTGGATCCGTGCCGCAGGAGTGCGTCAGCCTCACGATCCTGCCTCATGTTTGTGGTTGCTCCAAGTTACAAACCTCCAGTGCTCAGCCCACGGAAACCCACAGCAGAGACGAGATGCTCCAAAGAGCAGTGCCACCTCTTCCTTCCTCACCACACTACACAGAGGACCTGAGCTCCTGTCAAGAGCCTGGTGAAGATCAGTGCATCCTCCTCTGGCAATCTACCAAGGGGGTTACCCCAGCCCTCTTTGTGGAATTTGGGTTTTTACCTTGCTGCTTCCCGGCTTCCCAGCACTTGACGTAACTAAAAGGAACCTGAAAAGGGTATTCCTCCAATTAGAAATGCTACGTTCAGAAAAACTCATTTCATGGCTATTCATACCTCAGTTTGTGAAAGCCTTTGTATTCTTTTAGGATAGGCTGCTTTAGCATCAAATTATTTTGCTTTTCTTACATCCCAGCAGACCAGGAGACTCTGTAAGGTAAGCCATCAAAATATCCATCCACTGTGAAGTCTGAGGGGAAGAAACACTCCCACCTCATCTTGTATGCCATAACGAGACTGCAGCTTCCACAGGCATCCTGTTTATCTCACCTCAGGTGGGCAATTCAAAGTTGATTTTTTTTTTTTTTTTAATTTCCTTGTAGTCACGAAAGAATACTAGCCATAAATACAAACAGGAATAGGCAATGTCACCTCTTTCTGTTAAGCAGCCACGCTGCCCATGAAACAAAATCAGGAGCTGCTTACCTGATATGATCCTAATCCATCTCTAACATGGCAAAGAAAACTGAGCTAAGTAGTCTACTATTATGATCCAATGTTTGTCTTCCACGTTTTGAGCAGGCTGACTGTTTTTTGAACCTCTGTTTTCATGGGTTTGGTTTTACTGTTAGGCTGTATTGCTACCCACAAGAAAAACATCCCCAGAGACATCTCCCTTTCATCCCAGTACTTGGAGCTGGTTTCTTTATTAGGGCTAAAACCAGCAATAATGTTGATATACACAACTGCTTAAATGAGTTAATTGCTTATTCTATTCAGCTCAGCTGATAAAGTCCACCTCAGCTGAAGCATCCAGGCTTTCTCCCCTGGTTTTCATTTCTCTATCCTGACTTGCAACAGGTAACAGCAGAACAGGCTCCCACTGACTTTGCAGAAATACTTAGAAGCCATCCTCGCGCCAGGCCAGGCGGGACCACTGGGGTTATCTGTTCTGACTTCCAGCATCCCTGAATCAATTTTGCTTAGGAGTAAGGAGTTTCCTTCAAACTGCTTTCCCCTAAGCTCCATTCCTTAACTGTTAATGACGGGGAACCTATCCATCTTGGTAAATTGTTCCCACAGTCAATTAATGCCCTCACTGAAACCCTTTCCTGCTTCTACTCAGAATTCACCTCTCCTGCAGTTTTCAGCCACTCGGCCTTCAATATCTTTGCCTGTCAGACTGGAAACTCTTCTGCTGTAACATTTCTGTTTCCTGCACAACTAATATGGGCTCATGTCGCTCCTCAACCATCTCCCAGCTAACCTTAACAGTGATCCCTAGTAAAGGCAATGGTCTTGTCAAAAAGACAGAGAGATCCGCAGCTCCATTAGAAGCAGGATAACAAAACAGGGATGTTACCATCACAGATCATGCCCAGAAAGGACCAGAAATTCAGCAAAATTAGATCACGTCCTCTATCCAAAATTCCTTGAAAGCTTCTCATCACTTCCAACGGGTTACTTTTTTCTCTTCTCTCTTCCCTCCCTATGATTGCTGAAGGTTTTGACTGCAGAGAGGTGGCGGGGCTGTGACAGCCCTTCCCAAGGCTTCAGATGATTAATTCATTGTTCTGGGCACAGCAAAACACAACTCTGCTGGGTACACAGGGGAAAGGGAGATGAGAGGCCGTGGTGAGGTGGAGAAAGGAAGAAGAGAAGGAAGAGGAAAATAACTCTGCATTACATAACTATTCCCAGCAGCAAAGTAAGCGGCTAGCTGCTGCAGCAAGCACTGCACTGCACGTGATAGAAGAGCAATGGCCTGCTCAGAGACCTCCCCAGAGCTCACAACACCTTCAGCACTTCACCCTGAAGAAAGCCTATACATTCGTGTTTCCAAATCCCACAACTTCCCACAGATCCTTTCCATCTGACCAGAAATAAAGCAGTCCCTGAGCAGCAGCCACACACAGCGTGCGCTGCCCTGGGCTGCAGCCAGCAGCAACCTGCCGCTTGCAGACAGAGACGTAATTAAGGACACGCCACATGAAACCCTCCATCAAACCGGGAGGGCAATCTGTTCAGCTTGATGTAAAGTAAGCCTGCGGAGCCCTGGGAACTGCTGAGACACCGCTTTGCCGGGAGATTTTTACCTCTACCTCTGCGTGGGATACGCATGCTACTTTTGAAAGCCTCGTATTTACAAAATGCAATTAGTTCAAGCCAGGCTTGGTTTTTTTAAAGACTCCTCCTCACAAGCAGTCAGCAAAGGAAAATTCATGATTTAGTTTTGCTGTAAAGCCACAGGAGACAGGGAGCTTTGTTCCATATCCAAGGCCTGCTAGCCTCATGTTGTCACTGTTAGATGCTGCACTGCGATAAAATACACTTAAATCTACGTCTCTGTATGTTCTTATTGCGAGTGGAAGCAGAAAGTTTCTTATTTAAGACAGTTTGTAAGAAACCTTCATTCTCTGTGCAAGTACCAAGGTCGTGCTCAGAAACACGAAGGAGGCTTTAGTAAGTACAACCGCGCCTACCCCTGCCCAAAACCCGACAGGTGGAGGTTTGCTTGGGGGGGCTACTTACATCAGTGAGCTTGTAATGGAAAACAGACACAGGCTAGACAGAAAAAAGGGGGAAGACCAGGAAAAGAAGAAAAAGCTCTACAGAAATACCAACTACCTCCCAATCTTGGCTTGCTACTTCTCATCAAAAGGGTAAGAGGCTGGATCTATCTTCTAATGAATGACATGGCTCTGTGCCCCATCGCATCAGGATGAAACCAAACGGCACTGCTCATGGAAATCAAAAAAATAATAAAAAAAATTTTTTGTTTGCTTGTTTTCAAATGATGTTGGGGATCCTAGCGGCTAGCACAGCACTACAGACAGCTTGAGCAGCCTGCAAGGTTTTAAGGTTTCATAAAGCCTGTTCTCAGCTATCACGAATTGCTCCTCCTGACAGCACCGTCCTGCAGGACTAGAATCACTCATTTCAAAAGACTAACAACTCAAACGCGAGCTGGTAGCTGAAATCTTCCAATAGATAGATGTTTTTGTTTGTAGTTTACCATATGTTTCAGCGATTCAAGAGACTGGTTAAAAAGAAAGTGTTATTTTCGTGCATTTTTCCAACAGACATCTCTCAAAGTTGCCAGAGATTAATTTACATCTCCTGCTTAGCATTCTGCGCTTAACTCCTCCTTGTTCTGTTCTCTTTTGTCAAATTGGCATATTTATAGCAAGTATTTTGCATCATGAAAACACCCCTTCACCAAGCAATATCTTCCTTTTCACAGTGAGTACATAAATACAAGTACGATAATGGCAACCTTCACTTGTTCACCTGCTCTTTATTGGTAGGAGAGTTTGCCTCCTCACCAAACACATTTTTCTCTCATCTCCATGCCATATTTTCTTGATTCATATGCTTATTTCCCTTTATTTATGCAAGTTGTTCGACTCTGAAGAATATTCTTTCTTCGCAGTCAAGTCCCAGTGCAGCAAGGTAGTTAAATTATCGGAAACTCAGTCCTTACTCCTGCAGTGATGAACCAGAAATTGGTGTTTGAATCTCGCAGCACCTCCTCCCGAGGCTGGAGAGCAGGGAGCAGTTTGGGGTCTTGCACACAAGTCCAACCCCGCTGTGGCTGAAACTCTGCAGGGATTTAGAGGTGTCACTTTATTATGTGAATCCAGCTGGCTTGGTAGAATTGTGATTTGGTAGTGGGAAGAAAACACAATTATGTTTTATTTTCTTAAAATATGTTAAACAGTTGGGAGCCATTTAAAGTTCGCTGAAATAGCACTAAGATCAGCTTTATTAGCAGGCTTGGGACAGTAAGCAAGTGTTGTAGTATTCAAATTCTGTGGAGAAAACTAAAAGTTTTGCCTTAAACAAAAGTCCCTTATCAAGAAATTCACATACGCTTCCTTTATGTAATGTGTTTATCACCTAGACTTTTGAGACGAAAACACACAATTGTCTTTTTTTTTTGTGACATGGTGAGTCAGCAGAGCACTGGAAGTGCTGTGAACTCCTTCTGTGTATTTATCGGTCCCGTTGTTCTGTAACAGCGACAAAAGCATTCCAAGTTGCATTTTCTGTATGTACTGCAGCCGAGATATAACAGCAAACCTATTGCCACTAAAAAAAAATAGGTCATGTTTCTTCCTTCTCAGTAGCTTTAAGCACCAAAACCCAGTGGTGCAGGAATATTTATCTACCAGAGCAGCTAAAACCACCCAGCAGCTCACAAGATGTAAGAAGTGATTTGCGTTTCGCCCAGGCAGGGTCTCAGCTCTGTGGACTCCTGGTGCGAGCCTCCTGCTGCCCTAGCCGTGAGGCTGCTCCCCCTGCACCTTGCAGAGGACTCTCTGCAGCACCCAGCTGGCTGTTTGCAGCAGGGAGCCACAAGATGCCACCACCAGAGGAGTGTCCTGACTGCCTGGTAAAGTTTCAGAGACATTCAGGCCGGCTCCAAGACTACACAGCCTTGCTCAGGCTCACAAACTGCCCAGCAGTGATGTGCTGGGTTCGTTCAGAGCCCTGTCCCCACATAAATCACATAAGGGGGGCTTATTTCACAAATAAGTCACAACCATTCTTCTTCCACACTGCCACCAACCCCCCTCTGTGAATTTGAGGGAGTGATAAGAGCCCTTGGACACTTAGAAAAAAACAGGCAGCCTTTCCCTACAGAGGATCATGCTCGCATTTATTTGCTTTCTCTTCCTGATGGATGAAGGATCGGAGATATTGGGATCCCAAAGCGCTCTAAAGAATTCGAAACACAAGTTTGTGCACTGAAGCTGTCAATACTGCCGCCCTTCTCTTCTGCCAGCTGCTATCCACGCAGCACAGCTGTGTCATCCCGCCAGCTACAGGCACACACACCCCTGATAATGCCCTTTACACTGACAGCAGTAACAGCAGGACGAGTCACTGGCAATTTGTCGTGCTAAGTTTTAAGCATATTTACAGGCTTTTCCCAACAGTATATGAAACAGCAACAGAAAAATGCACTTGTGGCTTCAGATAAATGTCAGATTTCAGATAAAATTGGACTGTATTACTGTAAAGTCCTACCCACGTGTTTCTATAACACTAGGATGATGGATTTTGTTGCTATCAGTCCCCAAACTCGGGCTGACTGCCACCGCTATTATTCAGATCAATAACAAAATTACCTTTGGTCCAACTGAGAGCAGAACGAGGCTTCTAACTTTATTAACAAATGTCAATGTTATTCCTCTTTCAGCAAACACAGCTCCAGCCTTTGAGCTTAAGTCTTCTCACAGCTCTGGGACGTGCACATTACCTTTGCTTTCATACTTCTGCAGCCCCGTTTCTGGACAGCCACCTGTATCCCCAAACACAGATGCAGGGAACCCCTATACTAGAGCACAGTCCTTGCCGCAGGCAAGGCAGCCTCAGCCAGTAGGTTCCCACCGAACAATTCAATCCCATCTAAATCCTTCCAGTGCCACTCCTGTCTCTGCTTCTACACAAACAGATCACCCCAATGGAGGTGTTTCGGGAAGATTGCTTGACCTTAGGAGACGCAGATCCAGATGAAAGGTTTAATGCATGCTTGTTCTTTCTTTAGGCTAGGCAGGGATGAGAACTTCACTAGCCCTGCAGCCACATAATGACAGGTTTGAGCTGATGATGCTCTAGTGCTCACCGGATCAAAGAAAGCTTTCCTTCAAATAAAAACACGCAAAAATCTTTCGCTGTTGTCTGAAAAACACAGACCCAATTCGATGATTAACAAAGCAGTCTTTGTAATGTTACTATTAAAGCGTTCCAAAGAATCACTCAGAGATTTTAAAAGCACAGGTAACACCCAACATCATATGCTGCAACATGTGAAAATATCAGGAAATAAAGTGATTTGTCAATGTTGTGATGGAATTTCCACCATTAAATCAGGATGGATTTTTTTTTGTCACATTCTCTTGCTCCAAGTGGGATCTATCCTCTGAATCCTAGGACCCACATTACGTAGCAAAGGGTTACAGCCTGCTGTAGCTCCCAGCACGTGAAGGTAAACAAAGCTCTGTCTCCGTTAAAGCAGGAAAACTAAAAGCCCACAGGAAAACCTTCCCACTGCGTGTGAAGGACACGTACATAATCACATGCTCTGGTTTGTATTTAACGTGTACTATGACTCTGTGGTTTCAGGGCTCTGCCTGCAAACACACAGCCTGACAGTAACCCTGCTGGCAGAGCTTGCAGCAGAACAATCCCACAAAATGGGATGTTCAGGAAGCCAGACGCTGTGGCTGTTTAAAGGCTTTCCTGCAAGCAGCAGCTCGCCACTCCCTTCTTGCCAGCAGTTATCACTTACCCTGCAGCAGCAGCAGCACTGGACATGTCCTCTCCTCCTTCAGATGCTCAGTTTCACAGGCCAAAGTGTTGCTGACCCACTTTCAACAGCCATGGCAAACACATAAGGCTGCAACCAAAGAGGTTAAAACACAGGTACCTCTACTTGAGAGAAGCTCTGCAACAGGAAAGCAGCTGCAGAGCTGTAAGTAGTAAGGTGTTAAAGTGCCACTGCTAGCCCTGTTGGAGCTCTTGGATAAAATTCTGCACTGGAAACACTGAGGTTCCTTTTCCCTAGGTAGGGACAGAGAGAGTTATGCCACTGCACATCCAGTCTTTGCATTCTAGTTTACGTGGACGACAGACACCCGTGATTACAGTGCCACGAGGTCCAGCCACTCGAATAAAGCAGCAGTCATTTTGTCAGAGTTCAGCCAGATGCTGATGTCTCTTGAGCTACCGACATCAGGCACCAGGATGTTTTTGTTTTTTCTCTCCTGGGGATGTAAAAATTAGCATTTAGTTTTTACTGAGTGCTAATTAGCATCTATCAGCACCTCCGAGGTTAAAAACCATATATACACACACGAATATACGTGCAGACATATGGACATAACACTATACATACACATCCACACGCGTGTACTCGAATAAGAGGCAGATTGATGTATTTGCAAAGGTCCCTCCTAGGCATTGACTTCTGCAAGTTTGTTCCTTGCAGTAAAACAAGCACCACCTTACAGTTTTCCAAGTTCTCTTAGCAGGGCTGGTGGGGATTAGTTATCCTGAGGTGAAAACAGAACTGCCAGCAAAAACCCTGGAACTCTTAACTGCCCAGACAAGCTCTGTGCTACCCAGGGGAGGTAGGCGACAACCGAAGGGCATGTTGGTGGTGGTGATTAACATGAGTCACTGGACAACCTGCAGCTCCTAAGAGCTTCTCTTCATAAATTAACTAGCAAGCCAGTTAATCCCCTTTCTCTGCTTACTTTACAGTGGCATACAATATTAAATTTAGGTTAAACATGTTTGTATACTAAACTAAAATCCAGTTGTTTTCCTTTTCCACCTCTAACAAGAAGAAACAAGTAACTTGTTTTAAGAAGGTTGCTCATCACTTTAACATTTAGCACCCCAAAAGTACAATACCTGCACTCAGCCCATTCTCCAGCAACACTGAGTCATTGCTAGAAACACCAGGCCACACTCTGCTCACCTACACGAGTCCCCCTGAAATTAACCCCATGTTTGCTGTCAGACAGGAGAGCCAACAGTAACTTAAGTTTGAGTCAACTCCACCTGCCCACCTGATGGGCACTGAGAACACAACACACAAACCCAGGAGAGAAGATGGTTTTCTCCATCCCATGGCTACTGAGAAACTCAGCTCTTCCAGGCTGTTAATTCCAGGCTGTTTGCACTGACAGCCACAGGTAGGAAACACTGCCACTGCCTCTGCATCTCCCCCCACCCCACCAAGAAGGAAATCCACCAACTTCAGGGATTTGCATCTTCTGTGTTCATTACTCCTCTTACCAAGCTTTCACACCACTTGCATCATAAAGATCATCGCAGATTCCCTTTGGAGGAAGACACTTTAGGCTGCAGCTGAGGAAACCGTTGCCCTTGGTGTATTTGCCAGCAGAATGACACAGCCTGGGTCAGCAGCTTAGGGACAATTCTGCACCTCCAAGTCACGCTCAGATTGCTAAAGACAAAAGAAATCCTGACTTCCTACAATAAAGAACTTCCTTAAACACCAACTATTTTTTCCACAAATCCTGATTTATTTACATTCCCCTCTTTAGATAAATCAAAGTCTAAGCTGTCTGAAACAATTCAATTGGAAGACACACTGTACAGAAGAGTACCAGCAAGAATCTAGCAGACAGCAAGTGAACCGTGTTTCATCCTAAACTTAATTTTTGCTTTGATTTTGCCTAAAATCAAAAGCATTCATATAACAAGTGAAACAGACTTACTCAGCAGTATACTTCATCTTTGACAAGCCCACTAGAAACAGAATATTCAATACATCAATTAAATTACAGGGGATTTTTTAAGCTCTTACAAGTACAAAGAAAGATAATTTACCTTGAATAAATATTGTTCCCTTACAGTGGCAAGCTTTGTTTTCTGAGCTTTGGTACCATCAGATAACATCAACCAGAACCCTTTCACACTTACTGGTACATCCCCATTGTTTCTTGAATTTTACCTGCAGGCCTTGAAGTTTGAAAAGCGGGAAAGGATTCGAGAACACAAGGGAGACGTGACTTCACAGGAGCCACAGCTGTTTGTTTCTGACCTCCCAGGCCTCCAGAAGAAGTGTTTCCCAGGAAGTTAAGTTCTTGTCTTGGGGATGGCCTATAAATCACGCAACTGGCGCTTAGTGGCTGTGGTCTGCAGAACAGCAGAGGCTCAGTGGCCCAGCAGAGCCCTTCTACCAACAGCCTGGTTCTTCCAGCTGAACTAGGAGCTTATATCCTGAGGTTCATTTCTCCTTACTGCTAAGGAGGGCACTATGTTGTTTGCAGGAGGTGTTAGAGCAAGTCAAACCTGGAGCCAACAGCAGCATCCAGTTCACATGTGTGAATAAAACCATTCACACTACTGAGTTCCCTAACTTTTCCACACACGAGATACCATTTAGGTTTAATATAAGTATGGAAGCCACCTGGCTCAGACAAAAGCCCAGTTGGTCAATGAAAACATTATCATTAATCTCAACAAGCTTGGGATCATGTCGTGCACAAATTGTGTGCGTGGCCTTCGCAGTGACAAGAAGGCAGGCGCCCTGCTCGCGGTAAGCTGTGCACGGAAAGCCTGCAGTCTGAAGGTTTCTGGCGCCTTTCTGGTACCAAGAGCTCCAGTTCAGCTTCACTGAAGCAAGCAGCTGCATCGACCCAAGGTGCTAACAGCACGAGAGCTGCCTGCCTCGCTCCTGTGCTGGGATAGGACCGTGCAGGAGCAGCGTTGGCAGAGAATAACGTGATGATGACAACTGAGAGAGTGGCAGTTTCTACATCGGCGTACCAGCGCCAGACAACAAAACGAGGATGACTGCAGTACGGCACATGCTTCAGTCCCTGCCCTTCCTCCCCGGTTGTATTCTCCAGAAAACAGGTGAGTCAGGTGCACAAATTGATTTGCAGTTCACAAAACAAAAATAGAAGTAATCTGAAAGTCATTTGTATCAGTAAATTGCATGTAACTTAGTTGTGTTTCTTTGTTTGTTAAGTTAATGTCATCAAATTCACTTATGTGTGATCTCCTTTGATCCCTGGCACTATGACCAGGGATAGGAAAATGTATTTCCAGGCTTTGATGATGTGATTGAAGATTAAGGAGAGCAGGTCCCCATCAGTGAATTACGCCCATTCAGGGACTACTTGCACCCTGGCAGTGACGTTCTACAGGGAAAAAAAATAAATAAATAAAACAGGCGGGGGCGTTAAAATTAACGAGTTGCCTCTTATCAGTCATTTCAGTCTTTCCTGTCCACTTGAATATATTCAAGACAGAGGGCTAAGTCTGCAATGAGAAAGTCATTATATAGCTGTCAGAGAGATTGCCTGTACAAGGCAGATCAGCATACAGAGACTCAAAACACGCTCCGAACAGTCCTCAGGAACCCACTCAGCACAATACCTCCTTTGAAGTTTTATTGCAGCTCCGATTGTAAACAAAGGTCGGCGACAGTCCTACTGCTCCTAACGCTATGTATTCCAAAGGGTGTTGTACAAGGTAGCATTGTTTCTGACATGATCTATCTGCCAAGAAGAAAGGTAAATATTTGAGAAGCACTCGAGCACACAGGAGTGGCGCAACTGTTAGGTATTGAATACTGTGTGCGGATGGTCTGAATTCCACCTCTATTCTTGTGCCCAGGTTCTTGCCGGGCTCCCTGATGAACACACACATTCCTCGAGCTCTCTGAGCCATTGTTTGGAGGCTCTCAGTTCTCAGGATGTACCTAGAACTCGGATCTGAGCTAGATCCACAGGGGGTCCTTAGGGAGAAAACCAGGCAAAGCCTTCAGTGCTGAGCTCCCTGTTGCAGAATTCAGCCATGACCAGGGCTCTCAGGCTCCCTTTGCTACATGAACCCTGCTATCAGGACAGACAGAAGCCCGCCAAGCTGAACGTGAGCCACTCAGCAAGAGGAAAACTGAGGAATGATGCAGGAATGCATTCTGTCGCTCAAGGGGACTAGACCCAGAAAGTCCCCCAACCTCTCCTATGGGCAGGATACAACTGCTAAGGTCAAGCCCACAAATCCACAAAATCCCTGATGCATCCTGTGACCAAGCAAGAATCTGGAGGTGTCCATTTTTCCTTCTGGTCTCACTGCTTTTGCTACAGCACTACTCTGCAGGTGCATAATCAAAAGCACCATCACTTTGATCGAGTGAAGCGACACAGTACAACGACCACAATCCATAAATCCGGCCTTAGGATCCAATCCAACAGGTGCATTCGGAGCATGCAGACAGATGCAAGACAATGCTGTGCTGATACATTTAAAATATTGCTATTTCCCATGTAAATATTGCAGGTTTGCTTCTAATTGTAAGGATTATGTTTTACTTCTGAAAAGCTACCTTGCCTGCTGCTGTCATCTGGTTTTACAAACTTCCAATATTAAAAATTCATGAAACGGTTTATAACTTGCAAAGTTTAATGTTTTATGTCATAGGTAGCTGAATTTCTGTAAGTCACATGCAACAAGCTGAAGATCCCTTCAAGCGACTGCCAGAACCAACACAATTTTCACAAAAAGCGTTTGTACAGCTCAACCACTTCCAGTTTTGACTGTTGTTGCTTTGGGGTGCAGAGAGGCAAAAAAATCTGCTAGCTGGTGGATACTCTAAAATCAACACATTCTAAGTTAATTCTTCCACGCCTCTCAACAAGAAGCACATTCTTCCTGAGCAGCACTGAGAAACACTGAGTTTCTCAAGCCTGTACAAACAAAGGTGGGGATGGAAGTTGTGCTTATCACCAGGAGACAAGCTTAGCCAAAAGGACATTAGCATTTTATTTGCCTTCAATTATATTATCCAACCAAATAAACACAACTGTGATTGCTCTGGCATTCTGATGTTTTATACCATGGTTTAAAGTAATTCCAGGAAGCAAAAATTCCAAAGTGTTTGCACTTATACATTGACCTGCATAATATGCTTTAAAAAAGCAAAGCTTTAGTCTCACAAAACCAATATTTGCTATAGAAACAACTTCACTATAATTATACCTATCTTATCAAGCTTCCTAGAAAAAAAAAAAAAAAAAACACATTATTGTCTTCATTAGCAAGAATCAGTTTTCAACTTCTGATCTTTTAAAAGAAGTCTATTCTTTTCAGATCGATGCTGTTCCTTCCCAAACACATTCTCAAGAAGTCTATGCCTGAGCAATGCTTGCTCTTGTACATTAAACTGAATTGATTTCAGTTATGTTTTTCACATCTTATGAACACACTAAAATTTCCATGGGAAAGTTCTGCATCTCTCACTAGTCAGAGCAGATTCTACCCCCTGTTCTTCAGCAACTGCCCTATGTACCTGCCCAGCTTAACAGAGGAAGCTCCAAGGCAATAAATTATTACTAGACAGGAAAAAAGTACAAGTGAAACAGTTGTTCAAAGTTTCTTCATTATCTGAAAGCTCTTCAATGACATTTCCTTTACCTGATCTTCAGTCCTCTGAGTGCCAGAGGTCAGAAGTCCCTCTGGTTAGGTATTTCCAGCTAGCTGTAGGAATTCCAGCAAAAAGTTACTTAGCTAGTACTACCAGCTTCCTGTCTAAGGTAAATCTAGCTTGAAAACAATGAAAACCATTTAATTGAGTCAATACATATTACAGCAGCACAAGGAAGAGAACAGATTTTTATTGATAGACTGGAAAACATGAAGTGGATTGAATTACAGTTACCTTGGAATGGTTTGGTGAAAAACAAAGAAACTATTTCCTGAAAACAGTGAAGCACTGTTGAGGGAGAAAGGTAAAGGCTAATTTTAAAGTAGCCTTTCTCCTCAGCACAAAAGAAAAGACCATTTGTCTTTATTAAGGAGGAGTAGCAAAGCCTGCCTCCCCAGCCTACAAAGTGCTTGGAATTTGAGACAGCTCACCAGCAACAAATAGAAATTCAGGTCAGAAAAAGTAGAAGATGGAAAGGCTTGTGAAAACATGCCTTGCCTGCCTATTCAGAGGCTTCCCATTGTGATTCAATTGCATCTGTCTGATGCGTGCTTAAAACAACACGATGTTATTTAGAAATGTACACATAAACACAATGCCTCTCCTGACTCAGGAACTTGCCTACAGCATCCCTACAGCATAAACCCACAGGCCAGCTTCAGTAAGCACCGCAGAGGAATGTTTCCACTCAAGCAACAACTAGGTTTCGTTGCCATGGGCTCTTTTAAGCTCACGAGGCATTAATATTTACAAGTTTTATTAAAAATAAAGAATACTACTATTAACCTCTCAGTGGTCTACAAACCTTCAGAGGTGTGGAAGATGTTGCAAGGAAGCGTCTTGTCCCAACTGGACAGAAAGTTCACGTTGTTCTTGGCTGCTCCTCATCCACTCTGTTAACTTCTATTTCTCATTCTCCAAATTACTCCCAAAACGCTTCGAATTTTGTATAGCTAGCATGTATTTTGATATTCTTTAGCATAAAACAAATTGCACCATGACATGGGATCAATAAATATTTTAGAAGTTTCCAGGGACAGTTATACTTACAGAAACTGAGGTCTTTGCTGACTACACAATCAGTGTATTTCTCAGGAACGTTACAGCTAGACAGAACACAGAGCAGTATCTATGAGGGCTACTTATTTCTCTAGACAGGGAAATCATCCTGTCTCATGAACTGCAACCCAAAAAGTATCTGATAATCTGATGTTGTTCTACAGAAGCCTGGAGTAGAAGACAAAGAATTGCACAACTCAATCACTTTTTATTTTCCTTCACTGATGCTTAGTTATTGTTCTTATGCTCAGGAGGATGAAAATAAGCTTTAAATTTCCCTGCTTAGAGATGTGCAAATACAGTTACTGCCCTTTTCTCCAGACAAGGATTCCCACATAACCCGCTGATAATAGTTTGTGATTTTCCTCAATCACTTAGCCATGATCTACAGACACCCCCACAAAGCCCACAGGAAAAAAAAAGCCCAACACTGAGCACAGCAGGAACTTAGTGCATGATGAAGATTCCCAAATGCTAAGATAACACAGATGAAGAAAAGCAGACAGTGAAGAGATGTGACAGCTCTGGTCCTGGGTAGGAGTACCTTCAGCCATTCAATTAACTATTCTTCCCTGGCTAGATCATACTCAGATGTACTGCTGACTATGCAAAAAATGTTGATTATCACCAGTATGCAAACTGTTATTCCTGGTAGATGTCATCTTCTTGTCAGACCCAGGAAAAAAAAAAAAAAAGGTAGCAGATGAACCAGCATGCAAACTAAATTGCTTTTCAACCTCAGATTTGGTTTGTTGGGTTAATAGACAGTGAAGAAGAATTTATGGTGCTGCTAACCGGGTATTTACCTTGCAGGCAGAGGCAGGAGAAGGAAAGGGCAGAATCAAAAACTCCAATCAATAACCTATTTGCAGGCTGGTCAAAAGAGGAGATATGGTGATCTAATTATGTGGTCCTTCTCCTCCACCCCCAAGAAAATCAAAATATAAAACTAAAGAGTACTGTTTGAAACAGAAACTAAACCTCGCTATACCAGAGTGCCACAACAAACCCAACTGCCAGCGCAGGCAAGGAGAGGTTTCTGTGCCGGCTGCCTGATGCACACGGACTGCAGAGTCCTGAGGACGCTCGGTGTCTACTCAGCTGGCTACTGAAATGGGTAATTAATTTTTATTAGCTGTAACGCAGCTACTGAGCATCTTGAACGCTTCATGCCAAAACATATCAGCGCACATACCTGTCACCGTGCTGCTGAACTGAAAGCAAATACCAGGCGGTAAGAGACTGAATGAAGCGAACACACACATTAAACCTTTGGATGGGAAAAGTGCCACGTCCTTCCACAACACGAAACGCTGCTGAACCATACAGAACAGCAATTACATCTAAATCCTTCTGATGGCTCTCATTAGAGAACAACTTCAGCTGAACGCTTACACTCGGACTGCCTTCACGGAACCGAGCGCTGTCAATTTTCTATGAAAAATACAGAAACTCACGGGTCACACACAGAATTAATGCACCAAGAGGAGCTTCATTTAGGCAGAGGGACACGGTGATGCTTCTCCAAGCCGAGTCTGACAGGAGCTGTACCTTTTCCAGAGCAAGTGGGCATTCAGGGAGGCGAGGCTCGTCTCCAGGCTCTCATTTATTGCATTTGCCTCTGCCCGCACCGGGGTCCCCCCTCATGTGGGGGAGCTCAGCCCGGTTTTAAGGGCTTAAAAACCCTCCAGCCAGCCCCACACGTCCCCAGGACAAGCCCTCCTCAGGACTTGCCCCAAGGCGCTTTACAAACAACTCCGGCAGCCCCTCGGGGATGGGGGTGAGCCTGTTTTTTCCCCCAAAACGCACTTTATTTTTTTTTTTCCCCAAGACTCCCCTCAGCCCGGGCACATCCAGCCCCGGATCCCAGCCGCCTGTGGACACCCGGGGCCGTTTTGGGGTCTCCCGCTGGGCAGCGACCCCCGCCAACTACGGGGCGGGTTCACCTCAGCCCCCTCGCCCCCCACTCACCGCCACCGAGCCCGAGGAGGAGGCGACGAAGACGCGGATCACCATCTTCACCTCATCAGCGGCCACGGCGGGGACGCGGTGACGGGACGGGGCAGGACACCGGCTCCGCCGCCTCCTCCCTCCCTCCTCAGGCTCCCCCTGAGGCGAGCCGGCGGGCGGGAGCGGCGAGAGGCGGGCAGGTGGGGGCGGCGCGCAGGGGCCGCCGGGCGCTGTAGTCCTGCCGCCTGTGTGGTGTTAGGAAAATGTGGTGTGAGGAAACCTGCCCCAAGTGCTAAGTGCCGCCATCCGTGTGTGAAAGTCTGCCGAAGAGCTTGCACCGTGCCCCTGGTGTGCTGCCTGCTTGCCCCGCAGCACCACAGGTGCAGGGTGCGTGGTGCACAAGATGCTTAAATTCACCCCAAAGTCAGACAGCCTCACCAAAAGGGTCGTCCCTCTATGCTAGACATCCCACCCAGCTGCTCCTGGTCCTCCTGCCCCACACGGCGCTGTCCTCACTGCCCTGCCAAGCCCCACAGGCTGCCACTTGCAGGATGAAGGGGCACAAAATGGCAGCAGGGCAGGCAGGTGGCAGGGACAAGGCAGGCCTGCGGAGCAGTGCGGGCTCTCCCACACCTTTCAAAAGTATTAAACACCATCATCTATTTTCACTCACTGGTATAGGCACACAGCTCTCAAGCAGGGATTAGAACAGATGTTGTCAATCAACGGAATAACCCCAAATCGCCCTTTATCTGTCAGTTCTTCAATAAATGACAGAGAGGAATCCCTGCAGCCTTCCTTAGCTTAGGGGTCTGTGAGGGCACAGCTTTTATTTAAGTGCTTAAACCCCCCTATAACTGGTAGACTTCCACAAACTGCAGTTGTAACCTTCATCCTCTTAACTCTCCGCATATGGCCAGATGGTTACTCATTTCCCGTGATTAAGCTTTCTCCTCCCACGATTTTACCCCAATGGTGAAACTCTTCCAGACCTTTGCATTGTCACTGCACTCAGTAAATTTCCATTTTCCAAGCTAAGCATAGACCATGACTCTTGGCTTTTTGTTTCCTGGTCAAACAACCTTGACTGCCAACTATGTCCTTAAAGCTTTATTTACATTTCAATATTTATCATTTATTTCAGAATATGACATGTTTGTGGGAGTCATGGAATACACCTAACAAGAGCAATAAAGAATAATCAGGATACTCGGAGCTCATTTTGAGCTTAATTTATATCTTGTGGAAGGCATTGGCAGGCTTTCCCCTGGCTTCACTGTCCTCTGGAACAGAGCTCGGTATTGGCACTTAATGTACAGTCCTGTAATGAGAATTCAGGGAGCAATCTCAAAAAGGTTTATAACTATGCATTATGTGCTTTCATGAGAGGACTTGCTGAAAACTGAATAAACTGGATCTGAGTAAACTTTGGTACAAAGGGTAAAGTTTTCTGTATTGGAAAGTAAGTCTTTTGTATTCTTTCTTGCACCATCTTAAGGCAATGTTCTTGTTTCTTACTGTTTTGGTGCCATCTTTCTGCTTGTACATTAATCCTCCCATTCATTTTATAGTTGAGGATTCTATTATTTGACTTCAGTGCCACTGTCTTAATTTGAGTCCAGCTCTCGCATTGGCAACAACAAAACAGTGACAGTTAATTGGCAACAACAAACCAATTTACTGCTTAATTGCTGCTGAACAACCAGCAAGATTCTGCAATAGGTGAGTCATTATAGGAATTTGCTGGGAAATCACCATTACTTAGTGTGTTTCTTGCACACTGAAAGATTATTTCTGACAACACGTTTTCCTGTCCTTAAGTGTTCTTAAGAAAGTGAAGATGTTTACTTTCCACTTACTGCCCTATTTATTCCTCTACTAGAAAATATTATGTTTAATATTATAGCTGGCTGTACTGTTATTATGTGAAATAAATAGAATCAGGGCAACTCAGTACAGTAGGTTGTGTTTGATTCTATCACAGCTTCAATATATAGCATCAATTTATAATATTAGTAACAGCATCCCTCTAATAAATTTCTTACACATAGCAAAACGGGAGTAAAAAAGATAGGGAAGTCTGGTTCTGAGTGGTGCTGAACATCTTTCACTTTGACTAAGCAGAAGAGGATGCTGCCCATCCCTCACAGACAACCTTGACACAGAAATCTAAACAAACCATGTGGCAAAGTCTGAAATAGAGTGCAAAGGCACTAACTGGGAAAAGTACGACAAGTAAACAAGAAAATTAAGAAATTCTACAGGGACCGTAAACACTGCAACTAAAGTACTTTTAAGGTTGTTTTCTCTTCCTCTAAGAGTTCTTTACTTTGGCAGCTCCAAAAGCTACAAATACAGCTTCCTTTCTCACCTAGAAAACAAATACCTTTCATTTCATTCCTCTTGACAGTATTACTGAGCTGCATAAATTCTCAAAAGCTATGGGAAAGAAAAGGTGGTAGGAAAGGTAAAAACCAACACCTGTTAGAAAAATGCAAACCCACTACTTCATTTCAAATGCCCTAAATTGATCCCCAGCTGGCCACGCCAATACAGGTTTTCCTTACTTTTCTAGAGTCTCCCTTTTGTTCCTGCAGCTCTCAGGTAGACCCGAGATTTACAAGTTGTATTCCAATGAATTTCCTTGTAATTCTCATTTTTTTTTGTCAATTTATGTCAATTTCTAAAGTTTGGGGCTAAAAAAAATCTTGCAGATTGCTGTAATTTCTCAGGATCAAATTTAGTGTGGCATGGGCTGGAAAGCACTGGGAATCCAGCTAACTTTCTCATTTCGCTTTTGTTAGTGTTTCTGTTTAGACCATACGTGCTAAGAAGCTAGTTCTGCCATGGAAGTAATGCAGACAGGAAAAAAAAAAAAAAAAAAAAAAAAAAGCGCCTTGCACTGAGAAGTTAAAAATTTCACAGCTTGTAGAGTGGCCTTTTAATTTACATAGGTCCTAAGCAGAGAGCTATTACTTTGTGGAGTGTAAAACCTATTAGACCTCACCACATGATATTTTACATTTTCAGATGGTGAATGGGTTAAGGCTGGTTGTCAGGGTTCTGCAGCTGCTGCTGGTAAATGTCCTGAGGCCATAGCTCTGACTCCATTTCTACTGTACAATTCTAATGACTTGAAGACCAAATGGTACAAACATTTAGTTAAGTATAAGGAATGTGATAAATAAAAGGCATCATTAAAATGATTTATGAGCAGTTTTTCATGTTTACAGGAGGTGCAGAAACACTGCATTCTAAGACTGGAGTTGAAAACGTGAATTTATTGTGGGGTGCAGTTTCTAAAGCTTGTATGGTAAGAATGATTCATTGTTATGCCAGATTTTCATGGCAGATTAAACAGAACTTTACTGCTGCTAAGGTAGCAAACAACACACAAAACCAAGGATTGTGGATATGTGAAAGGTATGGTAAAAGATTATTTGTATAGCAAGATGCAACAAGCATAGGAGAGAAATTCTGGAGATATGGGACATTATATTCAGGCCTAAATAAGGGTATAAGATGGCTTCATCTCTCACTTGGAAGAAACACTCTGCCTGGGACATTTTAGAAGTTTTTTGGTTTGTGGATTGTTGGTACTCATCATTTATTCCTGTGGGACTTATGAAAGTTTATTAAGAATCAGTAAATTCACATATGGTCTGCAATAATCCACATAGTTGAAATTTCTAAAGAGGTCTTCAGCAGCCCTTAAAAATTAAGAGCTTAAAAAAGTATCACAATATATTGAAAACCACTGCCTTCAAGTGTCATTAGAAGCTTGGAGAATCCTGAGCAATCATCCTTGGTAGAAATCTGACCATCATCCTAGGAAGCAGCCAAAGGAGAAGAGAGAGCAGAGTACTCCAGCTGCAATGGGGCTGCAGAGCATCAGTAGCTGATCTCACACTGCAAACCCCAGGAGAATGTGGATAACTTAAAGGCTCTAAAACATACAAAATGGCCAAGGGAATATGATGTAAGTACAGGATTGTTTCACTTGTCAAGTAATGGCAGTTAATGTGGTGGCTGATGGCCTCTAAATATCCTGGCTAGACACAGCTCCAAAGCATATAAGATGAAGTAGTTTGGGGCCAGATTCTGCACATACTTCCTGGAAGCCACTGAATTTTTAAGGTATCAATTTAATCATATAATAAGTCTCCAGGGTACATTTTCTAAGTGGTGCATTAATGCCTGTAGTAGTGCATTGTGCATAATGTTATGGCTCTGCCTCTACATGTACAACAGGTTGAGCAACTCACTGTCAAGATCACCCTATCCTTGGCTTTGCAGGTTTTGTAAATCACACCGAAGTCTCCCAATAGCAAACTCACACAGGACACTGTGCTTTCCAGATCCTTAATCATGACCAGGTGTTTACATTCGGAGCATTTCACAGCTTTATCCACCGTCAGATTTTAGAGATAATGTCAACAGAATTAAAGAGTGTTCCAAGATATTTTTAGTTCTTTTGGCTCGAATTACTCTGAAGCTGATTTTGTCATCTAAAGCTACTATAAAATGCAGGTGTTAAGGCAGGCACTTGGGAAGGGAGCTAGAGCTGGAACAATTTTGACAAAGGTTTCGATTTGCACTTTCACAAACTTGTGGCATGCTGAGGAAACCAGAAAGGTATTGCTGTTCTGTTCTTGATCGGTTTTGTACCATCTCTTTATAACCTATAGCAAATAACAAAAACAAATCACATAGCTTAGTGAGCCTTCCTTCATGCCATTTAAATCTAAATATGCCTAGATAATTCCGAAGGTAAGAGTCCATTCTTTTCAGCTGCTGCCCTTTAGTTAAAGCATTACTAGTTGTTAGTATCCGTGGCTGCTTTGAGGCTCTCTGTGAATTCCTAATACTAAGGACCTTTGAAAACCAAACCATTTTCCTGTAAAGTCCATCATCCAGTGTAACTCAGTCATCTGACTTGCAGTAACTGAACCAGAAGGTAAAAACTTCTTCCATACTCTCAAGGTATTAAGTCATTCAACATTCCTTAACCTTATAGCTGCATCGCCTGAAATGTAAGAAATGCCAGAATTCGTTTTGCACTCATGCCTTTGAAGATCCCACTGTTTCTGGAGCTGTTGTCTCTGACAAAGGAGCAGGAATCCAAGCAGGTGTCAGTCAGCGTCCAGCCTTCCATGCCATAAACTCTTCCAGCCCAAGATATTGCAAACAAATCAACAATTTCAAGCCAAACAGACTTGCAGTTCCTGGTGAAAGCAAACTTCTGAGCAGCTTTCTTTGTTTTCACAATTTAGCAAAAGGCTTTGTCATGATCTCTGCTAACCTGAGTAACCTTCAGTAATGCAGGAGAAGTGGGTCAGCAATAATATTTGTGTACCCAAGGACAAAGATTGAGCAATCTTGTGGAGAGTAAGAGGCAACTGAAGACATGAATACTGGCAACTATCCTAAAGTGTGTGCATGAAAGAACCTAAGAATAGTTAATATTTTTATAGTACTCAGGAGTTCTTTAGATACTTCACAAAGCACAGAGAAAAAATCCCTAATTTCAAAAGGAGGGATAAATTTGAGGATAAAGATTATGTGTGCGCTGCATTTCAAGCATGGGTTCAAGCCCACAAGCAGAGCTGTGTTTGCCATCATGTTCACATCACGTGGGCATGAAACTGTTCAGGCACAGGTCTGAGGTGGCCTTTGGGAACCAGCAGGGAAGACTCCTGGGCCCACACTAATCATTAGCTCCGAGCCAAAGGCATCCTCATTTGTAGTATGGTTGCACCAGGTTCTGGTGCAGCTGGGCACGCTGCAGATGTGTCCCATCTCTCTGGAGGTGGTGCTGCGTGACTGGCAGAGATCTCAGGCTTTATAAAGGCTGTGAATTTGACCCTAAAAGCAGTGCAGCCAACCTACTGGCATCCTTCTGGACCTGGGGTGTGCTGCCCAGTCGGCATCACACACTTGGTGGCCGGGGACCGAGGAGAATGGTGGTAGAGGTTGAGGTGGGACAGGTACAACCCGTGCGACTGATGTGCTGAGGAAAGGAGCAGATAGGAGGCAACGAGCCACACTAAACAGCAGCTAAAGAAATGAGAAATCATACAGCTTCTCAAACGAAGTATATACAAATCATTGCCCTTCCGTGTATCTTATTCATCTCAAACCAAGCTCTTCTGTGCTGTGGGCCTGCCTGTCAAACCAGATACACTTTTTATGCTCTTTGGCAAAGTAGCCCTGCAAAATTTGCTTATTCCTTTATTTATTCCTTTCAGACTTGTAGATCTTCACAGCATAAATTCTGTTACGTTCTGCATTTCCACACTGCTGTATCCCTGTCCTGGTTTTGCACCGTGTTTTCTGAGACCAGAATGTCAGCACAGCTGTTGTTTAGTCTCAGAGCTATACAAAATGCATTTTGTAGTGCCATAATTTACTGGGGAGCTAGTGGATAGCAACTAGTGTTTTTCCATAGAGGAATAATTAACCTGTTGTTCAGTTCTAAAACCTGAAGTGGTGAAAATGCTAAGTAGCTTTTTTAGCACTTCCCAAAAGATGGCTACAAAACTCAGTACTGTGACCCCTCGTCACATTTGACCTTACCTGCTCTTTGCAGAAAGCTTGACATGCTTTGTGTCCATGCTTTTCCACTGGGAGAGCGGCTGGTTGACACAACAAGTATGTGTTACTTTTGTCAGTGAAGGCACATCTTAGGACAGCTTCCAGACTATTTAGAGCATGACTTGGATAGCAAGAACAAAACACTAATTCAACGCTTTTTAATTAATTGGAAAAGGCTGGTGAAAGGAGCACAACTGGTCTTCATCGGAAAACTGTAAAACAAACATGGCAAGCCAAATGAGAAGTTATGAGAGGTTAGCTGAATTAAGCTCACTGCAAGAAATATTATTCCTTGATTCATCATCATGCACAGGCCAGACATCTCAGGATGCAAGCTTTTTCTGTTTCACTAAACAACAGACACATCGTGCAGCCAGCAGGGCTGAGTCTGCTCTTGTAATGATGACATGGCAGGAGTAAGCATGTCAAAGCTGTTATTGATTTTGTTTTCTAAATGCAGCTGGACTCAACTAAAATTACTTTCAGAACAGCAGGTATAAAATAAGTCATAAAGGTATGGCCAAGCAAATATGTTACTAAACCCAGTAGCAAACTTCTGCTCTCAGATGCTTTCAGTGATGAGTTTGAGAGCAAAATCTGACCCTGGACTATGCAAAAAATGCTAAAGATTGGATTCAAATTTAAGAGATAAAATGATTAATGAGGTTGGGTATCAAATAAAAAGACATCTCAAATCTTGAAGTTTAGCCTGTTTTACACAGCATACCTATCTGAGTCATAACCTATTTTAGCCATGAATTGGTCAGCATAGGCTGCTTCTAGATAACTCCTGAAAGAGAAGCTACCATTTAAAAAAGACTCATTGATAGTTTTTCTTAGCTGTATAAAGCTCTCTTTTAACCACAAATAGACAAATATGATACCACTGGTACTTCAGACCCTAAGTGGGTAAATATCTGTCGTGCCCAATCTACTTTCTGCACCTGAAAAACAAAACAAACAAACAAACAAACAAACAAACAAAAAGACCCAACCATGAGATAACTTTGACTCAGTATTAACTTCTAGCATTGATGACTGCGGTCTGGGAAAGTCTGAGGAATATTGGTCTCACCACAGTGGATATGTTGGTATCGTAATCAGATGCAGCATTTCTTAAAGCAATCTAAATAAACTGCTGTAAAGCAGACCCTTTCTCAGAGTTTTTGGACTTCAAAATCAGCTGACTGGAGGCAAGTGTCGAGGGTCCATGAGGTCAGTAGACCAGCAAGGTCCAACAAAGACCTCAAAGGTTTCAAAGAATGCAAAAATACTGTTTCATATGCCCACAGAGCCAGTTCAGCTTCTTCATTTCAGTTCACTTGTCAGCCTCCTCATATAATTGTTCAAGTCTGTATCTGCAGTCCATACTCCCACTGAATAGGCCTGACTAGGGCAAGCAGGATTTGGTGAAATAAATGGGAATGTCAGTGTGAATGTGTGATGCTCAGCAAACTTGCAGATTCAGGCTGTGACATAGCAACTGTGAATGACATGAACTCACACAGCAGATTTCTTTTTAGGATATGACCTTACAAACTTACAAACTAAGAAGCCTGTGGTGGTTCTGAGTTCTGCAGCTCACCTGGTGTGCAGCATCTTTCTAAAAGCACTTCCTAACAGTCTCTCTTTCAATCTTTCTTTTGGGATCTTTCCATTTTGCCACTCACTGGGATGCAGTTATTAAGCCTGACAAGGAGTAGGTAATTGTTACTCATGGTTTTCACACCTACATACATCTCTACCTTGCTCAGACTCTGCTTAACCTGAGGCATCTTCACAGTATCTCCATGTTGCTGTCACTTTCAAGCCTGTGTCGTCTCACCTGCTTATCCAAAAGCTGCTCCTAGATGTTGAACCAATGAGAATGGTTTCTGTGGGACTTTGATTTTATGAAGATCATGGCTGAAGATTTAGTTTCTCTCGTAGGCTGGAATTTGTGCATTAAGAATAAACCCCTTTGGGATACAGGGCAAATTTCTTGCGAGGCTGATCAAAAACTGTGCCATGAACTTCCCCAGGAACTAGGGGCTATTTATACCTCTTGGTGAAACTTGCATTAGAAAATAAATAAAAGCAAGTGAACTGGGTTATATTTCTTCTATGTTTAGACTTCACAGAATTCCAACAGAGATAGGAACCTTTGTCGGTGAAGCAAATCTTTTTTGTCTTTCACATGGAAAATTAATTTCTTGTGCTGATATGAGAAATGGAAGACTTCTCCCAAATGTTTTTAGTGCAACAGAGCTTGTCCTTGCACAAAAGCAGCTCTTATATATATATATATATATATATTAGTATGGACTTATTAAATTGGAATTATATCTGCCTACATAATACATTTTATGATATTTACATTCTCAGGAATTAAGGAGATTAGAGGAGAAAATGAGAAGAACTGCATGCAGTCTTAATCTCAGCTCCCTACTTTTTGGTTCTTTCTCTGACCTTGTAGGTTTTGTTTGTTTGTTTGTTTTTGTAGTATTGATTTATAGCATTTCCTTACATATTAGTTTTTGTTGTTGATGTTGTTGTTGTTTTTCTAAAGGATTTGCTGTCCTGATTTTTGGAAACTATTTTATATTTGTTTATTTTAATGGAGAAAATAAGATTTTATTTTTAGTTATAATAAATGATTCATAGCTTCTAGGGATCATCCAGGGATTCCATTCATAGTTAATGATTAAAATGCAGTAATAAAACATGCAACGTTTGAAAGCTAAAAGCGATGCCTCTGAAGGTAGATCTTTGACAGAAATTGCTGACAGCATCAGAAACTCTTCCTCTATAAATATATATTCAGACATTCTAATTTCTCCATTTATTTTTTCCCTTTTGCTTTCTCTCTCTTGCAGTTGTCTTCTATTTGTGCAATTTCAGGTCAATATTCCAGCAAGATGACAGTTTCTCTATAATTTAATTTAACATTTTTCTTAATTTACATTTTTACTCATTTTTAGCCTGCAGTGGTTATTTGCATGGAAAGAAATTGTCTTCAAAGGATATATTTAGTCTGCTATACTGGATTAGAAATGTAAGCCAATCATGCAATGAGGTTAATTTTAAAACCTGTGGAAATTGTATAACTCTATTCAGTTTCCTCAGTGCTGGCACCCATCTTGTTTGAGGTCATATAACCTTTAACTCCAGTGTCAAATGTAATTTGCCATCAAAAGGAGTACAAGGACTCCCCTTAAAATAGACTTCTGTGACATTGTAGAATTTTTTACAGAGAAGCCTGAGCTGATTTTTTTTGTTCTTTTTAAAGCTGATGATCTGAGAATTGTGGTTGTGTTCAAAAATATGCAAAAAATGAATAGAAAGTCAAGCCAGACATGGAGAAACTTGTGCTTGTTCTCCTTTTCCTGCCACAAGCGTATACACCAATTCGTACTTCAGGGTAAAATGCCAATAATAGTAGACCTGCATTTTAGCTGATGCTGTATTTATTTAATTTAGACAATATTTAGACAACACTGTGTTTGAGTTTGTGTTTACCTTAGCTGCTTCTTTCCACCTCAGTTTGTTCCCACTTCCCAAAGAAATTGGATTATATTTTTTAAAGAATTTTGCTGTTTTTTTGGCAGTGGCTGTCTAGGGATGACTATCACGTTCATTATCCACATCAAATCTATTTATATCTATTGGTTAAGATTCAGCTTGTGATTACTGAGCTGCAGATGGAGCTCCCCGAACAGCAAAAGGAGTCCACGCATCTGTGCCAGTAACAGTGGGAGCCACGGTGGAGAGGTAGCTTAGAGGATCTGTCATTACAGAGTCTTTATCCCTTCAACCTCAGAGAGGTGTCAGAAAGAGGCAGTGAGTGCTACCTCACCTGTGTATTAGTTGGAGCTTTGGGGCTTTCAGCAGGCTGAAGAGAAATCAAATTATTCAAGGTGCCATTAATTTTACTAATCATTAAAGAGGGAATCCAAGTAGATGCAACTGTCAAAAGTCCAATGAACTATCAACAAAATACTAAAAGGATATATTTTTAAAGTACTGAAAATGACATGTATTTTTCCATCTGAGCTCATTAAACAAGACATCAAGGCAGTTCCGTTATAACCTACAAACTTCTGGATGATTTGCTACAGGGATATTTTTGTTTTCTAGGGCATGGACTCACTTGAATGTTTCATTTCTTATGTGCATGAACAGGAGCTGAAGAAAGTATTTTAGGCTAGAGGGAAGGACCAGGCAATTGGACAGTATATTTACCTCCAAGGCCATGAGCCACATGGCAGTGTCCCCATCTCCGTACAAAGCTGTGCAGATATCTAAAGGGTTCCAGATGGACAGCAGGGTGTCTCCTCGTGGTGCCCTGCAGAATTAGGCTAAACTAAACATATTTAATATGATTGTGAGCAGCTAAGCTGATTATCTCTGTGTGTCAGATAATACATCATACAGCTGAGTGGCTAATAGATTAAACAGAGAAAGGCATTTTCAGTTCTTTTGGATTATATTCCTCCTGCAGGACTGACACCAGGAACCTAGAAGGCACAGGAAAAAATCTTTTTTTCCCAGGTCTCCAAGAAACCTGCTTAAATATATGTATATAGTAAATAATGTCTTCTGTACACAGAAAATTGGGCAATCTTTATGCTCATCTTCTATAAACCTTAATATGAAGGAACCTTAACGTGGATAAGGGAATAAATAATTAGGTATATGGATTATTACGGAAAAACTGTCAAACACTGTAAGAACTGTTTAGTTCGGTTCTGAAATACAAGTCCTCAGTTTCATAAAGGGTTTTGAATCTCCAAAGTGTAAATGAAATACCACTTCTAATAAAAAGTTACTTGCATAAAGTTGTAACAGTGTGCAAAAGCCTTAAGTGATACCTGTCCGATAGGTATCCTGAGATTTCACATGTGTAACTATTGATACAAATTAAATTAATGGAACGAACATGGTAACATTATTTGCATTAAAATAAAGCAGAGATTTTATTTTCCATATTTATATTTTACCCCTCTATTTTTGAAAACTGTGTTTATTCACTTAAACCATTCCAGAGTCCAGGAGCTTGGTCTCCTTCCCTGTGAAATTTTAGCCAGAGCCAGGGGCATGGCTTTCACCCTGGTCAGCCTGGACTCTCCCGAGCAATTCTTGTAGATAGTTTGGGAGATAGCACAGGTATGCATGCTAGCAGTTTGGAAACAGCCACACAATTTTGGAACCAGAGACTGACAGAGAATACAGCTTGGAAGGAACTTCTGCAGGTCATGTAATGGCTTCCAAGCAAGGACAACTGGACAGGGTTGCCCAGGACTGTGTGAAGTCAAGTTTTGACTATCTCCAAGAACAAAATTTCTGCAGTCTCTCTGGGCAGCCTTTTCCTGGGTTTGACCACCGTGGGAAGGGACCCCCAAGGATCATCAGGTTCAACCCCGGCTGTGCACAGGACAACCCGAAAATCAGACCATATGTCTGAGAGCATTGTGGTTGTACTTGTTGGGGCATATGTGTAAGATACATGGTTGAGATGGTCAAAATAGTTTAGAGGACTCTTAAAAGTATCTCTGTGAGGAATTAGTGCCATGAAAACTTCCTCCATGTGCAGCGTCTGGTTGCCAGAAGCATGCGAATTTTAAAAGAAGATAAACAGAGATGGTTTAGATCCCTTCCCGTTGCCTTCAGTGGCTGGTTTTCCTGCTGCAGTCCCGAGGAGGAGGAGGAAGAGAAGGAAAAGGAGGAGGAAGAGAAGGAAGAGGAGGAATAGGAGGAGGAGGCCGTGCAGGTCTGCCGCTGGCTCCTGGCGTGCGGTGCCTCCGCCAGTGTTGAAGCTCCACCTAGAGCATCGGCGCGACACTGCTGCTCGCCCGCTGGCCCTGCCTCTGTCCCTACCACCCTGGGGTCCTCGGGAGGAAAACCGAGGTGTGCAGGCCTGAAGGACATCAGCCCCAACGCAGGACGAGTGGGGAAGAGAGGCTTCAGCTCATGCCAGCATCAGGGATGGACGGAGCTTCAGCACCCCAGGGTGGGCAGCACCTCCATCGCCAAGCATTTCGGCAAAGATGTTTCGATGCCTCCAAGGAAATGGAAAAGCAGTTGAGAAACCCCAAACATATTATGGGAGGGAATTATGTGGTGCTGTTGTCGGGTCACTTGGTGGTTGTACATCAATAACTTAAACATCAGGCGTTTCATAGGAAAAGTTAACGTTGAGCCAGTATTTTAATACTATAATTGTTTGGGTAGCTACTAGCTAGCAAGTGATGTCAAGCAAACTAATAGAATTGCTGATATGGGGTACTAATGAAAGAATTAACGGATTATGGATTTATTAGTATCAGTTGACGTGGTTTCCCGGGAACTCAGACTGTCAAACAAATTTGATACTGTTTCACTGAGATTAAGCATTAAACTGATAAAGGAGATTGTTGTTGGAATAGTGCTTTTACCAAACATATGATATAATCTTTAGTTAAAAAACAAACAAACAAACAAGAAAACTCTAACCAAAAATGACATTAACATATTTCATAATTTTTAAAAACTGATCAAATACCAGGTCATAACAATATTCTATAACCAAAGTGTTTTAATTCCAGGGGGCTGCATATTTTGTGAGCTCCTAGAGGGGTCTGTTTTAGCATGAATCTTCTCAACATTTTTACCAGTGACCTTGATGAAAATATAGCATTACTGCACATACAATTTGCATTATGACACACAAATTGATAGTGTGGAAAATAGCAAAGGCAGTGGTTTTATGACCCAAACTGATCAGTCATTTGTTGAGATTCAAAAAATGTCCATTTTTGTTAAAACAAATATTAATCCAAATACAATCTTATGCATCTAAGGAGAAAAAAAAAAAAAAATGTAATTAAATTTTTAGATATGGGGCTGAGTGCTTAAACGCAGCAAGACATTGAGAAGGAACACCATTAGAAGAAATCCCAACAGGTTAATCAATAGCACTCAGGTGCTGATACCACAAGGAAATGTCCTAATCAAAACATTGCATACATAAGAATTTGAACTATGAAGGATCTTATTAGGACTGCTGTCTTCAAAGATTGCTTCTCTCCTATGCAAGCACCTCGCCCTATGCCCCACAAGCAAAGCTAACTACAACCCCCAGATTTCTTTTAACTGAGGCAGAGTGGCAAGGAGCAAAATATTGTCAATTGCTTACCAACTTGTATCACTGGAAGGAATTATCCAGCAATGTAAATTGTCAGCCCCAGCACTCCTTGAACGTCATATACATCCTGGTGTCACAGAATCACAGCATGGCTGAGGTAGAAAGGCGCCTCAGGAGATCACCTAGTCCAACCCCTCTGCTCGAGCAGGACCACGTCCAGTCAGCTTTTGAGCATCTCCAAGGATGGAGACTCCACAGCCTCCCTGGACAAACTTTCTGTGTTTGACTGCCTGCAGAGTAAAATGTGTTTTCTTACGTTTAAACAGAATTTCCTGTATTTCAAAGAGTGCTCATTGCTTCTTCTCCTGTCACTGGGTGCTACTGAAAAAAGCCTGGTTCCATTTCTTTTATTTCCTCCATCAGCAAGATACAGACATTGACAAGATCCCCCTGAGCCTCCTCTTCTCCAGGCTGAACAGCCCCAGCCCTCAGCCTCTCCTCACAGCAGAGGTGCTCCAGTCCCTTCTTCACCTTGGTGGCCCTTCATTGGACTCTCTCCATCTGTCCATATCTCCCTCATCCTGTTGGGCCCAGACCTGGCCCCAGCACTCCAGGTGCATCTCACCAGTACTGAGCAGAGGAGGAGGATCACCTCCCTCGGCCTGCTGCCACCATTCCCCATCCCACAGCCCCAGATGCCACAGCTGCCTTTGCCACAGTGGTGCCTTGCTGGGTCATGTTAATGCTTGTATATCATGCATGGTATATCCTACTGTGAGTTTTGTTACACATTACATTCAGCCAGTCAGTACCTAATTATCGTCCTGGTCTAGGTACATGGCTGTCTTTGCCACACAGAGGCTAGCCAGGACTGGAAATGACCTTTGAGCTAGAACCCAGTTAAAATCTCAAGGTTAGCTAGTTTCAGCATCCTGTTTTTGAGAAGTACTCTAGCTTGTTTCACCATTATTATTTCACCAAATGACAGTGTCACCAAGTCAACTAGGACTTAGAGGTTGCCCTTACAGCATGCTGACACCACAACCCCCCAATTCTGGGGAATAGTGCTGTGGTGATTTAGCACGATACCTGTGCCACCTCCTCAGATCAGCAGCTTCAGTCAACAGTGCAGGTGAGCCCGACTTGCTCTGAAGTACCCGAGATACAGCCTGCACCTCCTTCTGCAGGCTCCCAGGGAGCAGGAACCTGCAGCAGCTGGGCAGAGCAGACAGCTGGGGGCAGTCACGACTTACAGCTCCGCACCTCTTCTGCTCACTTCGCCTGGGTAAAAGCACTTCCCAGTTAAAAACGTGCACTTTCTTACTTTCACTTGGCTCCAGCTTCTAACCACTAAGTTCCATTACGCCTTTTTACTGCTAGACTGAAAGCCATCCACCATCAGAAACAGCGTAACTCACTATCCAATGACCTCTCAACCTTTCTTTTGTATTGAATCCTCTCTAAGGTGCTGTTCCCTGTAACCTGGAGTTTTACAGACCCCAGGTGGTGCTTGAAATGTGTTTGTGAAGCCTTTTTTTAGTTTTTCAACACCTTTCTTCAAGTGCAGACACCTGAAATGTATACACGGCATTTGAGTTCATGGGTACCACCTGTGGCACAGAAAGACGTGATGCTGCTTTTTCTCTCCAGACAGACATTTCCTGGAAGTAGCCATGGAAAAAAAAAGGAACTAAACCCTCAATGAGTGATACTTTATTATTATTATTATTACTTTAAAATGGACTTTAAGCCCTCATTACAAATTTGCCCTTTCCCCAGCCCTAAAGCTGCAGTAATAGGACCCTGGAAGGTGCAGGAGAGAAGGAAAGGAAGAGAATCTGCTTTGTGGGACAGGGGAATCCTGCAGCCCTTTTCTTTAGCCTCTTCAGGAAGGATTCCCCACCACCCCCTCACCGTCCTGTGATGGATGGCTCATCACATTTAAGATGGTGCCTCCAGCAGGCAGACAGTTCATGTCGCTGTGTTGGGCTGCTGAAGGGCTCCCTAAGTGGTCAACAGAAAGAGAGAAAGCAAATGAGCCAAAACCTACTTCACATGCTCTGTATGGGCATGTGTCTCTCCCTTTTTGTTGATATGGGCTCTCTAGAGGACTAGCCCCCTGAGCCTAACATTAGCCTTTGTAAGCATCCTGCACACAGTCCTAAAATGTGTCTGAGCAGGCCCAGGATTTGGCTTTAACTCTCAGAGATATCCCTTCCCTGTTTGCTCAGCTGGATTCCCGTGTCAGCTCAGGTGCTGTCCTTGCTTTTACTTCGACTCCACAGTGATTGATCTCATTATTTACTAGGTCTTAAGGGAGGATTGACAAGTTCAGTTAGAAAAATGGAAAGGGAAAATACATCCACTAAGCAGTCTTCATCAATCAAAGCATCCTTGAAGCACAATATGGAGGCACAATATGAATAACAGAATATTCCTGCTCTTATTACCGCCCCCAAAAAAATAAAAATAATAATAATATAAAAAAAAAGCTAAGTTACTCCAAATCCTGAAGAGACAAAAAGAATATTGTTTTAATGGTATTTAATCCCGCTAAAGAGAATTCAACTAAGCTGATGAGTACATTGCAAATTTTTATTTATTTCAAGCTGTAAAAGCTCAGATTTACCCTAAATAGGATTTTAACAAATTCGGGTAATTAAGTTAAGAGTGATGCCTCCAAATTGCTGTCCCAATCCAGTAGTGCTTAGACTTCCCAAGGCATGTGCTTGCCCAGGAGCAGCTCAGCCTTTGTGGCGATGGGCAGCTTGGGAAGCATCTCACAGATAACTCGCTTCTGTCTGTCTGCACCCCTGTAACAAGCTCAATGTGGGAGGTTCTCATCCAGAAATCTGAATTTCAACTCCCTCCTCTAACAGTGGGTACAAATCCCCACCTTTTACTTCGCCAAAGATTATGGGAGATAATGCTGTGGGCTGAGATGTTGGTGCTTTTCCTCCCTCACTGGAAGCGATCCATTATGAATTAAAAAAATAATACAGTGACGATGATATGATCAGGTGTCTACAAGTGGTGTGAGCTACTCTCTTCGTGAGACTAACACAAATAATCAAGTTGTCTTTATATTTGAAGAAAAGATGAAGATTCTTCTTAGTCCCAGCAGTATGCCTGTGTAACTGGGACAATACAAATGTTTTCAAAGCAGTCATACTCAACTCTGAGGCCAGATTTATTTTGATACAGCAGCCATTCTCTTTACTGGTATCAAAGATACATTTGACCTTATTTTTCTGCACCATAATTTATATCACTAAACTCTACAGAGACAGAACAAAATTAATTTGCTATCCTAGCAATAGAAATGAAGTTAAAAGTCAAAAGAGACGGATGTTCAGCAGCAACACACATTGCTTTTGATTAAAGAATGTGTCAAAATTATTTGGCCACTGAATATTTTTTTTTGTCAAAGATTAATATGCATATTATGAATATGAAAGTGTAGGTTGTGCAAAAGCAGCAGAAGAAAGTCCACAAATACCATGTTTGTCCTTCAGAAAGAGATTTTCTGGAAAAGCATTACTAAAGCTCACTAAGAACAAATGCAGGGTTTAATATAAAACTACCTGATCCTGAACAATCTGCATGAAATCTTCCTTCCAGTAGCATACGCCTTCTGAAGAAAGGTGTCCTTAACTGCAATGTCTCCTTCAAATAATTTTTTCAAATCAAGCATTCAATACTTGTTTCTTCTCCACCTCTCTACAACCTAATGATGTTTGTTGTTGGTCCTGGTGTTTTTTTGTTTTTGTTTTTTTTTTTTTTGGTTTGGTTTGGTTTGGTTTTTTTGTTTTGTTTTTGGTTACTTAAATTGCTTGTCAAATCCTTGCTGCTATCCCATTAGCAAAAAATATTTTGTTTTAATTTGGGACCTATAGCTACAACACAGTTAACGCTTCATGCTGTAGAAATGGAGTATCTCATTATGTGGAAGTGTTCGTTTATCAAATTGTAAGTTATATTCACAGAATTCACAAGCAACCACTTTTGTCTTTCACCTAATATTTCTCAGCAAGGCAGCCGTGAGGTGAAAATCAAAGCAGGTAAACTAAAGCAATAATTTGGACAAATTAGTGAAATCTCTAGTGCTGTGAAGTATACAGCAACGTTTCCTTAATTGCCCCGTATTTTCCCCTTAATATTTCAGTATTTCACGGCCTTGGAAAATTGTATTGTTATAAATAATTCACCATGAACACTGCCAATTGTGCTTCTTTCAGACACCCTCAAGTTCAGCTCAGTTCACGGACGCCCATTCTCGGCCGCCTGTCAGAGCCACAAAGGGGCTGTCAGGAAGGCGGCGGCAGCTCCGATGCCATCGCGGGCAGAGAATGCTCCAGAAAACCCCGTCAAAATGGGTTGCAACCAGTCGTAGCCCGAGAAGTGACACCAATAGAAAGGCTTTAAAAGAATTGTGAAACTGAAGTGTAAAAGGTGAGCGGTCACTTTTCAGCGGACGACTCGGGACCACTTGAGGAAAGAAGGAGTGGAAAGATTTCGCATCACTTCAGAGCCCAGGGCATGGGAGACAAGCTTGGAAAGTGATCTCGAGCTGTTCATTTCCCAGGATAGGTGAGCACACAGTATGAAAAGCATTTTGACAAGTGCATTAGGAAGTACAAGGAGACCACGATTATTTACAGCATTGAAAGAGGCTGCCGCTTTAATTTTGGAATATTTGGATTATAGGATTGCAGATAATTGCGAGCAGAGGGAAGTGTGTGCTGACATACAACATACCTTGCGTGCACAAAATATTTCAACGTATGCTAAAGAACTTCAGCTGGACCCTAACTACATCCACACGCATGCTCTAATAAAGAGATCTTGGTTGAAGCTGACCACATTCATAACAGCAGAGGAAGGGAGCAACAACAGCCTGAACTGGTGCCCTTGGCTACCCAAACTTGAACTGATTTGGGCCAAAATCTCGTCGATATAAGTTTCTGGATTTTGAGCAAAGCTCTTTTGTATCAGTGTGGACGTGAGCTACTGCGTCTGGTGCATATATGTGGGAGAGATGTGTGCAAAGGTTTACACAGCTGTTTGCAGGGTGCAAGGCAGTGTGTCATAGCCTGTTCTGAGGGAAGGAGTCAGAAACCCTGAAGGCTGCAGGAGCCAAAAGGGACCTTCTCGGGCATTTCGTACTCAATCCAATGGTTTTCATTAGCCTTGGATCTTTTGTAGAAATTGGGTGTCTAAGTTAGAATCTCACGGCAAAGATCAACATCGTGCCTCACTCCCGGTTAAGGCAAGCAGCATGTCACTTCAGCTCCCTCGTTTATATCACCATGCATTTATTAAGTCCCCACTTCATCACCACATTATGGTATTCAAAGCACCACCCCGAAGATTTTCCCTTTCCAAATTCAAGCCCCATCTTTGTTCTCCCTTTTATCCACCACATCAGATGCAGCAGAGGAAATCAATAGCATTTTTCTGTGCATCAGGGCTCTCCCATCGATATGTACATGTAACGATTACATGAGCAAGGGTTCTGCTGATCTGAATAAGCCTGGGGGCTTTACCCCTGTTGGTACCTCTGGGAACATCGAACTGTGTGACACTGTGACCTGATTTAGTTTTCGAGGGCTTCCACCCTTCTGTCAGAAACAGCCCTCCTCTCACTTAGGCTGTGAGGTGATGCCCCATGCTTTCAAGCAAACGAAAACAGCTTTCTACTTCCCCCTCCAACTCCTGAATGAAATACCCTGGTCCAACAACCTGCCCATCCGAGCAAGCAGTTACGGCATCAGTCTTGCTTTGCGAAGACAGAAGAAAACTGCAAAACATTATTTCTTGCTCAGGTGATTCACACAGTTGTCCTGTCCAAGGGAATCCGAAATGTCACACCATTTATCTGTCCTGCATCAACTGCTGTGTGGAGGATGGTGCCTTAAACACATTATTTGAAGGGTTTAGATTAACAGGTTCAAAACTTCCATCGATTAGTGCCACTGCTGATATTGCACAATACCTGAGTTTATCCAGTTCAGCAGCTGATTTGAGCACGTTAACCTTGTCCTGGCTGGAGCCGCTGATGGAGAAGTCTGATGAGATTGTTTTGAACAAGGACCCCACGTTCAGTACAGGTACTGAACGTATACAATGCCTACCTTCAGTTCCTTTATTACTTACATTCAATAACTAATGATTAGTTAGTTGCTAACCAAATGGTTAGTCATGATAATTAGCCTATGAATTAACAACACCAAAAAAAAAAAAAGTCTCTTCCTTATTTCTTAATCTTTCCTATTGTTTTTTTTTAGTTGCTTTCTCTGCTTATAATTTTCTTATTATAATGTTCTTAGCCGGAGTAGGCATGGAGATGGATTATGAATCTCTTTCATCCCATTTACAGCAGCAACAGCATTTCAGATTCTGGCCTGGCCTGCTGCCAGGTACAAGCAATACATTTCCTCCAGTTGCAAGCAATAAAATTATTCTTTGTTATTCCACATTTCTCTGGATCTTTTTGAAGGACAGCAATGATTCTCCGCCAGCGCTGCTGTGATGAATTATATGCTTTAGCTGTTTAGCACAAGGGTGAGCTATACAAAGCCACAGGAGGCTGAATTTAAAAAATGATCCATGTGAGTTTTTATTGTTTTTCACATCACTTTCATAATAGTAATGCAAATACAGCAAAAATACTAAGTGCAATTAGGGAGACAATAAAAATTAGGAAATTCACAGACTGGTTGTTGTTCTTTGGCACGCCTGTTTTCTGCGATTTTAGAGTCAAAAAATTAAAAGCTCCGTTCAGCTTGGGAGACTCCGTGTCAGCTCTATGCCTCCCGAGTGCTTTGCTGCTTTTGAAAATGTGTTTCCATTTCCTCCTCTTTTACTGGAGTTTATGCCAACATGTTTACAATCGCATCCTAGCCTATTCATTAAGTTACACTTTCAAGAAACCTAATTATGCACATTCAGAGTTCTTGTACACAATCAGTATGAATAAGGCAGTTTGGAGCATCTTCTCAACTCTGACTTTCAGAATCATGTTTTTTTCTTCTTTTTTTTTTCCACTGAAATGGGTAAAATTTATTCTCCTAAAACTTGCTTTACAGGGGACAGTAATTTAATTTCAAGTGCATTGAAGCTATACTTTGTCGCATATTTGATTGTATTTAATAGTGAATGTGTTTGTATGGTTTTGGGGTGTTTGTTTCACTGCTTTGTTTTCATTTGGATAATTGTGGGTTTGTTTACTTAAAATGATTATATTAGTTAATAAATCTAGTACCTTACCCCATTTACTTTTTTTCTTTTTTTTCAATTTTTCATGTAGTGGTTAATGAGCATTCATTTTGAATGTTTTGAACCCCAGAGACAGCGCTGTTCAGTGCAAATACTCAGTCTCCCTCTTTAGAGTATTCAGTTTGCCTTTCTATGCAGATAGTTTATAACAATTTTCCTATTGAATGTTCTGCTTTAATTTATTCTAGCCGAATTCCTGTGCCATTTTCATCACCACCCTATGAGGACATACTCCATTAGGAAGTTAAATGTGGTAAGTTAAGATACGGTATTTGGTTCTTTTCCCCCTTTCCCTGCCCAGAAAGCAGTCTGCTTGACTACATTCATTATGAAAGGTTATCATTAGAGAGAAAAAAAAAAAGGAAAAAGAAAAAAAAGTAGTGTAAGAGTTGATGGTCAGCAGCCTTACTCTTCTGTGCAGTAAAATGCAACAGGGTCAGCGAATTAGGTCTGCCCTGGAGTTCAAGCCTCCTTGCTGGTCTTACAGGGCACTTTCACCCCCCTGCCACTGTAACACCTCGCCGAGAGGTCCGGGCTCACCTCACCCGACACAACGCCCGCCAGACGCCCACCAACCCACCGCCCCACTGCAACGCTGACGTGAAATAAAAATAAATAACGTGAATAAAAAAACGCTTTATTTCCATCTTCCCTCTTCCCTGACGAGCTGCCCCTTCAAACCCGGAGCGAGGCCGGGCAGGGCAGGGCAGGGCAGGGCAGGGCACTGAGGAGCCAGAGCAGCGGCGCCGCCACCCTCCGGCCGCCATCTCCGGCCGCGCTCCCCTCGCCCCGTCCCTCACAGGCGCTGCGCCCCGCAGCCAAAATGGCGGCGCCTCCTCCGCCCGCCGCCTTCAACGGCGCCCTTCCGTCCCGCCCCCCGTGCCGCGCCTAGGCCAATCAGCACCCTCAGCTTTCCCCCTCCACCAATCGATCTCCAGGAATCTCTAAACTGTCAGCACGGACAGCCAATGGCTGAGAGGGAGAGCCCGCCTCCTCCCGCTGCCGGTTGCTGGGGCAGCGGCTGTCAGGAGCCCCCGAGCGGCCCCTTTAAGCGTAGCGTGGCAACGGCGCCGCGTCCGCAGGTACCGGCGGGGCCGGGGCCTGGGCCTGGGCATGGGGACGGGGACAGGGGACAAGGGACAGGGGACAAGGGGCCGGGGCCGGGTGCGCGGCTGCCCCCGGGGAGCGGGGCCGCCATGATCCGGCCCTGGTGCGTTGGGCTCCTTGAGGCGTCTGCGGAGCTCCGGGGGGTGCTGGGGGGGGGGGGGGGGGGCTGCCCCGCGCTGTGTGGCTGCTTTTTATCTGATAATTCGTTAATTTAATCATTTTTTATTTGGTTTTGTTTTTGTTTTTGTGTAACAGGCTGACAACTAACCCATATTCCCCCCCAAAGTATTAAATGTACGGGTGCCAGAGGTACCTCGGTGGGTTTTCCTCAGGCTTTCCTCAGTTAAACTCCTTTCCTAACGACCCAGGCTGCTCGGTAACGGCTGAGGAGTCAAGGAAGCAAAATACTTAGAAATTAGAGCCTCCTCAGGCGAACCGAAGTAAAACTCAGATGTCCCAGTGACTCGTTTGCTCTAAAGGCAAACTGTGATTTTTCTTTTTTTTTATCTTAATCAAATTACATCTTACATCATAACCCGAATCTTGCAAGACCCGACAGACCACGGTTTCCAGTTTTGTAGGAAAAGTGTGGTAATCTTACCAGTTTACAAACCCCAAAACCATTTGGAGATGCAGGAAATTAATTTTAGAGGTTCCTCGAGGGAGCTTGTATGAGTTCACCTTTCCCCATTTGTTTTCAGCCCCTCGATTTCTCAAAATACTTCCAGAAAGCATCAGAAATTGCCGTTTGCTATCTGTCAAAACGGTGCTTAGCAAAATATTCTCAAAAGTGGGTAATATCCAGCACAGAAGTGGATAATTCTCATCCTCCAGTTTTCACATTTTACTTCACAAAATACAATTTGTCTATTTTAAATACTGTTATGAAAAGCACTCTTCGTAAGGATTATTGCCTTTTCAGTGAGTGCTTGTGGGACTATAAAATGACTGATCAGCGTTAAGTTAGTAAGTGAAAATGAGTGTTCTTGTTTTATGCATATAATTAGACATCTTGATAATTGAATTGTAGACATTTACATTTTTCCCTGAATGCAGTCCCACTCGTTTTCATTCACATATGCTTTTTTTTTTTTTCTCCAGAAAAAAATCTGTGCACGAAGACTTCTTTCCGTCTTTCAGTATCCTACAGGCAGACAAAAGTAAGGTACATCTTGGCTACACCCACACCGCTGGAGTTATTTGCCCCACACAGAAATCAGTGCTGCCACTTAGGTTAACACCTGTGGTGCCTCTGCCACTGGTGTGACCGCCCCAGGAGCCCAGGGCTGCTCTGGATGCCACATGTGCCCCCGTGGCCCGGAGACAGACCAGGCTGCTTGAATACCACCAGATTGTTTTATTCAGCACGTTGCTCTCAGCAAAGAGGGGAACACAGATGCAGAGCCAGGAATCAGTTGTTAATCTAATTAAAATCTTAATGGTCTAATCAAAGGTTTAGTACTAGTCCAGATAATAAACACGGTTCAAGTTAGGCACAGTTAGAGTGATGCAGACAGCCTCCAGTACCAAGCACACTTTCTGGTGTTAACTTCAGCCACATCTGGGACCTGAATGGATCTGCCTGGCAGGGGGGGAGTCTTTACAGCAACTCACCTCTTCCTGTGCTTCCCAGGGAAGGCTTTGGGATGGTGGATGCTAGTAGCTTCTTCTTCCTCATCTTGGGTCCATGTGGGATCATTTTTTATTCTTCTAACGGACTGTACACATTGCTCTTGCTTCATTGCTCCATCCAACTTTATAACATGTGGTGTGTTTGTTCTGTGTGTTATCTGTAAAACTTTTTTTGCCTGTTTCCCAAGATCGCATCCTTCTGATGAGCAGTTACTGACCGCTGGTGAGCTGTTACAGCGTGGGGCCGACTGTCACCCTGCATTTGTGCTTTCAGGGCCCTGCAGTCCTCTCATGGCTGTGCTCCTCTCTGCTCCATTTTCCCAAGGGGAAACAAATAGTTTACTCCCAGAGCGAGCAACCTGTTGCTTTCTGTTAGTTTTACATGTAACTATAGGTGCTAGAGCACACGGTTGTACAAAGCTAAGCAAAAAGCAAAAACGAATTAGATAAGCCACCTGGCTGTTAGCTAATTTTGCTGCAACTAAATAAACTATAGCAAAGCTCCAGGCATCCAAAATGAGTCCAGACAAAGCCTGACAAGTCCCGTGGCCCATTTTGTTAGCTGAAAATGCAGCCTGTGGCTTCTTACAAGCAATGGCATCACCTATATATAGCTTTTGTGGCTATAGCCTACAAACACAATTACAGTTTTCGATGTTTTTTCATTCCAGATGACTGAAATAATGTGAGGTCTGTGATACAGCCCTCCAGAGTATTATCTTTATATTTTCAGAAAGATAAAAGACAGAATTAGTTTTATATTAGTTTATATTTTAATATGTTCGTTTATATTTTATTTTATATCTTCTGCATTCCCTGTGATTCTGTCTCGTGCAGTCAGAACTGACACAGCTTTACCTGTGCACCATGTAGAGAGCAGATTGTTCCCAAAACTGCATCTGCGTTTCAGTTTGGGAGCAAGGAGCAAGGCAACAGAAATTCTGTGCAGATGATTGTGGGACCAGTTAGGTGTGAGTGTTGATATGCTCGAGGGTAGGAGGGCTCTGCAGAAGGGTCTGGATAGGTGGGACTGATGGGATGAGGCCAGCTGTACGAGGTTCAACAAGGCCAAGTGCTGGGACCTGCACCTGGGGCACAACAACCCCATGCAAGGCTAGGGGAAAAGTGGCTGGAGAGCTGCCCCGTGGAAAGGGGTCTGGGGGGCTGGTCAGTAGCTGGCTATGAGACAGCAGTGTGCTCAGGTGGCCAAGAAGGCCAACAGCATCCTGGCTTGTGTCAGGAACAGTGTGACCAGCAGGGCTAGGGAGGTGAGTGTCCTCCTGTGCTCTGCTCTGGTGAGGCTGCACCTCGAGTGCTGTGTTCAGTTTTGGGCCCCTCACTACAAGAAGGACATCGAGGCCCTGGAGCGTGTCCAGAGCAGGGCTATGAAGCTGGTGAAGTGCCAGGAGCACAAGTCCTGTGAGGAGTGGCTGAGGGAGCTGGGGGTGTTTGATCTGGAGAAGAGGAGTCTCAGGGGAGACCTCATTGCTCTCTAGAGCTACCTGAAAGGAAGGGGTGGGGAGCTGGGGGTCGGCCTCTTCTCGCAGGTAACCAGTGATAGGACTAGAGGGAATGGCCTCAAGTTGCACCGGGGGAAGTTCAGGTTGGATATTAGGAAGAATTTCTTCACTGAAGGGGTTGTGCGGCACTGTAACAGGCTGCCCAGGGAAGTGGTTGAGTCACCATCCTTGGAGGTCTTCAAAAAACGTGAAGATGTGGTGCTTAGGCACATGGTTTAGTGGTGGACTTGTCAATACTAGGTTAATGGTTGGACTTGATGGTCTTAGAGGTCTTTTCCAACCTGGATGATTCGATGACTTAGGAGTAGAGCTGTTTGGGAGGATGGTTGCACCTGGATAAATTCTAATATTTTTACTTGATCCTAGTCTTGCCCTCGTTAATGCGTGTGAGGGTCTTCATTGTATTTAGAGACAAATACAGTTATGGTTAGGTGTATACTTTTGAAATATAGCTCCATTAATTCAGAAGAAAAAAACATACTTATTGCTGATCATATGAATGTTTGCAGTTGCTGACCCCTCCTGCATGTGTTTAGCAGTCTCTAGGACAAGTGATCTCAAGCACAGCTTGTCTTCTTTCTCAGCCTTGTGGTGTAATTTCAGTTCTCATCTTTGATGTCAGTTTTAGGTATCTAATTTATTTGGACCTCATTGAAAATATTTAGGTACTTAACATTATTTTGGAAAGGTACTCCCCAAGCAAAGAAAAAAATGCTCTCTTCCAAATAATTCAGTAACAGTTTCCTAGGAGCTTCTCTGTTCAGAAATCTATGGGGATATTTATTCCTCTAATTCCTGCTGTATAGATTATGAGGGCAAATCCAACCTAGTCACTGGAGACAGAGTTGAGTGTGCTAACCATGAACTGGGCCAGAAAGCTTGAATTTGTAATGAAAACTTTCTTGGCAGCTGACATTTCTGTTCTGCTTGGCTATGCAATTCTGCAGGTATGGGCAGTGGAACAGAAGGCTAAAAAAGCGTGCTAAGTTTATTTTATTGGGGAAGCAAAGTGATATAGTGAAATACTGACCTCTTTTTTTACAGGTATGTCATATGCCCTGCAGTGTAGAAGAGTTTTGGTTGAAAGCAGCTATTTTATTTTATTTTATTTTATTTTATTTTATTTTATTTTATTTTATTTTATTTTATTTTATTTTATTTTATTTTATTTTATTTTATTTTATTTTATTTTATTTTATTTTATGTATGTAGTTTACTTAACCATTTAGAAATGGGTTAGGAGTTCATGTCATTCAACAGGCAGAACTGACAGGCTCTGGTGTAAGTCCTTTTTATTCACCCATTAGAGGCTTCATGTCTTGAAGTTGGGAGATGGTGGAGAAATAAGCTTGAAAACTGTGGTGAGAGACATAAGACACAGGAGGCTGCACATAGTTAATACTTTATACATTGATGAGAAAATACTTTTGACTGAGAAGGGTAAGGAAAATTTTGGATATATTTACTCCATGATGTTGTCACCAAGTGTCTCAAAAAATTGCAAAATAAGGTGATTTTTACCTTCAGTTTGGAGGACTTTTTAGTTTACATCAGAAGACCATCTGCGGGGGCAGCCATTCTCTTTTATACCTGCTGCAGTAACATTTACCATATACCAGCAGCATGGTCTCCTTCATCAGATACTTACAAACTTAAAAATAGTTATTTTTTTAAAGGCTCTGTTTGCATTTTCATATCATGCACATGACACAAATACGTGCTCCTTCCAGCTCTTGAGGGCACAAAGCTCTAGATGTTGTAGGATACAAGAGTACTTCCCATGGCAAAGGGAAGGGCCCAGTAGTGGTTAGGGCTGGAACATGCTCCAGGCAAATGGGACAACTGATTTTTCAAGCATGTTATTTAGCATCATTGAACTGTCAGAAATTGAGATATGGAAAATTTAGTCAAATTCTACAAATATTGTCTCAGTTCTAGTCATAGAAATAAGTCGTTGTTTTATTGGGTAAAATGTTTTTCAGGATGTTTAAATTAGTTTCCTGAATAGCTTCAGACTTTTACTTGTCTTTTGTCTTGTTTTCCAAATTCTTCTCTCTCTAACCTGGCAGTAATTCCTTCTTCAAGATTTAGCTGTGGTACTCTTCTCATTCCTCTTCTGGTGATGAAGTGCCTCCAACTACTGAGTATAGTACTTGCTCCGTTCCTAGAGTGATGTCTGTCCCATTCAATATAAGTAATAAAGCTAATGTAGCAAAGCATGTGGCATAAAGTTATAGGAATTCTGAATAATTTTACAGTTCTTCTACCTTTCTTAAGGGCAAAATCACTCTCACTTTTTTTTTCTCTCTCTCAGTTATTACAGAAAAATGCATTCTGAATGGAAACTACTGCTTGCTGGACTGAGCTACAAAGATCTCATGCTTGGGAGATGAAGATGATAAATACAAAGAAATAATCCAGCTGCTGCCATTGTGACTACCAAAAGGTCTTTTGTGTCAAAATGCACAGTCTTTGAGAAAAATCTGGAGAGCAGCTAATTTAAAAAAAAAAAAAAAAATGGGAGAAAGAGTAAGAAGCCCAGATTCTGAACAAGACAGAAAATCAGATGGGGATAGAAATAGTGACTCCTATTATTCGGATGAAGATAATGTCTCTCACTCATCTGGCCAGTCACCCACACTAAGCTATCCGTCTACAAGCCAAGAAAAGAGAGATCACAAAACACAAACTTCAAACAGCCTTGTGCACTACCAAGGTAGGTAGATCGCAGAAGTTGTTCCTTTGTAACTGCTCCAAAGAGTTGACTGTGTTTGAAAGCTGAAATAAAAGTGGGAAATTTTATTAAGCATTGTAAGAATCTAGAAATAAGGTTCATGTGAATTATACTACAGATGGCAAGTAGACTGTGACAGTTTTGTGAAGAATGAAACTAACCTGTTCCTGCAAGAGGACAATTTTAATGGTTTTCAGAATTACTCGTATTTTTTTTTTAACAAGCAAGCACAGCTCCTAAAGTAGTCTTTTGTTGAATCGTGCTGATGTTCTCTTTCAGTCTTTGACGAAAGGACTCAAGGCAAGCCTGTACTATGCAGTCTGTAAGAGACAATTGTTATGATGTCTCTGACAACATCCCCTAAAGATCTCCTTGTTGGGGAAGTCTACTTGACTAAGCTTTACGCTGCTATAATTGTGTACTTTGAAAACAAGCCAGAAAACAAGCAGCAATGTGGCAAGAGAGAGAAAACGTGTTTGGTGACTGTTAGGTACATATGGAGTGGAAATTCAAAAGAAAGGGTTTTTTATAGGCCTTCCCTGAGAATAAAATATTTCCAATTTGAGATGGGATAGCTCCACTGAGCTCCCTCACATACATAAGCTGCTGTCTCGGTTGTGGGGAAAGTGAACATCCCTACAAAAAGGGAGAGAATGGTTGTACAGGTCCTGGGCTGGGACGCCTCTCTGCCACGTTTTGACAGCTTGTTCTAAATAGTTATGCACATCTTCTGATGGAGCAAGAACATCTTGTCTTTCTCAAGCAAATGCTGTTTCCTTTGTAAGTGCTTGATACTGTAGGAACCATGTGGCTAATGGTATGATCTAGGGTGCCATAAGATCTGACCTGAGGTTGCCCAGGGAAAATATCCTTGGTCTTGGTGCAGCTGGTGTTTTGCTGAACAGTTGTCCAAACTGTACAAACTGTGGAAAAAGTGAGCATTGAACAGAAAATGAATGAGTATATGTGCAAAACATTCACAGGAAAATACAATATTTTAAAGCTGTTATTTTTGCTGTCAAATATTCTCTCTGGATTAGAAGAAGTATGGTGTGCACCAAAAGGAAGGCAGAATTTGCAGTTGCTCACACCCAGTGTATGGGTTACTGCATTATTGCTGAATACAAGCTTTCAGACCTGTATGATATATAAGCTGGTGCTCAGCTTCTTTATTCCAAACAGTGGTGTCCCTTAATAAATATATACTCATTGTGTATTCAGATGTTTTAAGATATATTTTAGTGTATGATGTCCTTTATTCACTGAGTGTAGCTTGAGAGGCAAATAAGATAGAAACCTAATGTTTAGCTTTCATCTGTGGGGATGATAATAAAATAGTATCAAAAAGAAATGTGGGAGTGATGCACACCGGTAATCAAATAAGGATACTCCGTGGAAAATAACTTGTGATACAGAAATAAATTATTCAAGGGACAACTGAATTTTCATGGATTTATAATTTTTCTTTGGAGGCTTTTTGCATTGAGCCTTTAAGATTGCTGTTTTGTCTGTAAGCATGGCAGCTGGGTTTGAAAACACTGTTTCATTTGCCTGAGAGAATGACATCTTGCATAATACATAACTAGCTAACACTCAGCTAATTGTTGCCATTGTACAAGCATTTGATGATATTGTATGCATAGGAGTACGGTATTTCTAATCAAATATTAATGAAACGTCTGTTATTTCTGATACAATTTGCAGATGATTACAATGCTTAGATATTGATGGCTGAAAATATTACCTCTTGCAGGTCACAAACGGAAATCTCCATTTTTTATCTATGAAAAGAAGCATAAGCCTCTCACATACATGCTTTCTATTTTCTGGTTTGAAAGCTGCAATCTCTGCTACGTATTGTAAAATTGTTTCAGGCAGAGCTTTATTCCAGAAAGGATGTCTGAATCGACAAATTGCATTGTCTTATGGTAAACATGCTTTTCATTTTTCCTCTCTTAGCCACAAAGAAATTGGGTTCCAAATATGCACCGAGCAAAAGAGGGACACGGTGGGGTTTCCGTTCTCAGAGCCTCACTCGGGATTCTCCTGCGAAGGATATAGATCTCGTTACAAAAAGAGTTCTTTCTGCTAGGCTGCTGAAAATCAATGAGCTCCGAAATGAACTGACTGAACTCCACATCAAACTAGATGAGCTGCAGAAGGAAAACAGGGCGCTGAAGAGGCTTCAGCACAGGCAGGAGAAAGCCTTGAATAAGTTTGAGGATACAGAAAACGAAATCTCTCAGCTCCTTGCCCGACACAACAATGAGATTAGAATATTGAGGGAGCGCCTACGAAAATCTCAAGAGAGAGAACGTGCCACCGAGAAAAGGCTGAAGGATTCGGAAGACGAACTGTACAGAACAAAAACTGTCTTGCAGAAACTGAAAAAGCTGTCTGCAGATAAGCACCTTGCCGAAAGAGATGACCTGGCAAAGAAACTCGCCTATGCAGAGAGCAGACTAGAGGACAGTGAAAAAAGAATTAAGGTGAGATGACCTTTTCTTTTGTAAGAAATTTTGGTTCAGGTATTTCTTACCAGAAAGAGCTTCATGTTGTTTTTATTTTTTCCACTGTGCTAGAGCAAATAGAAAAATTATTCTTTTTTACATGTAAATCGCATCAAGTAAATTATTTCCAAGGTAATTACATAGTTATATACTCAGTAGTCAAGCATTGAAATTGCTATTTACAAATTAAGTGTTACTTGTCAGTGTATACACAGTGAGCTTGTGCTTTTAAGTGCTTTTATAACTAGTAATAATGTTTCAGAAATGCATGCAGCTATAGTGTAACTTTATGAAGTCTAATTTATCCTCCAGAAGGTGAAGCATTTAGTAAAAATTTACTGGGTATTCAGGGAATCGTGTACTAAAATTCTTCCTTTAAAAAAAAAAAAATCCTGTCCCCTATTCTGCACATCTGAGAGCTGAGCTGGGGAAAAGTATAGCAATCTTTTTCATACCAAAATGAGCTTTAGTACACTTCGTAGGTATCCATTTTAAGAATCTTGTGCAATTTACTTTAATATTATTCAGCAAAAATATTTACCAATATGTCTTAAAAACTCATCTCATTTAAAAATAATTGTGTTTACAGCTTTAAACTGCTGGAAGTTGTATGCAATGCTTTTTTAACATTATATTGGTCATTAAAATGATGTTAAAGTTTAGTGACTATATTAGTACTTAAAGCTAAATTACATCACAGAGATAATAGATACTGTAAATCCAAAGGATTTTAGTGGAAACTAAGCTCCCATGAAATAAACCCAAAAATATCAGGATAGAAAATGCTGCTACTCAGATCACCTCACCCTGTAGCGTCACCATCTGGCACCTGTAGTTTTACGATCGGGTATTTCAGCATTTGTGGTAGTGGATAATGTTAAAATGAATCATGCTCTAGAAGCACATTTTTTTCGTCTGTTTTTTTCCTCCTCTCATCATCACAGGCTCACATAAAACAGGTGAGAGTATCTAAGTGGAACAACAGTCACAAATCTATTTCCCAGAGAAGAAGGTTAAAATTATTACTTGTCTTCTTCCTTCTAATCCTGTACTTTTAGGGAGGTGTCCTGTTTTGAAACCATCAGGTCAAGATTGTCTTAGAGTTTCAGAGGTGCACTCTTTGCCTGTGCCAAGAGCCTTGGGGAATTGACTAGCATGTCCCATGATGTCCTCAAATTGTCCCTGTCTATTCCAGAAAGATGAGCTGCAGCAGCTCTGCAGGTGCTCTGTCTGCCCCCTGAAAATTAGGGTTAGGGTTTATGCGTGTTTACTGTTACAGTAATGGTGGAGCTGATATCTGAATCCAAGATGCAGGTTTTCTGTAATTTTTTTTAAGTACCTTGAACATAAAAAGAAGAAAATTAAAAAAATAAGAAAAAAAAAGAGAAGGAAACAAAAAGTATCCCTGCTGATAAAAAAAAAATAAAATAAAATATTATTTTGTTGTTTTTATTGAAGGATCTGGAAAAAAATCTTGAATTAAGTGGTAACAGTTTTCAACGAGAGTTACAGTCAAAGAAAAAAAAGGTGCATGAAGCTCAAGAAGAAAACAGAATTCTCCAAGAAGAGCTTCAACAACTTAGTCAGAAGCTGAAGGTAAAGTGTGAAGCAATGCAAGCTGGGATCCAAATTGTGGCATTTTATCTTTGGAAGTATCTGTAATGGAGTTTGAATAGTTTACCAGTGATTGCACTTTCAGACATGTACTTGATTATATCACCTGTGAGTTCTTTTCCTGCTTCAAATGAGAAAGTTCTGTGCTCTGACCCCGCGGCCTGTTTAAGAGCAGGAATGCCTCCATGTTAATTATTGTTAACGCTAGTTAAGAAAAGCAAGATCAAGCATGTAGCCAAGAATTGCCATTAAACCACAAAATCAATGGGAAAACTGGGTATTGAAGACTTGATTGTTAAGATCAGATCCGCGGGCATATACAGCAATTTATGTTAGTAATGTACGGGCATTACAGCAGGTTTGTGTACAGATTAATTGGATGTACTTGTGACACACACATGTGTACCCTGTGACAAGTAATACTGCTATCACTGAAATGTTTATCACTTTATGATACTAAACGTTTATTTGTGCGATCCATAAATACATCACAAGTTGTATTCACAGTTATGGAAGTACTGGCATATAGTTGTATTTTTGCTGCAGGGTTGCAACATTTTTTCAGACTATTTTGCTAATGATTTGGGGGAGGGGAAGAGCTCTATCTGCATATTTTTACAGCATAAGAAAAGTTAAGAATTTGATTGTGCTCCTCAAAACATTGAACAAGAACTAGTGATGCCCTTACTTTATAATTGATGCCCTTACTCTATAATTACAACAAATATTTTCAATTTAATTTACGGCTTTGGTAATGAGTAGTGAATGAAACTTTAGTAACTCATTCTGCTACACCTCTTTGACTCACAGGAAAAAGAAAGAGAACTTGAAGCAAAAAATATATATGCTAACCGTATGTTGAAGCTATCACCAAGAAAGGACATGGATATTATACAAAGAAAGAAAGGTAACACATAAAACAACAAAGGCAAAAAGATTTGTAATGTCACTTTTAAGTTAGACTCTGCTAGGTTATGTCATGCATGCCATTCAGTGTTTGACCCCACTGCCACTTGTCCAGGAAGGCTTAAATTTTTGCACTGCTTTCAACACAGCAGTCATTACAAAGAAGAGCACAGTATGATGCTGTTTGTAACTGCAGAACTAGAACCTAGAACTTCATCAAAGTGTTTTTAATTAATTTCATATCAGAAGTTCCGGGGTGAAGGAGGAGAGGCAGATGGTTTAGTAAATTTTCTAGTCGATCATAGATAATGTCTACATGAAAATAAATTACAGAGGCTTTAAAAAAATAAAACCTCACTGCTATATTTTGTGCATGTTTTTTATTTATTTTGTCATCAATTCATATTTATTTTCTGTCAGATCAGCTGCAGTACTTTTTTCATCAGAGTGCATATGTCACAGAACATAATCTTCTAAAAGCATCAATGTAGTCATTTCTTCTGGTGTGACAAGGCAGCCTGAAGCCTTATGTTACCAGCATAAATATGTGTTTATATATGTATGTCTGTATGTGTACTCAGACAGTCTTCAATGGATCAGTAGAATCTACTTGTCAGAAGAAGCAGGAATTTCTGGGGCTGTTTTAAATATTTATTGTGAGCATTTCAGTTTATCTGCTGCTCATTTTAGGATAGGTATTGTACTATCACTCCATTTTAGGTTCAGGCTTTGAGAATGTCATTTAACAGATATAAGGTTGTGTTTTAAAGATACAACTTAAAATTAACTTAATGAGTTTGTTTCTCTAAATGGACCTTCTGAGACAAGGTGATGATTAGGATATTGTATGGACAATTAATGTATATGTATTCACTATACTGTAATGATTTTATAAATAGTTTTTTTTTCCTGTTTGTGGTTTGGTTTCAATGTCAGTTTTTACATGCAATTTTTTAAGTTAGCATTTACAGATACTGAAAAACAGTTACGTGAAACTTCCCAACACTTTCCACTTCCATAGTTGCAGATACTGAGAAATGAGGGATAGATGCATAGTCTGGTATTTTCAAGGGAAAATGTGACTTGATTCGTTTGTATTTTCTACAGCCAACAACCAAAATACTAAAAAAGGAGCACAGCTCACAAAAGGAGTACAGACCAGTGGATACTTCTCACCGGTAGAATTTCCTCCAGAATCAGAACTTGTTTGTGGTGACACAACAAATAAGAAAGAAGGGATTCTTCCCAGAATAGTGAGTTCCATAAAAAAAAACTCAAGACTTCCTCCAAATAATTCACCTATCAGACTGAATATTTAATGCACAGCTTGTATGTTAGAAAAAATGTATATTTAAATATACAGAAAATATAATTTAGAAAACATTCTGATCTTTAAGAGAAGTGTTGCCTTCCCAGAAATGCCATGTGCCATTTTTGTGACAGTTCACCATGTTCAATGTCTTACCAATAACCATCAGTTCAATCTGTTTCTTTTTTTCTACCACTTCTTTGAAATTTTTAGGACTTTTTTTTTTTTTAATTTATTTCTAATGCTAATTTGAGCAATCTGTTGTAACAGCACTGGCTGCCTTCGTCTCTCTTTTTGTTTTGATCTTAGTTATGGTTTCTTTTACTTTCCAAATTTATTTCACAATCCATAAATCTAATGCTTCCTCTTATTGTCAGAGTGATGGCATTTCTTCTGTCGTTTCTCCAGCTTTGTGAGCGTGGTTGCGTTTTTTGATGTTACTTTTTTCTGTTTCCTTTTTTAATTATAAAATAGCACCATTAGAAGCATTTCTGATACTTCTGTGACCTCAGACTAAAGTCAAAGAGATTTGTAAGGTAGAATTAGACTGATTTTAGTACAAATTTTATGATTTTTCCTTATGTAAATCTAGGGCTACTTGTAAGGAATTATGCTCTGATGGTTGTCTTGACTGGCTTCCTGATAGGACTGAAGTTTTTTCATGGCTGACAGCTTGGTTTGTATGTTGTCTCTTCCAGAATCCTTTCTGTAAATATGGATTTAGTTTAATGTATGCATTCTTCCAGCACTTCGGTGTGTAAGTTATGTAATGGCACACTTGGTGTAAGTGGAGCTGGTGGAATGTAAATTACATTTGGGTAGTCTGTGCCTTCATCAGTTTTCTAAGTCAAGCATTTTACATATTTGTCACCTCTTTGTGAAATTTATTTTTAAAAATCATAATAATAGTCGTGTATATGAAGGGAAAATACTTGAAATTGTTCGGGCAGCAAGTTCTATTTTCTTTGTTCATTAAGTAGTAACTGTTTCAATTATTGTAGAGCAAACAAAACTTCTATATGCAGTAAAATGCACTTTTTAGGGAAATAAGAACAAGCTACAAAGTTAGTATCCACATGTTGGATTAGGCTGGCTTTCACTTTACTTCATTGCCACTGATTTTCTGTTAGTGATTTTTATGCTGACATTGATATATTTTCTGCAGCTTCTTTCCCTTTAAATGTATATTTACTTACTAGCTGATTTTTCACCCAGGAATGAGCCTTTCTCATTCTCTGTTTACTTGATACTCAGTGACATTAATTCCCACTGTGAAACTGACTGAATCTGCAACCCACTCACTTCAGTAAAAAGATCAGATTGTGGAAACTAATTGCTTGCTTGTTAAAACAAAAAGGGGATGGGGTCTGGCTTCTGTTAAAGTCCTGGAAAAGGCAATTACTGACTTCTAAAGAGAGCCACCCTTAACACAGGGACAATTTTGGTTTATGACACTGGAGCTGCAGTCTTCCTGACATGTAATACGGAATAGAATTGATTATCTGTTCATTTTGTTTCAGATACATAAAACTATGTTAAAGATGATGAGATTTTAGGACCAAAATCCCTGGGTTGTCAGAGTTGGTTAGGTTTAGATGACTTGCTCATTTTTGTGTTTAGCAGTGAGAATATAATTTCAGATTGAAATAGAAGTTCATATCATATTTTTCTTGTTGTTGTTCATTTATTTGATTATTTTACCCTATTAGTTTGTTTTGTATCAATTTATTTCAGGAAAAAGAGCCTCAAGACATTGAATGGAAAGAACAAGGAGACCTCCTAAGACAAGACCAAGACAGGGAAAGGGAAGAGAAACTGAAACGTGCTCAGGAAATACAGTCTTTAGAGGAGAGATTTCAGAAACTGCATGACGGTAAGAAAATGGGCAGCTGAAAGCTGGAAAATGCAATGCAGAATACTAATCAAGTGAGGCTGCTATTTTTTTCTTTTTTTGTGTGTGTGTGTGAGAGAGAGAGAGAAGAGTGAAATGATTTTGCAGAGATCACTACCGTGGAAAATTATTTTCACGTATATTATGCAAAGAGAATCAGAAAAAAAATAAGGAATATAGAGTAATTTGTATCCTGTATGCAGATGTGATTAAGTATGTAGCAGTAAAAATGCTGTCCACTAAGAAATATTAAAATCTGAGAGATTCGGCTTAGGATGACATAGAGATAAATCAGCATTTACCTGCTGACTTGCCAAATGCCGTTAAGGTAGGCAGTAGATTTTTACTATTGTAGTACAAATCTGCTTTCCTTAATTTGACCTGTTTTTTCAGTACAGATCTGCTTTACTTGTATCACTTGAAGTTGTAGTTTCTCTTTTCACTTGTGGTTATCTGAATCATTTGGTGTGGCTATTTAAGAAATGCTAATTTCTGTTGTTACATTTAATATTGCTTTTTTGTTCATTTGGTTTTCAAAGCATGCTAGTGACTTACACTCCTAAGTCTCTTCATATTTTGAGGTATTTTAGATGGACTGCGTCTGGCCATGTTAAAATATTTTTCAGTAATTATAGTTAAATAATGGAAGCAGTTACAAGGAAGAATTCTAAAATGTTATAGATGCTTTCAGAAGTAAAATCTGTGTAAAATCCCCTGCATCCACTAACATTAGTGCATGATTTATACAAGCCAAGAATTTGCTCTGTTATGTCTGTAAGATATTCTGATCATGCTTCCCATCTTAATGTACAGAAAGGTAGCTACTGTCCTTGGTATAATGATATGCTACTAAAAAAAAAGATAAATAAATTGATCTGTTGCAGTTATTTCAGTAAGTTTGATCTAAAGTACAGTAGATAACATGGAACTTTGTGAAAACAAAAATCAGCAGTTTGAATGGGAAATGCCAATTTCAAAGGGAAATGCCAATGTGTTGAATGAGGCAAGTAGTCATTCAACTTTTGACCTAACGTGTCTATGGTGTCTCGACAGAAAAATATTTTGAAGACAGAAATACTGGAAGCCTCCTTTGTCTTTTATTTGCACTTGTTAGTAGCTAATTATTGTTTTGCACTTTTCACATCCTGTCACAGCTATGCAAATTGACATTTGGTATTAGCACAGGCACTGTCACTGAGTTCATGTGGTGACACACAAGGCACTTGAGCGAAGCTGTCTATATGCAGCAGATGTAGTATGTTTTAAATCATTCACAACTTGAAGCAAATAATGACTTGCTATGACTATGTTGCCTGATAGCTTCACAGCAAATAGTTTCCTGTATGGGGGAAAAAAAAAAAAGCATATGTCCCAGTGTCAGTGATGCTGACAAAGAAAAATAACGTACTGTGCAAGTCAGAACTATTAAAATTGGTGATGCTATATTCATTTTCATTCAAACACAGGAAATAAGGCAATTGGCAGAAATGAAATTCTTCTGAAATTCTAAAACATGAATAACATCCTAATCCCTTTATAAAAATGACAGCATGCCTTTATATCTTAGCAGAGAACCTAGTATAAATTTAATTGTAACTTTTGAAGAATTTATTTTTACAGTAGCAAAACCACAGTATGCATAGAAGAGCATATTAAAAAGTCAATGGCTTTTACTCAGATAATTTTCAAAATAATTTATAAAGGCACTGTAAGACTAAATCATTCTAAATAATGTTTAAACATTTCCTGCAGAGTGGGAAGAATATGGTAAAATGAAAAAAGAAAGCAGCTTTTTATTGGATAAAGAAGATAAAATGAAGATGGAGACGGAAACACACAAACCTGAAATAGAGAGAGAAAGTACTGAAATGCTGGAAGAGCAACGAAAAAAAGAGTTTCTGCTTGCTAGAATGAATGAAATTGATAGAGAAACCCAAAATGTAACGAACATGAGACTTGCTTCTCAAACACCACTCGTAAATACAAGAAGACCTGATTCCCAGGACATAAAAGAGAAAAATGATCAATACGTTGAAATTCCAGGGAAGGTTAGTAATGGCTTTGCCCGAGGTGACAGCCAGGATGATGCCACAAAAGTACAAGGGCAGAAGCAGAAAAATGTAAGGACTGTAGAAGAGTTAACATTTGGCAGTTATGTACCTTCCTTTGGAAAAGGATCAGGGAGACCAAGCTGGCTAAATCAAAAAAGTGACTACTTAGGTGAAAATATCAAGGAAAATGCAGATTTTAATAGTAAGAAAGAAAAGAAGTCCAATTTAATGGAACAACTCTTTGGAAGTAGTGCCAGTACCGCCCTCCATTCTAAAAGTAAGGACATGACACCTTTTGACGTAGACTGGGAGTCTAGTAATACTCTTCTTGTCGATAAAAACAGTAAAGTCAAAGTGAAAGAAGACACTGATCTTTTCAGTGAAGGAAGAAACCTAAACAGACACCGTCTGCAACAGACTGCACTCAAGCCAGGAGTTAAAACCCTTGGTTCTTTAGAAGATGACGTTGAAGAAGTAATCTTACAATGATCCTATTTTATATTTTTCATATGTAAATACTGAAAAAAAATTTTCATGTGATATTTATTAGATACAGAATTAACACATTTCAGATGTATTGTAAAGCCTTATGAAGGAATCATTTACTTATAAAGGGTATCTGAATAGAGGAAAGATGCACTCTGGTAGTACAGCCTCACCTATAGGCAGGAAACTCCTTGTCAAAAGTAAGATCCAAATGCAGCAGTGACTGTTGTGGCAGGAAGGCAGTGAAGTTGTCCTGAGGGACCTCTGATAGCTAAGTCAGCTGCTGGCTGGCTGCTTCAGCCAGAGAAGATGCTCTTGCTCCTTCCTGGGCTCCAGGCCTACAAACCCTGCACCCTGGGGCACCACCAGCCTTGTGCAGCTGTGGTGCAGGGTCCCAGAGGCTCCTCAGCCTCGTGCCAGTAGGGATGCTGTGGGAAAGGAAGGCCTGGCAAAGGCTGACAGCTGTCCTGGTGCTGCTGAACCAAAACCCCTATGCACTGTGGGAGGAGCTCAAGTCCCCATAGCACATGCAGGGAAGTGGATGGGGACGGCGGTGTGGGTTGCTCCTGCCATGGGAAAAGGCAAACCCACTCGTGGGATTGTCTTCACCCAAGGACCAGGGTACACCTGGATATTTCCAGCCACCCAGTAGTTGCCCAGCTAGCTCTGTCGGTAGAGCATGAGACTCTTAATCTCAGGATCATGGGTTTGAGCCCCACATTGGGTGCCAAAAAGGATTGTGGTGGTTTTACTCGGGTGGGCAGCTGTGTTCCACCTCAGCCACTCTCTCGTTCCCAAAATACAACACAAAGAGCTCAAGGTTTTGAGCTCCCTTTTCCCTTTGATTAAATCATCCTTATCTCAAACCTTGAGCTCTTTGATGTCATATTTTCTCCTCCTTCCTCTCTGAGGCTGTCAGACCTTCTGGTGTTAACTAGCCAAGTGGCTTCTGGTACATTTATGTCCCATTGTTTCCATGCCCCAGCACCCAATGCTCACAGCACAGTCTTTAACAGCCCATTGTACCTCTCAACCTTCCCAGCAGCTTGTGGGTGACAAGGGATGTGGTACACCCACCCAATGCCATGCCTCTCGGCCCAGGAGGTGACCAAATTGTTTCAGAAGTGACTCCCCTTCTCAGACTCGATTCTGTCTGGCGTACCATGTCACCACAGCCCTTGCCTTTCCAGGCCCAAGGTAGTGTTTTGGGCAGTGGCATGGTGTACTGGAGATGTTTCCAGCCACCCAGTAGCTGTGTGGCTAGCTTAGTTGGTAGAGTATGCGACTTAATTTCAGGGTCATGGGTTTCAGCTCCACGCTGGGTGCCAAAAAGGGCTGTGGTGGTTTTACTCAGGTGGGCAGCCAAGTCCCACCTCAGACACTCTCTCACTCCCCCTCAAAGAGGAAGGGGGAGAAAATATGACACGAAGAGCTCAAGGTTTGAGATAAGGATGATTTAATTAAAGAGAAAAGGGAAAGGAAACATAAAAAGGAAAAAAAATAAAAGTAAAAGAAAGGCCGCACAGAAGCACAGAAAGGCAGTCAGTGAGCGATGCTCGGCCATGCCCAGGGAAGCGGCCGCCTGGATCAGCCCCTGGCAAACAATAGGGCTGAGTTTCCACCCCTAGGGCAGCCGATCCCAAGGGTACTGGATGCCCCCTCCAGCTGTGGCCTGCGTGCTGCTGCCAGAGGGCTGGAGAAAAATGCATTAGCAATATCGACTGTGGTGTACCACTAGAGGCTTTGACTCTAGTTCGTACTGAAGTTCTGGCGCATCTGGCACTACAGCACTTCATTCAGGCCCCGATAGTCCACCGTTAGCCTCCACTCACCATTTGGCTTCCACACTGGCCCTATAGGACTATTAAAGGGTGAGTGAGAGTGGGCTGATGTAGTCAATCTGCCAGGCCTCACTGTGCTGAAATCCAAGCCACCTCCCCTCCTTCTTCACTGACCTTGGTGCCTGCAAGGCTTTTTCTCGCTCCCCTCTCCCTCCCAGCTGCTTTTTTTGAAGCAGTTTTTTCCCCCTTGTTTTAAATACGCTCTCACAGAGGCACAAACAACATCACGTTGGCCCGGCTCTGGCCAGGAGAGGGGCCCTTACCTAACATGGGGCAGCTTCTGGATCCTTCTCACAGAAGCCACCCCTATGGCCCCACGCTAACAAAACCTTGCCACATACGCCCAGCACACCATCGCTCTCTCTTGATTTTTGAGAATTACTTGACATGCCATTATAGATCAGTAAATGATACTCCTGACATTGGAGCATTGTTATTTATTGCAGAATGAGTTGGCTGAGAAGGCAGCAAGATTTTACGTGGCAGCACTGGCACTGGGGAAAGCTACTGGATGCGCATCTCTGGCTAGCCAGGGTGGGAAAGATTTTATCACCTGTAGGCTGCTCACAGCACGCTGCTCTTAGTTTGGAATACTTCTTTTTAAGCTTCAGTTATTTTCTTTCTCAGACGCCAAAGAGCCTCTTAGCTGTGTCAGGAAAATACTTACGTAACATCAGTGTCATGAAATGGATAGAAGGGACTTGGCTAGCACAGCGCCACAGGCAGATGGGAAACACTCTACCCCACAACCACGTTATCTCAGAACAACCTCAACAGAGACACAACTAACTCAGGAGAAGCTGCTCTCTTTTCTGTGTAGGTTTTCTCTAGATGTTCCTACCAAACTTACCCAACACTCCTCATATATTCAGGTTATATTTATGATATAATGACATTTTTTGTAATTTTCTATGTAAAACTCCAATCATTGCTACGTTTTGTTTTGTTTAACAAAATGGTTTTATTAAAAGAGTTAAGTAAAGCTTGTGCCTTTCGATCATCTTTTACACAAAGTTCTAACTTTCTATACGATGGTTTTGCTGTTGGAGGGGGGAGGGTTGGTAGCAATGTTGCTGCTTGGCACACGTAAATTGAAAACGTAGTTGATAAAGTATAAAGCAGAGGCATTCCAGAAAATAAGCTGAAGGTCATCATTCTTTGTTAGAGTGACAGATTTTTAAATGCCTCTCTGATATGCTCCGTATGAGCCTGACTCAAAACATACGGAAATGCAGGGAAGGATTCTCATGATCTCAAGATGCTTTGAATCAAGATTTCCGTGAAAACAATAGCTTTGCTGAAAAGAAAGGCTGATGTTTGCATCATGCAATAACTTTCTTTGCTCTCCTATTCAGAAAGAAAATTAGTCACAGATCCAGACCCAGTGTGTGGGACCGTTCTCGCTGATTGTCCTGCAGTGAAAAGCAATCCACGTTCACCTGCTTGCTGACAGCCCAAACCTGCTCATGTTGATTATAACACCACAGAATTAACCTCAGTCATTTTACTTACAGAGCGTCAGAATATAAAGTGAAATTCTGACCAGAAGCAGTGAATTTAATGGTCTCTGTTACTTTTCCACGATAACTTGTTTTGGAGAATACAACGTTCTGAGAGGCAGAAGTCTGCAGGTAAGCCGTGTAGGTGTGTGTGAGTGGGTGGTTGTTTGTCTTAACTCTCTTGTCCTAATTGTGGATGAGTGCTGCCCTCCCAGGCGGACGGGCTGTGTTCACGAAGACGTTGCCTGGGCTGTTTGTTTTTCTTTCCTGTAGCTGAGGATCCTAAGACAGAAAACAACGATGTAGCCGCCGTGGTTATTAAGGATCACATAGTGTATGGAGGGTTGATTTTGTTGTTTCTTCGCATTCAGACCCATTAACATCTGGCAAATTCTAATTATCGTGCTGAACTGGTGTGCCCTGCTGTTTCAATTATAAATGTATAGTTTCTACGCTGTGTTGTATTATCAGCTTCTTCTTAAAATCACAAATGTTCACCTTGTGCTACCAGACTTTTCCTGAAGCAAATGCTGTGCTGCCTTGCGCAAAAAAATAAATAAATAAATAAATAAATGTTTATCTCTGTTAGGAAGGTGAGAATAAATTAATCTGTTAGGAACAGGACCGTGGGTATATTTTCGAATTTTCCCTGGCTGCTTTCTGTCTCTACAGGCTATTCTTTCTTCTTGTTGTCCTTTATAATTTTAGAATTAATTGTATGCAAATACAATTTCAGTTAGAAGTATAAAGTAAGCACACAGAGTTCAGAGATGGACTCTTGTTGGGGCAGAGGCCAAGTGGATGTATTTCTTGGTTCCTTCCAACATCTGCAAGCAGAGTTTCTGATGTTGAGGAGGAACAGGTAGCTTTCTACTGACTGGAAGCAACTTGTGCGAGGGTCTATGGACCTTACTACTGGACTCATTGATCCACAGTGGTCCCCTTTACCCCTGGTCTCAGCTACACACCCATGGAGTCTGTGTGTTGCTCTGGTGGTGGCAGCACCTGACTGATGGCAGAAGAATCCCCCTTTTGGGATGAAAAGCCCATCACAAATGTAAGCTGTTTTGGTGATGATTTGGGATGCTTTGATGTTTCTGTCCTGCTGTGGGTTGTGCTTGTTAGGTGTTCAGAATGTGCGACCGTCGCACCTGGTGTGTTTTTCTTTCCTTTTGAACCACAGAAGATGATGGGAGAACTTCCTGCCTTCTAGCATGGAAATATTATTAGAGTTGGATGAATTGTTTTAATGCCATCCGCAGGGAGACGGTTCCTGCTGCAGGCAAACTTGTCCTCAGCTTCTGGTCCCCAGGAGAGTGGGCATCAAACAAAATTCTCTGGGGAGCATCCGACAACGATGTTCAGATGTCAGGACACACTTGACAGAGGAAATAGGGAACTTTAAGAGAAAAGACTTTTTTCTCTTTGCAAAAGCACAGATGAAATGTTTGGGGGGGATCATGGCAGATAATCGGCAATGCAAGGGAAGAGATGTAAGTTGGAGGAGAGCTTGGGATGCCCTTCACAACTCTGAAGTGAAGCCTGAAGAAGACTACAATAGTAAGAATAATGAACTGGGAAACGCTAGAAAGGATTGACCATTTTTCTTATATCTGTGATGTCTTTGCAGTAGCTAAGGAGTAAAAAAAGTGATTTTTCAGAGCCCTCATAAACACTGTGCTTCTAACGATGCTTTGCTTGTTGCATATGTACCTAAGGAGGTGAGCTGCAAATCTGTAATGCTTCCAAAATGGGGCTGCTTGGAGAGGATGTGCTTTGGCTACCTGGTAGCCTCAGGCTCATTGCTGGTCCTGAGGCAGAAGGCCTAATGCAGCCAGCCCAGGGCCCATTAGCATTGCCGGGGGGTACGAAAGAAGATCTGCTCTGGCGTGGTAGGAGTAGGAATTTGATTAGGAAAATGTCTTGAGGCAGGTGGCTACAAGAGCACCAGCAGGGCTTTCCTGGATACTTGTGCACCAGAGAGTGCTCAGGGTGAGCCTTTACTATTAAAAAAAAAAATTATAATAAACTCCGCAGAGTGCTCTACAGCCAAGACTATCACGCTGCCAATTGCAGGCAGGGAGGTTTTGTTTGGTACTTTGCACATCCAGAGCTCCTGACTGCTTTTTACAGTTTTTCTTTTCAGACATGCCTTCTCCAAGGAAAGATGATAGAAGACTGCTGAGACTCCTAGGAATCTCAGAATCAAGAATGTTAGGGATTGGAAAGGACCTTGAAAGATCATCTGGTCCAATGCCCCTTCTGGAGCAGGAACAGCTAGGTCAGGTCACACAGGAACACGTCCAGGCAGGTTTTTAATATCTCTGGACAAGAAGACTCCACAACCCCCCTGGGCAGCCTGTTCCAGTGCTCTGCCACCATCACCATAAAAAAGTTTTGTCTCACATTTAAGTGGAACCTCCTACATTCCAGCTTGCACCCAGTGCCCCTTGTCCTATCTTTAGATGTCACCAAGAAGAGCCTGGCTCCGTCCTCCTGACACTCTCCCTTTACATATTTATAAACATTAATAAGGTCACCCCTCAGTGTACTCTAACTAAAGAGACACAGCTCCCTCAGCCTTTCCTCGAAAGGGAGATGCTCCACTCCCTTAATCATCCTCATGGCTTTGTGCTGGACTCTGCCAAGCAGTTCCTTGTCCTTCTTGAACCTTCTTGAACCTTCTTGTCCTTCTCCCCACCCAATTCTCCAACCTGTCAAGGTCCAAGACACAGGCAGCAAAAGTTCAGACAAGTCTGTTCGTTTTGAGTCATTTTCTCTCTTTATTGCCAACTTGTTGTGCATTACTGCACAACACGTAGACTGTGACGCTTGCGTCTTTGTCCTTTAGGTTGGATTCTGTTGGTTTGCACCCTTGCACATCCTCCACCAGAAAAGCAGCTCCTTCCTGGTTTGGATGCCTTTGGGAATGGTTTAGGTTCCTGTGGATGTTGTTGATGGCCTTAATTCTGGAAGCCACATGAGTGCTTTTGCTTTTGGGCACTCTCAGAGGCCCCCTCATCTACGGCTCCCTAGGCTTAGGGAGCCTTTCCTCTGAACAGATGTCGCCTCTTTGAACCTTTGGGTTTTCTTGTTCACAAACACTTCAAACTGGCAGCACAGCAGCTCCTTGGTGACGTGGCCATCTTAGAGCATGTGCATGGCTCTTGATGATTTCATTCATGGCTCTCATTCTGGCAGCATTTCTTGGCTGTGCCAGTGGAATGGTCTGGTCCGGAGAGCCCTCAGCTTTTTGACACTTGTCTTGAGTTTTCCTCAAGCTGAGAGTTTCTGTGCATCTGAGAAACTGGTGACAGAAAACAGCCTTTCAGAGACTGGGAACAGGGAAAGAGGCTTCCTTCATCAGAGAAGGAAAGGAAAAGCAGAAGCATTTGAGTTCAACTTCCAGCAGTGTTTGTCACACAGCAGAAGTACTCGCTGAATTCCAGGCTGTACTAAACACTACTACGTGTGCCCCTGATTGCCGAACTGCGTATATTCCCACCACTTTCACAGGTTGCATTTTTAATTACAACTCCATAGAAAAGATAGAAATTCAGACTCTATTAGACTGATGTCTAATCTTCCACACTTCTATCAAGGCACAGCCCTTGCCATCTTGTGCAGATGTTGCAGTCTCTCTATCTATGGGAGCAGCGTTCTCCTCTGCTGCCCTTTTCATCTGATGGTCAAAAACGTCTCTGGAAGTCTTTGGGACCTCCTTGTCCCATCCATAGCTGCATTGCTTACTGCAATAGAAAAAAAATATGAGTGAACAATGAACAACATGAAGAGAAGAAATACATGGGAAACGGATGAAGAAGTGTTGAGGGATGTGTTATCTATCGCCTGTGTTTTGCCATACCTGAATTACCTGAATGTCAGGGCTGGCAGAGGGCTGAGGTCTTTGTGTTAACCGAATGCGTGAATTCTAACACCAGGACTAGACTGCAGAAGCAGCGCCTCAGCACTGTGCTCACGGTCTCCAGGCCTGCTCCACTTGACTATAAATTGAGTCTTTACCATCCACAATTTTGGCTAGACAGGGGCAAGCATTTGCGTGTGTCTTCAGACAACTGTTAAAATGTCTCTTTCCAGCAGCTCAGCATTTATTTGAAGCTACCTCCTTCTGCCAAAGTCCTCTCTGTGTACCAACATGTAAACCTATTTCTTAGGTCCCACTGAGACCAATGAACATGTTTAGCTGAGGAATCACAGAATCACGGAATTGAAGGGGTTGGAAGGGACCTTGAAAGATCATCGGGTCCAACCCCCCGCCAAAGCAGGTTCCTTAGAGCAGGCTGCCCAGGTAGGCATCCAGACGGGCCTTAAATATCTCAAAAGGAAGGAGGCACTGAACAACCTGGAGCAATGGCCTGTATCTGTATCCTAAGAGCTGTCCCATGTTTGTGCAAGTAAAGACAGTTGCCAAGAACTTGTCCGTAGTGCTCCTTTGGGAGCCTTTACTCCCAAGACACTTCTTACCTGCTTCATCAGTATGCTGGGTCAGCGTAGAAGCCCTCTCTCCCTGAGAGAAACCTGTGCACAAAACTTTCACGTTACTGCAGGATTTAGTGCAACATGTAAGAATATTCCATATTTCTGTCGCTGTCTTTGAAACATCACAGAGAAGCATGAATGGGAAGCCCCATTCATTACCACATCCAAACAACCCTATGTAGGACACTGTTCTAAAACCATTGTTATGTACTGCCAAAGGAGGGCAGCTATCGGCAGAACATCAAGATCTTGCTGTACCAAGCACTGCTGGAGTGAGAGGCAAAGCAAATAAGGATGGGTATCTTGGTATACCTGCTGAATGATATAATTGTTAATTGATAAAGTTACCTCTTGGCTTTGAAAGGCTTCCAGTGGGCCTTCGTTGGTGGCTGTTGCACTGCACTCAGCTTCCCTGGTGTTGCTTGATAGGGGGAGCTGAGTGGTACCTGAGATCTCCTGAAGACAAATACAAAGAATCGCAGAATTAACAGTAATCTGGGTTTGTGTTTCTGCCTGTGAAGGGCTGTCACAAGTAAGTTCTACTTTAAGAGATGTTGAGCCCAAATGGTTCCTTTATGGCAGCGTACCTTGATGATTTAGGGGGTTACAAGCACCAAAAGGAACCCATGTGACAAGAAGGTTGAACTGTCAAGTTAGGTGAGGCTCAAGAAGGCCAAGTTGAAAAGAAAATGGGGCGCAATTTTTTCCATGTCTTCTCTGTTTAAGGAGGATCATAGAGGATAATAGAATCACTAAGGTTGGAAGGGACCTCCACGATCATCTGGTCCAACCATCACCCTACCACCAATGTCACCCACTGAACCGTAGGCACCATGTCCAAACATTTCTTGAATACCACCAGGGGCAGTGAAACCCGGAATAAAGCAAATAATGGTATTTTTCCCTTGAGCTTTTAGTAGGGCAGCCCTCATTTGTTATTATTCAAAATGCCACTGTTACCTCTGCAGCTTTGTGCTGGTACTGGGAGTGAGCAAAGATGGTCATTGAAGGGGTCATCTGCCCGTTCCCAAAGTGTTTCCTCACTGTGGCCAGGCCCCCAGGCACAGTGCAGGACTTGATTTCCTCTGAGGTCTGCAGTGATCAAAAAAGGCCAGGTGTTTTCCATTGTGGCTGGTGGCTACTTCCCCCAGGTGGTTTCGGGGCTACCTGAGCACCCCCAGCTGAGCTATTTTACAATGTGGTAATTTCAAATTCTTCAGTTTGAGCAGCAATTCACTGCACTCCTGAATATGATTTTACAGAGCCATTTTGTCTTTCGAGGAGACGTTCTCCTGGAACTCTATCAGCATATTGCTAGTGCTGGGAGGGCTCTCTTCTGGAAATCCTCCTACAGCCCTGCAGCCACCCACTGCAACCACAAAGAGACATCATAGCTGGGGAGAGGGAGATGGGTGCACGTGTTTCAAAGCTTGAAAGAAAAGCAGTAAGCAAAACAAACAGTATTGCCAACATTTTGCCAGCTGTGTCATACTTTTACTTTAGAACACATCAAGGACGGAGCATTTCATCTGTGGAAACCAGAATGCCTTTAACTAACAAAAGTTAATCTGTTGTTACCAAAGTGATGTGTTGCTAAATCCAGTCTTCACCAAACAAGAAAATGAAGATATCACTTTTTTTTTTTTTTGTAATAGATGAATGCTGCCATAGTTTTGATATCATATTTGTAATTTGGGCTGCCTTCATCAAAAGTTATCTTTTCAAAACATTAATGAGCATCAGGCACTCGTCCATAATACCAAAGACAAAACGGAGAAGGCTGGATTTTGTTTGGCATTTGAGAAGAACCTCAGGTTCTCTCCCTGGGCGGCCTGGGGGCTGCCCTGCTGAGCTGAGCGTGCTTGCCCCTTGCCACCCCAGTGCCAAGGTGGAGGGCACTGAACTAAAGGGAGAAATCAGATCAAAGTGGTAAGGCCTCCAGTGTTGGTGGTCTGTCCATTGCCTGGGGACATCTTCTCAAAGATTGCCCTCCCCTGTTTCACGCCGGACATTTCCACCAGAGAAATGTTTGTCTGGCTCCCAGGCTGGGCGGCCAGTGCTGGTGGCAGTGAGCTTCTAGCACTTTCTGCTTGCTGCTGTAAGACATGGAGGGGGTGTGAGTTAGCAGCTACTGGGAGGAGCCAGGCTGGACTTCCAGGGGGCAGAAAGGATATGGAGAGGCAGCAGGTTGCTGCTGTGGCAGTTGTGTTCTTCAAGGCCTCAGACATAGCTTGTATCTGAGACTGAGCTTCCATCTCCGTTGTTGGCTTGTTAGGACTTTTCATTTGCTTTTTTTGTTTTGGGACAACTCTTTAACCGGGATTTGAGTGGTCCGCAGTATTACACAGGGGAGGAAGAAGCACAGGAGAAGCGCTGGGTTTCTGCAGCCCAAGGGCTCTCATGAAGGAAGTTCCCTTGTGGCATGTGCACTGGTCGGCACAGAATTGGACTTTAGGCCTCAACCTGACTTTAAGCCACTTTCCCCACCTGCTCATGGTCGCTTAAATCACTACAGGATGCAAGGGGTAATGGGTATAAAATTGAACCACAGAAGGTTTCATCACCTCATGATCACTTCTTTCATCACTTCTTTACAGCTCAGGTGACAGAGCACTGGAAGGGGCTGCCCAGAAAAGTTGTGGAGTCTCCTTCTTTGGAGATATTCAAAACCTGACTGGATGCAATCCTGCATGCTCGAGGTGACCCTGCGTGAGCAGGGGGTTGAACTAGATGGTGTCTGGAGGTCCCTTCCACCCTCAGCCATTCTGAGATTCTGGGATTTGGCTCAGACAGCCCTTGGCTGTTGCAAGCAGCTGGAGCTCAACATGTTGGAAGATCTGAGTCTCATATCTATAGCCCTTTACAATGAAATGTCTCATTTTAAAATTTGCTCTTACTGAGAGTTCACATTTAGACACAATCGTAACTTGTAAATGTTGGAAGCTTGAAACGAAGTGTGTGGTATCTTTCATGGTACTTCATATTTCTGGAAAGAGAGTATTTTGAAGTTTGTAAGTGCATCGCAGAGTAATTGCAAACACCTGTTGGGCAAGGCTGACACAAGACACTGCTTACAGGGCAATAGTTTCTCTCTGGTGCTTGGTTATTTACACACCTCATTCCTGGGTAGCTGTTGCAACCGACCTCTGTGTACCTGCTGCTGTTTTGTGTTACGTAGCTCTGGATAAAGTTTTATGAAATATATTATGGCCCACTTTCACTTGTGCAAGCTGTCCTGCCAGTCTGATGCCACCTTTCTTTTCCTTAGCTATGATCTGAGGTCATGCTCCCAACAACATTTACATATGCTTTGGGATGAAGATGCTTCATTACCCTTGACAGCAAATGTTTGAGGAACAAAAAACACGCTGAGCCTTACACAGGATGGCGTTCTCAAATTCAGAAGTGATGTTAAGGACACATTATTTTGTCATTTTATTGATTATTTAAGTTACCACTCGGGAATAGTTTACGGATCACGCAGTGGCTGTATGGGCAGTGGGTGCAACAGCTGTCAAGAGCTCCTGTATATCACATGAGTTTCCTTTAGAGGGCACCATTGGCTTCCCTGAAGTCTACTGAAATTGTCTGTACTCGCTGGTAATGAGGCTCGTCCACACCTGGACGTTTTAGGTGCATTTGTTGAATAGTTTTTTGCTCCAAATATGTGGGATGCTGTGGGCTACTGCACATTACCTACCATTTGCAAATATTTGATCTTACATGCACCTCACAATAAACTTCTCAGGCCTTGGCTATGATGATTTTTTTTTAAATTGCCAAGAGAAATGTTGGAAGGGGCATGCACTCCAGGATGCTGGGCTATGCCTTCTAATAAAGAGTTTAAGAGGACTGGAGGGCTCAGCTTCAATCACAGAGGCCAGCATACAAGAGTCACCATTTCCACCATGTGGTCTCAAAGACACAGGATCCCCTACCCTATGTGACCAGTCACTGGATCTATAGAGGTATACTGGATTCTCCTTCCAGATGACTTTGTTTTACTGGAGAAGTGATTTTTTTTTTTTTTTTTTTTTGTAAGTTGTACCATAGTTTGGCAGGATGTGCCTATGTGGACATCTTGCTTGATGAAGTGAAGCCAAGAGGGTGCAGCTTTAGGAGGTGGACAGGTGACATGAGTCGTTTTCTAAAACGAAGAAAGTTGCTGTTAGATTTCTTAATCTGTTTTTCTGCTTCTTATTTTTTGTCTCCCAGCTTGAGGCAATGCATGGTTCAAGGAAAGTCCACAATGATGTAAGCAGGATAATTGTGTAAATAAATGTCTGCTCTGCAGAAAAAAAAAAAAAAAAAAAAAAAAGAGATTAATTTTAGAATTGAACCTTCAAAAGGACGCATCTCAGTTGTCCAGATAGCTGTTGTAATTTCATGGATATGAAGGAACATACAACAAAATGGCCATTCAGATGCTCACCTTCTCTCTCACTCCTTATTATGATTGTTTATGCACTGCTCTGTGCAACTGCATCAACACGGTGCTGATAACATGGGGTCATATTTTATACTTATGAGCATAACTGCAGAGCTGCAGTGAGCCTCTCTCTAACATTGCGGATGACAGGGGACTGTTCAGTGAATTTGCAGAGCCAGAAGCAAATCTTTAATCATGCTCATGACATCTTTCACTGCCTCAAAAGGTTCCTGTTGCCTACAGTGGGAGCCGGCTGACTGGTACAGGCAGAGTATTAGGACAGGGCTGAGGGAAAAAGAAAAGCTCAGATGAGGATGGTAAAGCTGTCTTTTGACGGCTTGCAAAGGCTTTTTGCCTGCACTATGGAGCACTCAGAGAGTGAGAGCAATGGCTGGAAGAGGAGGGAGCCCAGCAGAGGTGCCTAGGTATGTAATCCTATGAATCTTGCCAACCCATCGCTTCTCTCTTCTTCCATCCCTGCCACGGGAGGTTTTCATAACACCCAGCAGATTAAACCTCCAGAATGGGTCTGATATTCAGGAGACTCAACATAAGTTTATGTCCTGTTAGTAGGGTTCTCTTTTATGCCTCCATCCACAAAAGCTGGCCACCTCCCTATTGCGACACACTGAGAACATGAAATCTCTTCTAGAGTGTCATAAAATGTCTTTTTTTTTTTTTTTTTTCTTTTTTCTTAGTTATATCAGCAGGTCCAAGTTGGAAGAAAATTTAATTCTCCCGAACTTCTAGTTTATTTGGGTAGTCTTCTATGGCAGGCATGTTTACATCTCTGTGATCCTAAACTTCAGGGAATTGTGTTTATTTTCAGGCCCGCTGAGTCTCTGCAAATCCCTTGAGATCCTTAGCTATTATTTTAAACCTGTTGCTGCGGAGGAAACCTGGAAAATCAGGAGCGAGAGGTCTCAAAGAAATAGAAAGTACATTTAAGAAACAAAAACACTTCAGAGTTAAGATCGGTCCAGTGAAGGACAACACAAATTTGAAGGAATTTATTTACCTATTGATCTAGGATGTTCTCACACACTGTACTTCCAAGCCATGTACCTCACCCTTAAACTCTTTAAGAGCACCTATCTGCAGGGGAAGCAGGATGGATGGTCCCAAAATGCCCCTGAGCAGTGAAGGAGAAAGCAGGCACAGACACGAACTGAAGTTGGTTCCTGTGCTGTCCTCACAGGCTCCAAGTCCACCTTTCTATGGCAATCCCAGCGCTGAAAACAGGTCAAGCAGTCCTCAAGGTGGCTGTGACAGAGGCTTTCAGCAGCAGAGGGAGCTGCTTTTCTTCCTGAAAGCACACTCTGCTCTCCTCTTTCTGGAGGATACCACAGCTCCTTGTATGCTTCAGCCTCAGAGACCTCTCCTAAAGGCACATGCTCCTCTCTCTGGGTCCTCCACCACCTGCAAGCTCCTTGCAGCTTGTGCTTTCTGTGCAGAAAAGCAAACAACAGTGAAAATCGGTGTGTGTGTGTGTGAGAAGCATCTGATTTTCCTCTTTTGAAGGCCTGCTTCTGGCAGTGGAGCCTCTGCTGCTGGATGGTCGATGGTCAGTGATGCAAAATTACGAGGTTGTTCCTCTGTCACTGTGTCCACAGTGGGTTCTGCCTGAATTTTAAACAAGAATTACCTTCCCAAAGCACAGCCAGCTTCCGTCCTGGAAAGTTAAAATTTGACTATATTTTCTTTCTTTAGGGGGAGATAGATAATACAGCAATAGTGTTGCATCTTATATCAAAGTTGCACCTTATATCTTATACTCTGAACGTTGTCCCTCATCTGCTCTGTTGGCAAGATGCTTTCAGTGAAAAGGGAGCATTCAGTGGAATAGGCTTTTCAACAAGGGGAAAAATAAATCATCTGGGGTGGAGAGAGGGGACCACAGAAGTTATAAAAAACAAAGAAAAAAGGCAAGGGAAGGGATGACACAGTGAGTGGTGTGACAGTATTGTCAGAAATGAAGCAGTAATATTAAAGCAACATATATTAAAAAAAAATAATTGCACTTTTTTTTTTTTTTTTTTTTTTGTGCCAAACCTAATACCTATATTCTAGAATTTATACTAAAGTATGTTGTGTAAACCAGAGGTGTGAATGTAGTTACAGGAGAACCAAATACATCTGAGGAGGACTGGGCCAAGTGAATTACCTGATGTATCTCAGGGTCAGAAAGACCCTCATATGCAGAAAGTTGGTAGAGATTACACTGTGGAGACAAAGCTTTGCCTGTTCCTTGTACCCCTTTCTGGCCAGATACAGTACTGTGGCTTGTTTTTTTTTTTTTTTGTGTGTGTGTGTGTTCATAGTTTGTGTGGAGCCACTTAAGTGTTTCTTTCTTTTTTTTTTTTTCTATAAAACCATTTTATTTGTGAAAAATATAGTTGACTTCTCACTTTCTCACAGCCCCTTTCCTCTACAAACCAGTAACATCCTGTGTACCTAATCTAGGGCTTCTCCCCCTTCCCCTGTTCCCAACAGCACATCATCAAGCCCTGTTTGCTCAAGCCATGAGTTTCCCATTAATTGTAGAAACGATGTTCAAGAGATTTCTATTGCAGCTACTCCCAGTTCTGCTAACTACCCCCACTCCAGTAGCTAAGATCTGGAAGTTAATCTTTCAGATTTAGCTACTGCCTAAATAGAAGCATTCAACAATATTTTGTACACTGATGGTTTAACTTCCTTCAGATGTAGTTATAGCGTTAGGGTGGCTTCTGACTCTGACACATACCAAGTAAGTGGCTCCTTGGTATGGCTGTGCCTTCAGGAAGCCCATTGCCTTAAAGCAGTACCAATCTAGTATCTTTTTTACCTTTTCACTTCTTCTGTTTCTCTCATTTTAGAGATTCTCCATTTCCATCAATCCTGACACTGTGCCCACTGCAGCCATGGAAGACCCCATAGCACTCCAGTCTCCTAGGCCTCTTTCACTTCTTTTTCCAGATATTTTTTTTTATTATTTTTATTCCATCTTATGACCTTTGAATAACTCCAATATGACTTGCAGATGCACTTGCTCCTAACCTTGTTTTTCAGTGCAACAGCATAGGAGCAGAAGGGAACATCTGGATCACAAAACCCAGTCCTGCACTCAGACAAGAAACCACATCATGTAATCATCGACTGAATCTGATTTAGCTCAGTCATAATGTAAGTTGGCTCTTGTGCCCCATGCTTCCTTCTACATGGTGGTTCTCACTGCTTTAGTGATGAGAAAGCCTCTGACTTCCATAATTATCTAATTAGTTCTTGTTTGGTTCTCCAAGATATTTCTGCACATAACCATTACTTCTTCACTTCATGAGGCTAAGATCCCTTTATCTCCTCTGGAAGTACAGGTTCTCCAGTCCCTCACTGTCCTTACACCCTCCAAGTCTCTACAGTGCTTTCTCCTTAGGAGGTGGTCAGGCAGATGTAAATCGGTGCAGGAGTCTGCTAGAGTCATTATTAGAGATTATTTTGAGTTACAGTTGATATGTGGACATGAGTAGCTTCAAAACTAAGGGAGCTAGGACCCAGTCATATGTTCTGTACCTCGTTTCTTAATAATTAATTAATATTATTTATTATTGATTATAATAGTTTGCTCAAAACACTAATGAAAATGTGGCTGCAACTCTGAAAAAGTGATAATTTGATTAGGAGCTATATTAAAATTCTATGACACTTACTCAAATACATCATAATGAAGTTTGTCATCTAATGTATTGCTGATAACTAATGGGACCTATAGATGTAACATCCACCTGCTCGATCTGATATTTTTCAGCTGGACGGGCTTACTGGGTTTTGCACCCAGCTAACATGAGGACAAAACACTGACATGGTAAGGGGCAATTTCCCACTGCCTCTGCTGAAGCCAGAAATGTTTTTCACGTAACCGGTGTCAAATGCAGAGCTTATAGAAACCTCTGCTCTTTCTCAGCGTGCCATCCCTTATGCATTCAGAGATCATGTGGACCCTTTAAGCCATCACCTTGTGCTGCAGCTTCATGATTAGTTCACCATCTACTCTGACTCCTCAACTTCTTTTCTTTTCCCCAGGACATAATCTCTGCTCCCACGAGCACAAATTATGTTCTTTTTCCAAGTATGTAACTATTTGGCTTCCCAGTAAATGAATTCTGTTTGCTTGCTTGTGCTCAGTAATCACAACCGCTGGAGGGAAGACCAGACCTTTTTGTTATTTAACAGTCCTCCAATTTTTGCTTTATTGGCAGACTTTATCAGCAGTATTGTATTTCCTTCCAGCTCACTGGTAAAAGTTAAATAATACAAAGAGATGTGGCAACGCACTGCAAATGCACTTCCTTGGTGATGATTCCCCGGGTACATTTATACTTGAGAGCAGTCAGTTAGCTGGTTCTGTCAGCTACAGTTTTAGTGGTGGTTCTGCAGAAGTATAATTCCTAATTACTAAAATTCCTTATATATACATATATTTCGTAACTTGAATGCTTAAACTAGTGTTTAAGCATTTATCATCCAAATCTGTGACATGGTATGACTAAAGGGGTACTGAGTTGTTTGAAAAAAAAATGTTTTTGTTATTTTCTTATTGATATTGATTGTGTGTCTCTCTTTGCATTTGTTTAATAATGAAAACCCATATCTGCACTTTTTTTTTTGTACTTAGAACTGATTTTAGGCTGACAGAAGTATGGTTAATTCTGTAATCCTTTTAATGTCTTTTACAGTCTTGTACATAGCTACATATTTTATCTTCTTGTTCTTCTTATTAGATTTTTTTTCAATTAAAAAAAATGTCAGAAGACAGTTTCCATTGCCATAAGCCATTATGATGCCTTCTTTTATGTTATTGACAAGATGAGACTACCAAAGTTTTGTGTTGTTTTTTTTTTTGTAAGAAACCAAAACATGAGGGACACCTCCAGAACAGACAGCTATAGGTGTATGTAAACCAAGTCCGTCTATTTCCAGAGAGCACTCATGAGTGATGAGGGAATTCCCTTGGCTTCTCTTCGTCTCGTGGGTATGGTGTTTGCTGCTGTGCTTTTATGCTGATGATTCTCCACCTCATCGTGCTCTTCTGTCTTCATTAATTTCAGGTGACTGCTGCACTCATCTCGGCATCCATTGTTCCTATTTATGGAGAAGGAAAGTCAGTTTGCTCTCTTGAGACTTCCTCTGTTAATCCTGGCAGGACCCCATTTGTTTACCTGAGAAAATGGTTAAGATCTCATTGCTTTTCTCACCAGCCCACAGTGAGGATTTCCTTTCACACAGAAATGTCATCAGCACCTGATAAAAGTGGAACCGGGTCAGAAACAGTTTTCCCCTCACTGCAAAATTATTTCATATTTCAAAAGGACACAGATAAGGCTTTTCCAGGTATTTTATGTTCACGTGCAGAGTGAGGAAGCTGGAGGTGGTTCAGCATGTGGGACGTGCATTCAGACCACTGCTCCCTCTGCAGCCCTCACGTGGGATGGGAATTGGGCTGGTCTGCACTGAGGAGAAGGTGGAGAAGGAGCATGAGGCAGGTACGGATGGAGAAGCCCAACGTGAGGTGTCTGGGTGTGGGCTGCAGAAGCACATCAGATGCCTGAGCTTTTTTAGCTGATGGATCCCAACGGAGCCAATTCAGCTCACACTGAAAAAGGCACCTCATGCCGGGCTGGCTGAACTGTGCTGGTCGGGGACTCGGTGCAATCACCCACACGCTTTGATTTTATTTTAGATCAGCAGTGATTTCTGCATGACTGCTCAAGTTCAGCATGATTCCTCATCCCCTGTTGAAACTACTCTGCTTTTGAGATAGCTGAGCCTAAAATGGCCTTACTTCTGGGCCATCCTTGTTTGTTTGTTTGTTTGTTTTTCCCCTTCCTTTCTGTTGAAATAACAGGCTTTGGATAAAATTTTCTAGGAATTTGCTAGCCCAAATAAACTGCTATGATATATCCACCTACCCCAGCGAGAGTGTAAGTCCCTTCAGTATTACCACGTGGCTACGGTTCTCTGTTAGCCATCAGGACAGCTTCATTTTTCTGCTTTTGAGGGTTGAATAGAACTATTATCTTCCTACAGCCATACCCCAGCAAATCTGGAGCTTTCACTTTCAGAAATGCTGTTGAGATGTCTTAACTCAGAACACTCCTGAGTTCTCAATTCTATTAACAGGGAATGGTCACAAAAATTCACATCTTTTCTTATGTCCTCCATTCATGCTCTTCTTTAATATCAGGCCTCAGAAGGTTGTGTGTGCTCCAAGTCACCCAGCGACAGCCTTTCAAAAGGAGAAAGTTAGGAGCTCTTGGTGAGTGTTTCTGACAGAGGAATGAACATCTTCTCATGTACATACAGTGCTGGTTAAAACGGCTCCATTGAGGCATTCTCTTTTGGCATGCAGGTGGCTGACAGCAAGGTACTGTGGTTTTGTTTTCTGCACACCTTTCCTTCCCTCTCATTTACAAGGCATGCTGTCTATACATAGCCTAAGGGCAGCGCCTCTGTACTGAAAGGAGCTGATTTTTTCCCCACTGTTTTGTTCTTCCCTGACCCCATTCCCGATATGCTCTGTCCTAAGGGCAATTACCATCTGGAACGGGGTCTGTTGGTGAGCCAGCCTGCAACGGCAAGGACAAAACAGCATCCCTCCAGATCCACTACCAAGGCACTCCTCACCCACTCCTCTCTCTGGGATGCTCCAGCAGATCTCCACTCTCCGTTTCTCTCTGTATTGCTGCTGGCCGATCCCGTACACAGCAAATATCTCTACGTGGGTGCCTGACACAGCTGTTTTAACTTCTTTCTGGACCTCTCTCCTCCGTTCCGCCCAGGCCTGTTTTGCTGATGTGCCTCGGGTAATTATGAGCTCCCAGAATGACTAACGCGGGTCCCAGCCAAGCCGTCTCCTGGCCTCTTTTCTCCATGAGGGATGTTTGTGTTGGCCACCCCAGTCAGGGCCCTGGAACTGGGGATCTCAGTTCACACCCCTCATCTTCAGGCTGCTCTCGTAACCTGCATGAATGTGGGTGCAGACGTGTCAAACAATATGTACCCAATGTATTTATTTGAGACTTACCACTTCCAGGAGACGCAGTTTCGTCATCCAAAGCCTACCTAGAGCTCCTGCCAAGGCTCCTGCTGACCCCTGCAGCATTTTTTTCTCTGGCATCGAGTTAGCAGTGCCCCAGCAATGCTATTTGGCCTGTGGCTTTTGCATTAATTTTGCCTTCCCCCTTTGAATCCTTCACATCAGCTTTGGACCATGGAAAGCCATCTGATGTGAGTGGAAGGGCTTTCAGACCCTCCACAGCCAAGCCAAGAGGGAAGTCACAAACTGAGACCAAGCAAGACAGCCTTTTCTTCCTGAGGCCATTCCATGCAGCAAGATATCTCAGCGTTTCCTTACCACTTCCAAAAATTCTTTACTGCCAGCTCTGTGTGGGGACATTTCTCAGGGACAGTGGCATGGACTGGGCAGGGCTGGGAGATGCTGCTGGGGGAGGTCATTGCTCCTCAGGACTAAAGAGGCTGGGCTGAGGCTGCTGTGAATAGTGGGAGTGCCTCAGCCTGAGCATTTCCGCAGGGGCTGGCTGAGTGAGGCTGGGTGCTCTGACAGCACTGATGAGTAGCAGATGTTGTCTGGGCAGTCTGAACACTTACTGGGCAATCTGAACGGCTCATCAGATAGCGTTGCCCAATTTTCAGAAAGGTGAACACACAAATTCAGGCTCCTAAACTGAGCTATGCCACTAAGGACCTTAGATCTGTAACAATTAAGGAAGTAATGGCCTTTTTGTTCTGGTTTGTTGCATCATGCAGTGAGGTCTCGATCCATGGCTACAACTCCTAAGCAATAAAGTAATACAAATAATTAATAATAATAATGAGCTGGGTTTCATTATGTGTCTTGCACTGAGTAAAATCCCCTGTGAGCTGTTACTGCCTGTGAGGATATTTAATGCCTTACTGCAATTTGAAAATGTAGTGCAAATGACAGTGTAATAAACCAAAGAACTTCATCAACTTCTAATTGAAATTAATGAGGACTGAACTACTGCCTTGTACATCAAAGAAGGGACTTCCTCCCCATCCTTAAAAGTGGTTGGCTGCAGGGGTGGTGCGGCTTGGCTCGAATTATCATCTTTTCCCACCTCAAACAATGCTTTTACTGCAGAAAACAAGTCTTAATTCAGACTGACACTAAATATCCAATACAGTACGAAGTGATATTTTTCTCACAATCCCTGTAGAATTAGTGCATGGTCCCCAGAACCTGTGCACATATCAGATCCTAAGAAATTACAGACTTCTGTATTTTGGGAGACTAGGAGGTGAAAAGAGATTCCTTACCTACAAGAATATTTCCTACAACACTACTTCAGAAATTTAGGCATGGACCAAATCTTACCCCCAAAAAGACTGTTACTTCAAGGTCATTTTATACCTCTGTGACAGGAGCATGAAGGTCAGAGATGGCACCAGCCCGAAGCATAGTGAAAAATGTTGTGGAAGCCCTTCCCCTGGCAGCAGAAGTGAGTAACAGAGATGGCTGGTATTGATCATTGGATTTTATTAGCATGCTATAGCAGAGGCAAATATGATTCTCCATGCTGACATTTGGCACCAATATGAGTTTATGGACACCGAATGATTGCAGCGGGGCATGGCTCAACCCACTTAGTTCCAGGTAATAATGACCTCTGTGTCTTCAAAGGTGTGTGCAATATTTACTTTTCTAATAACTTTCTGCTACAAGAACTACTTAAAACAGGAGCTATTTTTTTTCCCCCTTCACTAGATTGCACAACTTCGCAAAACTTTAAGAACATCTAACTTGCTGCAAGCTTTATCATGGTCATTTCGGTCACTCCTCCTCACTACACTGCAGCTGTTTGCATTAGAAGCCGTGGGTCATTTGAGAAGAGAAGAGTTATGGTGATGTATTGTACCTCCCTACAGCAGACACAAATCAGGAAGATTGTATTTGGAGGCATATCATTAAATTTCAACCAGCAGGTTTAGTGGAGAAGTCATTCTTCCTATGAGATCACTAAAGCTGCCATTGTCCATAAACCATTTCAAAGACCTGAACAAAGGGCTACTTAAGGTCTTCGGTTGATAATGGTTAATGCTGCATTTTGTAGTTCCTTTGTTTTCCATTCTCCTACTTAATAGTTGTTGTTTTTTTTTTTTCCTCAGTGCCAGAAAAAAACATCTAGTCTTGAAAACCTATTTTCAGGACTGTTGGAGAAATAGGGTATTTTACTGCTGGCTCTAATACCTACAAAGAGACCTAAAGGTCTCTGAGCTTTGTGGTGTCTGCAGCATATGTGGATGGTTGGCTTGGGTCTAATTCAAAGACCTCAAAAGTCAGTGGAGACTGTCCTAAGCAAGGATAAAGCAGATCCTCTAGAAAGAGGACAGAACTTGTGACATTCTGTTATATTCTACTTTATGCGAATTTGAAAACGTAACAACTGCGACTTCTGCTTTCAGAAAACGTGATTAGTCTTCACCTCCCAGAGACTTTCAAAGCAATTCCCGGAGTCTGTGCACCCTTCCCCAAAATATTTACCCTCTTGGAACTAGAAACGCCTTGTCAGGCTGCCATCTTTCATAAGGGAATTCACTGCTTCGTGGTGGGGAAGGATGGTTTCTACGGCAATGTTATACACTAACGAGGAATGAATCAATTTACATTTTAATCATAGGGGAGCCAATACCATCAATTGTTGAGTGCTTTTACTTTACCTGAACTCACCGTTATTGGACCGATCCCAGCGGATTTGCCTTTACAGAGACATTTGCTTTTACCATGACATCCCTTGAGTGCTCAGCCTCCATAAAAATAAATAAATTCTGCTGAAATTGTGCTAAATTCATTACCAATTAATTTTATTGCACTACATGAAATTCTAAATAAAAAAGACAGGTTTATTTTAAGCTTTTAACAGACTGTTGTAGTTAATCATGTATATCAGGCAAGAGGCTTGGTTGCTAAGAAAATCTTTGGCACGCTTCCATGGGATTTGTGTGTTATTGACAGAAAAAGTACCAAGTTATAGGAAGTGCATCTGCTAATTTGAATGGAGAAACAAAGAAAGAGAGAGGGAGAGAAGAAGAATTTTATGTCCAACTTTTAAGTTAATGCCCAAATTTTGAATTAATGCAGGCCTACTCCAAAAATAACATACTTCCTATCAAATTACAGAGCGGTTGTTTGACTTTGGAGACGTGATTAAGGTTTATTCATTTTTTAATCTCCCCATTCTATGTGGACTAAACATAAGGACCTCCAGTTTTCAGTGGGTGCCTTTATACTGCTGGTTCCTAACAGAGGTTCCTATCATGAGCTGAAAGGTAACATAGATGTCCAATACATTAATTACTTGCAGAAACACCCAGTGCATGTGTTACTTTCAGGAGAAAGCTCAGTTGCATTTGAATTTGGTGGTCTTCACTGTGCAATTGTCTGCCCTAGGATCAGGCACAGCTTACTCTGTAGTTTTCCCAATTGCCATGACCCAGAAGAGAAGGGGAAACAATGGCCTGAGATGGGGAGAGAAAACAGCGGGACCTGTCTTAAAAAGCTCTGACATTCTTTGCCTCAGGAAATGGCAGTGCATTGGGCATCCAGAGCTTTAGCTGCATTAACCCCGCCTGCACCAAGTACCGGGGCTTAGCCTGGAGCTCAAAATGCTGCCAGGTTTGGGGCAGACACAACCATTGGTGATGCCAACATGGACGTACCACCTGGCACAGGACATGGTTTGAAGGTTTTCTAACTGTGAAAACTCCACTTAGTCCATTTAGAAACTTTCATTTGTGGTATTTCCACATGCACTGGAGTCACCAGGCGATCAAGAACCAGGCACTGGGATTAGATGCTGTTGTCATTTTCAGAGACCATAATTTTAGCTGCTCCGTATTTAAGACCCTTGGCTATGCTCCACAGTCATGATGTACATAACCCCTTAAGTTAGGATTTTGGAAAATGGGTCCCACAGGTTTACAGGCCAAGTAAAAACAGTGGATGTATGGTGGGAGGATACATTATTCAGCGGGATGGCAGACTTCCATAAGGTGACCTGGTGGCCAAGGAGCCTATGCAGAGAGTAGGGTCTCCAGACACACAGAGCACATTGATCCAGAGCGTGAGGTTCAGAAAATCCTGTGGAAAGCAAATTATTTTGTCGGATGATAATTTCATTTCTATTTGTTTAATTCATGTGGGGTTTTGATACCATTTTTTATGCCTGGATGAGGAAAGTCAGAACTGCAGCTGAAGCCTACAGCTATAGATGGCACATACATTGCTCAGTCATTGCCTCCTGTGGTGTTTATTTTCCTGGAGGAAGAAATCTTGATTTTTGGTTCTCTTTCCTTTAAATGATTCTTTGTTATATCAACTTAAACGCAGGAGGATTTTATAGGCAGAGGAATAGGTTCTGGTTCCCAATTACCATTGAGCTAATTAATTTGCAAAGCATTACTGGACAGTGAGGGAATCCTGTTGAAGGTAAGAAAATAGGAAATATCAGACTTTCTGTTATAATTCAATAATAGTACCAGAAAGAATTATTCATCCACTATAGGAGATAAACAGGCAGGCTCTTTTTTCTTTTTTTCCCTATCTGCTTCTATTATTTTGTCCACTCTGTGACTTTGGGCAGTCCTCCCATCTTCTCAGTCTTCCCTTTCTGCAAAACAACAAATCAAACTGCCTTGCTGGAACACCAGAAGGGTGGACGTAGTGCTGTAAATATGTAACAAGCTCTATTTTTTTTTTTTAGTTAAGAGGCAGAATGAACTCATATTTTATATATGTGTATGTATATATGTAATGTTTGGTAGTGTTCATATATATGAAGACATGTCAATAAAAGAACAAATTTAAAAGCTAATATGCCATATATCATGGAATGCCAGAGGACTGTATCAAATATTTTATTCCAATTTCTCTGAGTCTTCTTTTAAACAACACCAAGGCAAGGCAAACCCGCTCAGTCTCCATATCCCTAGAAGGATATCATATCCACATTTTTAAAAATGCCTTCATTTTCTTATGAGAATGTCTATCTACAATACTTCATGCATTAAATTCTTCCTGCCTGCATAACATATGCACAGAGCATATGTTTTAATTTTAGTTCAGCACAATATTTCGAATTCAAACAAATTAACCCAAAGTACTATCAGCTTTTTTCCTTTTTTTTTTTTTTTTTTTTTTTTTTTTAATATATGCCAGATTGCATAGCAGTGTTATTAATGGAAAAGGCAATCATTTACCTGGGCATATTTTATTTACTTCTCATTAAGAACAAAGCATACCTGTCTTTTTATTCAGGAAGTCATACAGTAAAAGAAAATTCATTGGTAATGAACTTAACTTGTTATTTTTTGCAATTGTTTTAAGAGCTTCTTGAGCTGAAGGTGGCATTCAAGCTTTATTATTTAGAGCTATTCTCCTTAAAATCTTATCCAATTTCCATGCTTTTTAATTAGGGAACATATTGGTCTTTAAACCTAAGATATCTAGGAAGTCAGAAAGCCTAAATTTACTGGTAAGCAGTCCACAATTTTAATTCTGTGAAATGGCATCTGGTATTCATATTGAACATGTACCCCAACAAACCCTTTTTCTTCCAGAAAAGGCTGAGCTTAGCACGGGATGCCATTTCTCCAATATCCTGACAAATATTCTATGGTAATGCAACCACCAGAGATGCTTGCATTTTAGGTACAGAAAATTTTATGATGAACCCCCCTTTAAGATAATTCAGAATTCCTCTCCTAAAAATCACCTCACTGGAGGAAATTTAATAGTTAATATTAAGGTATGCTATTGAATACTCAGGCATTGCAAAGAATTGCATAAATCACTTGATTAGCAATAGGAAACAGGTTCCTTTTTTCCCCTTTACAGCAAAATGGTCGCTACCTGTAGAACATTAAAGACAAGCCCAGTATATGCCACCCACATAAACAATATCTTTAAGTTTCCTACCAAAGCTTATTCTGTCTGCAAAGAACGCTAGCTAGCCCAGAAACACATCTCCTCTTTCATATCCTGCAAGGCCCCTGGCCTGCACCATAACCTTTAAACTTTTGCCCTCTGACCCACTCATACGACCCCTCCTTGGCTTGCCTTGGGTGCCCTCACCTGGGCTGGCTGGAGCAGAATTAATTTTGATCTTTGCCAGCTCCTGTTGTCAGGAATGGCTCCTGAGCAGCTCAGCTGAAGAGGATGGAAACCTCTGATGTGAAGAAGTGGAGAAAGGGAGAGAAAATGAGGTGTGTCTGCAATGGGGGAGTGCAGAGGGTGAGGAGGGAGGGAAGCCTCTCGGTTTGGCTCAGCTGGATTGGAAGCAGGTGTGCCCATGGCAAGGTAGCTCAGAAAGGGATACAAAGGACGAGCTTGCTTTCAGGCCCTTACCTGAAGTTGCTGCATTTATTTCAGCACCAGGTAGCACTAATGTGCAGGAAATGATGAGAAGAGAAAGTCTGGCTACAACCCCATCTTGTCTCTGTCTCCTGTGCCTCACATAGAGATGATACCCATAGCTCGGCTTCTGCAGGTGAACTCCTGCCTTCCTTTCACTCACAGAGCATGCCTCTGTCTATTTCTCACCTAAAGAGGAGAAGGCCATTGGATTTCCCCTTTACAACAATCTGACAGCGAAAATCCTAAACCAAGACCTTGCTCCAGATGTTTCTATGGTTAGAGAGTTTAGGCCTCAGTCACTCCTCTCAGGGCACCCTAGAAGCTAGAAGAAGGAAGACCCTCCATCCATCCCTTCTCTCAAAGCCAAGCCATTGTGCAGAAAAAACACTGGAGACAAAGAGAAATAGAAGAAAAGGAGCTATAAGGAATATATACAGGAATATTTTAACTTGATATGCCATTTTCTGGAAGGTTTCTACCTCTTTCTGTATATCAGCACAAGTACCCTCCTGCTGGGTTTACGTTTAGGCAGTGGCCTCAACAAGGTTGTGCAGAGCCCAAACTTGTCAGCATGCCTTCAGTATGCTCTGAAAAAGTCTGCCAGACAGAGTTTCTCCTGGGGATAAACAGTGCCCCTTCTCTGGATGGCCTTGTATTTAGGCAGGCACCAAACTGCTCTGCCTTGTTTGCAATAGGGCTGCTCTCAAACCAGGGTGATTTAGGCAAATAAGGAACTGAAGCGCATAGCAGGATTTGAGGAATTCCCAGGATTAACCAGAAAAGACTCAGATCCTAAATTCTGCATGAATCTCACTTTATTTCTTTTGTTTGATTGTTTTCCTTTTTGCTTGTTTTTGTTGTTTTGTTTTGCCTCTCAAGATGTGGCAATGGATCAAAGAGCTGGAATTCTGTCTCTTAACTCAGGCTGCTGCTGTATGGCAAACCCAATTTTCACGTTGCAGAACAACCATAAGCCCTCATTCTTGTATTGAGAGATGCATCAGTACAGCAAAATATGCTTCTCACATGGGCACCAACAGACATAGTCCTGATTTATAGTGTTATACTGGAAGCTGAGTCAGGCTAATCGTGTTTATCAGATATTAAGGGAACAAATTTTCAGTGCTGTGTTGAAGCACTTTCCTATTTTGAATTTTATATGAAAACCAACAGCATCTGCTTATTCTAGTGCAGAGCAGAAGATAGACTACAGCAAAAAACAGTAGACTAAAAAAAGGATGTTTTATACAGTCATTTCTTAACATGGTAGTCATTTGCTCATTTTTCTTTATTTCTGGGCTATAATTAATCTTAAAAAGAAGAATGGCTTAAAATTTAAATGAACTATAAAATCTATAAAATATGAAATGAAGCATCCAAGACCAGGCACTTGGCAATTACATTTATTACTGCACATTGAGTAAGATACAGCATCAGATGCAGAAGGACGATTGACATCAAACAGGCACTCTACATAAAGTGCAACAATATGTGTTAGAAAGGAAAGGCATTTGGGGGGCATTTGATTAATGTACTTTTAATTGGACTTTCCTGCCTCATTGGTTTTATTCCCTCAATTTAGCTCAAGCTGCTCAAATACATAAATAGGCAATGCACCTACTATAATTAACAAAATATACTGTTTGCAAATTGCCAGATTTGTCAGATTGTGTATAAACAAATAATATATTATGCAAATATTGCAGAAATCCTACAGAAATGTAAACAGGCAAAGAAAGTCTAAGAAAAACCCTACGCCCTCCTCTTTGAAAGCTACCTGGAATGCTTGATTTTCGTGGTTTGTGTTCAACTGCAGTTGCCACTTTAGTTCTATATTTCATTAAGCATTTGTATGATGCTCTGCTAATGACTTTGTGGATGGAATTTGAGTGCACTCAGTTATGTCCCTCATGCGACCTCTCTCGTTGTATAAAGAATGTGTGAGACTGTATCTGTAGCACAAAACTCAAAAGCAAACAGATATTGTATGAATAGTGCAAAGAAAACCAACAGAAAATGTTAGCTTCTAATGCTATTTACAGTTTTGGAAAGATTTTAGGACTTTTAAGAACCCCCTGGCATGTGCTACAAATCTAGGATCTAATTTTGAAAGAATATGTAAAGAGCATAGTTTCTAATAAAGCAGATTAAACACATTTAACAACTGAAGAGACCTTATAAGTAATTTGGAATTGCTACTTACATTCTCAGCAAATACGAGTGAAATCTGGGCAATAAAGCACATGTATTGTAATTCCACAATCAGGGTATGAGTTGAATGAACGATTTGTTGGATGAATATTTGCAAGGAAAAAAAAAAGACTGAAAAAATGTGTATTTTCCGTATTTTTTGAATGATCATGTAGTTGCACAGAATTTAAAAATCAGTTAGTACCAGGCATTATCTCTTCAGAGATTTTCTTCTTTAAATACTCTTTGGTTACCACATTAAAAACCCAAAGGATCTCTCCTTCCTCAGAAAAACAATCTTTAATTTGCATATTAGACATTGCACATTTTTACCCTGGGAGCACTACCTACTGTTGAACATGGGGGAATGGGAGGGAGAGGAAAGGAAGGGCACTCCTACCATGTTTATGCTTCTCTACAAAATTAGATTAGAAAAATGCAGAATTTTTCATTTATGGAATGAAAATGGAAAATTAGAGAGACATTTCACAACCCACCTGTGTATTTAATGAGCCAGGAGTGAAAGATGTGATTATTTTCCTCCCACAAATAAAGGAAACATTATTCAGGAGGAATCAAATACTGGATTTATTACATATTTGCTACTCCCCACTCCTCCTTCAGAACTCTTTACTGTAAAAAAGTATCAAATAATGATTTGCTTTTTCTTTATAATGCTTTTCCATTTCACTTCATGTGTTCAGCCAAATAGGCTCCAATGCTTTAATGATTCTTAGCATGGGTATAGTTGCCCTCATCGAGCAATCACAAATCATTTTCACAGAATCCCAGAAGGGCTGAGGTTGGCAGGGCCCTCTGGAGCCCACCTGCCCCAACCCCTGCCCAAGCAGGGACACCCAGAGCAGGCTGTCCAGGACCATGCCCAGGTGATTTTTGAAGGTCTCCCAGGGTGGAGACTCCAGCACCAATCTGGGAAACCTGTGTGAGAGTTTTCCATCACCTGCACAGAAGTGCTTCCTGATGTCTGGAGTGAGCCTCCTGTGTTTCAGTCTCTGCCCGTTGCCTCTTGTCCTGGCACGGGGCACCACTGCAAAGAGCCTGGCTCCATCCTCTCTGCACCCTTCCTTCAGCTATTTATGCACATTGGTGAGGTCCCCCCTGAGCCTCCTTTTCTCCAGGCTGAACAGTCTCAGCTTCCTCAGCCTCTTCTCATAGGAGAAGTGCTCCAGTACGTCTTACATGATTGCCATCCTTGCATTTTCATTACTTCACACAAACCTAACGGTATCTAAAATACTACAATTTTCTCATTGGGAAGTCAGAGTTTTGGAAGGGATAGACGCTTTGTGACACTGATATTTCTGGGGAATCCCTTGGTGAGCTGCAGACTGACCAGGCACTGGGTGCTCATTATTGCCCCAAAGCAGCACACGTGCTTAGCTAAAGAATTAATTTTACAGGGGAAGGAATTCAAATTGAATCTCCCTAGCTATCTTGCTGCGGAAAACAGTAGGAGAGCAAAATAAATGTCCATTAGGAGGTAATAGCTGGAGTATGCTCCACCACCGCTGTGTCTGCACTGATTATGTAAAGCAGCTGTCAGTCAGCAAATTCCTTTGGGAAAATTGTTCTTCCTTCTTTCCAAATTAATTACATTAAATGTGGTGAATTACATTAAGGAATGGGAGTATGGAGGAATGGTTGTAGGAAGTTAACTTCCGTGCTACCAAAAAGTTTCTATCAATCAGCTATTTTCGTGGAGGTGCACGGTGTAAGTGAACCTCCCATAATAATTTCTTTGCCAGCTGGGCTAAATACGGAAAATACTTGTACATTGTGCTTTATACGTATTCGTTGCTGTTTTATTTTGAAGGAAAAAACCTCACCTTTTCCCAAGCTACGAAATGATACACATCTTTGAGTGATTGCTGGTAATATGCTTTATTACACATAAGTGGCATTGACATTCCTGGTATTTGTAGGAACAATCTATTCAGACTCATTTACAATTTTCTAACAGCATTGCCCCCATACATTTAAGATGCTTCAGCATCCTTTAAGCTGAGTGTAGGACAACAAACTGATACGATTATTTATGGAATATTTACAAACCTGGCTGCTGCTGCATGGCCTGTTATCTCTGCATCTTGCTATCCCCTTAACAAACAAAAGTTTGTCTTTGCCATCCTCTGTCCCCTTCAGTGCTGTGTTACTCATCTGAGGAAGGTGGTGTAGGATAATTTTATTCATGTACATACAGTTTTCCTGAAGGACTCTCAAGGCCTTCCGAAAAACATCATTCTGCTCACTGAGAGGTGGGGACTTTCAGCTGTACGCATCTGGTTTGATTTGAGATCGCCATAGTTATTTTGTATCACCAACAATCACTTTTATCACTAGACCCTCTTATCAATTTGCTTGCAGCTTCACTTGGTGGGACAAGTGGGTCAATGTACTGAATTACTGTTTGTATTTTTCTGAAGTTAGCCATTACTTTTCTGATCCTTGAATGGTGGGAGGCTGGCTCCAAAGACATCACCGAGATGTATGTCACTTAACATTTACCAGTATATTTGTAGTATAGTCTCTGCACGGAGGCTGAATTAACTCAGTCAAGTTTGAGGCAAAAATGAGTAGGATTGTACAATATTTGTCACTATATGTATACTATAGTTTACCATTTTATCAGTCATTCTAGGGTATGGGTGTCATAACATTATGGCAGTAATCTGAAGTTATGAACCTTTCTTCTGAAGGTAATGAATATTCAGCAGAAAGGAATGGAATTAAATATTTCAAATGTCCTCTCGGTACACTGGGAAGTGTTCTTATGAGACCAAGCTACTCCTCCTAAAATGGTTTTAAAAGCATTCCAATGCTAGCTTTTTGACAACCCTGAGCATGCCATACAAATATTCACTTGTGAGAAACCTCCAGCTTCTCTAACACATAGGTCCCACCTTGCAAGTACGTGCAAATATTACTGCTGGGCTTGGCATAATTATTCAGAAATGCTGGAGAGAGTGGATGAAAAGCCACCTCCACTGAAGAGAAAGTATTGATTCAGTGAGGCAGGATTTCACCCTGCAAGAAAGATGGTTTTTACTATAAGGTGTAGGCATCTGCAGTATACCTGAGGAAAAGCAATAGTCATACCATAGAGCTAATTTATGTCATCAGAAATATTTGCTGTTTAAGTTGGTGAATGATAATAACTGTACCCCGCTGTAAAATTGCTCGCAATGCAATAAAGTGAAGCTCACAACGCGTCTGTGATGAAAGATCAATCATTTCCTGACATTTAGCTGAGAGTTAGCCAGTTAGAACAATAAACAAGATGAGACAGTTTTTTGTGTTGTATCAGCAATTCGTCTTTTCCAAATGCAGCTTTGATGATAACCACCATTTGTTGCACTGAACGCTGCCCAAATGTTCTGCTTCTTGATTCAAAACGGCTGTAAGGCATTTCTAAAAATGTTCTAATTTACCTGTTTCTGCCGCTGAACTCCCTCAAGCCCTCAGGAATAAGCTGCAGCATCGTAGCTTCTGTAGCCCGTTGTATTGCCCTTCGTGTCAGGTGTTTGTGGCACAAAGTGCATCAGCTCCATTATTGTTGGTTCTTTTGGTCTGAAGGATCACAGGCAGCTGGGTGGAACAGAGACAACCACTTCAAGCCTTTTTAGCAAGTATTGTCGTTTTATCTTTCCTGGGAAGAAAGTTTAATCAGTTTCAGTGGTGGCTAGTCTGATCACCGTTCACACTCAAAAGGATCTGTGGTCTCTCTGAAATGCTGGTTAGCAGACGGGATTCATGGTATTCAATTTCAGCCCTCTGGGCTGAGTCCAAGCCAGTTTCTGGATTTTACCTCCTCTCCGTGGAGGGACAGCCTCCTCTAGCAGATGTTTCATCCTGCCTCTCCTGGGAACCTGTGCCATGTTCCTCCAGAAAGACTGTAGCACTGGTGGGACTGCGAAGGATAAATGAGATATATCCCACAGTGGGGGAGCATGTTGTAAACTGTTTCTTGACAAGTGAAGGGCTACGAAGCTGGTGAAGGGCCTGGAGCACAAGTCCTGTGAGGAGCGGCTGAGGACACTGGGGTTGATTAGTCTGGGGAAGAGGAGGCTCCGGGGAGACCTTATGGATCTCTACAGCTACCTGAAAGGAAGGTGTGGGGAGCTGGAGGTCAGCCTCTTCTCACAGGTAACTAGTGAACTAAAGGGAATGGTCTCAAGTTGTGTCAGGGTAGGTTTAGGTTGGCAGTGAGGAAACATTTCTGCTCAGAAAGAGCAGTCAGGCATGGGAACAGGTTGCCCAGGGAGGTGGCAGAGTCACCGTCCCTGGGGGTGTTCAAGGAAAGGTTGTGTGTGGTGCTTAGGGACATGGCTTAGTGGGTGATGTTGGTGGTAGGAGGATGGTTGGACCATCTTGTAAGTCTTTTCCAACCTTAGTGATTCTGTGGGTCTGAGAACAGGAGATGGAGATGATTTATATTCCAGCTGCCATCACGCCAGGGCCCGGTCCCACTGCCCAGCTCTCCCTCCAGCATACACCAAGTGCTACCATGGCCCAGTGGCCGCAGTCCCACAGTCAGATTTCATCGCCAGGTCTTTGCCACCTCCCCTCCACCACTCCTGGTCCCAGCCGCTGTCTGACAGGACGGATTCACCCATCCTCAAGCCTGGCCTGCTCGCTTTGTCCCACAGATGTACAGTTCCCCTCAGGCCATCCTGAAGGGCATGCTCAACCCTTGTGAAGAGCAGCCCATGTCTGTCTACCTTAGTCACTTTGTATTTGCTGCTTTCACACCTTTTTGTGTTATTTTCGAGCATCGTTTGAACCAGAACCTGGCTGCAAGCCAGGGCCCCCAGCCGAACCCTGCGGCACCCATTGCAAGCACCGGGTTAGATTTGATTCCACAATTTGAACTGAGTTTGGACACCATCAGTTTAACAGTTTGTCCTTCATCCGTCACATGTTATATGGACCTTCAATCTCCACAATTTCTCAGTAAAAATGTTGTGTTGTCATTTATTTATTTATTTATTCTATTATCTTTAAACACGTAACCTCATCTTAAAAAAATCAACATAGTACAATTCAATCTATTTTCAGTAAACCCCCGTTAGCTGTTATGAATTACACTCCCCTCTTTTAGATTGATTAATCAAGTCCTGCATCAGTCATTCCATTAATTTGCCCAGGACTGACACCAGGCTGTCAGAGCTGCAATTAGCCAGGTCATCCTGCTTGGCTGTAGTGTAACAACTGGTCACACTTTCTAAAGTTGCTATAACTAGATTATGCTCATTCTCTTCAATCAAAAAAATATTAATTAGCTAGATGATTACTTGCTGTAAATCAGAACTGTTTCAAAGCAACCTTCTAAGCAAGCTGGATAGTGTTAAAGTGTGCTATTAACTCAGTTTTCTTGTGGCCAAGGGAAGCATTCAGGAAGGACGTTCTCCACGTCGGGACTGACAAGGACTCGGCTGTAGCTCCTCTTCGCAGCATTTGTAAATATAATCCTTTGTGGCTGCTTGTTAAGACATCAAGCACAGAGACTTGTCTCCTCAGCCTAATGAGAGCAGGGACGATCCCCACGGGCATGTTCCCAAGCTGTATTCCGGCTCCTGGTCTTCAACAGGCAATGCTTACAACATGGTGTGAGGTGTATCCTGAAAACTGCTGCTGACTTTCTATCTCGTGCCAGTACTTTGCAAGCTTGGGATGTGGCTTCAGGTTCCTCTGTTGCTGCTGGCTGTCTAGGTGTGATCTTAAAAATGGGTCATGCCAGCAGTGCACCTAGCCCTGTGCCTTTAGGATCTGGCTATCAACCCGTTGGCCAGCGAATTTCCCTAGTCCCAATGTCTGCAGTATACATAGCCTCTGGAAAGGGAAGGACTGAAGATCTTAAGCCTTCCACCCTCTATTTTGTCCCATTTCCCACTCCATTACCACCTCCTTTCCTCTCCTCCCAGGCGCAATGGAGACACAGAGAGATCTGGTGCTGCTGGAGGGGCGCCAGGGGCAGGCACTGATAAAGAGGCTGGACTTTGCCTATGGCTGTGAGACTTTTTCCCCACCCATGCTCTGCCTGCCGGGGCTGTCAGCTAGGCATGACGGTGCAGTGTTGCTTCGTTAAGGGGGACGATGAGTGCTAGTCAGCCTCCTCAGCAACAGATCATCTTTCAGAAGTCCAGCGCTTGAAGATGGATGTGCCACTTTGTCTTTACAATCTTTTAAACTACTAGTGCTTAGCACTGTCTCACATGTGCTTAGTAATATATATTTGGCCAATTTTCTGCTTGTCAGTCTGGAAAATCAGCATATAGTCATCCTCAGTATCAAGCTTTGTACACAGCTAATGATAAGCGAAAACACAGGATTGCTAACAAAGACAAAGAGCACGAGCTGACATTATTTCCTTCAAGCTTCATTCAGCAGGAAAGCCCTGTGAAATGGAGCACATTATTCCCAAAAGCATTTTGAAAATGAGTGGGTGAACATCCTCCATCACTCCGAAATGCTTCCGAAACCTCAGCGGTGCTGCAGAGAGGGGTGTGTGATGTCCAGGGCATGCCTGGGTGGCTGGGGCTCCTCAGCAAATCAGGAATACAGCTCCTCTTTTTTTTTTTTTTTTGGTTCTCTGTAAAATAAATAAAGGACAATTTGAGTGAGTGAAAATCTGGATGGAGCCTGAAGTAGGTTTACAGCTGAAATGCATGCACATGGAGAAGAGAGGACAGGGGCCTCTCCAACAATCTGCCTATATTTGCCAGTGGGTCTGTAGTACACTATTTAAAAAGACGAGAGTCTTTAAAGTGTTTCCTTAATGGTTTCCTTAATTATTATAATTAATGAGTGTCTAGTAGCTTGCTTCAGTCATTGATGAATTCAAATGCTGTGTTTCTATTTCCTGCCTCATCTTAGAAATTTGCTAAGACAAGAAGTCAAGAATACAAAACAGTGACGAGCAAGCAGCCTGCAACTGGAACTTGAATGAAAACAGTGAGTAGAAGAATAATTGTACTTTGAAATGCAGGTACAGTTGCTGGAAAAAGGCATTGCTTCCAAGAACACAGGGATGGGTCACAAAACAGAAATTATCATAAAGCTGGAGCACCTCTCCTACAAGGACAGTCTGAGATGACAGGGGCAGTTCAGCCTGGAGAAGAGCAGGCCCTGGGGAGACCTTACAGAGGCCTGCCAGTGCCTAAAGGGGGCTGCAGGAAAGCTGGGGAGGGACTCCTTGTGAGGGAGTAGTGATAGGACAAGGGGTGATGGCTTTAAACTGAGAGAGGGGAGATATAGATTAGATATTAGGAAGACATTTTTCACAATGAGGGCAGTGAGGCCCTGGCACGGGCTGCCCAGAGAAGCTGTGGATGCCCCATCCCTGGAGGTGTTCAAGGCCAGGCTGGATGGGGCTTTGGGCAGCCTGGGCTGGTGGGAGGTGTCCCTGCCCATGGCAGGGGGGTGGGACTGGGTGGGCTTTAATGTCCTGCCCAACCCAAACCATTCTGTGATTCCACTAAGACAATTCACGTCTTACTGCCTGGCATGATTACCTGTGTTGATAATTTCTCTCTTTTTTTTTTTGCTGGTGACGAGAGAACATGCACCTGACAGAGCCTTTTCATTCAGTACATACTGAACTGTAACCTCACATTTTGAAAAGAGCAGACAATTATGTATCATTAGGCAATCTAATATCAAATGATGAACAAACAATTCAGGAATAAATCAAGATCCCACTGAACCCAAATTACTCTTTAAGCTAAACATGCTATGAAAATATAATTGTATTTTGGGAGTTCATCTTGTCTTTCCAAATAACTCTAAATATTTATTTGATAACAACTCTGTTCATAGGTTGTGATTTTTTTTCTTTAACTTTCCCGAATCAGTTAATGCAATATAACATGAGAGTACACAAAGTATAACAGAGATATAACACTGGAAGTGCAAGTTCATGCTTCTTTTGTTAGTGTGGCTCTGCAAAGAATGGCATTATAGACTGCCTGAGCATCGCTGCTGTGCACCTGCCTTCTAATGAAAACCTGGTTGTCTGAATCAGCTGGGTGACAGCAAGGACTTGCAGCTAATTGCAAATCAATACAAAAGTGGAAGATATTGGTAGTTCATTAGAAGGAGAAGTTTGGAAATCAGGTGTTCACCTAATGAGGTTCTGTTGTGTGATTAATCTTTCTCTTCCCGTTGTAAAGCAAGTATCCACTGGAAAATAATATTGTCCATTTTTTCTCTGGGAAGAAATGAATTCACTGTGGGAGTCAAAAGAAGCAGGAAAGTCATTAACAGATGTAAACATGGTGGTTTAATGGGCTCTATTCAGAACTTGCCAGCAGAATTCTTTTTGTTTGAAAAGAGAAATGCTTTTTCCCTACTGACAATGTCTGAGTCCCTAAAAATCATGTGTCCTAACTGTACACTCTGATCCATTTGAGTAGAATATTATATGCATGAAAAATGCTCCTGAAATCTGTGCTGCTGATTTCAGACACAGGGGTCCATTACTCTGATCACCTCAGAGAACCTGCCCACCAAGGTTCATTTCCAGCTGATTAGCTTAGGCATGGAGGGGAGACGTGATTATATCTGCTAACCCAAAACCATTAGCACTGATGCTGTTAGTCCAAAAATAAATTATTTGTAAACAATAGTAAAGTGTCTGTGATCTGGTCACTAAAGTCAAGAGAACACAGTTAGCACTGCTGCAATTTTGGAGAATTCCCTTCCCTTCCCTTCCCTTCCCTTCCCTTCCCTTCCCTTCCCTTCCCTTCCCTTCCCTTCCCTTCCCTTCCCTTCCCTTCCCTTCCCTTCCCTTCCCTTCCCTTCCCTTCCCTTCCCTTCCCTTCCCTTCCCTTCCCTTCCCTTCCCTTCCCTTCCCTTCCCTTCCCTTCCCTTCCCTTCCCTTCCCTTCCCTTCCCTTCCCTTCCCTTCCCTTCCCTTCCCTTCTCCTTTTTTATGTACATTTCTTATAATTGTGTTTGTACAGAAAATTCTTGAAAGCATGACCTGAATGCACTCAAGAGTCTTAGAAGCCAGGAAAAAAAAAAAAAAGGATCTTTAAATGCCACAATTTGAGAGACTTTTACAAGTGTTTGGCTAGAATTAATTACAGCTAAAATAACTGATTCTTGTTCCAAATAATGATTTCACAAGGCTTCCCTAAATTTTCAGACCACTCCTGCTCACAGTGTCACCACTGGACATTGGACCACTGGTCACTGTGAACATGAACTTGTTGAAATAGGATTGGAAAATTTTACCCTAGCCAAAACAAAACAAAACCAACCAACCAACCAAACAAACAAACAAAAAATAAAACCAATTCTAAAGAAATCAGAACAGAGGAGAGAAGGGGACCTCCTGTATCTCCAAATCCAATGCTGAAAGAATAAATCACATCAGTTGCTTTGCTTTATACATCCATCATACTTAAATGTAAAACTAGTTAAGTTTCTTACCTCACTATTCCTACCAGACATCTGGTTCTAAGTAGCAGGACACTCTTTATCAGATGCCTCTTCTAACTTCTATAACACATTTATTCACGACCAGTTTAGAATCATTTATTCTTCTGCCTTTTTCTTAAGCAGATTTTCTCTTTCCTTGTGTTTGTTATCCTCAAAAACTTACAGAGAAAGATAAACTTAAAGGGTGTCACGACTAGGTCAAAGGAAATGGCTCCTCCTCTCTCTTTGGCATTTGCAAAACATCATCTGAGATACTGTGCCTGCTTTTAGGCCTCTGACTTAAAAAAAAAAAAAGGCATTGACACACAGCACTGAGCCTAGCCAAGGGCCACGAGGATGGTCAGGGAGCTGGAGCACGGGGTGTATGAGGACAGACTGAGAGATGTGGGTTCATTAAGCCAGGAAAGGTTTAGGTGACTAGCGGGGGCTTATAGAGAAGATAATAGAGTCAGCGTCTTCAAAGTGGTCAGAAAAAAATGCTGAGAGGTAACACACACAAATTGCTGCAAAGAAATTCCAAACAGATTCAAGAAGAAATAAAAAATCCCAGGAGGATGACCAGGCACTGAACCAGGTTGGCCAGAGAGGCTCTGGAATCTCAGGGCCTAAAATAATCTAAATTTCACTGGGCAAAAACCTGAGCAACCTCACCTACCTTTGAATTTAGCTCTGCCTTTGAAGACTTTCAAACAAATGACCTCCAGAGGTCCCTTTCAACCTGCATTATCCTGCAGTTCTGTTCACCTCAATTCTCATTTTGCTAAGCTACCCAAGCTAGAGCTTTTGGTCTCCTTCCATTAAAAAAAAAAAAAAGAAGAACCTCAAACTCATCCAAGGTGGTAGATTATCATCTTTTCTTGTGCCAATTGAGAATCTATAATGAACGTGGCATACTAATCTCATTTACCTGTTTGTAAGAGGTACATTCACCCATTTACAGGTTGATATAAAATAGAAGCTCAGTCTGTAGGGGTTAGGATGTTACACTAGGAGGAGGTTTTCACAGTGGGGCAGAGCAGGAGGCAGCGTCGGTGAAGAGAGGGGTCCATCTGTGCTGCTAAGGGTGGTGAGGAGCCAGTTCCTGGCCCTGAGGCCAGAGGGCAGCTCAGGTCCCCACTGCTTAGGGCTCTAGAGAAATCAGCCACAATCACTCTGCACTGACTCTCTTCTAGATCCTATTGTATTCCACGGGGTTTAGTGTTAAAGGTCACTGTGGTTTACCAGAGTAGAGGTACCAGAATGTCTACAAAACACTGACTGTAGAGGAGAGAGTTTTTTTATTTTTATTTTTTAGATTTTGATCTTGGTGCCAGCAGATTAAGCAGTTTCTTTTTTCCTTTCTTCTTCTTTTTTTTTTTTTTTTCATTTCTGTTTTACATTTGGAATTAATACAGTTATTTGCACTTTATTTCTCCTTCTTTTGAGGTAAGGATGATATCAAAGTAACTGGCTAATTGCAAGACATTCCTCAGGGGCAATGAATCATAAAGTCAGCATTTTAACTGCTGTCCAGCTTTCCTAGAATAATCAAAGGAAAAATGAATCATGGTAGCTACAAGAGCTGGTTTGAAAGCTGGCGTCACAGAGATCAAGAAAGGAATTTGTGTGTTCCAGTGACAGCCAGAAAACCTGTCTAGCCTGCAGCAAGGTAGTGGATGCTGTTCCTGGATGTCCACAGGCAGTTTGTGTCTGTCTGTCTCTGAAGACATCCTCCCAGATGTCCTTCAGACCCTCTGGGGTGAGAAGCCAGCATCTACATTGTTCAGAATGAAACCTCCTCGAGCACTCACCTTCCTACACACTCTGCATAGTACTTGGCTTGGGACTCCCTGGGGACTGTGCAGAGACCCTGTGGGTCTAAGGCATAATAATAACGGTGTTATAGGATGATGGTAAAGAATGCATTGCTTACTACGGGGCCTGGCATCAGCAGGGTGGAGTTTAAGGATGCCTTAAGCCTTCTGGGCTGGCGTTGGAGGAGTGTGAAGTCCTGAGGAAATGACACCCGACAACTACAAGTTATCTTTGTGTGTTAACAGTCCCTGGGACAAATGATCACCAGAACCAAACCAGAGAACAGTGACCCATTCAAACGAGAGTCTAGGGATGGATTCAGACACATTCTGGAATCACATTTGCCTCTTTCACAATCATATCATCTTGGTACTATGTAGTCCTCCCGTGGTCATCTGATGACAACCTAAGTAATGGCAGAGGCTCCTGTTCTTTGTTCCAAAGTTTGTTGCTTTGTACTTGGCGTTGTTAAATGTAACTTCATCCTCAAATGCTTCTCCGATCCTCCTTTATGCCTTCTGATCCTCTTTTATACCCTCAATATTCAAATCTTTTGTATGTTGATGCTGCCTCTCAACTTCTCATCATCATCAGTTTTCATTAGGAGACACACATTTTCCCATGGCAATATATACTACATGAAAATATTAAATTAGAGATCAAGACAGACCAAAACTGCTCCTGGAGGAATTCTGCTGCATACTTCCCTCTAGCATTATGACTGTCTTTTTAGCATAAACTCCTATCATCTGCCTTCTAACTATCCTCTTTTCAGTTCCTATACACATCCTCTTCTTAAACTGATGATCCTGTATGTGGTATAGAAAGTAAATAAGCAAAGTCCAAGCTGATTAAAGGTATTGTATTTCTAGGGAAAGATAGCATGGAGAAAATAATTTTGTCTTAAAAAAATCATTTTGTTATGGTATAATACACCTTTGGCAAACACAGAACAAATACTGTTCCATTTATCCTGGACATACTGGAAATAAAATAAAATAAAATAAAATAAAATAAAATAAAATAAAATAAAATAAAATAAAATAAAATAAAATAAAATAAAATAAAATAAAATAAAATATAAAATAAGCTCAGCTGTAATACTCAAGATGCCCCCCCTTTTCTTCTCCTCCTTTATCTCCCGCCCCCCTTTTTTTTTTGAGCTCTACTCTTCTTGCCCTCCAAGAAATTCTTCAGTCCCTTGTTCTCTTTCCCTAAATGTGTCTACTTATTTCTGCTATCCTTCTGGGATGGTTAATTGTCCATCTTCCTTCTCAACCTTTTCTTAACAGTTCTGGATGGAAACTCTGTACTAATTTTTTGCACTTTTTTGATTTCAGAAAAATCCAGCTCAAGTGTTCCTTTCCCTAAGCTCTTCAGTCCATTGCATAGTCTTCCCAGCTTATCAAAGTTTATCGTTTTGAAATCCTCACTGTTGGTACAGATCACTTTTGTTAATCCTTCTATTTCATCACCATTCTCTGCCAGACATCAATGAGCTCCTTGGTGAATTCTCTGTCTAAAACAGTAGGAGCTCTGTTAGCTTTGGCTGTGGTTTGTAAGTCCAGATGAATGAGTTTGAATGAAATTGTCTTACCTGAGGCGTCTCCCTGGCATTTGTTTGCAGATAAGATGAATGCAGTGCCGCTGGCTTTCCTGTCCTATCTGCATGTATAGACATCTGAGTGTCTTCAAACATAAGGTAGGCAAGCACAAAGGTCCCGTGGAAGGAGTCATGTAAATGTCTATGTCTGAGATAGTCACTGCAGGTTCCTCTTCCAGACCCTGGAAAGAAACAGACATTTTAAGGCTGCAAATCAGAAATGAATAATTCTAGTTGAGTGACTAATTTTGATAGGGAGGCTAGACAGTTAGCTCGGATGTAGGCATCTACACTGTAAATAGCTGCTGCTAAAAGAGATGAATCAAACTCCAGCAGGGCTTTAATTAGTGGTTTCTGAAATGAACTGCTGCAACTTGCACCTGCCCCAGTGCTACTGAGCTTGTGGATTCCCTGTGCTACCTCTGCTGGAGACAGGGTATTGGATTAGTGGGACCTTTGATGAGATACATGTAGCATGCTCTTAGTCAAGATAATCTATGTTACTTAGATTTTTAGTTCACTGTTAATTAACTGCAGTGAGATTCACTTGGTAGTGAATAGTATTATCCCTCAATAGGTTTGTATATTAAGTGCAAAAGACAATGATAGTTCAAAAAGTTCAAAAAGTGTGTGAATACCTGCCTTAAATTATATGTTAGGTTTTGTATGGAATACTACAGTTTCTGGAGTCCTCTACACGAGATGGTGCACATAAGCTGGTGTCTGTTCATACAAGGTTATCTACTAAGGATAACTGCTCAGTCATCACGCACTGCAAAATGATGTGCCAACAAACATATATTTGTCTAAAGCTGTATGGTTCACTTAAATTTGTGTGGCCATAAAAAAGCAAACATTTCCTTTCTTCACAGTGCATTTTTTTCTGATAAACCTTGCTTTCCTGTATTCTTAGTTAAGTAGGCAACAAAAGATTAGAAATTTATCACCTCTTCCTTTGAGCCAGGAATGCTTTTTCCTCTAATTGTCCATACAAAAAAAAAATGCTATTGAAAATATTATTCTAACAACAAATAATTCAATTAGGTATTTATTTTTGTTTGGTTATTTAAATTGCTAGGCCCAACGCAACTTTTCTTTGAACATACAGTCTGGTATTACGGTAATCAGAGATGTAAAGGAATAAGTGCTTTATAAAGAAATATATCAACTTTTACTGTAAAGCTACAGGAGAGCAGAGCAAACTGTGCTGGCTATCAAATAGTAATGAAATGCCTTGACATCTAGATGACTTTATGATATGTTATATCTTCAGTTTGACATATAAAAGAACAATAATACCGAAGCTGAGCACTATAAAAGTATCTAGTACATTCTGACATTTTGACATAAGAAAGTTTAAGGTGATATACGGACGCTCGGCTCCAGAATATTACCCTATTTCCACAGGCTTGGCTGAGGCCATAATCTGGTGGGGTGCAGCTGAATTTCCCCGAGAAGGTGGCGTGAAGTGACAGTGGGAGTAAGGACCACTTCCATTTCAGCAACACGAAGTTCTGCTTCAGGAAAGCTGCTCAGAGACTACAGAGCTGTGCAGTCATTGCATCTGCCACATAATCACATCTCATCAGTTTAAGCTCTTCTTGTCCCTGTGACTATTTCAGCACCATTTGTAGACATATTTACATTTGCAATTTTCAAATGCTTACTGATTTTTTTAAAATTTTTTATTTTTTTTACCAAAACTGTCTGGATTTTTCAAAAGTATGAAAAGTGCAACTGCTCTCTGTTTTTCATCTGTGATGGATAATTCCTCACATCTGGTCCACTTACTGGTCAGACAGCAAACTTCTGAAACTGTTAGATAGAAACAATGAATAGCAAGTACTATTTGTGGAAAACCAGCCTTTTTTTTTTTTTTCATCAGTAAGGAACAAACCGACGATTGCTCTGAGCTTTTAAAACCCTCCCGATAAAGAAGACAGTTGGGCTACAAGCGCAGTTGTATGAGGTCATTCTCTGGAATTTGGCAGTTCATAAATGTCCCTTACTGCAGCTTTTGGTGTAAAAGTGGCACATTTTTAAACATTAACAAGGGACGGAGCTGGTCAGAACAGGTTAGATTTTACATTTGGTTATATCAAAAAAACAAAAACAAACAAACAAAAAAAAAACCATCTAGCTTGAACTACCTGGCATTAACAAAAAAAAACACTCAGAAGTTATTTAACATGAAAGTGCAGCGATTCTGCTATGGATGTTACACGGTATTTGTCAGTAAGTGATCTTTGAACATTAGCAGCTAGGGAACTTGACAGTCAGACACACTAAATTCAGCTGTCAAGTAACACAGTGACTCACGAGAAATGAGAATTTAGGAGGAAAAAGAAACTGTCTTGTGTGAGGAGAAGCAGAATCCTGTCCATCGCGGCTATGATCTCAAGAACTAGTCTTAAAAAACAAGTTTCAGTACTTGACATGGCTCCTGGTTAGTACCATGGGAGGCAGAGAGGAGGGACAAAGACAGGATTTTATGGTTTTATTTTCTCTTTATGTGGTTTTCTTTTGGTTTGAAATACAGAAGTGCTCCAGGGCTCTGGGCATCCCATCAATTATCTTGAAATTTAACTAAAGCAAACTTCGTACAGTCTGTTGATGGTGTACTCCAAGCAGTTACATGCAGACTGCCCCATTCATTAGCAACAGCACGTCTGCAGATTGCAGCTTGGGCTTGCTTAGATATTGCGTGTAAAGATATCTTAAGAGAAACTTGGCTCACACTACTTTTAATTTATCTTACTATGCTAGTTCAAGAGAGCTTTACTAAAGCAGATTCACGTGGATCTACCCCCAGCTGCTTGAAAATAATAGAAATGGAAAACAATAATGGAATTTGTAATTAGACAAATGCCAGTTTCATTACTTCTGACCTCCATATCACAGTTCCAGATAAAAGAACCACTGCTCCATACTCCTAGATGAAAGATCATTTAGATCAAGGCTCAGCAAGGAGCCTGGGACAAACCTGATATATCTATTTAGAGCCATGACAGGGAAGAGCAATTTATCAACATCAGTAAATCATGATGAATGCCAAGACACACAAGTCCCCTAAATCAAATAAGGGCCTCAACCAGTTTTGTCTAATAATTGCTTTCTGAAAGCTGAATGCGAGGTAGGACATAATTAATTGGATTCTCCCTCCTCTCCCCATTACCACAAACATAGCCCTGGAGTGCAGACTGTGACGGTTTAGGATGTTGAGCTGGAATGGGAAATTAACTGGTAGGAAGCACAGGAATGGAATTCTCACCTTCTCTAGCAGAGAAGATCAGGTGGGACTTGATGGTTTTTCTGAGTGACCTTTCCAAGCCCCAAACTTGTTTTGACAGTGAGGAGCTCTGCACTCCATCTGCTATCCTTGACTGTCCCATTTAGCCCAAATACTGTGAAGTTTCTATATATACTTGGCAGACATGAGAAATCTGTACTTGTTTTAGGTACCATATGATACTTAATTCCACCGTAATAAGGTGCTAATCTAGAGATGAAAGGGTTAAGGCACTATTTTGGTCTTGTTAAACAAATTAAGGCACTGTTTTGGCTTATGAAACAAACCAAGCCTTGTTCTGTCAGGGAACAAATGTGATTTTGTCTGACCTTGTATATATGTAGTGTTGGGCAAGTCATTTACACGTTATTTGTCTGTTTCCTCTCTGTAAAATGGGAATACCAGTGCAAATCTTACTGCAACAGATTTATGGAAGATATGTATATTATACCTCATGAGGATGCCGTAATAGTAGGAGCTATGTAAGTGTCTTCCAACTAGAACACCAATATAAATATTTCTCCCATGTTTAACCAAGTTATACAGCATGTAGATGAAGCTGTAGAGCCTGTGACATCCAACAGGTAGCAGAAAAGTGATCAGGGAAGAACCATATTACACAGAATCACAGAATCACAGAATCACAGAATTTCTAGGTTGGAAGAGACCTCAAGATCATCGAGTCCAACCTCTAACCTAACACTAACAGTCCCCACTAAACCATATCCCTAAGCTATTCATCTAGTGTCCTGATACTTGCTTGAAATGTAGAGAATATGAGAAAAGAAAGTGCTGGGGTCTGTACCTGGTATGTTTGGGTTTTGTCACACACACACACAGAGGAAGGATTCAGAAGATTAAGTAAGCTTCCTTCCTCTGATACCAGTTTCTCCTGTGGAGAAAGAGAAATGGGGGCAATGGGATCCCAGGAAACCTGGTTTTCTTTAATTTATCAAAAGAGAGCTGTCCCTGAGAAACAAGCTTTCAAGCTAGAAGAGAGAGCAGCTCTAATGTTCACCTATCAGCAATCTTCCGTAAGGATTATACCTTTTAAAAAAGAGAAAAAGATGTGTTCTGCGGTGATGCTTTTCCTTCTCAGCATTTTCCCTGGTTGTTCTGTCAAAAAGCATTGCTTTGAGAATGCAGTCCTTCTGCAAGTGTGTTGGTGACTAAGATTGTTGATGTTTTTCAAAACCTACTGGTAAAAATCCCCAAATCTTGGAAACACTAAATCCCTAGCATCAAGAAGATAACAGCCAAGATGCAGCTTATGTAGGCTTGCTGTCTAACATGGAGGGCTTCCTGCTGTGAAATGAAGTGTTGGTCTCACTCTTGCAAGTGATCATCTTAGGGAGGGGAAAAAAAAAAAAAGGACAAAGGAGATACCCAGGAAATACACAGTCTAACCTTAATGAACACTGAGTTTCCACTGACTTGTGATAGCCTGCTGCTCCTGCCAGTAAAATGGCAGAGGATGATGGACAACATAATTAATACCTAGTTAGTGAAAGAAAAGATGGATGAAGAGAAAATTTAGGGAAAGAGCAAACTGTTTCTTGACATATGCATGATATAAAAACAAAGAAAAACAAAACAAAAATGTGGAACTTGAAGCTTTTTAATCCACATTACCCTTTTCTGGTTTCAATCAGCTGTAGTAGGAAAAAAAAATAGGCTGAGTTAAACCTTGTTGAAACAATGAACGTAACTGCTCTTTGTTCAAATTAATTGTAAGAAACCATGCAAGCGACTTTATACCAAAACACAGCCACTTGTTACCACTCTAAACAAACGTGTGCCCTGTGAGATCCCACTCAGGAATCTGAACTATCTGGGTGGAGGGCTGAGATAGGTGGGGTTTCTGTGAGTGCTCCTCTGGGGGCGCGTGGGTGGCAGAGAGAGAAAGAGAAAGGGAGAGGGAAGGAGACAGGCAGGGGGAAGAGCAACAACCGAACGAAGAGGTTATGATATTTACTTTTGTTGTCATTGTTGTTGTTGTTTTTTAAGCAGATGTGAGCTTGCTTTGGTTGTACTCCAAGCCGACGCGACTTGTTGTGCCCACGCTATCAGCAAAGGCTTAGTAGCTCAGGCTTACTAACCATGGCTACGCTGTTTATGGTTTGGAGCTGACTCATGCCCATCCGGAGGGAAGGCTCACAACTGTGCAGTTATATCCAGAAGAGACCAGAAGAAGAAATAGAATTAAAATCCAGAAACAGGCAGAATAAGCAAGCTGTATCTCCTCAAAAAAGTAATAATATATACATACATATATATATATATAATACATATGTATATATATGTATATTAGGTTTTAGACTTGCAGTGGGACACTGTCCATAAAAGTCTAATCAAATATTGATATGCACATGGAAGAAAAAAAAAAGAGGGAGAGAGAGGACAGTGAATTCACAGTCAAAACATGGATAAGAGGTGTCCAAGTCCAAAATGACAATGTGAAGAAGTCTATTCATTCTGATCATATCACTATAAATCTCTCAGCTTTCTTCTGTAGGTGTATATGAAGCATCTCAGCATCTATCTCACATCTGCACCAGCAGTAGTACCAAAGCCATGGTGTTCCTCCAGCTGCCTGAAAAGAAAGAGGAAATATAGTCAGGAAGCTGGGTTGGCCTTAGAGAAACATCTGGGTTCAGAGCTCTTCTTGGACAGTTTCTGCATTTTACAAGAAACAGTCAGTGAAGAAAATTCATGAACAGTTCTTGGAGCAAAAACTGAAAAACTGGATCTCCCCCCTCCTGGGTAGAGGCCCTACAGCTAAGTGTAGGATCACATCCTCCTTTCCACTGGGTGGAACTCAAAGACTTTTCATTCCTTTGGTGCTGATAAATTGTTGGCAGTTGCAGCTCCAACAGGCTGCAGATGTCCCAAAATCCTAGCCAAAAGACCCCTGTTCTCAAGTCTGTAGATCTGCTTCTATTCTTAAAAGGACATTGCTGCCACATGGCCTGAGGAGAGGAGAGGGCCCTCTCATAATGTTGAAAGCCTAAGCCCCAGAGCAGAGCTGGAATTACCATCAGCATTGGCTAGATCTTAGTGCCACCTTCCTCTGACCACAGAGGGAGCAGGGAGCTGAGATGATGCTGTACAGAAAGTTCATAAATTCTGTGTGGCATCAAAAAGATTGCAACTTTCAATACCGTGAGCTTCACTTTTAGATGCAGATGCGAGGTCTCAAGAGAAAGAATGGTTTCTGAGCTACAGAGGTTGCATCGTGGGCATCCTGAGGACATTTCATGCCCATTTCAAGGGCAGCCACCCCAGATCTTTTCATGTCTCGGTATGTCCTATAAATGTGCCTGAACTCCGCACCGCAACAATCTGCTCCAAAGGCAGCAGGACAATCATCGCGTGTCTTGTGTTTGGAAATTTTGACCCTAATTCAATTGAAGGTTTTTTGTTCATTTGCTGGCTTGGGTTTTTCTTAGTTTCAATACAGATTGGATTTCATTCTCCAGACATCTCTTCTCTGTGTCTCACAGCATGACGGTCAGACTTGGCAATGTTTTCAGCCAGTGGTGTAGGGCCTGTCTATCATAATGAACATAACATAGTGAAGGATGTTACAGAGGGCTACCAAACAGAGCCGACCGAAGCTGGTCGCTTTGTGCTGGAGCATCAAGTGTGCATTACAGCACCCTTCAGGCACGCTGGATCCAGGCAGAGGTACTGCATCTACTTTACAAAGTAACAGCAATGCTAGAAAAATTCTCTCATAACCCAGCTACGTACTTAGGTTTTAGATAAGGTATCTGAAGGGAAACAAAGAAGTAAATGAACAGCAGATGTACGAAGCTGAAGAAGTGGGCCTGAGGCTGTGACCTCATTTGTTTCCATTTTAATGGCCAAGACAAACTACCAGCAAAGAAGCCAGAGGAATCTTAAATCAGCAATGTCATTCTTAATGTATGCCTTATTACATACACAAAAATATATTTTGTATATTTAATACATTTTGAATATATTTAATTGCAAGTTGTAATATGCAAAATATAATGTAACAGATTACAATAAGATAATATGTCATATTAATTTCCTATTATATAGTGCTCCATGCCTATTTATAGATTTTGCACATATGTAGTTATAAATAAGAAATTGAGTTAACTTCTTAATTCAAGGAAAATTTTTTAACACAAAGGACACGCAGGACAGCAAAGCAACCTCCCCTCTCCTCCCCGCCAAAGACATGTCTCTGGCATACAGAGAAACTGTGGAAGAGAATACTGTAGTAAAGCACTGGGGCAGTTTAACAGTACAGAGTACAATGCAGAAATGCTTTGAGAGTACATTAGCACACTGTGCTTCAGCAGCTTTGATTTCTGCTCACAGGTGGTAAGAAAAAATACTGTTAATAGCATGTCTAGGCTCAGCTTACCAACTTACTTTAATAATTTAATGTCTTTGCTGAAGATTGTTTTCTGAGGGTTCACAGCATTATCATCACAACTTCTGCTGGCAGTGAGGATCAAGAAAATTAAGCCCAGGGGACACACTAGCTGCACATATAAAGCTGATCCTCATGGGGGTGACTGCGTGCCAAAAACATCTCTTAAGCCTTTGACATCATCACCAAACGGGAAAAAAAGTAAAAGAAAAGAATACATTTTTAAAAATTATGTTACAAAAAGTGTGAGGATGGTTCAATATATGTTATACACCTCTGAAGTTTTCTCCTAGAATGCTTTGACTTTATCATTGCTACATCAGTAAAGGCCTTATCAGGTATGGCCTCAGCTACAGATTCCTGTTTGTTAAACAAAACAGAGATCTTTAGTCAACTCCAGCTAACCCTCTTCTCACTAAACTTCTCCAGGGTTTAAATTCCAAATGCTTAAATTAACAGCTATGGGATCCGTTTGGTTCCCCTAAAATAACAATGCCTACAACAGCTAATCACTTATCACCTGGGAACCAGAAGCAGCGATATGAATTTTCAGGAAAAGTGGTTTCTTTTTTGTTCTGTTTGCGAGAGAGGGCTTTTACAGAGTTAGTCATGCACACGTGTAAACATTTTAAGCATTTATTTTCAAATGTTTTTCTTCTTCGCAGTTGACAGGGAAAGGATTTGCAGAAGCAGAACTAGGCCCAAAGTCAGCTTGGGCCTAACTTTTCTTCTGCCAAAGAGAACAGTTTCATGGTTTTCAGTGGCAGCAGCTGGCTGAGGGCAAGTATTTGGGAAAACCCACCAATGATGTCTCTTCGGTTTGAAGAGGATGCATGATATAAAGTTTCATGGGTTTGGAGAGTGGTGACACTCGTTTTAGTTTTGTTTGGCTTTACTTATTTTAGGGTGTTAGGAACTAACTCATGGGAGAAATGAAATCTTACTAGAATCTTACTAGAGCATACCATAAACACCTTGCCTGTATCCGTATCCATATATATATCCATATATATATATATATATATATGTATATTTTAACTGACAAAATTTCACCAACAAATACTTTTTTGTTGTTGTTGTTGTTCAGTGACTATATCCTATTTACTGCGTAGGACCAAGTGCTGTTCCGATAAGGATTCCACCATGCACTGCTGACCTACAGCATTCTTTGAGCATTAATGCCTCTAAATCTCCTGAGTGGTTAAGTCTTATTGAGAACAAAACGTGTTTGTCAACAATGATTCTAAAATGGCAGCCCAAAAAGGTTTTTTTTTTTTTCAAGGAAGTGTTTAGAAGCCATAATTTATAAACTCCATAAAACAATATGTTTAGAAGGCATAATTTATAAACTCCATAAAACAATTTGCTGTCTTTATTTCCCGAATTTCAATAACACTTCCTCATCTTTTTTTTTTTTTTTGATTACTGTGAGTAGACTTTGATATATCAACAAACATAATTTTATGACTCTGTGGCTGGTTAATATATTTACTTGCTACATTATCCAACAGTTAATTTAAGATTTCCCTTTTAAATTATACTGACTGTTTAAAGGCCTTACTTGACAAGATTTCCATTGCATTGCTTTTTTCCTCTTGTCAGCTCAATTATTTATTGACATATTTATCATAAAATAAACACAGAAAGGAACAAGTACAGTTAGCCCAGAAAAACATATGCAAGGAAGAGGGAAAGAATTAACATTTACACTTCTTTCCAGCTAGAAAATAGCTAATAAACTAATCTCCCTATCCCTGGTGTATGGTAACAGATTGATTCATGCCTAGCATCTGACTCTCACCTAGAAATGGATGCAGCCTCAGAGTAAAGACCACTGCAGCTCCTGTTCATGGTCTCCTGCATGGTCGCTACCCTTCCAGTTTGAGGCAGATGAAATAATTGCAGAGAAACTCTGTGCAGAGATCGTGAGGAGTTAGTAATAGGGGGGTACGGATGTGTTTCTTTTGCTTAGCTGGTCCAGAATCTCAACAGAACATTTGCTTTAGCTGTTCAGAGTTTCACTAGATGACAAGCTTAGAAATTTTATTGTTTTTATGTTGCAGCAGCATTTTGCCATTAGTCAGAATGGGCTCCCCATATCTTGAACTAAAAATTGTATATGGTGTCTACACCAAAGAAAACCACAACCAAACAACAAACCTACCTCTTGCTTATGGTATTCCTTACAGATAAATTCTTACTGATTATTGAGAGCAGCTGGGCTTAATGCTTTGAAGAGAAATAGGTCATTAGTTTACTTTTTTTTTTTTTTCCTTACTGTATGTTAATAGAGGAGCTATCATTTAGCCAGGCCTGCTCACTTTTAATGACCCATCTTTGCAGGTCCACTTTGGTTTGCCCGAACTGAAAGAGAGTGACTGTTTGAGAGCGTGGGCCAACAGAACTGGGGGCAGCAGCTTTTAGATTTTTATGGACGGGAGGCTGGAGGTGGTAGGGAGGCCCTTTAACCCAGCAAAGCTGCAGCTAAGAAGAGGCATCGCCTCAGTTAACTGCCTAAAGGCTAGAAGGCAGGACAAATCTGCAGCACAACTGCAGTCAGGCTGTTCCAGCAGCAGCTAAGCAGTGTTTGTTGCCCCCAGCTACAGACTACTGCCCTACCTCGCTAGCTGGAGATTAATGTGCTCCCAAACCCCACACTGCATGTGTGGCTGCTCTCAGTCCTATAAAAGGGTTTGGGTTAATTAAATACCTCTAAGTACATGTGTTTCTAACCCAATCGTTTTGATAGTAGTGGCCATAAAAATTGGTACACTGAGGAGAGGTATATACCTGAGAGGAGTCTCTAGCTTCACCTGGCTCAGGGTTAGGTGGAGCAACATGTGAGACCTTTGCTGAAGCCCTATGAAGAGGGGCCAGGTCTGCTTTTGCATGCTTGGTGTATACCGCAGCGTGGAAAGTGCTGTAGGGCTGTAGGGTGTTTCTTAGTTCTCATTTATCAACTACTTCATTCTAGAGAGCTTAGATGTGCTAGGAATAAATTTGTGAACAATTAGTGGAAATATTAGCATATTCAAGGTAAATCTCTTGCATTCAGAAAGTAAATAGTACCATCACACTGGAAATACTATCAGTGTATTCTTACAGTTATGCGCTTGTAGATGCTTTTAGAACAGGCTGGCATAAAGTTAAAGGTCCTGAGGACAGGGCTATTGCAAAGCGGAATGAGACAGGAGAAGATTTAAGATGATACAAATCTCTGAAATTCCCTTCTAATGGAGATCAGAAAGGCTCTTACCCTGGCTGTGCAGGTTTATTCAAGATTTACTGTTTTATCTCAAAAGGTGGTATCTTTCTTGGTCCAGCTTTTCCACACAAGGGGATTAGAAGGTAAGATGCTGAGACAAGGCAGAGTGAGAATACTTTAGGAATATTGCAAGTTGTGGCAGCTCGGTGTCCGTGTTTAGAAGGCAACATGAATGGAGGTGGTGCTGAGCCTAAGACAGGTGAAGGTCTTTGCTCTTGCGTTAGCAAGTCATGCAAAACAGTGTGCTTGTACAAATAGGTCACAAATTGCCTCATGGTTTTACGTAACAGAGTAAGAAGGCTAGAATGGCAGGTGGTTGCTTTACTTTGACAGTGGGCTGGATAACTGCATGGTGTGGTTCTCATTTCGTTTTAATATGCAGTTGGCTCTCTGGAGTGAGTGTTTCTACTGTACTCCTGCACCAAGGCTTAACAGGTCTGATTGTCATGGAGTCCTGAATCTCCTCAACTTTTTATTAAAAAAAAAAAAAAAAAGCAGTTTTATTTGGTTTATAAGTCACAGCGAATGTTGTTGGAGGTATCTGACAAGACTTCTCTCACCCATATGAACAAAGGTAATTGTTTTACAATCCCTTGAGAATTATCTAAAAGTTTCCTTCTTTTCCATGATTTTATTTATTCTTTATTCTCTGAAACCAAAGGAAGATGAGCAAACGGGGCTGGAGGCCTGCATGGGTGAGCAAGGAGCTCCTGACAGAACTCACACATAACATGGAAGGGATCAAGAGGTGGAAGCAGGGACAGATGGCTCGGGAGGAACACAGAGCCACTCTCTGTCAGAAATTCAGGAATACTAAGCCCTTGAGATCAGAGGGAAAGTCTGGAGCTAGGAGTACTTCACTGTGGTGAAGGGCGCTGGCAAGTGTCATTGTGAGACCACCCTGGACTGTATTTGAAAGGCCACGATGACTGGGAGAGATTCCTGAGGACTGGAGGAGAGCAAATGTCACACCTGCATTCGAGGTCAGCTGTGTCTTGATTCCCCAGGAAGGTGATGGAGAAAATAATCCTGGAAATGTTTCCAAGTATATTAAAGACAGAAAGGGAGTAGTCAGGATAGATTCATAAAGGAAAAATCATCAAATCCTTATATTCTTCTATGATAAAGTGACTGGTGTGGAGAATGTGGATGTTTGTTCTGACATTAGAGAAGCAGCACTCTCCCATGCCATCATTATTGACAAACTGCTGAAGTACAGGCTAAATAGTGATACGGACAGAAAACTGGCTGGTCCAGACCTGTCAGGGTGTGAGCACAGAGGTGTGATTAGCAGCATGAAGTTCTTCTGGAGGCCAGTCGGTAGTTGTGTACCCCAGGGGCAAGGCTGGAGCAACTACTATTTAACATAATTTATGACCTAGATGTTTGTATGACAGGTGCTGATTTTTCACTGCTCTGCCCTAGTTAGGGAAACCCGGAGTACCATGTCCAGTACCGGGCTCCCCAGTACAAGACATACAGGAGTAAGTCCAGGAAAGGGTCACAAAGACGATGAATGAATTGGAGCATTATAGAAGAGGTTAAGAAAGCTGGGACTGTTCAGCCTGGAGAAGTCTCAGGAGGACCTTATCCACGTCTATAAGTACTCGATGGGAGGCTGTTGAGAAGCTGGAGCCAGATTCTTTTCAGTGGTGCCCAGTGACAGGACAAGAGTCAGTGGGCAGAAACCGAACTACAATGAAATGCCCATCTTGGTGTTAGAGAAGGCTTACTGTGAGGGTGGTTAAATTCTGCAACAGGTTACCCACGGAGACTACAGAGTCTCTATCCTCAAAGATATCCAAAACCTGATGGGACACAGCTCTTACCATCCTGTTCTAGCTGACCCTGCTTTTAACAGAGTTGGACCAAATGATCTCCTTCCCACCTCAATCATTGTGTGGTTCTGTGACCTTAAATGTTAAACAACTCATAGTCTGGTCATAACATGAAGTGTCCGAAATGGTCCAAGTTTTCTGGGGTGTACAGTATTAGCCAGATCCTGCTCCAAGCTTTTTTGGTGTGGTTCCTGCTGACTTCTATGGAGACTGTGTATATCAGTTGCTCTACTTCTGCAAATAATCAGGAGAAATTTATGGCAGAAAATGAGAATTAATTGACTTCCAAATTCAACTGCCTTCCTAATATACCGTCATGATCCAAATGCACCAAACTGATCCCAGAAGGGGGGGGGGGGGGGGGGGGTCTATGTCATACATATGAAGAACTCATTGCACTTTTATGGATTGCTATGATAGAAAAATTAGACTTGCCTTCTGTTCTGTAGTAGCTAGCTATGAAGTGTCTCTATTTTTTACTTTTCCTTGCAGCATTTGTGCAAAGCATGTTTGAAAGAAAGTTGCCTTTTTATACTAAAGGAGAGGTTTAAAATGTGGTTATAGTTGACGAAGGTGGTAGAGGTGTCCCTGAAATAACAGTAGAAGGAGCTTTGCTGAAAACCACAACATGTTCTATGATTCTGTGTTCCAAAAGCTTGAAAGCCATCATGCTAGCAGTGTGGTGAATTTGGAGTGCTTGAACATTATTCTTATTCAGAGATAAACCATAATGTTGTTCTGAAGCTAATTTACAAAAATTTATACAGTGTATGGGAATTCCTTCATACTGATTGAACTGCTTGGCCTTTTTACAAAGGTAGCTGTCACAGATAATTAATATCCGATGCTGAAGTTAGAAATTTCTCTAACTTCAGAATTGCTACTTAAAAGGAAAAATTGTGAGAAGAAAAGACAATAATAACCTGACTTTGGGGGACCTATGTTTGAAACTGTTGATCTATAAGTGTGTTTATTTGTTACTTTCTGTATCTGTATCCCCTTACCTTGATAACTCCACCACTGGCCTTCAGCCACACAGTCAGTTATAGGGTACAGACCATGATAACCTTGAAACTATCAACCCGAGGTATCTGAGTGGTTCTGAATCACAAATGTCATCCCTTGGACAAGAAAGGTGATATAAGGCTATGTTACTTTGATCTGTGCACTTCCTAAGTAGTTGTTACTAAATAGTAATAGCTGTGAAGTTAAAATAAGCTATAAACTAATTTCTGTGACAACAAAAATTGTGGCTTTTCAACTATGGCCTACATCTATAGTACAGAATTTTCCATTACATGTTGGAAGAGAGCATTCTCCCTACTGGAAGGGTTTTGGATTCAATTGAAAACCTACATATTAACATTTTTTCTCTTCCAGACTGTTCTGCAGAGCAGCGTGTTTCCTGAGTGATTTTATCCTAAATTGCAATGTTTCCATCGGACCTGAGCTTGGTTCAATTGAGGAAGAAAACCATCTGCAAATAACTTGTCAGCTCCTAGTTCTTTCTCTCATTTCTTGCAGCTAAAATTTTGCATTTTCTTCACATTGCTCATTAGTTTTAGCTAATTATAAGCATGATGTCAACAGGATTGCTTCCCCACTTCCTGCAAAGCCAGAAAAAACCCACCCCCTCCAGTCTACTGGACTTTCTTCCTTTTCCCAGGCTCCTATATCTTTGTTGCCTTCTGCTAGCTGAAAGTTTAAAGAAACCAAAGTGAGTGGCTGTGGAATGGAGGTGGAACGGTTTTAGAATTGAACTTACAGGTAAGCAGGGAAAGACGTGAAGACCTGGTGTGGGTTGCTGAGAGAAATTTTATCTTCTTCAAAACTTGATGAGGCCCTCAGCCACTGGCTCTAAATGAGCAGAGGGTTGTACTCGGTGACCTCCTGAGGTCCCTTCCAACCTGAATTATCCAGTGAGTCTAAAAGCAGGAGGACAAGATCAACCAAGAACTAAACGAGGAGGAAGGCAGTCGGCGAGGTGGCCAGAATTTTTGATTTGTTCCTCACAGTTTTGGAATGGTATGGAATTAGATGTGTGCTTAATACAGGTTTTTGTGTGGCATAGGAGAAAATATTACGGTTATGGTCATTACTGCGGTTGCGTGCGGTTCTCTCAATTTTCATCTGGATTAATGGAGGCCTAACTCAGGTTTCTCTTCCTGAATGGAAGCTGTAGGGGTTGATACCATCATCCACAAATAATTAAGGATGCATGGGACAGATGTTGGAGAATAGGTGAGAAAAGGAACACGGAAAGGTTAAGCTATGGAGCCATCCTGACTCATTTCCTTCCTGTGTTAATTAATATTTAGATGTTACACCGTGTAAGGCTGGACTCAATCCTTGGCTCACATAGGCACCTCCTGATGAAGTGTGTGCTGTTCAGTCCTTCTGCATGGAACTGTATCACCTCCCATCAGGTACTTAAATGTACAAAGGCAGTATGAACCAGGTGGCGGTGACTCTAGCTTGGTGGTGTACACGCTTCACAGGGAGCAACAGGATTCCTGCCCCAGCAAATGAATACAAAGCTGTTCCAACAACATCAGCAGGAGAATCTAATCCTTCCTAGCTCCAAGATCCTCTAGCTTGTTGTCAAAATAACACTATAGCAGAACAAGAGGTACGAGCTTCAGTCCTCTCAGGTAAGAGCTCGAGGCCTCTGGCTGCCACATCCCTGTGGGTGACCGAGCTCAGCACAGGGGGTTCGGTCCTGCTGCTCCTGCAGGTGCTCGGGGGGTCGTGTGGTATCCAGCTCATGGGACTTCTGTTTATTTTTGCATTAAAATTATATTCTTTATTAAAATTGTATTTTGAGAAGTGCTTGTTGGCAGCCTAACTTGGCTGACCGTGCAGCCTGTGCTGTGGCTGTGCTGTTTCCCTCGCTGCGTGGCGTCGGTGGCGGCTGAACGGGGACCGTGAGGCGCCGGGGGGACCCACACTGGAAATCAGCCCGGGGGCTGAAAGGGGAGACCGGCTACGACGGGGACGGGGCTGCGGCGGGTTTCAAGGGAGGAAGAGAAGGGCGAATAAACGGGGCCGAGCCACGCAGTGAGCGGCGCGGCCATCACCCTGAGGGGACCTCCCGGGGGGGGGGGGGGGGGGGAAGAGAGGGAAGCTCCCCTCAGGGCCGCGTCCCCAACGGTCCCCGCGCGCGCTGCCGCTCCCGCCCCGCCGGCCTCTGACCCGCGCGGGCCGCCCCTGATTCGCCCGCTCCCGCCGGGGCGGGAGCGGCGCAGCCAATCAGCGGCCGGGGCTGCCCCGTTGCGCCCGCCCCCCGCCGGTGGGGGGTCCGCCGGGGGCGGCGGGCAGCGGGCAGAGCCGCGGGCAGAGCCCTCAGCGCCGGGCGGAGCCGCGCTCGCCGCTTGGGTCGCCTCAGCGCCGGCGGGCAGCATGCCGAAGAGAAAGGTAACGGCCCCGAGGGCCTCCCCGGCCCGCCCCGCCCCGCTCCTCTCCCGGCGGCGGTTGGGGGCTGGGGGGTGAAGGGGGCGGCGGGGGCAGCTCCGGGCCTGGGGTGAGGCTGAGGGTTGAGGGGTGGGGGGGGCCCGGCCGCGGGGCCCGGGTCTGTGGGGAAGGAGGAGGAGGAGGAGGAGGAGGCGAGCCATGTTAGAGCCGACCCGCAGACCCGTATGTACCCGCTGCCGGCCCCCCCCCCGGCCTCCCGAGCCGAGGGGCCGCGGCTGGGGGGCTGCCGGCGCCGTGGTGCTGCGGGATTTCCCCCCCTTCCTCCCCCCCCCCCCGTGCTGGTTTTGGGATCTGGGGGCCTGGCCCTGAAATAAGATGACCCGCGGCCTCCCCTGGTGCCCAGCCACAGGTGGGGGGCTGGAGGTGCCCCCCAGCCCTCCGCTGTGCCGCTGCTGAGACACATAGCGTGCTGCTGGAGCACCCAGAGCCCCAGCAAGCAGACAGAGCTCGCTCCCAGCCAGCCCTGTGGGGCTGGTGGCCTCCCTTGGCATGCCTCGCTTCGGTGGCAGCCAGCCCCCAGCACTTTTCCTCCCTCCGTCCCTTCCCCACGGCCCCCAGCGCCTGCCACAGGGGAGAAGGTGACAATTGGAGGTCTTGGGGCGACTCTGGGGACCTGGCAGCCCTCCCACCCCGGGTCCTTTGCCCTTCTGCACTAGGTCGGTGGGAATGTGTCAGGCTGCCCTTCCGAGCGGGGAGCAGGGTTGAAGTCGCTTGTGGAGGTTTGTTTGCTGCCCGTGGCGAAGTGTTTGTCAAGAGAAACTTTATCTTTGGATAGTAGGTCCATGAGAGCATGGCTTGTTTTTAGAAGACTATTAAAAAAAATTTACGCATGTTGTCAAAGCGATGGAGACAAAGCTTACTCAGTAAATTGTGATTTACTTTGTACCGCACAGGCGAGCGTTTGCATTTTAAGATTGTGCATAAAATACCAGTTTTGGGAAGCTCTGGGTCCAGGAAGCGTTTGAACAACACTTTTTGAGAAAAGTGGAATTGATGAAGTGTTCTGCAGTGGTCAGTTTTCTTCCAGAGTAACATCCACAGAGCAAGAAGCTGGTGGTACGGCAGCAGCTGAGCAGTTTCATCAGTCAGCTCCCACCTGGACAGAGAGCCATCGCGTGCAGCTAATCACAAATTCTGCTCTCAAAACAAAACTTTTAGCTTGGAAAAAAACTGCCGATACCAGAACGTTGATTGGGTGATAAACCCCAAAAATCAAAATGAGAATAATTTCATAGTTTTGTGGATAAGTAAATAAATAATATCGCAGAAAGGGCTTGCTGCTGCTCACGCCTGCTTTTGCGTATGCCTTGGTTACCTCAACTGGCTGGTCTTTTTTTATTCTGCTCTTCTGTCCGTCTCTGAACAAAGTTTGCATCTCTACGTAAACTTCAGCGAGTGGCTGAGTGTCTGGCACGGCACTGTTGGTGGATGTGGTGAGTGACTGCATCGGGCTGCCTGTCCTCTGCAGGGCCGTGGTGTCAGGGCTTGGTGTATCGCTAGCGGTTTGAGGTTTGTGGGGAAAAGGGAGAGCTTACCGTGTGTTCAGACGGTGTTGAGTGCTGCACTACAACAAAAGGAGGTTGAACTCTGGACTCTTCCTGTCAGATTTCTGCGCGCTTTGCCTGTTGTAATAACATGTTGTGGTGTGAACGTGGCCTTTCACAAGGTGTGCCAGTGTGGGGTGAACCAGAAGGCTTGTTGTGGTATCGATAGCAGCGAATGCCTTGGCATGGTCGGGGGTGTTTCCCCCTTGTTCTGTTGCCTGTCGAACTGGAATTAGCTCTTGGGTCATATTGGAAAACTCCTTGACCTTGAAACCGCCCCGGTAAAAACATCTCTGCGTTAGCCATGGAAGAACGAGGAGCCGTCCTGTGCCTGGTGGCGAGGAGAGCCGCTGTGTGGTCACAGACACCCACCCACGCACACAGGCGTGCGTACATAAGCTCTGGTGTCATCGTCACGGAGGTGAGCAGTGCTCACACCTCTCAGCAGCGCCTGCACCACCTCGGGGGTGTGACCAGGCCAGGCGGGAACCATCCCGTGCAGAGCTGGGGCCATGCTCTGGGATGATGCGACTTGGTCTCTAATCCGGCCCCAAGCAACATGACCTGCGCTTCACAGGCTGTTTTGAAAACACTTGGAGCTGGATCAGGTGGGAGGACTAGTTCCAACTTCTTCTTCTGATGCCTTGTTTTGGATAACATCTTTGAATGTTGCTGTGGCTTCAGAGCAAATAAAAACTCTGTGATCTAATTAGCCGCTTCTGCAAACTACTTGCTCCCTTGTAGTCAAGGATGTTAGCATCGACTGTACTGCAGAAGCTGTGAAAACGTAGTGGGGAACATCTGGGGCAGGTTCCTGTTCTGATATGCAAAGTCCTTTTCTCTAAAGTCAGTAAATACGCCCAGCTAGTCTGTAGAAAAACAAAACTTCTGAATATTTGGTTTGGAATGCTGCTGCTTCAGTAGAAGTGAGAAGGTGCCGTGCTTTGGGCTTGGCCCATTGTAGTGCTCTTAGTTACAAGATCCAGCGATCATTTTTTCTGCAGGACTCTTACTTTCCTACTTCTTTTGCCAACCAGGTGTCTCAGTGTGTCTTCTAATCCTTGGGTTTAAATGCAGGTTCTCACATGTACTGGCCTAGAGCTGTTAGATTTCACCGGTGTTTTTTCCTCTGGACCTAACCTCTGTGCTCTGTGTGAAATACTTCATCATGTTTGAATTTCTGTTTCTGTGATGTTGTGGGTATTCAAAGAGGAATGTGTTCCTGCCCTGCTGGTAGGGAAATGGGGCACAGAAATAAAGGGACAAGGTGTTGGAACGGTCCCCTCACCTTGGATTCTCAATTTAAGATGTCTGAAGCGATGGTTTGTTAATGAGCACTGCCTGTGCTCTGAGTGGTGCAGTTGTTACTTCTCCAAATTTGTCGTCCTGCCTTACGGTAAGCACACAGAAACTGAGGAACTTTCAAATAGTAACCAGTTCTCTGAAGTGTGGGAGCAACTTGTGATTAACGCCAATTAGCTAATAAAGCCAAGGGTCCTGCAGATGACAGCTTGGTTTGCTGTGGCTCTGATCCTGCTGTCACTGCTCGGTGTGCAGGGGGAGGTGTAGGTCTTGTGGCAAAAGCAGTAGGCGAGCTTGTGTTCATAGTGCAGCAGTGAGAAGTACACTCAAGGGCTGTAGGGCTCTAATTCCTGTCCCTTTCCAGGTATTAATACTCCAGGCGTGCATCAGACTGTGTCAACTCTGTTTTGAAGTTCCTTGGCAAGGCAGAAGCTCCAGCAATGCCCCTGGGACTCTCACCTTGATGGTCGAAGTGCCCCGTGTTGGGCTTGGAAGCTGCTGGTTGGTAGCAGAGGCACTTTTGGGTTCATCCTCGAACACAGCAGGGCATGGGATGGGGGAATTCTCTGGTCTGTGTCATGATCGGGAGGTTGGTTACACGTTACAAGGGCAAAGGGAGTCAGCAGCAGATCCTTAATGTCTTGTCTGCTATCCTCTCCCGTTCTCTCCCCAAATTCCCCCTGTGTTCTGTGTTGACCACTTCCTCCTTTCTCCCTCTGCTGCATGGGAACTAAGAAGTCAGAGCTCTGTAAAGGTAGTTTCTGCTTCATTTGGATCAATCTTAGGTCGTCCAGTAACTGCTGGAAATCAGGATAAGCAACATCAGAAAAAGCCTCTTTGGATCCATGTCACTGAGGTACCCCAATTACAAAAAAACCTCCTGCCTAACATGCCAGCAGAGTCCTTGGGTGGGCTTCTGCCTTGGGCACCCTTTGCAGGCACGGGCACAACGTTTGCTGTGTGGTCAGGGACACACTTAGATTCAACCAAGGCAAACAGAACAGAGGTGCCAGAGCGTGCTAAGACTGCAGGATTCTTCTAATACAGGGGAAAAGGCTGTTTTGTTATGGCTTTTCAATTTTAGAGATTGTAGCGCTAGTAATAAATTTGTAACCACTGATGATTTTAAACCCTGATGTATTTAAAGCAAAACAAAATTGCTGATTGGCCTTGACCGACTCGAAGAACCTACATTTTTCATATAAAAAACAAGCAGGAAGGATCATGGTTTTATCTGCATATGGTACATTGAGATGTAATGCAGTGTAGCAGTGTTGACTGGCACTGAAAAAAAGCCATTCTTGAATAATGCTGCTGTGCCACATTGCCATAAATAATATTACAGGGCTGTTAAATACATGCAACATATATTTGTCCGTGGTTTATATTAAAAAGCTTAAAAGAGCTATTAATGTAATTTTAGCTATGACTGTTTTTTGGTTTTTTTTTTTTGAATTATGGTGATTATAAACTCATCGACCGAGTTTTTATAGATCTAAAATGCTTCTGATTGCTTTATACAATTCTGTAAAAATCTGACCCATTTAATAACAATTGATTACAGCATATAGGAATTTTCTTCTTTGACCACACTGAAGTACAACTGGAATTAATGAATGGGCACCCTCAACATTCTTGTTTTTTCCCTGAATTAAAAGTCATTTGTAATGCTGCTCCGTGCGTTGAAGCATACTGTCTGATGAGGTGCAGCCAGTGACACAGTCTGCTTTATAACCCATCACCTTCTATGCCAAAACTAAGCAGATGTAAGTCATCTTGTTGAGCACATGGATTTTAGGGAAGTACCTAGTGATGCTTGTAAGGGAAATCAAAAATAAGCTTGATGGTAGTTCAACAAGCCAGTGGGGTTGTTGTTATTGTGTGATCTGGCCAGGATGTTGTTATTATTTTGCATTCTAGAATTATCAGCATTACGTGTTTTTTTTTTGTTTTTTTTTAATAAAAAATAAAGAAGTCCTGTGTCTGCATCTGGATGTAGCTGGTATATGCCATGCAGTTTAGTGCTGCTTTTCTTCTATCGTACTAGAAAAACTTTTAGTTTCTCTGCTGTTTTATACCTGAGCATTAGGTAGAACTGCTATGTACCAAGACGTATCCTTGTTTCAGAGAAGTTGTATGAAGCTGAATTTTACTTGATGCAAGTGTGCCTTTAGTGCAGGGTGTAAGCTAACCAGATCACAGCTTTTGTTGGAAGTTAGCATCTCTCTTTGTTAACCAAGCTCAGGTAAAATGGTGATTTCTCCCATGGCCCATTAGCCAAAAAGGCATTTTCAGGCACTGGACTTAAGTTGCAGGTCATGATCCTGTTAGAGGTTGCTTACTGAACAGATGTGAACGTGCCCTTGAATTCTTTTTTTTCCTTGGATCATTTTAGTTTCGAGGTGCTACGTGATGGTGCAACGAATGTGTGATAACCCCTTAGGAGGGAGTAGTGCTGGGAATGAGCAACTGGCAGCATTCAGAAGTAAGGTCCTCCTGTTTCAGTTTTACCATCAGCAAAACTGGCGCTGTGGGACTTCATGGGTCAGGCTGCAGTTTGACAGACACTTTGGGTGGCTGTATCCAGACCGAAGAAGCAGTTCCAGACACCCGTTTGTCTCCTTACCCAGATTTAACCTGTGGGCCATCGTTCACATTTGAGGTAGTTTTGGGGCAGGCGATGCTGCTGCTGTGGCTTCCCAGAGGCTGGCACGAAGAGGAAGCTGGCTGCCTGGCGGGGACGTGCAGAACTCCCCCCAGCACCGTGGCTGCTGCTGCCAGCCAGGCGCTCACCAGAGCACAGCCACAGCCAGCCTTCCTCTGGCTGTCCCCAAGCCCCTACGTTAGGGTACGTAGAGGGGTGTTCCTTAATTCATTAGGCATTGCTCCTCAGAACAACTCGGCGGTCAGATCGTATCCCGGCACTGCTATGGAAAAAGATGCGCTGGGCTTGTTTGGTTATTTTCTTCCCTCGGTGTCCCTTGGTGACCAATTTTCAATTAATTACTCCTGTAACTCGGAGATACCGCTCCTGCCTTCCTGTAGTAAAGAGTGGGTGTGCTTGGTAACAGTGGAAGCTGCAAATATAGAAGGCAATTCCCCAAGAGTGTTCGGATCTGTCTGCACAGAAAGATCGTGCGCGTTCCCATCAACACCAGCCTCGCTGGGACTGTGTAGGTATGTCAGCTCTTCCCACCCAGATTTCTGTTGTCCTAGTGCTGAGTTAGCAGCAGCAGAGGGTGCTCCCATGGCTGGAAGTCGAGTGGCTGCTGACATTTACTTCTGCGCTCTTCTGTTCCTCTCAGGCAGAGTTAAGGAGAGGTGTTGGTGCTGTTCATAGTGGGAACATCCTTTGTCACTGCCGCATCCTTTCGTATCCCACCTGCCTCCTCCTCTCAGCCTTAGCCCCTTGGTTTATCTTCTTTTGAGACGTATTTAGGCTGTCTGTGGAGCTCTCCTTTCTGTAGTAGGGCGATGCTCTTGTCAACCCCAGCTGGAAGCATTCCTGGGACAAAAGAGGCTGGTGGGTCTAGGGCACGGCACCACGTGTGCCTTACTTGGGGCCCTGCTGCTGTCAGCTCCGAGGTGCCTGATGCTGTGTGGCACCTCTCAGTCCCAACAAAACCAACAAAGGCTCTTCTCTGGATTTCTCTTGTTTTTATCACAGTTACATCCTCTGGGAGGAGAGGAATTATACAAATTATACACCTTTCTTCTGTTATTCATGGTATTTCTCTTTGTCAGAGGTGGCTATTTTTTTGAGAATCAGTTACGCTATTAAAAATAGTTGCATAAATTAATCTCTGTTTTTAAATTTCGTACGTATTTTTCCAGAAGTATTTGGTGCTGTTTTCCTTTGCAGGCCTGATCAGTTCCATTTAGATACGGGTGATTTCAAAACCTGGCCTTTAAGGTTTTAAAAGCTCCAGCTGTGCGTGTAGACTTGCATGAGTCAATCAGCTCCATCCCACTTGCAGAACTGGCACCAGCTTTGAAAGGCCGGAGAAATATTATTATTAGTGGTTGAATGTCATCCATCATATTCTTTGAATCTGCCTTTTTATTTTATGGTGGCAGTAAAGTTGCTAAGCAAATATTGAGACAGGAATTTACACACTACCGAGCTGAATTCTCGGGTCTGGAGTTCAGGGGAAGCTGGATGACTTCAGATAGATGAACTCTGCTCACTGCTCCCATGGCTGGTGGGCATTTTTTAAAACACAGCGAATTATTTGAATAAGGAAGGAATAAGGAATAACTGTTTTAACTTACACTGCTGTTTTTAAGATCTGAGCTGCAACCTCTGAAAACTCCTTTGCTCTGTTACAGGTAGAAAATGGCCCATTACAAAACCTGACTTGAAGGATGACAAATTTGGAAGGTCTTGCCTCTGTTTTTTTCAGTCCGTTGTCCCAGTCATATAACCCTTCAAGTAAATGGTGTAAAAACAAAAAGCCAAGCCAGTTGTGAGACTTGCAAAGTGCGCCATCAAACTTCAGTGTGGTTTATATTATGTTGGTCAATCATTGCCATTGCCATTCAGTGCGAATAGCAAGGCCTCTATCTACAATGAAGGAAAAGTACTTTTCTGGCAGGTTTGGGACATCTAGAAATACCCCAGGCCTAAATTGTTTTCTGTCTCGTCTGTCTGCTCTGGAAAAGGATAAAGCTCACAGAATTTAACTGTTTGAAAGTTAAGGAATTTAATAAAATGTGCTTGTTTTGTTTTCGGAGCCTAGTGATTTTGATTATATCCAGGCAGCCTGTATTCTTATTTTCTCACATAGTCTTTGAAAATGTAATGCATCTTTATTCTGTTTGGCTTGAATTTCTAATGAAGAACAGAGATTTTGATCAGGAACTGCTTTTTCACTGATTTTTTTCCTACTAGCACATTAATACCAGGGGATATTAATGGCTTTCTTTATATTTAAACTTTTAAGTATAGTTTGTGTTTTCAGAACTTCATGATCCAACAACATTCTCCCCCAAAGGATTAGAAAATTAAATATTCTGCTTTTAGTAGACACAAGTAAAGGCATTAACATTCTAAAAATGACGTCTTGTATAGTATTTCATTGTAATGATGTAATGCTTCTTAACAGAAAGTATTAAATATTATATAGATTTAAAGAATAAGTATTTAAACATTTTTTTTTTGTAAAGTAAGGAGTAAGTGTTTGATTTAATACAAGTAGCAAAACGCAATTTGGCAATTTGGTGTCTGGAGCAGGAGGGAGTTTCTGTGTCACGCATGTTTTAGAGCTTTATAAATATTTCTTGACAAGCTTTAGGAACATGCAGCTCCCAGCCTGCCCCTGTACAGAATCAAGATTTTATTTATATATGTAAGTATATACACACATACAAAGTTTGCACAGATTATGCATATGAATAACTTATATCTACATATGTTTGTATGCACATATATATGTGTGCAGATATAGATTATATAAATAATGTATAAATGTACCCCCACTTCCAAAGTCGAATCTACATAGTGGAACTCACTTTTTAAAAAGCAAAAACCAGGAAAAAAAAAAAATATATATATATTTATATAAAAACAACTAAGTTTTGGAAGAGTGCAAGACATATCAGACTGGATAAGTATTTACAAAATGAAACCACTAAACAGATTTATTCTGTACTTCATGGTTCTGGCAGAATTACACATTTTTGACATTAATGGCACTTTTTTTTTTTTATTTTAAACCAGGGTCAGGCTTGTTGTAGAAAAAAAGAAACGAAGAAGTGCAGTAGGAAGAATACCTGATTTCTTAAAGCATTTAATAGGGTGATTTAATTCCGCTTGCAGAGTTCATTCAGATTTCCTTGGCAGTGAGCATAGTTGTATCAGCTGCAAGCAGATCAAAGAAGCAGCTATAAACAAAGGTTAATGATAAGATCCTGGAGGAGCTGAAGGAGGAAACAATGGTTAGAAGGATGGTGCAGGAGTTGGTTGGTGTTAAATTAGTCAACCCGCAGAGTCTCTGTTAATCTAAAACAAGAAGCAAACAGCATTTTAATTACATTTATGAAATGGCACGAAATTCAGAGCTGCTGTGAAGACAGAAATAATTAGAAGGTCTTGCATGTATGGGGAAACAATTCATTGAATTAAATTTAGGCTATAGCAGAGCTCTGTTCATGGGAAGTGAGGGGAGTGGAAATTTTAGGAAAACATTGCAGTATCCCCTGCACCCCCTGCTTCCCCCCCTCCCCCCCCCCCAAAAAAAAAAAAAAAAAGGCTTAGGGCTTGATATGATGTCTTTTATTTTTTTTTTCTACAGTGGTTTTGTTGCAAGCGTTTATCATGTTTTGGTTGGTGAAAAAAGTTGTTGGAGGGAATGACCAAAGCATTACGTCATGGAAATCACAGCTAGAACAGCGAGCCAGGAAAGTATCCACAGGCAAATCCCATCGCAGGCAGCGCATTGAGGTGTGGCTGAGCAAAACAGCTTGCAAAGAAGGGAGGAAACACTACAGAGAGTGCTCATGTGGTAGGACAGTGAAGGCTTTCTGCCTTTCGAACTCCTTAAGCTGGTAGTTACTATGAAATTGGTATCTGCTTTATGCAAGGGTATGAAAGGACTAATTTCTGTCCCACCAGAGCTGAGGTATTGAGTGTCAGCTAGTAACAGGATCCTTCCCGGAATGAATGATCTGTTGCATTTTATAAGCCACCTCCTTTGCCAACTGTTACTTCTCACGTTCTTGTATTCTCACTTTTCGTGCCTTTAGTGTGCTCTCCTTTACGACAGTGCAACCCACTCATTTATCTATGAAGTGTTTATCCTGAAGCTGGTCACTGCAGGTTCAAACATGCACCTTTGGATCTCTCAAATGAACAACAATAACTTCACTACCACAGATTACTGTGTCCCCCATTAAATCCTGCTTATGTTGCAGGATTTCAGTAAGAGAATTGAAAAGGAAGAAAAGATCTCCACCAGGTAAGCAGCCTTTAGAACAACAATAAAGGAAATTGGTCAGTTTGTTCTTTTACATGTTTTCTTAAAACAGTTATCTAGTTTTCTCTTTTCAACTCAACAGTACTATAATGGTGTTGGCATTGCAGGCACCACCGTATTGTGGTCGTGTGTGGAAACACCAGTTCTTGTGCATACTTCACAGCTAGTGAAATGCAAGAACTTTGTATGTAAATAAGTTCAATTTCAATATTCCTTTACCTTTTTTTTTTTCTGAATACTCCCAGTAATTTATTAATATATATATATTTTTTCCAATCTTTACAAAACCATTTTCTAAGTTGTAGCTTAAGGAAGAGAAGGCCAAAAAAACCCCAAACCAACCCCACCACAAAATCCAACTGATTGCTGCTAGGCACGGGGAATCTTGCACACAGCCTTGCAGGTTAACCTGGTGGTATAAAAGTTGTGCAGATCTGACAGAGCTCGCGAAGCTTAGCTGCAGCTTCATCTCCAATTGTGTTGCCACTACATAGTGCAGATGGAGGCATGACACAATGTGTGGTCATCTGAACCTAAAACTTGCCGTTAGATTAAATGTCAAAAGCATATTTATAGTTAGCCAGTCAGCTCCTTTGCCGTGCCTTCTCTGTACCTCTGCGAGTGGAAAAAAATAATTCACCATTATCTGGGCCTTATCGGTTGTTTCTTTTATTATCTGCCTCGTCTCTCGTAGGCATCCACGCAGAGTCAGATGCAGCAGGCCTACAGAGGCTGCTTTATGAGCATAATGTGGGTGTGCGAGGGGCTGCGGCTGGGAAATCACCAAGGCTGTGCTGTGCCCTTCTCTGCTGTTCAGCACCAGCTGTGGTCTTGATTTTGCTTCACCAAATTCACCGTGTGGATGGTTCCCCCCTGGGCCGTTTGCAGGGCAAGGCACAGTGACCAGGGCATGTTTTAATGTGCCCGGGGTGTCAGGTGAAACACGGTGAGCCACATGCCAAGAGGACGGGGGACTCAGTGCACTTGGTGGCCTTGAAACCAGGGTTCCTTTGGTGGTTTGGCACCAGCAGAAAGGGCAAGAGCTGGGACACGGACCTGAAGGTGTTGGTGGTTTCTACGTAAAAGCCCCGTGACTCCCAGATATGAGTGCAGGCTGCTTGTGGCATGCCGATTGGTTTGGGAGCTGCGCTCGGCTCAAATCGGTTCACATCCCAATCTCTGATCCCAAGGGAGAGGAGAAAGCGCTGTGGAAACTAGCACGAAGATCCACGTCAGGCTGGAATGCCTGAGCAGGGCTCACTGAGGGGAAAACAAGCTTCTGTTCCTCCTTTAGCAATTATGTTGTAGCCCTATCTGACAACTTTTTGGGGTCTGTCAGCCTATGGATCCTGGGCTGCTCGCGACTGCCCATGCCACTTGGCTCTTGCCTGTTGCCCTGCCTCAATTGTTTGTGCAGCTGCGCAGCCAAACGAGCTCACTGGAGTGGGCCAGGGGGGCTCTGTACTTGTAATCTGTATCTGTATTTATAATATTTATGCACTCATTGAAGCAGCAGGCTGTTTTTCAACTGGATCGATTACCTCAGTGGCGACACGGCCTCCCCCGCGGCTCTGCCAGCCTCCTGGGGAGGCAAGGCCCTGGGAGGGCGAGCGCAGCAGGGAGGCACCGGCGCCGGCGTGGAAATGGGAGCCTGGTGCAACCCCGCGCTGCTTGCTCCCGAGTGGCTCCTGTGCACCTCCCTCCGTAGAGGAAAGCTCTCGGCCTTCAGGATCGCTCTTGGATTTTCCTCAGAAGGAATTTTGGGCTAATTAGCTAACTTAATCAGGCTGTTACATAACATGTCGTAGCGCTGTACAGCGGTTGTGGCTGCGTTAAGGGTATTTTAATATAACTTCACTTCTTTCTGTGGTTAGCCTCGTGAGCAGTTCTTAAAATCTGTCATCAAGCAATAATACTGATATCTAAAAGCAGCCTGCCCTGTCTGTCAGGAAGGCGGACGTGTCTTTCGGTGGTGCTGGAGATAATGGGGTAAATTGCTGTGCCTTAACTGTACGGTGTTGTGGGATGAGAGTTTGCTCCCAGGCAATTACTGCAAGACTACTGGCGTGTGACAGTGCCAGCTGGTGAGGATTTAGCCCTGTTTCAAAGCTCCTAAAAGTGAAACGGTGTAAAACAGCCCGCTTGCGGGGTGTGAATTGGTTTCATTCAGTTTACGGGGAGTTTTTCAGCCTGGCTTCCAAAGGAAATGAATCATGCCGCCTTTCTGTCCCTGCCCCTATAAATCTCGAGCCTCTTGGCCCCCGTGAGGAGAAGATGAGACATTCTCTCACAGGTTTCATATATAAATAGGTGCCCAGCGCAGGAAGGATGCTATTTGAGTTCCCCGTAGCAGAAAGGGTGCAGCGCAAGTTTGTGAAGACTTGAGAAAATTCAGACAGGAGAAACAGCTGTTAGGACTTGATGAGCGCCGGGAAGGCTGTGCTGGAAGCTCGCACCATGTTGTGTGCCGAAGAGGGAAGTTGTAGGAGCAAGGCTGCTGGTGGCTGCTCGTGGAGCTGCTCGTTTGTGTTTTGCTTACAGCTCTTCATGCTCCCAGCATCACACCAGCGAGCCGTGGCAGCTCTTTCGTAACCAAACCGAGAGGCGTTTAGGAATGCAAACCTGAAGCAGTCCTGCGGGAGGCCGGCGAGGCTGCAGGAGCTGGGGGAGCAGCCAGGCTCCATTTTGGATGCCTGACTGTTGCTATTCTGAGTTGCTCTACCCCGCTCGGTGCTGCTCAACTTCCTGCTGTTTGCTAGCTGCTCAGACGGTCGCTCCTCGGCTTTTTTTAACCCAGCTGCTCTTGTGGCATGCCTCGCTTCTGGCCGGAGAGCACTGAGTAACAAAGCCACATTTTATTTTCGAGCAGGGAGTTGCAGAGTGTGTTTCTGTGAGTACGTTAGTGCCCAGGGACAGGAGAAGGCAGTGGGCAGCTGCTGCCAACCCGCCGGTCCTTTCTTCTGCTCCAACCTGCGTAACTCCAAGGAATTCTGTGTCAAAACCTGTGTGTGGGTAAAGGGAGAATTGGGAGGAGAAAGGAGGAGGTACCTAGCCTGCTCCTTTACTGATTGAAAAGCAGAAGAGCTACCAAATTGCCTCTTAAATGCCCTTTTTAAACCCATGCCTTTGTCGTAGTTCTCCTCCAACTGCTGCCGTGTGCTGGCTTTCCATGAATTGCTTGCATCTAGGTGGAAACTTGCAAAACATAAACTAATGAATCTTAGGCTGTAAATGAAGAGCAGAAGCTGGATTTCTAGCAGCGGTTTAACTAATGTTTCTTTGGTACCTCTGGCAGACAACAGCGGCCAGGTTGAGGCTTTGTTCTTACGAAGAAAGATGTTTGTCCCTGGCTTTCCTGCAGAAGTCTTGGTGTTTTACCGATTTTTGCTGTTTTGATGGTGGAGAGGAGATGAGGGGAAAATACTGTTCAAAATTCCAGCTGAGTGAGCCTGAGGCACAAAAGGAGCAAATCAGATAAAGAAATCACTCATTTCAGTAATGCTGGGCTTTTTTGGTTCGCCTCATCTCATTACCAGTGAAGTTCCTGTTTGGGAAGAAACATGTGAAGTTTCTTGGGGATTTCAGAAGCCCGAGAAGAGCAAACCTCAGGCTTCCAGTTCATACTGTTGTGCTGCCAGCTGCTGATTAGGTGAAGCTCCCAGAGGAGCCTGCAGGTGCTTTGGTTAATTGGCTGCGGGGATCACTGGGGGACGCTGTGTGGTACACGTGTACCTGGTGATGATCAGTCCCGGTGTTCTGCTTGGAAAATCGAGAATGGCTTTGGTACGATGGTGCCTGTACCAGGCTTCCTGAAGTTGCTGCAATGTACAGAAACAAGCGTCTTCACCATAATTTTGTTTGCTGTTGCTTGGATGCTTTTAAGTCTGTAATAAAAGCACTGACTTAATATTTTCTTTTAGTCTCCAGAGGGTGCTGAAGGCAAGGATGCAGCAAAAGTAACTAAACAAGAGGCAAGTATATTTCCTTTTTATTTTTTTTTCTTTTAATTCATTTTGGCATGTATTTCTTTAACTGGAGATCTGTGGTCTTGTGTATCAGAAGGCTACGAATCGCTCTGCCACTTCTGGTGAGGTGTTTTCAGTGCGAGTAAAGACAGTTTGCTTGAAACCAGCAGCGATCCACGTTTGTAGCTTTTTTGGACATAGTTTGTTTTGGTGCACCGAGGTCTCATGGGACTTAACCGATACACAGAATACATTTCAGAACCATTTAGGGCTTTTATAGATAAACTCTGGTAATGCAGCAGCGGGGGCTGTCACTGCCTGGATCCTCGTTGCTGTCTCTAGTGAGTTGGCAGAAGAGGGTTAATACATGCACCTCAGCCATGCTCCATCAAAGCTATTCTTAGCTGAAGTGCCTGATGGAAGGGTGTCTTGAATTCAGATACCAGGCTCTGACCTGGAGCAGCTGACACATTTGTGTGTTTTCTTTGTCTGAATTCGCTTTAAGGGCACAGCAACTTCTGGCAGAAAAGGCAAGGAAGCAGCAGGTGGTGGCTTGACCACTACAGTGAGGTTTGCTGGAGTTCGTCTGTCACAGGCCTTAACGTGTTTTTGTTTTTGTTTTTTAAAAAAAGGAGGGGCTAAGGGAATATGGGGATTTGTTTTCTTAGATTGTCATCTTTTGAAGCAGACGAAGTTAAATCAGGACCCAACGGGTGAATATTCAAATGACCTAAACCTTAATTGCTCTTCTTGTAAATCCTTGGGAAGAAGTCAAATGAAGTTTTACATTTTCTGCCTTGAGAAGTTGGTTGCTGGTCAATCCAGCAGAAAAAAGATGCGAAGAAAATGTCAAAATATTCAAACAATAGGAGCGATTATAATGAGCTCCTAAAAAAAATAATAACTGGGAAGGAAGTCTGAGAAGAATGGGTTTTGGTATCTCAGTATCTTCCTATGAAATTTTCTCCAAGACCAATTAGTTTCTCTTTCACAAAATATGAAAAGGCTGACTAAATCATCGTAAAAATATAATCTTTTTTGCTCTGAATTAATGGTTTTCTCTGTCCCAGTTTAAATATTACTTCTTCAAGGGACAGAAAAGTAAGGTTCCTTCCCCTAAAAGTTTGAGAGCTGATTGCTTACATAAAGAAGGACCAAGAAGCTTACAGAAATATACAGGTTCTCTAGAGAGAGCCTGCTTACTCTGAAATGTGAGAGCTCTTAGAGTAGTCGTCAGTCAAGATAATAGTGGCTGATGATGCTACAGGAGGGGAGGAAAAAAAAAATACATTCTCAATAGACATACCTGTAGCTCTCAGTGGGTGAGTGAGGAACACAGTTGAAAGAATTAGTTTAGAAACTGTGGGAGCTCTTGGAACAGGTGGCATTTGTGCAGAAAGGGTGGCCTCGGTCTGAACCAAAACAGACCCATACGGATGGCATTGAGGAGATTTGAAGAACTTGTCAGTCTCCTTCAGATGTGTTATTTAAAATAGTTTGAGAGTATGTAGGGTGAAGTCAGTGCTCCTGGGTAGCGGGATGGGGAGGGAGATGGCACAGAAGCCATAGAGGTTGACATCTGAAAAGTCAAAGAGCAATATTGAGAAATAAAGCTCTGCTTAAATCACGCATGAGAACAGGCAACAGACTCACATTGTAAGAACTGCACATCGAAATCTGGGCAACTTGGACCCGCTAGTTTTAAGTGAGGGCATCAGTAGGTAATGGAAACTTGTTGGGGCCCAAAATATCCAGGTTGGAGAACTACATGGCATTAAAGATGGGATGGAATTGTTACATGCCTCACTTGTCTTTAATATTTCTCTAGATTAATAGAGAAATCAATAACTACAGCTGAGTCCTTTGGGGGTTGCCAAGCCATGCGTTAATGGGGTGTATATAGTGTAGAAACTGGGCCCTAGTGTAGAAACTGGGCCCGCTATCGTTTGGCCACAATAATAAAAGTGTTAATGGGATGTTAAGGGAGATCAGAGAGGTTCTGAGGACAGCAATAGTGTTAATGGAGATCTCACTTACCCTTCAGAGATTTGGTAAGAGGCACAGGATGGCACTACAAAGGCAAAAAAAAAAAGTTAAAACTGTAAGTGCTTGCTTCCTGGAGGAACAAATCAAAGGGCCAATAAAAGGATAATAACTTCTTGATGCTCTTCAGTAGTATTGTAAGAGTTAGTTAAAAAGACATTTAGCAGAGAACTAATCTGTAGTTGTGGCTATAATATATTCAGGTTCGTCGTCCTTGCAGGAATGTAAGTCCAAATAAACTTCACGATGGTAAGTTTTGATATCAAGAAAGGGAATTTTAATAAAAATGATAGCCCATTAAAAGGAACAGCTAAAAGGTTTAATGGTTGCAGGTGGCAGAGAGGCTATGTGATACACCATGCTAGAGGCTTGCAGAAGAGCATGCTGTTCTTCAAAAGCCCTCCCAATCAGAATGGCTTAACAGCAAATTAAAGGAAATTCATCATTTTTAAAGGTGTTTCTATAAAGATAGAAAATAATGAGGGAAAGAGCAAACCCTCCAGCAAGCCAAATGTCAAGCTGAAGTACAGTAACGAAACCCCTGCTGTGGGTAATTCCTACCGAGGTGCTCACAATGGGGCCACTTCCCATGGGTGCAGTGTCTGGAGGATGTTCTTGAATTGAGTCAGAGGGAGATCTAGGCAGCCTGGCTGTATTCACCAGCACCCAAATCTGAAGTTGCCAAACTTTTACGTTCAGGACGTAATTTTTACTGCTTGCATTGGCCCTATCAGAGTAACTGAAGGTAATGAAATGCTCCCAAGACTTTAGATAGGGGATTCTGGAAAATGAAGGCTGTAAGTCTGACTTGGAAAACTAGTAAAATAATAGAAAGAAAAAATAATGCTAGAATGCATACACGTGGACAAGTGTATAATAATTTATATAGCATAATGAGGGAGTCAACACCAATTTTGCAAAGAGGTTATACTTCACATAGCTGAGTTGTTTGTAAAAGGCAACAGGTACATAAATGCTGGCATACTGATTGCTACAGCCTGCTTACACGTAAATAACATTTTGGATAAGGCTCCCCAACCTGGTTCTTCAAGAAACGAAGCTTGCATGGATTAAAAGGAAGGTATTCCTAACAACTGATAACAAATAAAGGTATGAGAAAAAAGTAGGACATATAGCTATAGCTATATTTCATAATATAGTTATTCACAATAGCTAATTTTCGTCTTGGAGGAGAATTATCAGTGGAGTATTAAGATTTGTGCTTAAGCTTGTGTTGCTGAATATATTCATTAAATAATGTAGGAGAGGGAGTAGTGGAGAAATGACAAACTTTATAAAACGTGATCAGAAAAATTTAGAAGTGAGACCGAGAAGGATGTAATGTCACTGATAACTAGGTGATAAAATGTAAGTGGTGCTAACTCGGTATGGAGAGATGTGAATTAATTCACGTGGCAAGGGGAAGATGGCAGTGATTGGCACCATATCAGCTGGTAATCAGGAGAGCGATTATGGAATCACTGCGAGTAGCTGTTAGACAACAGCGGTTCTCATCACAAAGTAAACAGAATGTGGGACAAATACCGGAGGACAGAGTGGGAAACATCAGCGTATCACAAGGTTACTTTGTTGGGCTCCCAGATGCAAACTACAAAATGAAGTTCTCCTGGCTCTTCCTTAAGAAGGATAGAAAGAAAAGCACACGAAGTACAGTGGCACATACAGAGGGTGCGGAGCAGCTTTTCAGTGGGTTCCAGCAGATGGTCTGGGATTCTGGACTCCTCATATAAGAGGGGATAAAATCATCAGCTACACAGAGAAAGGCAGTTAGTAACCTGAGAACTGGAGGGATAAAGTGCAAGTAAGAAGCAGTAAGTTTAGAGGAAAGGCCACAAAGAGTGGAGATTCTACTTTTTCTTGTCCACACAGCATTATAACCCCATTATGGAACTCATTGCTACGGGATGTTGTGGAAACCGAAAGCACCAATGAGTTCACTAGCTTCTGAGACAAGCTTATGGAAAAAATGTCCCTTGGGGCTGTTAAACGTGTGGTGTATATGTAGCATCCAGGTTGGAAAGTTTGCACATGTGGATTGCCAGAAGCTGGAGCAGTAGGAAAGTGCAAAGTGTTGGTTGCTCTGTCTGCTCCATTGCATAGGCTCTTTCCAGGGGTGTTTGCTAGTGGACCAGTGTCAAACAGCTGGGTAAGCTGGTTGTTCCTGTCTTAGTACAGCTGTTTGAATGGGGAAAAAAGTTCCAAAATGATATTAAAATCTGTCCTGTGACTTGACTCTGATTACCTCCTTATAGGCAGATAACACAGCATACATACAAACTCTGCGTGAGCATTAAAGTGACACACCAGTCGGGCATTCAGGCATCTTTAAAGGAGCTGGAGGGCTTGTGCCAAGTTCCTCATAGCAATGCAGAACATACATGAAACCAGTCATGGAGCTGGAACAGGTGGGGAATGTGGGGGAGGTTATCATTTGTGTAGAAAAGCACAGTGTCTTTTGAAACGTAAGTGCTGACACAACATTTTGATGCCCAAACGTTGAGGGATAGAAATCATCAGTTGTGAAAACAGACTTGTTTATAAGAAAAGAGAGGTTTATGTTTTTGTTTTTTTGTTTTTTTTTTGTAAAAGATACATAAATATTTAATAGCCGAAAATATCGCTAGGTGGTTTTTGCTAAGACTTCTGTTTTGCTGAACCCAGATCTGAACTTTTCACTACTGCTTTCCACAAAGGGTGGTTAAATGGCTCCATTGAATACAAACTCCTGCATTCTTCAGACATAAACAGCAGCTTTTTTTCTGTTGCAAGCGATATGTGGAGCCGTGGTTTTTCATCTCAACTTAAATGCTTAATGCATAATTAAAAAGGTGTTTTTGATTCACTGTTTCGGCTGTGCTACATGGGATATTTGTTGCAGTTGAGCTGTCTCTTTATTTTGATTACAAGTGCGATTCCAGTTTTATGATACAGGCCAAACTTTAACCATGTTTGCTAACCATGCTGTGTAACTGGATCGTGGGTTCATCTGTTTTAATGATTTCAGAAAATACTGTTAGCAAACCAATGAGCTTACAGATGCCTTGAAGGCTTAACTCATCTTCAGTGGTAAACTTATGAGAAAGAACAGAATGAAATAAAGATTAATAAGGGAGGTGATGAAGGAAGAAGGAAGAAAAGCACAATATTTGACGTTCTTCTTTCCTTTTTAGAATTATGTTTAAATAGAAGAATTCATTTTCCCTGTGATTCTGCAGCTGCCTTTGTATGCCTCGTCATATGCACTCCTGGATTGAGTGTGGGGGGCAATGTGGAAGTGAGGGCACCTCTCTTTTTTTTTTTTCCTTTTTGAAATTTTAGGGCTCCGATATCCTCTAGGGAAGGATGTTATCTTTATTCTGCTGTGTATCAGATAGTCTTCCTTACTGGCTATTACAAATAACATCTAATAAATTACAGAAACATCATTCTAAGTATTTACGAAATTCAAGTATTTTTGAGAAAGATTCAGTGTCCTCTGCACAGGTAGGCACATGTAATGCATTTGTGAACCTTTCAGAGTGCAGCAACAGCCTCAGGAGTACTTGTAAAATAGGGGGAAATTAGTATTTCACCATATTGAGAGTAGATATGGAGGAGAATTTGTCAGGAATTACAGATCACTTTGTCCTTTTAAAACTTGGGTCCTCCAAGATGAGGATGCCCTGAATTGTGTTTGGCAATAGATGGGTATTTTGGTAGGGGCGTGTTTTATGCTGTCATCATGACTGATACTGTGTTGCTTTGAATGCTGCTTGCTGTATGCCTATAAAAATGTCTTCTCCTTTCTTCCTTTTCTGTAGCCCACGAGACGATCAGCAAGATTGTCAGCTGTAAGTATCTGTGACAGCCCTTGGTGTATACTTTTCTAGTGCTTTCTCAGCCCCATCAGGTTTGTTACATTTTGCTTGATTCAATTTTAATTCTTGCTGAGAGGTATTTAAGAACTCTACAGCTAAAGATAATTGCATTTTCTTGGGTTTGGGAAGTTAGTCTGATAGAAGATACATTTCCCCACCTCAGTGCAATGCCGTGTGCTACATTCAGTATTGACTCAGTGTCCTTTTGCAGGCTGGTAGTTGTGGAAGTGCAACTTGTCTGTGAAAGAGAAAAGGCTGTCCTTTGAGGGCTTCATTCGCTGCCACTACTAGTATTTGGGTTTAGTTTCTCTTCTCTGTTAGAGCACATCTGATAGGCCTTTTTTAATAGTTACTTCTGATCTCTGTGTTTGTCTCTTCAAATGACCCTCGGTCTGCTTTCAACTCCTAGAGTGAGCTCCTAGGTGTGTGTACAGTGAGGAGGTGCACTAAGGTTTTTCAGCCTTTTTTGAGGTGCACGGTAACGAGTGGGAAGTAAGGGAAGGGGATGTGGGGGGGAAGCTGTGTGGAGCTTGGGTTACTGGCTTCTGGTAACATGTTTAATACATCATGCAACTGAAAATGTCTTTTTAGAAACCTGCTCCACCAAAACCTGAACCCAAGCCAAGGAAAACCACTAAGGTAAATATACTTCAGCTGCCATCCTCGTAGCCAATAATAAGCAAGTACACTCCCTTTTTGCACTGCAAACAGTTGAATTCGCAGAGTATTTGTGAGAGGCATCAGCTCCCCTGCCCTCCTCCCAGTTCTCCCCTCAAAGAAAAAACAAATTAGATCATTCTTTTCTTTCTGTTCCACCCCTTCCTGGCCTCATTACTGACCCAAACAAAACGTCTTGCCTGTTTGATACGCAGACTATGTTAGTTTGTAGTTAATTTCTACTTCAAAAACATTCTTCACCTTTCCTACACCTTTCCTGAAATTTACAGGTTTGGTTTCTACAATAGGATTTGAGATTACTGCATGCCATCCTGTTTCGTTGTCTAGAGGGGCAGTACTTCATTTCATAGTGAGATACTCTTATCTCTTCTTGAAGCCTGGCAATTGCTGAGAATGCACAATTATAATTAAAGGTGAAATTAAATATATTTAAATTGAATGGTTTGGGTTTTCTAGGTCAGTTACAGTCAAATTAAAATCTTATTAGAGTCTGAAATACCTTTCCAGGATTTCAGCATGTGAATCATGTACTTCAGAAACTGTAGATCTATTTGCGCCCAAGGGGAATGCTAAATAAGAACAATTGCTTTATCAGAAAAAAACATACTGCTGGAAACTCAGTCCAGCACTCCTCACGCTTACATTTTTCAAGTCCTTGTATTGGGATCTCAGCTGGGCAAGTATCAGAATATGAAGTCCATGTGTGAAAGTAAAGCTATGACTTTGAACACATTATATATAACTTAGCAACTTAAAATACTAACAATGTCTTGCTGAGTCTGTCATGCTTCTCTCTTAAAAAGAGCCGCTAGGAAAGGAAGGGAATGTGGTAGGTTCTGTATCTTCCAGCGTGTGTTATGAAATGAACATGGTGCAATGAGTCAGGTGAAGCTGCATTGACATCCAAGGCTTATTTCAGGCAACTGGACTCCTTTTCAACATAACTCTAAGTATTTTTTTTTTTTTAGTGCAGCAGTCTGTTTTTTCAAGTTCTGACCAGATCACATTTTAAGGAGTATATTAATCTTGGTCTCCAAAACAAAAAGCAGCAAATGTGTGCTGTGACCCCGCTAATAAACAACTAAAGATAATACAGCTTCAGCATCCCTTTTATTGTTCAAAGCTTGCAAAGTACGGATTTACTAAGTCCTCAGTTCATTCATTTGTAGCTGAAGAGTTAAGATGATACACACCACCAGTAAGCATCTCAGGCATTGCAGCTGCTGTGTAAGATCGAAGCTCAAGAGTGAAAGGAGTAATTCAAGCTCTCCTGTAGCTGGGATTAATGACATCCCTTCCTCCTTGCCCCACTGCTCTGGGGGGACCTCTCTGGAAAGGCTGCAAATGTTCCAATGCAAAGGGAAACTGACCTTAATATCCCCTCTCCCAGCTTCTGTTGCCATTTTGCATGGGGAATTTGGAGCGAATGATGCCATGGAAGATATTCACAGGGTTTATCAGAACTATTTTAGCTGCCAATGAAAAAAAATACACTGCCAAACATGATTTACATTTTTTTTTACATTACTTATGTTTTTATCTTTATCCTATGTTTCTACTGCTCTGAGATCACAAATACAAATACATACAGAAAGCAAGGAATAAAAAAAAGTAGGTTCAACATAGGAACTGTTCAAGAGCATATCTCCAAATGAAACTGTAGATGTTAGGATAGTTCCTTTTGATAAATTCTCTGCTTTGTGTTGCTGCAGATGGAATTTTATCAGTTTGCCTTTCTCATGTGTTGGTTGGTTCTTTCATTGACATGAAATGAACATCACAGATGTTACCAAACTAACAAAAGGACAGCCAACAAAAGTGCTTAATTTTGTTAATCTAATTTATTATTTCATGTTAATCAAAACTGTAGTGCTGCTGCACAAGCAGTGCGGTGTTTGTGCTTGGCTAAATAAGCTTTCCATATATTATAATTGGATTTGTTCATACAGATATTTTAGATACCTCTGGTTTTTAATCAGTGCAACCAAAATAGTTTGAGGGTTTTGTTGTATCCCAGTGAATTAAGAGAAACAAAAAAGAAGTAAATTTCCTAGAAATTTAGGGAGTCTGGTTAACTTTGGATGTAAATTTTTCAGGTGGTGTTTAGCTGTTTTCTGTTTCAGTCCAGCACAAGCAGCTTGCTAGAATTTGCTTCGTACTTCATATGAAGGATTTTTGATAAAGATGTAGAGTTGTGGCTATTCATGCAACATCTGTGCCCATGTTTTTAATCTTCTGTCAGAAGGAACCTGGAACAAAGGCCAACAAAGGTGCTAAAGGGAAGAAGGATGAAAAGCAAGAAGCTGCAAAGGAAGGTACTACACCATCTGAAAATGGTGAAAATAAAGCTGAAGAGGTACTTTCCACACATACCTCCTGCTGATTGAATCAGTGCTTTTTTAATTATTCAGCCTTTCAGACATTGATAGCATGTTCATAATGTTTCTTTTTATTGCCCATAATGTTATTGCAGATTCGCATCTCTCGCTCAACTGTTAGTGTTTCAACATCCAGAGGTGCCCCACCCAGCACACTGTCAGTAAAAGGGCAGATTGAAACAGTGAAAGTTAAGGGTACGGTAGAGCATTCTGCATGTGTGCAGTGAATAGAAACAGGTAGTGGTGTGGTGCTTTTCAGTATGAACAATGGAGGCTGACAGGTAAGGCTTGTATTGCTTTTGAAAAGCTGGGACCAATGGATTAAGAGAAGTGTGTGACTGTACCTGTTTTGTTTGTGTGAATGTAATATCGACATAGGGTTGAAATTGAGCTGTTTAAAAATAAGAAATGGAAGGAGTAAGAGTAGGGTGGGTATTCATACGTATATAACAGCAATTTACTATAGTAATTAATTTTTCTTTCTTCTCCACAGGCTCAGAAAACTGAATCTGTAGGTGACAAGAAGGAATGAAATATCATGAAAATTTTGGGTTGATTTTATGTACCTCTTGGACAACTTTTAAAAGATATTTTTATCAAGTATTTTGTAAATGCTAATTTTTTTAGGACTATGATAGTTGACATATTAAACTGTATATGAACATTTCCCTTCTCATAACAGTGCTTTTAGAAATTCCCATTGTTGCCAAGTAATATAAATATCAACTTAATATTGCAAGGTATGTGTAAAATTGGATCAGCATTCCATACACTTGCTTTAAGAAATTAAGTCTTGTGCATATGGTGATGTTTTTACTGTGCGTATTTGAATTTTTCATGCAGTTTTTCTAGAGCAATAATCAGTGGTGCTTTTGTACTTAGGGTTTATGTGATTTTAATGAAACATGGATAGATGTGGCCACCTGCTGACTATTTTGGGTTCTTTTAATGGATTAAAATAAAAGGTCTCCTTGCCTGCAAAACTACAGCCTCCTAATGTTTTCTCTAAATCTGAGGAATGCCTTACTCATATTTTCAGCTGTTACAAGGAAGACAAAATGATATAGCAACGATAGTTTTGCATGCGGTCTGTTTGGATTTTCTTTTTTGATGGTGTCTGATGAAAAAAAAATACCCACACAGGAGTAGCAGGTTGGGATTTTCAGTGGCCCGCAACCTAAGCGACTTTATAGGTACATTCTTCAGATACTCTGTCATAGGGTGAGTAGAGCTGACATACTCTATCAGGATATCATGTCTGTAATGAAGTATCAACAGAGAATGAATTGCTCGATTGCTACAGACATGCAGTAACTGCTAAAACCAGCTTTGTTTCTCCCTCTGCTCCCTTTTCATTAACTAGAGAAGACTTGCATCATATTCTCTGGCAACACTTCTTTCTACCTGCAGTCTCAAATTTAATATAAACAAGTAATTGCTGTTCTGCTTCAGCTGAGGACAGTTGTTAATACATTGAAATCGCTGTTAAACAGCGCTATATATTTGTTACCTGGTAGAAATGGAACAATGAAAGTTATTTTTGAGGTGATTGTGGTGATGTGGTGGAGTAGCTAATGATTTTTTAGTATCCATGTTTCAACTCTGCAGCTCATTATAAGCGCCTTTTATAATTTTTCTCCTTCTCTTTTCTCTAGGGGCCCTGGTATTTCTATTGTTACTTCTGGGATGGGAGGGGTGAGAGAAAAAGATGTTCCCTGTTCTTCAGTAGTATTGATTTGTATTGCTCAAGTGGTGGCCATTATGTCTGAGGATACTTCTTGCTTGTTTAAGTCAATAAATGAATGACTGTTGCTTGACCTAGTGTTCTATTTATTCTTTGGGAAGAAATCTCCGGTTGCCTTTTTTTAAAACAAACATACAAAAAACCTAAGCCTGTCTATCATTTTAAAAAAGTTACAAGCTAAGAGTGAATACAAAAACAAATAACATTGCTATATGCTAGCTAGAGTAGTAGTTAAGATTGGTATCGAGATAAGCACTGCTGCTGCTCTTGTGCTGTGCTAGGCTTGCTAACGCCAAATAAAAGGAGTCTGTTTGCTGCATTGTGGTCTTAGTTTTGGAAAAAAAATGGAAATAAGGAAGGTAGAGGGCTGTAACAAAATTTGTAGCCTAATCAGAAGGAAAGTCAATATCTTTTTTCACTGATATGTACTGAGTAATCCTGCACAGTACTTCTCATTTGGTTTCTGATCGTCCCTGTTGAAAAGTCTGTTAACTTAGACACTATGACCTTGGGAATTTTCGTCTGAACTTTTTCTCATAATCATCAAGGTGCTTTTTATAAGCATTTGCCAATTTATGGGTTTATCATTCCTGGGGATTGGTTTTGTGACGTTAGACCAGTTTCTGTGGAGAACTAAGGGATCAGTTGCTTAATCTTACCTAGCCAGGTGGAGTTGTTGAAATGACCCTTCACAGCAGTGATGTAACATCATAAGACACTGACACATCTGGACAGGCTTCTTCTGGGGGAGCTTCTTTGACTAAATCTCTGTCAGACAGAAGTTGGTCCTTAAATTAATTGGATGATATTCAACATGTATCAATTCTGGCACAAAATTCATGTCAGCTTGACCAGATTAGTAGATTCAGTTCAGTGCTAGAGTTCTGTTGGAAGCATTTAACAATAGAAAATCCACTTAGATGAAGTTTAATGAAGCACACTATCCTGCTGATTCAATTAATATTTCTAATTTTTCAGAAGTGCTGTGTAAATGTGATGCTCTGCATTTTTTTCATTTATTTGTCAAGTTCTCAGAGATGCAGGAAAATTTTCAAAGCACTGTATCAAGTTGTAAAACACTTTTTTTTTTTTTTTTTTTTTTTTTGAAAGCATCTTCAAACATATGTGGCTAGGGTGTTTTTGTGGGCAGCTGGTGATCCTCAGAGCACCTTCAGGAAGTATGTAAGCGTTTTAGTTTTGAAGTGTTTCATGAAAGGGCCAGATGCTGCAGCTTAGCCTTGAAGAAACTTGCATCATCAGTATTTAATGATTGGCTGCTTCACGCTTGTACACAAGATTTGGAAGAATCCCTGAGTATTTGGCCTTCCTGGGAAGTAATGGATGGGTAGTTCAGGGTACATACAACAATTTTATGTATTTATTTATTGGGAAGGATGGACTATTCTCAAGTTTAGAGAAGGCAGGCCCATGAGAAACAAGACTCAGTGAATGATCTGAAAATGTCACTCTTTTGTAGTCAAAGGCCCACCTTTATATGATTTTTCTTGGTTGTTACTTTCTGCTTTTTCCATGTCCTTGAGTGAACTTGAGCTTGCATATGTCAGCCAAAGGATGCTCTTGATACTTTGACTCTGAAGTGGCAAATGCAGCTTCTTCCAAGTGGAGAACTGCAGATGAGACATAAGTCTTTATGGGGGTGCTAATGGAAAATGAATGCTTATACTAAACAACAGTGAAAAGTAAGTTGTTCTGCTATGTTTTGTCCAATTCCCAACACTTTGGAAGTTATTTGGTTTGTTCATTTAAAAAAAAAAAAATAGGCAAAGGGAGAAAGAATAGCAAGAAAATTAGTTTGTTTATTAGGGAACTTAAGGGATGTGTCAGTTCCCTTATTAGAACAAACAGCAAAATACACGTATGTAAGAAAGTTTTAATGGAATAGGAAAATAATATGTGGTTTGGGTTTTTTTGGTGCACTTTCTTAAGGAGAGTCAAGGAAGAGTGGGAAGGGAGAGCACGGTTTGAAATTAAACCACTGTTACCATACTGAAGTGTGCATCATGTTATTAAACCTCAACAGCCACAGTATTAATTACATTTCTAATACAATTATACAGAAATTTATGTAAGCCGAAGGAGATAATACAACTGAGAAACAAGTGACTATTCTGTATGCTGTAAAGATAAGGTGGCGTCAAATGAGAAAGGAAAATAATCTGAGATGTGAAGGAGCGTGTGGCTCCCCTGAATAAATTGCTTTTGACCTGAAACCCTCGTGGGATCTGTATTTTCACTTGGGTCATTGCATGTGGAACGCTGCTGGGCAGCTGATTGGTATCTGATTTTAAGCAACACCTTGGCCCACTATCTTAATTTATATTAAATGAGTCAGTAAACTCATACATTTGAATCAAAGTGTAAAAAGATAGCAGAGACTGTCTGTAAACAAGTTCAGTAGCCAGAACTCTGTCATCCTCCTAATTTAAGGACTATGGTTCTCTATCTGTAGGAAAACTAGAGCAATACTCCTACCGCTGGTTAAATTATCACAAACGGGATGGTCAGGAGCACCATTCAAATGTTTGGTGCGATGATTGTTGTAAAGGCAAGAATTTTCTACTGCTGTTCTCTGTAATAAGCAGACTTTTTGCTTTATTCACAAACTTTGAACTCACTGCAAAGCTGCTATTTACCTAGATTATGACCCACCGATTGCCTTCTGTAATAACCAATTCTGGATTTACAATAAATCAAAATAATTATAGCTTTTCTACAGAAAATGGACAGAAGGAGAAATAAACTGTTCTGACATATTACTCCCTTTGTGATGAACCATAGTATTAGCAACAAAGTAGTGCGTATGTAAGAAGCAGAGACTGACGAGTGTAGCAAAATGCTGTTTTCTTGTCAGCACCTTCAAAGAGAGCGATAATACGTTCTTGTGCAAAATGACTTCACTAACACTACGTTGCAAATCTGTCTATTGATACTAATTAGTCGTTTTTCCCCCCTAAATGCGAATAGAAAAGAGTGGTTTAATACCTTTTAGGGGGATAAAGCTAGTAATTTAAATTCCTGCTTAAACAAGGAATTGAGTGCATGGGCCCACTGTGCTTAATTTCAGCACTGGCGTAGCGTAACTTGTAGGAATTGTTTTATCACTGCTTTGACTCCCGTTCAGAGACAGATTTCAGACTTGGGGGTTATAAAAACGAACTTATGTTAGGAGGTTTCAGGTACTGTGCTGCCTGATTACGAGCCTTCCTCTAATAACGAACGATTTAATGCCAAGTGATAGAACTTGGAGACAACGCAGAGGCTGGAAGCAATGACCTTGTCAGAGTCTTCAGTCCATCCTCAAAATCAGCATGAAATGCTACTGTAGTTCCTCCCAAAGCAAAGGTTTTAGAACAAGAACTTTTACCTTATCTAGGGCAGCTGGAAGGCCATTCTAAGCTCTTAATAGCATCAGAATAAAATCTGGCAATGATCTAATGTCTTAAAAACAAACCAACCCCCTTCTAATTTCTGATAATATTCTGTAATGGCAGAAGACCCGAGCTCTTACAACAAGATGAAGGGATTGATTGCCACTCCAGATTAAGGAACAGATGTAAATACGTCAGTTGCATCTACAGTAACTGACAAGAAGAGAGAAGCCATGGGTCTGGAGATATTTTTGTGATTGCTTACAGTCACTCCAAAGCCGGCTGCCTATCTGGCCCCAGAGGGAGGAGTGCTGCTGCTGTGGCAACAGGAGGCAGCTGGGGGATGTCCCAGGACGAGGCTGGAAGAAAGCTCCCGCACAGCAGCACATGGACAAGAAGATGCGTGAATACTCCAAAAGCAGCCTTAGTCCGTGGAAGGCAAGCCAGGGAAAGGAGAAAAAGGTAAGAGATGGAAAAAGTCTCAACCCTGTTACCTGGGCAGGTAGGGGTGGAGGAAGAGACCTCGTGCAACACAAGGGAAACTGATTTTTCTAGGAGTAGGTACAAGAGCAAAACCCTGCAAAATTCTCTGCACATGCAAGCAAGCCATGAGCATCGCCAAGTCTGTTTCCCCCTTAAGCCTTGTATCAACAATTCAGTTACCGAGTCTACTTCATTTTTTTCCTCCCCTCTGGGATATATTTCTGGTAAATCTTGTAACTGTATTTATTTCCTTGAGGGCAATAGAGAAATCAAGCTGCCGTGTACTTCATTGCAATTAACTATCATTTGTGCATCGGTGCCAAATTCCCACCTTGAGGATAACTACTCGGTGATGAGCTTCCAGAGCCTTTCAGGAAGCTTTGCCTGCTTTGCCAGCCAAGGGAGCTCGGATGGGAAGGTTTTGACCTATAGGGCAATTCCGAGTCTGGAACCTGTTAATGAAGTCTTCCATGCCATATTTCAGAGTTTTATAAATTTATTCAGTTTTTAAATGTCGTGGTCTCCCCACTCTCTCTCCTCAGCTGGCTCCATTTGGAGCGCTGCTCTAGGACCTCATTACCCTGATCATTAGCAGCTCCCTGCTCAGGGACACGATTTTCCTTTGTTCGTTGTCCCTGCTAGCACGTGAGCCTCGAGCCAAGCACAGCGTTTGTGGTGACAGGTCGCAGTGAACTCGGCCTCCCAAAGCCAGTAGCAGGGAATCCTCCGGGATGTGGGAGCTGTCACCTCTCTGGCAGTAGAGCTGGCGCTAGGACTGTGGGAAACGTATGAAATTTAGGAGCTGCAAGCTCCAGTTACAGCAGCAGTTGTATATACGTTTGTAAAAGCATCCCAAAGGCCAGGTAAAATGAAACCGTATTTCCAAGTAGATGTCACCCTCAGTGATGAAACTGCAAGAATTTAAGGAGGATCGCTGCCACACGAGTCGTAAGTAACTGATGTTGGGAGACTTTTCTTTGCCTTTCTGTGGCTCTGTCAAGCCCCTGTCCGACTCACATGTTTGCAGGGGTGTCTGAATAATTTTTGAGATGCTGGGTCTGTTGAGTGAAAACAGTGATCGTGCTCCTCACCTGGTGAACGCAGCAGCCAGCAGGGAGTCCTGTGTGACCCGGTTTGCCTTTTCAGGACGGGCTGGTGCTTTTGGGCTATAGGCCCTGAAGCGCCTGCAGTACAAGTCCTGCATTTACAGAAAATCCAGTGGCTGACTCGATTTGTCACTAAAAACAAGAGCCTCGTTTTATATCAGCAAACATGGAAGACACTGCCTGTCCCCTTTATTTCATAAAGCAATTAGACAATGGTGCATTTGATACCATATAGCTCCTTACAACAATGCATCCTCATGTGTAGCAGTCTGATACTTTCTAAGTTATTGTTGGGCCACGAAGGGCTCTGTTATCTGAAGGGCTTTCAAAACTGGGTGGATTTTTTCCTGCTCCGAAGGCCAGATAACACAAGGCAGCAAGAAGCCCTCAGCCCAAATCCCATTTAAGGATTCTTTTCAGTGCTCTTCATGCACTAACTAGCCTTCCTGTTCCTCGTACGGCCCGGCCAAGTGTTTGATCACCGCAGCATCATCTCCTTTGCAATGTGCCTCAAGCACTTTAAATAGACTCATTGCAAAGGACTGCAACCAGCTGCTTGCTGCCTCTAACCATAGGGAGTCAGCAGTTCAGAGCAGTGTGGAAGTTTGAGGCACACCGTGAATCTCCCTGATGGCCGCTAATTTATGTTTACCTCCATCTAATGTTAAATTGTTTTCTCCCAATTTTTCAGCAGCTTTACACTTTCTATTTTCCAGGTTTCTGTTTTCCACATCAACTCTTCCTTCAGTGGTCTTTCATGTAGTCCTGAGAAGCTTCTGCAGTCAATTATTTGAATCTCGGCTGCCCTGCATCTGAAGTTTTCATCAGCCGTAAGAACCAGGAAAATGCAAGCTACGATGGGCTCTCCAATATCAGTGTTCTGTAAGCTTAAGGTCCCTGCACCCGAATTCTCATCAATATTTACAGACCCAGACCAAAGGATATAGCAATATTTTGATGTATATCATATGCCACATAGTTACCGTATGGTGTGATACGTATAAGAACTTATCGTTATTTCGACTAAATCATGGGCTGGTCAAAGGAAAAAAAAAAAGACAAAAGCACAAAATTCAAGTGGTCACTGTATTTAAAACAAAAACGACAACAAAAAAGCATTTCATAGCTTTGTCGTTATTTGCTGGACAAAAGGAAGGATTGAATAATTCAGACGCTGTGCAAAAATGTTCCGAGATGTATTAGGGTTTTGTTAGCAACTGGGTAGGATTTAGCTCAGCCTCAAACTTCTGAACAAAGGCCATTTGTATTGGACACGTTCCATATTTTACATGCTACAGTCACGTACAGTCTACATACTAAAATCTGATTATTTATTTTTTAAGAAGCGAAGCCCAATGGCGGTCTTTGGCGCTGTGTTTGTCACAGTTTCACGAAGCTAGCAAACCAAAGGGTGCCAGGGCTAGACACTCGAACCCAGCTGCTTACCCTGTTGAAGTGTCAGCACAGCCCCTGCATTGGGTCCAGGCCAACCAGCTTTCTCCCGAGCAACCCTTGGCATGGTTCAAGGTTTAGCTCAGCCCAAATTTTAACCACCCGAGCAGGACAGCTGCATCCGCATTGTCAAGAGTTTAATAAAATGAGTCTGGCCAGGGCAAAGCAGTTAGCCTCAGGAAGGGTGTGAGCACCAGTACAAATCGGTTTACTAGCACTGGTAAAATTCAGAGCTGAGAAATATAGCAACAAGTGCTCCTTACCTTCTGCACGCTGGAATTCAAAGTGGTATTTTGTGTAACTATGCCGTGACCTGCCCTCCTGCAGAGAGGCCTGTGCTGTCAGAAACACCCAGCATTAAATGGCCAGAGCATACTTGGTCTGAGAAGGTCTTGGATGCACTGAGTGTGGTCTACCATAACGGGCTGAAGGATTTTCTTATTTCGCTTGGGTAGTATTTGGTTTCGATTTAAAGATCCAAAGAAAGAAAGGGGGGGTTAGGACTTCTGATTCGGTTAGTTTTCTTTCCAACACAAGGACTTTAACTGAGATAAACAGAGCTGAGGCATTGCCCCATTACTAGAATTTAAGAGTTGTGTTGTGGGGTTTCAATGTGTGTTAGTTTTTTTTTTTTTGTTTGCTTGGTTATTTTAAATAGGATTAGGTGCATGAATACGTCTTCCTGTTTTGGTTTGTTTTTAAGAATGTATACTTTGAAAATGAATTTAAGTAACAACTTAAACAGCACCGGTACTCGGGTCTGTGCACTCAAACCCAGCTGCCTATACTGTTAAAATTGCCAGTAACTGTTATCCGGAGTCTGAGGAAAAAGGCATATATTCTGCTGGGTTTTAAGAACTGACTGTAATGTTTAACTTTCAGTGACCAGGAACATCAATCCTGGAACTTCAGTGAGAGCCTCTGTGATGTTAAGTTTCTGACTCTGAACTTTGGCATAAATCAATTTTTCAAGTCAGGCATTTACCTGAAGGCTGGAAAGCTGACACTGTTTGTTTTCAGCGTTCTAAGGGAATGCCCTTTAAAAAAAAAAAAAAAATCCCTATTTTTTTCCATTTTTAAAATAGTTTTACATCCTGTTCAGGAGTTTGTTACAGCGCAGGTGTCTTCCCCCTGACTTCTGCTGATTCATCAGCTGCTCTCTGTCTCTGTGTTCCTTGTTCATCCCTCAAACACAGTGAAACCAAAACTCAGAAACAGCCAGCTGGCAGGCTCGCCAGGAAATATTTTTGGTAGTTTATTAGGCAACTCTCTTTTCTGTTTTGTGCAAAACAAATTTTCCAGAGTTCTCTGAATTTTAACCATGTGTTGAAATGTAAGGTTTAATCTGAGACATAAAGATCAAGTTCTGATGAAATTTTGATCAACAGGATCCAGGTGATCCCTCCTTTAAAATGTCAGTATGCTATTTTCAGTGTTACTTAGATTTCAAGTAATTCCTCCTGCAGCTTGTTCTTCTCAAACCCTACTGATTTTTATGAATTGTATCAGATTACATAGGAGAATTTATCTTTCCTGTTTTTATTTCTCAGCTTGCGGGAATTCGATGTTTTACCTTATTGCTCAGATCTAGAGGAAAATAAGCTGTAAAAACCACAGCTTTCATTTCTTATAAATGTCTAGCAGATAAAGCTTAAAACATGATCCAGCTGTTTTATAAGACCGAGCATACCTGGCATGCAAACAAAAAGAAACCCGGTATAAAAATAAGGTAAGGATTTTGGAGTGTCCCAGCTCCTCAAACGCTGAGATGCTGGGTTAGCATTCCTGGTGTTTTAACTCGGTAGTTCAAACTTCAGCTGTATTTAGGTGGAAGGTTAAACGTGCAGTCATTTCTCCTCAAAAGCACTTTCAAACATATATACAAAAACCTTATGGACTAAGTAAATGTATTTTTATTATGGCCAGAGTAATGAACTCCCAAACTGGAACTGTGTTAAAGACAAATACCTGGGCGTTTCTTTAAATGCTCGATCCAGTCATCGTGAAACATCTCGTTTCTTTATGCGAGTTGACTGAGTTTTAGTGTTATTCAGTGCTTTGCTTACAAGGGCCTGCTGAGAGGCAATTAGTACTAGTGAAACTTGATGCTGAAAGATCAAGTTCAATTCCTTGTTTTATTTGATCTCGGAAGCCTGAGCTTTAACAGAATGCGCCCATGCAGAAACGAGCGGCGTGCTCGTGTTCTAGATCTTGCTTCAGGAACACCTACCCTAGCAGGGTAGCTGTAATAAGCTAACCCAAAGCTGGGTGAGAGCATGTACAGCAGTTAACTACGAAATAATTTGGTGATACAAAATGTAGATGCTTAATTTTCCACCAGTAAGAGTTTCTGGATATCTGTAGAATTCTGAGGGTCCCCAACGCTGCCTGTTAACACTCAGGATCCAGGCATCTTCTGCTCGCCTTGCTTGCAAGTGCCCCTCGTTAAACATTTCCAGAGCCCATTTACCAACCTGGCCCCCAACCACAATGGTAGCCCTGCCTTTTATCCAGCAGTGTTGTAGTTTTCACCCACTTGGGTGCTTGGGAAATCCAAGTTCAGTTCCAATTCTTCCTCCGGGAAGCAAACACGGTAAGCACTTTGTACCTCCAGAGAGAACGAGCCAGCCATCCGGGCAGACACCTTTGAAAGAGATTTCTTCTTGGCCTGCACTTAATGAGCCTCTCCACTTTACATGGAAAAACTCAAGATTAGTTGAGCTAGAATGAGCACAATCTTTTAGTTTTGTGGTAGGTCCTTACCTGGAAAAAAGGGAATGTGCCAATCTCCATCTTTAATTTTTATTGGGTTTAACACAAGGAAGCAAACAAAAAAATCAGCATCGTGTAATGCAAGGGTAATCGTAATTCCTGTCTCTTGTACTTTAATATCGGTAAAATCAAGAGATGGAAGCAATGATTTTACAGCTGCAGCTATCTTACACAATTTATATCTGTTACTAAACCGTGCCTACCTGGCACACCAGAACCCTTTTGCAGATTATCTAGGCAAACTGAAAAATTAAAAGTAATCATTTCAAGGCATCACTTGGATGCTAGAGAGGAAAACAAAATATTAAGAAATCTGGATCTGCAGCCCAGGATTTTCTCAGAAGACTGAACAGTAAATGGAGATCAGAACCTCAGTGATGTGTATTTCATGGGTGATTGACAAATCACATATGCTATGCAAAGGAGGCACTGTCAGCCAAATGGTTCGATGCTAACAGCACTAAAATCTTTACTGTAAGTGCAAATATTGGTACTCCTTGCATTGCATCATTGCTGTTTTGGGGAAAGCAGATATTTCTGCTACATAGAAATAAAAATACATGACAGCTCTAAGCGAAATCAAACCACATTTGAAGGAAACACTTGGGAGAAACGAGGCATTGTCTTAAAGCTCGCAACAGGGCAGTGCGGTAGCGGATCAGCCTAATGATCCTTCCATTCTGCACTTGTTCTCTCACTGGATTGCCCACAGAAGTGTCAGTTCTTTCTTCTGAAGACTGCTAAAAGCTTTGCCTTGGTGGTTCTGAGGCAAAACGAAGCTAAGATGGCTATATTTTGTGATGGGGGGAAAACATCATTTTTAATTTGAAATCTTTCAACGACTTCAGTTCTTGCACTACGTCCTACAGTTTACTGAAGATTCTTCTTTATCTTCTCTGAAACAGATATTTTGTGTGACTTTTTTTTTTATCTTACCTTCTTCAAATGCTTTATTCCATTTCCTTGGTCTTTAATTCTATCCTTAAAATAATATTTTTTCTTGGTCTTACCTATTTTCGTCATGTATCTCTGAATTCTAATTCTTTTGAGATAAGGTGAAAGACTCAGCATGATATTCCAACGTAAGATAGATCACTGGATTGTTTCACTGTTTTCATATTAAGAGTTCTAGAAAAAAAAATCACATTCTTGATGGTGAGTACATAACTAGAATGGTCTTTTTTAAAGTTAAAGCTAGGTATTGAATTTAGCTTGCTTGCTTTTATTTCTTTAGGAGCCCATAAGGAGCATAACTGACTTCCATTATTTCTTCTGATGGATTATTTTGAATGTATCATCGTGAAATTTTACCTACAATGTTCTTCTACTCTTCTCTGGGTAGATCTCTGATCTTTCTCCTGGTTTTATCTAAACTGCATACAGTGAGTATCTGTAAACGCTGAAATATGTTCCCTTCAGCATTTCCTGTAATTATATCAGACTATATCTCAGATAAAAGTATGACAGCATTTCTCAAGTTATTACTTTGATGTAAATTGTAGTAGTCCGCTGCATGAACTTCAGGGGAATTCCAAGCCTATACCAAATCTACTGCTACCAGCCTCACACTGAAGATTCAGACAGATAACCCCTCATCTGCATTTTAAAAAGTTGTAATGCTTCTACAAGACTACTACAATAATTTAAAACATCAGATCCAACCCCCTAATCGTGAATGGCCCTGAAATTTGGTTGAACGGAAATCTAGATTTTCATTTGGAGAAACAGGAAGATAAACAGTCATTTACAGACACCATTAAAATGTGTCTGAATACGCTTTACAATTTGTGAACATTAAACAAAAGTCACTTAGGCTTAAAATAAGCCCTCTGAGGTTTACAACTCTAAAATGAAACCAGTGAAGCAAACCATTGATACATCTTAACTCTTCTGCTCAGTGGAAAGTGCCTTGATGTACTGGAGTGCCTTACTAGAAAGAATAGTAACAAAGTTTTGAAAGTTTTGTAGAAGTAATGGCGACAGAAAATGCCTGCCGGTATAGAAAGCAACATAGTAAACGTTTTCCTGCTCCTATATACATTTTGCACTACCCTTCCTCTAAAATAGACCCTGCATGTTATTTTTTTGCTTAAGAACCAAACAAAAACAAGCTCTAGAATCGTGAGAAAACCTGAAAGGCGTCAAAATGAACGTGGAACCAAATGTGGCAAATACCCCAAATTCTCTGTGAAGAACAGCCTAACAGCACACAGTTAAGTACAGCAGTTTAATCTTTTTCTTAAAATTCTCTGGGTAATTAGGAAATGTAGTCAGCGTAGAAAGCTGTACTGTCAAAGTGATTTGGTTACTGTAATTGAAGTTCATTTACAACATACAGGGGCAAAAATTAAATTACTTTAAAAAAAAAAAAAAAGGGAAACAAACCAGTAGAAGTCTTTTATTCAGTAGGAGTTACATAGGTCTAATTCTTATTTTCTGTTTATAAGGGGAATTTTTCATGTTCATTCAAATATTTAATAGTGAAACTGAAAGGATGTTGTAGTTAGTGCAGCCTACATGTATTTGGATAACAGCAGACTAGAGGATGACTTTCAACCACTCATTTTCCGCTCAAAATATAAATGAGGCATAGATCTGGTTTCAGATTCTTGTTGGGAGATTCAAGGTTTATTATTAATTTTTATACAAAAATGAATGATGTTTTCATAAGTGACTGGACTTTTCTACCTGCAGAAGAGAAGAATACTTAGAAATACGTTTGTTAGGGGTGAACTGATTTGTGTGCCTTTATAAAACATTAATATGTCAATGATGGTGTTAATTTGGGTAACAGATCTCTAATGCCACGCTACTGTTCACCATCATGGAAAAGAAAGCAAAAGGTGAAATGGTGTATTTTGGATTGAGTGGGAAGACATCCATGTTCAGTGGTAATGGTGCGCTAGAGAAAGGAAATAAAGGTCAAGAATGGAAGCATACACTTCAGTATTTAGGATATGGACCAGGGAGAATGCATGTTGGTTACACCATCCGTAAGGAGCTCTCCAGTTGAACGTTCCTCTATGTTACCGATGTAGAGTGCAGAAAGGATCTTTTAGGCGTGAAGCATAAGCAAGTGGGTGTTTAAGACCATTTTGGTGTGAAGCTATTTAGCTAAATTGTAGGTTATTGTTTAAAGCTGCAGAAGGAATTTACTTGGGGTAGTATTGTATTTTGACACGTTTGGTTCCTTACGCGGATATGTATTATACAAAATAACAACAGTAAAAAAAAAAAAAAAAAAAAAAAAAAAACAACTTGGCTGGCTCCATAATAACATCACTCTTCTCACCCTTGACAAATTAATGGTTGGTTTCAAGAGTAAGAACCAACAGTCAGAAAAAGAGGAGCAACTGGTGGTGATAATTCCCTTTTGAGGGGGGAAAAATGAAAAAAAAATCAACCAAGAAAGCTTAGTGAATGCTTTATGTTGCTCACACAACCTACCCCCGCTCCCCCAATATTGTGATTCAAGTATTTAGCTACATTGTCCGGCTTGGCAATTTACAAGCCATAAATACTTTCCTTTGTCTATAAAGAAAAGACCAGATTTCATGAGAAACAGAAAGCATTTTCATATCAAACTGCAGCCAACATGTAATGCATTTTCTGGTTGCAAGATTGCTAAACTACACTGATAACTGATATAAAGTATAACGAAGGAAGAATACAAATTAAAAACAAACAAAAAATTACCAAGACACACAAATCGAGAAGAAATCAAAGATACTACATTTTTATTTACCAAACATAGGCAGTAATCCAAGAGCATTCTCCCGAACATATCTATATTTGGATACTTTTAGTGCCAAACACGTTCTGAAAAAAAAAAAAAAAAAAAGGAAAAAAAAAGCCAACATAGCTAGGAAAAATTTTAAAAAGTCTTTGCATCAGTCCATAACTAAGTTTTCAGCTTTATTAAAAGCAAAATCTAGTAAACTTTATTATTTTTTTAAATTATTTTAGTGAACATGTATGTATATTCAAATTGGAAAGCCACAAAAATATAATGGGACATTTAACATCAGCAAAAAGAATGTGCAATAATATCAGATGTTAAAAGAATCAAATTATCAGATTAAAAAAATCTGAGATTTTCCTTTTTGTTCTAACAATTGTTATATCTGAAGAAGGAAAGTAATTCCACTTTTTTTTTTTTATGCCAATTTTTACAGAGTGAAAACATCTCTTAAAAAACATTAAATTTCAGTGACAGAGTAGAAGAGATGTATTTTTACTTAAGGATAATGTAAGGTGACAAGATCACTCGAAAGGAAGGGAATTATTTGAAAGCCCTACACTCAAGATTGTAAAAATTCAGAGATGAGGGTATTTTTCTCCACTAGTGTATGTAACAAAAACATCCTCAATTGAATTGCATCAGGGAAAAAAAAAAAAAGCAACAAAAAAACGCCCTGTTAATCTCTGAAAAAAAATTAACGGAATATTTATTACTGCTGCAGGAATTGTTAAAACTCTAACATGCATCACCAAACAATAATAATGCTGCATCTTCTCTTGTGGCCATTGTGACTTCCGTGTTAAGCCACATATAAACAACATCAACAAAATCAGATTTTATCTGTAAGGAGAAGAGGAATGTATGTTTGTAAAAGCTGCTCATTAATTAGTATTTGTAGCACTGCTGTGGTCGGGCTTGAGTCGGGGACTGGGATTCCATTTTGCTAGGTGCTCTAAAAAAAATTAAATGAAAGACACAATCCTTATTTTAGTCTCAAAACACACGAACATTTTGATTCTGTGGGCTGTATTTTAATCTGCATCAGGAAAAGTTACAAGCTGCCAAAGGAACGGGGAAGTTCGATATATTTAGGGCAGTTTTCCTCTACTTTCAGACTCGTCGACCGTTAAAAATTCTCAATTCCTTGGTTTATAGGTTTAGTGATGTCATATTTAAGTATACGTTCTTATATGTAAACACCAGGGGAAATTAAAATGTTAATCACATTATTCGTGTAGCCCTTTGTTGTGAGAACCACCTACGAGGTATTACGATACATATTCCACATAGCTAAGAAAGAGACTCCAGTCGCTTTATTTTTTTTTAATCTTTATTAGGCGGTAAATGATTTCATTGCCATTTCACTTATTTCAAGTGTTTGTCTGCGGTAAAGCCGAGGCAGAGCATGGTTATTGTTGCAAAAGCCGGGGAAAGGGAGACACCCAGACATTTTGTAATTTAAAAGCGAGGGAAGCTGGAGATGAACCCATCGGGCACAGCACATCGGGTGCTGCTGCTTCAGGGAGATCTGCGCCGGGGAGCGCTTCTACCCTCGATTATAGACCGCGCTAGATTAGGATTTTAAGGTTTGGGTTTTTTTTTTTAGGGTATTTGATGATTGTACGCCAAAAGGCACGGGAGCTGGGCTCCTGCTGTATAAACCCAGTTGTTAATCCCTCTTTGTGAGGTGACTGGGAAGAAGCGAGGGAAAGCGGCGAGGTTTTAGCTCCTCTCCCTGCCCTCCTCTGTCCGCGCAGGGAGGCAGAGGGGCGGCTGCGGCCAGCTGGGTGCCCAGCACAAAGCTGCGGGCCCAGAAAACACGGATTCAACCCGATTTGGCCCCAAATTACAGCGGGGAGGCCCGAGGGCTCGTTGCGCCCGCTCTATGTCTGCCTGGTTCCCGTGCCACCTCAGGCTCTCCTGGCCCGGCCGGTTACCCTCCCTACCAGCCCCCTGTGTGAAAGCCGGACACGTTTTTTTGCTAAAATCGCCGCTTTTTGCCCCGAAAGCCGCTCCTCCTCGCAAGGCCGCGGCTCGACCCGAGAGCGCCCGGGCTCGCGGCGAGCCATGAGGCGAGCGGCCCGCCGCGCTCCTCACCCCCTATTTTTACAGATTTTCCCCCATTTTCACCTAACCAGCAGCGGGCTGCGCTTTGTTTCCCCCTTCCCGGGCCCGAAGGGGCTCTCAGCACGCCCGGGGGCCGCGTTTTGGGGCCCCCCCGGGGCCAGCCCCGCGTTACCTCCGCTGGTCCGGCGGCTCCGCTCCCGGGCGAGGCGAGGACAGCGAGCAGCGCCCTGAGGAGGAGGAGGAGGAAGATGAGGAGGAAGATGAGGATGAGGAGGATGAAGATGAGGAAGGAGGAGGATGAGGAGGATGAGCTCAACCTAGAGGCGCCCCCGTGGCAGGAACCTGGCGCCCACACACGAGGCTGGGAGGGTGGGGGGGGGGTGTTTTTTTGTTGTTGTTTTGGGTTTTTTTAATGTTTTTTTCTCTTTTTTTTGTCCTAAAACCAACACGCCTGACTTATGCGCGGGCGCCGGGGGGCACCGGAGCCCTCCCCCCTCCCCCTCGGGTGGGGGGGCGCTGCCTGAGGCAGGGGGGAGGGAGGAAGAGGAGGAGGTGGAGGAAGAGGAGGAGGAGGAGGAGGGCCGGCCTTCAGCCCGCCTCCCCAGCGGGGCCGCGCTCCCCGGGGGCATTTTGGCTTCGCTCGCTTCCCGTGGCTGCGCCACCGCGGCTCGGCAGCCTCCAGCCTCGGCGGCCCCTCCTCCTCCTCCTCCTCCTCCTCCTCCTCCTCCTCCTCCTCCTCCTCCTCCCGCTCCCTCCGTATCCCTCCGCGCTCCGGCCGCCCTCTCCCTCCCTCCCTCCCTCGCTGCCGGCGCAGAGAAAAGCGCCGCTCCGACACCCAGCGGCCCTCCTGCCCCGCCATCTTCTGCCCGAGCACACTCACACACACACACTTACACACTCATTTACACACTCACTCACACAGCACGCGGCTCCCTCCCTCCTTCCTCTCCCCTCATCCTACGAGGGCAGGAGGAGCGACACCCCCCCCCTTCTCTTCCTTCCTCCTCCTCCTCCCTCCTCCTCCTCCATCTTCTTCACGGGGGCCGGGGGCTCGGGGGAGGGGCGGCGCGGCGCCAGGGGCCGGCGGGGCTGAGGCGGGGGGCGCGGAGGGAGGAGGAGGAGGAGGAGGAGGAGGAGGAGGAGGAGGGACTCTTTCTCCGGGCGGAGGGATCGCGCGTGTGGCTGGCTGCTGGCGGCGCGGGCGGCCGCGAGTTGTTGTTTCCTCCTCCTCCTCCTCCTCCTCCTCCTCCTGCCGCCGCCGTTGCCCGCCCGGGGCTCGAATGGTGGAGCCCGGCCTCGTCCCGCTCCGCTGACAGCCGCCGGCCGGCCGCTGGGCCCCGGCGCTGCCGCGGGAGCGCGGCCCGACCCCCCCCCCCTTCCTCCTCCTCCTCCTCCTCCTCCTCCCCCCCGCCCACCCCCCTCTCCCTCCTCCTCCTCCTCCTCCTCCTCCTCCTCCCGCCGCTCCGGTCCTCGCCTCGCCATGTCCGGGGACGGCGGCAGCAGGCACACGGCGGAGCTGCGAGCGGGTGAGCGCTGAGGGGGGGGACGGGGAAAGGAGGGAGGGAGGGGGGAAAAGGGGAAAAAATCAAGGCGAGAGAGAGGGGGGCTCCGCAGCCCTCAGCGCCTCTCCCCGCTGTCCCCGCAGAGCTCTACTTCCTCATCGCCCGCTTTCTGGAGGACGGACCCTGCCAGCAAGCGGCTCAGGTAGGGGCGGATGGCGCCGCCGGGGCCTGCCGGGGATGGGATGGAAGGGAAGGGGGCGGCCGGGCCGGGCCCCAGCCGAGGGCCCTCCCTTCCCTTCCCTTCCCCTCCCTCCTTCCCCCAATTTATCGATTTTATTGTCCCCGTCCCCCTTTTGTTGTCGCCGCAGGTCCTGATCCGAGAAGTGGCAGAGAAAGAGGTAAGCGGCGCCGCTCGCCCCGCCCGCGGCCTCACCCCCCTCTCCCTTCCCTTCCCCTCCCTCCCTCCCTCCCCTCCACCCTTCCCCTCCCCTCGCCCCCTGCCCGCTGTTTGGGGGCGGCGGGGGGGTGCTCACGGCTCTGCCCCCCCCCGTTTGTGTCCCCCCCTCCTGCAGCTGCTGCCCAAGCGCACGGACTGGACGGGCAAGGAGCACCCGCGCAGCTACCAGAACCTGGTAAGGCGGCGGCCGCCGGCCCGGCTCCGGCTCCTCCCTTTTCCCTTTTCCCTTCCCCTCCTCTCTCCCTTCAGCAGCCCGAAAAATTGAATTTCCCGCAAAAAAAAAAAAAAAAAAAAAAAAAAAAAGACGACTTTAAAAAAAAAAAACACACACACACAAACTTCAGGGCTTTATCATTATTATTTATTTTATTTATTTATTTGTTTTCAGCCGGGCCCTTCCCTTCGCGTTGTTTGTTGTCCCCCCCCCCCCCCCTCCCCTCAGGCGGAGGCGCGCAGCCCCCCCCCAGCCCGGCGGGGCGCGGGGCCGCGCCCGCACTGCGCGAGCCGCGGAGGCGCTGCGGACGTCACGGCCGGGCCGCGGGGGGAGGGGGCGGGGCCTCGCGCCTCCGGGGGGCGGGGCCTCCCCGCGGGTGGGCGGGGCCAGCGGGATGGCGGGAGGCGGGGGCGCGCCCGCTGCCCGCCCGTGCACACGCAGCCGGGCGCGCTTTTTGCACGCCGCTGTGCACACGCACGGCCTCGGCCTCGCCGTCGCTCCCCCAGCTTGGGAGCTGCAGCTGGAGGCGTCCCCGGCTCGCTCCCCAGGAGCCCCGCGGGGCTTGCTGCTGCTTGTGCACCAGGAGAGCCGGAGCGGCCAGGCGCACAGCCCAGGTTTGCTGCACTTTCTTGCCTTGTTTTCCTCTTTTTCCCCCTTTTTTTTCCTTTCCTTTTTATCTTTTATCTCCCAGTGTGTGCTTTGCATCTCAGGTACAGATCTGTTATAGAAAAGGTACTAAATCCCCTTACTTGGCACAAGTCACTCCCTTGTTGTGTCTTATCCTTTAAAGAGGTGGAGGTGCAGTCTCAGTGTCTGGTGGGTTTGGGGTTCTTTTACGTAGCCAGTATAAAAGAGGATGTAAAGACAGAAAGTGAAAAGAAAGAAATCTTAAAGGTAAGAAGCTCTAATGACAAGTTCATTCAGACCCTTCTGTGTTGTAATGCAGATGGATACTAACTTCAGGCCTGTCTCTGCTAGCATCAACATACACATTTTTTCTGTTATCCTGTGAACTATAGTAGTTGAGAGGACAGCAATTAAGATGTCTGAGTTGTGCCTGTTAGCAGCTTGTTGCCCCTATTGTTTTTGTTACAGGTGCGCTGTTGTATAATTCAGTCTCTGAATTTCTGAATAACGTTTCAGGGGAAGAGTGAGCCCTGCTTGTAGTGTTCATCAAAGCAAGGTTTCCCTTTGAGCTTTTGGGATGTTTGTAGTGGTTCTGACCTCCACAACTGAGATCTAGACATGTAGAGAACTTTTGAGCTCATGAAAAAGGAGAGGGAACAGCTCCCATCCATAATGCAGCCAGTAAACACCGGGTCATGTGAAGGTTGTTTTGAACATGCATAGGTGAACACGACAATGTGAATTATGGACTTTTCTTTCGGTTGGAACAATTTATTTACTGTATTTCTTTTTCCTGAACCCAGAGGTGAATGCATGTGGTTGTCGAAGGCCGTGTTTTCCATTTCAAGCACCAGTCACAAGCTGAGTGGTAAAACTTGGCACAAGTCACTCCCTTATTGTGTTTTATCATTTAAAGAGGTGGAGGTGCAGTCTCAGTGTATGGTGGGTTTGGGGTTCTTTTACGTAGCCAGTATAAAAGAGGATGTAAAGACAAAGTGAGAAGCAAGAAATCTTAAAGATTAAGCTAAGAAGCTCTAATGACAAGTTCATTCAGACCCTTCTTTGTTGGGATGCAGATGGATACTAACTTAGAATAGGTGTGTAATGACGTGAGGTGTACATCTCGTAATTTGGACTTGATTCTGAATCCACGTGCTCGTGGTAATTGGATCCATATGGTGGTAATTGGGTCCCTTCTCTTTTCCTACTTTTCTTAACAAAGCTTTCTTAGACTGGCGGTAAACATTTGTGTGTCCTTCTCCACTTTGCCCCTACCTGGAAACTGGGGGAGGAGAGAAAAAGCAGTTGGTTACTTTGGTACTTCTCTTCTTCCTGAATGTTTGCTCTGGCTTTGGTTGTCAAAGATGTGTGAACTTAGTATCACTTGACGTTTTAGGTTTGTGAAAACTGGCACAGAAGTGCATTTGCAAGGTGAAGGTTGTTTCATACAAAAGAAGTGTTTTTCACAATGTCTTGTACTCATTAAACAAAAACTCATTTAACTCCAACTCAGGAATCTTTCGCTGCGAAGCTAGAAGTTGATGTTGATTTAGCCCCATGTTCTTTCATTCCTCTAATGATAACATAGCAATAATGTATCCATATCTTTTTTTTCTGCCTTTAAGATGCTGACTTTTCTTTCTGCAGAGGGCATGTTTTGTCATGTGCTGGCACCGTTCCTCTGACTTGAATACCTTGAACTTGCACTAAACTTCACAGAAAGGGCTGAGAAAAGCTAAGAATCAAAAGTACCGATCAGTGTGACTCAGTGTAACGTTAGGAGCCCGACTTTTACTCTGGAAGGGAGTAAAGGCTCTGTGCAACAGCTGATGGGATTTAACCCCAAGCTTCTGTTCTATTATTTGCAAACCCATGCCATTTATTATGGATGTAATTATGTGGATCTAGTGGAGCATATCTTTTCAAGATATTGTTCCTGGTTTTGTCATCTTTTTGAAAACATTTATTTATTATAAGAGTTAACTTTCAAATATTAAACCAAAACATGTAGTCTTAATATATTTTATTTCTGTGGCTTAACTTGTGCAAATAATCTTAAATTGGATGCAGTTTTCATCTCGTCAATTACTTAAATTTTTCTCTTTTGGCCAGTGAAAACAAACATTTCATTTTCTTATAAGCTAACACCACGCTGTGCGGGCTTGTAATGCCACAGGGAAATGCATGAGTTCAGAAATGCTCTTCTGTGGTTTGTTTTCTTCAGTGTCTTGAACTCTAGTATTTCTATGTATATTTATATATATATTTTTTTTTCTGTAGTCACTATTTGGAGCATAAACTACTTGATTCTTGCTCTGAGGTTGAGATCTCTTATTCCAGAGTGCCAAGTCAGTGTTTCTTTTGCCAGCCCTACACCTGTGCGCCAGGGCCAAAGACTTTCTGCCAGTTGCATCCCTGGTGCATAGCATACAGCCTAAGTACCAAGGGCACCCAGACTCCTCAGGTCTCAGGATGTTTTTATTTTCATGTATCAGCTGTGAAAACTTACTGAACTGCTATTTTTCTTTTCTTCTTGAGAGGCAGAGGATTCCCCCTGATGGGGGATGAAAATTGAGGGCTCTTGAGAGGGTTAATAGCTCACTTGAGCAGAGTTGAGGGAGCCTTCTGAATTGCTGATAGGCTTTAAAACATGTTTATTAGGGCCCGGACACACAAACAAGCTCTGGTGCATCATTTGACTCCGGGGTAATTGTTTTTTCATGTTGCAGTTTCGCTGTGGGTGTAGCTGATCTAATTGTGTGCTGTTGCTGAAAGCCATCCAGTCCCGCTGCATCCTTTGTGTGCTCATCCAAGTGTGCAGGCAGTCAGATAAGGGAGCTGAACCATCTGAGAAATGAGCAGCACAACGATGATTTTCAGATGATTCAGCTGGCTCCGCGCGCTCAGCACCACGTGGGCCTTACACCGTCAGGAGGGAGATGGTCAGAGGGCCTGGGGGATCTGCTGGGGATGTTGCTTTTCGGGGCAAGCTGGACTTTGGCTGGCTGAAGGTGACTTCAGATTCACTGTAGCCATTCAAAGCTATCACAGGGATGTTTTAGGTCTTCTAGGGTACAAGCACCACAGGGTATACACTCAGAACTATTGTGTTAACTTATCTGAGATATTCAGGTATCTGTGATTTTCTCTGCTGGATTTTATTTCTGTTCATGGTGGCTGAGGAGGGAGAAGGCAGAGAATCCCCCATCGAACAGGATGATAGTGCAGCGGATTTAGCAGGCAGCGCAACATGCTTTGTTGTTCTCCGAGATTGTTTATTCCTATCTTGCTGACATTTGTCACCTCCTCTTCCCCTGCCCTGAATTATTAAATGTGGGTTGGAGTGAAAATGAAGGGCTGTATATTTAGGCCATTCCAACCTTTGTTCTTTGTAACTTTGTGCACCTTTGTGTAACCAAGTGTCAGGGGACCGGGACATCAACACCGCATGCTGTCACTGTGTTTCATTGTTCTTATACTTTCTAACACAGAAAGGGCTTCTAGGCAGTGCTGTGGTTACTGTTTAATAATTCTCTTTCTTAATAAGTAACCAAATAGTCAGTGGCTGGTTTCTTCAGGAAGTCTTGTGCTGAGAAGGTATTGGATGGAATAGAGAAGAAAAATGAGACTTAAATCAAAGAGCTACCTCATCTAGTTCTTATTTACAGTATTTTGAGGAAAGTCTGTGTGCTATTCGGGAAGGTGGTCTGAAAGTCTTAGATATGGTGGTATGAAAACCCGTGAAATGGTTGGGATCCTGAGCAGTGGTTTTGTTCTCATTATCAGTGTTGCTGTTGGACATATGTAAACTTAAGTAACTGCTTTTTAGTTCTACAACACCAGCATTTCTGTCCTACAGATTGCTCCCACAGCTGGTAGTTGAGATGGTGTTGCAGCCTCTCTGTTAACACCATTATATTTTAATGATGAATTGTGCAAAGAACCAGTTCCCTTTGATTACCTCAGGAGCAAACCAGTGTGTGTCAGCGAGCTGCTTTACACTTGTTCTTTCAGGCTGAGACTAAGCTGGTGAAAGATGGATTAAAGAGGACTGTTAATTTTCTAAGGTGCACCTTCTCTTAAAGAAGAAGAAAAAAAAAACACAAAGGTTTGGAATGAGTCTAGTATAGACACACAGGTACAGCTGTGCTGACAGTAGTACGTAGAGTTGAACATTTCAGTCCACGAGGCTGAAAGTGCTACTCCACTTGTTCATAACTTACCATGTGGTAAGTAGCAAGCTTGCAGCAGCTCATTTATACTGAGCTTTGGAGAAATTTATCTGCTCTGGTCTTGCCTACTAAAAGTATTAAGTAGTTGAAAAACAGATCAGGTATTCTTAGGACAGCTGTTTTTTCGTGTGGGTCTATTTCATGTTAAAATAAAAGGCATTCTGTAGGGAGCACTGGCTAACGATCCCTGTGCTTTTAGATCATGCGTTGTTGAAGGTACACCAGAAATAAATGTTTCTGGGAAAATCGCTAATTCTCCAACTCTCACCTCTATTGTTCCATCCCCCCCATCAAAATGATTCAGAGAAAAGTAATTGCATGTTATTGCAATCCCTAATTTTAAGGCACTAAGGCAGTAGCTAGCGGTACAGGGTTCTCAATTTGATGGATGGCCTGATATAGTACAACAATTACTGTAACTCAATTTGGAGCTTGTTTTGGGTAATAAATTGTACAGCGCAGTAGTTAAAGCTGGCTTGGCTGCTGGTTTTAGTAAGGTTGAGCTCCCATCTCTTGAAATAAAAGTAGCTGACTGACTTAGGTCCTGTTAAATGTCCGTGTGTGCTGTTTGACTCGCAGCAAAGCCTGCAAACTGGTAGCATGGGGGGGAAACCAGCAACGCCTTGGAGAACGTTTCAGTATGCGTAGTGCTTGGAGGAGGCTCCAGAAGAGGGTTATATTTTACTCGGTGTCTAAAAGAGTCTGTGTGTAACTGAATTATGCATTGCAAATTTAACTAAGGAGTCTAGGTTAAATTATGGTTCTGTTGATTCATTCATTGTGATTCTGACGCTGAATTATTCTGCAGAGTCATGCAGAATGAACATATAAGCACTTATGTCTATTTCCAAGGTAATAATGTTTTGAATGTTAGTCCAAATAGCTGTCTAGCTGCGTTTAGTGTATTCTCGTGCAGTTCATCTGGGATAAGTAAAGCTGGGGGTAGGAGATGAAGGGTGAGCTTGAGGGTAATGCAGCTTCTTATTGTCTAGGAAATATTATTCATGCTGAACGTCTGAAAATGTTGTGCTTTCTAGTGGTTCTGATTCTTATTATAGTAAGGTTTAAGAAATATTGCTAACTTGTTTTCTGTGTGTTTTGAACTAGAAGTGAGTTAGCTCGTCTTTTTCCTCACAAAAGCCTGTCTTCTGCGTTCCTGCTGGAGGAGCAGGGCAGTTAGATGGTGCAGACAGCCTAATGGGAGGAGGACAGAAACCAGCTAGAATTTCATCTAGGTGGGGCTGGCAGGAAAAAAAAATCTGTGTTTATTTACTGCTTGACATCACGATTTTGGCATAAAATTTTAAAATTCGTGTGTGTAGAGTCCAGTCTGCTTTTCATTTAGAGCTGCATGAATTTTAAATACTTGTACATCTGTCATGTGTTTTTTTTCCTTCCACTTTCTCCTTTTGGGATCAAAACAAATTTCCATCATTCTATTGGCTTGTCACAAGCTCTTCTATTTTTGACAAAGCTTGTAAAGTATCCTTTTAAAGAGTAATTTTCTTTCTTTTTTTTTTTTTTGTCACTTAAATCTGACTTGGAAGTACTTAATTTTTAAGAGGGCAGTAGGTATATTTTATGCTGTTTTTAGCTTTTTTATGGTTTGTCAAAAAGGGAGGAATTGTAGAACTAAGATAAATTTGTTTAAATACTTTTTTCATTTGTGACTTCTACGGTAATGCATGTAGTCACATCCACAAATGAATAGTGTTGAGATTTTTTTTATCAAGGAGAAGAAAGTACCCTGAGAAAACTTACTTTATAATGTGTTTTTAACAAATTTTTTAAGTTCCCTCATTTACTTTTTTTTTTTTTCTATAGGAGAAAAAGGGAAGGAGCAGGTCTAAATGAAACTTAAAATGAAATAAGAGGCTTTTACCTTAGCAGAATTATACAGATAAATAAGCCTTATTTTACTTTTTAAAGATTTCCTCTGTACTTTTGTCTTACATCACCAATGGTACTTTCTTATACATGGTTCCTGGAATTTGTTTTATAAACTTCCTGGAACTGCCAAGCATTTAAATGGCCTGTGCCACTCATTCGATTTTATTTTTGTTTAGCATACAGCTTGCTTGGTAGTGTTGAATCAGTTTGTTAATGAGCTGGGCTTAGTAGCAAACAATGATTACTCAGAAAAATGCTGTTCAGAAGTATCACGGTACTGCTGTGTAACGTGGCACGAACGGCTGTGTTCTCACAAAGAGACTGTGGTGTGGATAAAAGGTATGCCTTAAGATGCTCGTACCTACTAAAAATGTTAAGAATAATACAAATAGATTCCCCTTTTTCCAAATCATTTGCTTCAGAAACTGCAGGAAGAATTGAGCCTACCTTGTTTCTGCTACACCACAAAAAAATGAACACATGGCTTCTGACAAATCATGAGACGGATGACTCAAGATGCGAGCTAGCTGTAGTTTGGGAATGTGTCAAAGCTGATTTGCTTCATTTGCTTTAGATTTTGTGCACTTGTGAGGATGCTTAAAAAAAAAAATGTGTTGAGCAGGATAAAATGACAACCATGTTATAGGTAGCTCAGTGCTGCTATTTGAACAGCAGCAACAAAACCAAGTCTTTGAGAGGTAAGTTCAGATTCCAGAGTTGTGAAGTCTGGATGCAGATAGATCCCTACAAAGGGCTGTATTCGTTAAGTTTTTGTGCTCCTTTTCATAGGAGCAAAGGAGAATAAAAGCCAAGGAAATAGATCTGGGCTGTTGATGGTGGGAACCGTATGTAGCTTTGTCACTACTTGCAGCTATTCTAATATTTTAGGGCACTGAAGCGTGTGTTTTGACTGTGATTCCTCCTTCTCCAAAGAGAAGCGAGTTTCATTTGCATGTTACTGATAAGAAAAATGAATCAGAATCACAAGTTCTCAGTTCAGTGAGATTATTTTTTTCTCTCATTTACGAGTGCCTCTCTGATGTCATTAAATTTACCCGAATGAACTAATCTGTATAATCAACTGCAGCTTTTCAGCGTTACTTAAATAATTTCTATTATTTTTTTAAAAAATAAGCCTTCATTTTTTTAAAACTTATGTGAATTTTCAAAGTCATTTGACTTTAGGGTAGTCAATCAAATTCAGCAGCTTGCAAGACCTTCTGCAAATGAAATGTGATTCATGGAAGAGTACCATAAGAGAACTCTTCCTCCTTCACTGGAAGGCTGGGGTGGTGGGAATTCCCAGTGTAAGCAGGGCTTTTCCAGAGCCCGTTTCAGACGCCAGCAGCCTTTACGTTAGCAGATTGTTGGAATACAAGAAGCGGTCACAGCGTGTCAGCAAGGGAGGAGCATGTCTGATGAAGAATGAGGTGTATTCCTATTAATTGGCTGTAGTACAGAAGCATCGGTCTGCCTAAAATGTCAGTCAGCAAACCCATCACAAGCTTTTGCTGCAATGCTTTTGTTTTCTGCACAGTAAAACTAAACCTGTGAAAACATTTTGGGCTGGGTGAGGGTTTAAGCTATTACATGCCGCTGTTGTACTAGGACATAAGAAGATTGAGTTTCTGTTCTCCCTCTTAGTCATCTTGTTTTAAATATTCTTTGCTATGTTTTAAGCTGGCAATAACTTATGCGTTTTAAAAAATACTTTTTCTTAACAGAAAGCTTTGTGTTAATGGGATTTTACTGTTGCCATATATGTTTCAAAGCTTTTATGTAAAGACATATAAGATGATGTTGTACAAGGTGATCTTTTGATCTGTAATTATGGTAGTTCAAGAGAATGGGCTGTTTTTGTCTGGGCTGCTGTTAATAGTGGTTTGACGTTGTTATAATCATGTGAGAAGGTCTGCTGTGGGTAATAGGAGCAAGCTTTGGTACCCTGCAGCTGGAAACTGAGCAGTGGCAGAAAGAGGTTTAAAAAAAAATCCAGTTGTGGTCCTTCAACAAGGTCTTGTGAATTTAGGCAAGCTGTGGCAGGGTGCTTCTGTGTCAGGTGTCTGTCCTTTACAAAGCCCTGGTACTTGCTTAGTGCATGTGAATCTTCCAGTAACTCTGTAAATATTGCTGTCCTTAGAATCCTTCTCTCATTCTTCTGTTACAGTAATTGAAATCGACCAGACAGATAATTAAATGTAATATTGAATGTTCTTTACATTTTTCACTGTTACAAAGCAGCTTATTAGTCTTTGACCAACTGTGCTTTAAACTCTTAGTAGATAGCAACGGTTCTCTGTACAAGTAGCGTGCTCTGAATAGAAGAAATTAATTGGGACCAGCTGGAATGAGTTATTGTACTTAAAGGTCATTATGTTTTTATCTTTCATATACTATAATTTTCTTTAGGATTCGTGTAATGATCTGGGGAAAAAAAGGGTGGTAATTTGTCCAAAATATGATTCTTTCTCATCAAATGTTTTGTTTACTCTTTCATATAATAGGTGAAATATTACAGACATTTGGCACCTGATCACTTGCTTCAAATATGTCATCGACTAGGACCACTTCTAGAGCAAGAAATTCCCCAAAGTGTCCCTGGAGTGCAGACGCTATTAGGAGCTGGCAGACAGTCTTTGCTTCGTACAAACAAAAGTATGAAAACTGTGTGAGAGTTCTGAGAATTTGGTATATTTCATGCCTCTTCTGCGATTTTGTGCAAGGAAAAACATCTGTTGTGTAATTCTTCTAAAACAGGTTGCAAGCACGTTGTATGGAAGGGATCTGCTCTTGCTGCATTACACTGTGGGAGGCCTCCAGAGTCACCTGTAAACTATGGCAGTCCACCGAGCATAGGTAAGCCAAATTTATTACAGCATTGCCCTTGCACTACCTGGCTCCCAGGGTAATTGATTATAGTAATGATGAGAGCTCGGTGGTAGTAGTTCTGTTTGTTTGGCTGTTTGTGTCATATGTCTTCTGTTAAATATTACTTTTTATTAAGATGTCATAATTGGCCATATTTGCCACTTTGTATGTGGGGGGGAAAAAAGATACTGTAAACTTGTGCACCATCTGCTCTGAAGTTAGTTAAAACCAGAATGACATTGTCTGCACCCATTGTTGGACAGAATAAGTCACAGAGACTGGTGATGGTTTTCTTAGGAAAAATTTAAGTGTCCTGTAGAAGTGATTCTCTCTGCTCTTTGGTCTCTGCAGTAATTTTGTAGCTCTGCTTTAGTTTGCTGTGTTACATCACGAAGCATGTGCTGTCTGTCTTGCTAAGAAACTGGAGGAGGCTAGTGTGTGTATACCCTATACATACACATATAATTAATATATATCTAGTTGCTATTTTTAAGCTCTCATATCTTTGTCACTAAAATATATTCTGTTAGCTTTCAACCTTTCAACAAGAAGATGCGTTTTCTTGTTCTCAATTGCTAAGAGGATGGAGATGCGGCGTTTTAGGAGATTGTTTAAAGAGCATCCTTTTCCTTTTGCTGTGGATAGGAAAACTGGGCAAAATCACTTGTCTTTTCATCTTTTTCTGCTGCTGCCTAGGGGGAGGTTAAGGCCAGATGCCAAGTGCAGTGTTGGATGAGGTTGGAAGGAGGGTAGATACCCAGTTTTTAATCAGCTCGTTCACATTGGCTCAGCCCCTGATCATTTTGTCTCCGTTTCAGAGGCAGCTCTTTGCACCTTTACAAGGGTGTGTTGTGGTTTTCAGTGATTAAGGACTTGTTTACCCTTAGCTTACACCCCTATTCTTGTCTCCTGTGTAAGTCAAGTTTGATGAAATCTAGTGAACAGCTAGCACAGGGTGCCATTCTTTTTACTTTTTAGGATGAGTGATTGAAGATACGCTTAGTATCTTTTTAAGCTGTTATTTTGATCTATAATCTATTCTTTGTTAAAACTATTTGTAGGAAGAAAATCTGAAAATATGATGTATATTAATACTAGTATTTCTCCATAGTTTAGTCAGGGGGTGGCCTGATTTTTCATCCGTACATATGTGCATGAATATTCAGAAAATCATATTCAAAAATTCTTACAAGTCTTCAGAGTACATCAAGCATCTAATTGCTTCTAAAGAGACAGGACAGTGGTTAGTCAAAGGTAGGCCTCAAGCTAATTTACACCTCCTTTCCTGAAAGCTATTTAAGCACCTGTTTAGTCACTGTAAAGTATAAACACCATGTGGCTGTAAGAGGAGGAAAAAAAAATTCCCAGAAGCTTTCTCTACATTTCATGAGCAACAGCAATGATATACTGACATTTTTAATTATTTTTTTTTTTAAATCACAAATCAAGGGCATAAATATGCAATCCAAAATTCTTTATTGGGCATAGGGGCTCTTTTTAACACATTAGAGCTTTAAGAACCTGGGAGACTACTGGAGACGAGAGAACAAGTTGAGATGCCTTGAGGAGTAAGTCACAGTACAGCAGCAGGTTTCTGGATCAAATCAAACAGTTCCTTGCTTAAGCAGTCTTCAGTTTTGTGCTTCTGTGGTGCAGTGTATCTCTGATAAAAGACAGGCTGCTGTGAAGGCCATGGTGAAAAAGAGAAAACTGAAGATAGGTTGGGTGAGCTACTAAGTAGCAATGGACAAATAGACAACTGGGTGCTGTACAGAACAGAGGTATTTTAAATGGGATATCTTGCCATTATGGGTTTTTTGAAGTCTGAACTCCTTTTGAGGAATATTGGTAGCCTGTAAGGTTTCCATAAATTGGGATATTTAAAAAAAATATTTATGTATAAATAAAATAAAACTGAGAATGCTAAATTTGGGCTCTCCAGATTATTCCTGGTGTTCTAAGAATCTCCAAGTGAAACCTCCACGCTTTATCCAGAGGATTATGGTTCAGTCTTAAGCTGAAGCAGAGGCACGCTACATCTAAGAAGCTTTGGAGTCGAGCACTGCCAACTCTGACTTGGTCAGATGGCAAAGTATTTGGTGTTCTAGTGGCTCTTTTATTTTAAGGCACAAGTTGCATACTTCCCATGGTACTTTTGTAGGTGCTTGGGATATAGGGAGAGGACACAGTGTTACTGGCTTTTCAGAGCTTCCTCAGCTAACCTGTGTGTTATCCCGAGGTGGTTCACCAAAACCCTCCTGTAGTACCTACTTGCATTGAGTAGGTTTTAGTTTACAGACGTTATTTTGGTATTCATTTAAAGAATAGTTTCTATGTTGTGCTCCAGATGTGGAGGAAGAAGTGCTTGTGGCCGAGTATTTCCCTTTCTGAGTGGCTGTATGCAGTTGTGAACATTGTGAACTTAGAAAATCTTGGGCTGGATAAGCAGCCTTATCTGCAAGGTGTCTGGAGGACAGAGCTGTCTAATGGCTTAGATTTCCTTCGTAGTGGTTGTCTTAACTTTTTCAATACTTGGCGATGTGTTTTAAAACATATTTGAAATCAGAGCAGCAGAAGAAGCAGACTGTTCTGCTTTGTACTTTGGCTTAATCCACGGTACATATTTTTTTTAAGCAGAAAAGACCAGTGCATGAAGTCTCTGTCAGCTAGATAGCAAAGAAACTTGTAGTTGCCACGGTAGAGAAGTTAACTGTTAGGAGAAATAACTTTCAGGCTATTTATAGGAAGAACATGTACGGCTTCCTAAGTAAATGTTATTTTTATTGAACCTTTTGCAGAGCTCTGAATATTTGCAAAATTATAGTTATTTCAACATACCACGTTTTTCATGACCAATAATTTCCTTTTCTGAACGTTGAGATAAGTGCTGGTAACTGCATGTTTTCAACTGTGAAGTGTATTTGGATTTTTTGGATGTCTGGTTCAGACCTGTGCGTTAAAGCATTTGCATTTGGTTTATCCTGTTCTAGTCTGATCCTTTGAATGAAACTGGGAACTGGAATGACACTTTTATAAATAACATTAGATACTAGATTCCATTTTCTTACATAGCTAACCCATTCTCCACTAGGAGAGCTGCATTTTTTGTATTTGTGCAACAAAATGTTTGGAAACTCATGTTCTCAGGGCTGTATATATTTCACATGGAGAGCCCGCAAATGGTTGAGGAATGGGAAGAAGCATTTCAGTGTTGTGCAAGCTTTATCCTTCGTTTACGTCTTTCTAAGCATATTTGCACGTTTCCTAGTTTGATGGACCGATGTAATTACGATGCTGAAAGGATACTCTTTAGTTTAAAAATTTCATGCACATTGTGCCAGCTGCCTTCTAAGTAACTTCTATACGCAGTTAAAATACATCTGTACAAATACGTGCTTCGGCAGAGAACTATAAAGCATTTGTAGAATATGATATAGAGAAACAAAACTTGGGTAATAAATAATGTTTTTCCAGTTTATATTGTTTGTGCGACATAAGCACTAAGATAGTTAATTAAGAACACAAAGAGCTATGTCATATGTTCTTTTGTATTGTTAAAGATCCCTGCAGGAACAGAAATGGAACTCTTTCAGTAATTTTCAGGAACTGCTGAAAAAGCACAGAACCAAAGCTTAAAGCCGTGAGTTCAAAGCTCTTGGGAAGCTGGTCATTCATGTGTGAAGAGCTGAATGAGACTAGCTGCTCGTTCCCTGATAATGAAGAATGTTTTTCTTGATTGATGAATATATCTGCCTTTGAGAAATACTATTTCATTGTCTTGCTGAATAGTCCTCCTCGATAAAAGTTCTGAGAGATTTTCTGTTTTTCTCACAGTTTCATTATTAAATGAACCTGCTGTTTCGGCTGTAAACAGGACGTGATGTTCTGCTAGTGGTGTAGATGTTTGTTTTTTAGAAATTTAGTAAATACTTTAGGCCTAAAAGCTAACCTAAGAGTACTTTGCATAATATGCTCCTGTTACTATAAAAACAAACAAACAAAACCAAAATAAACTAACCCAAAAGACCAGCTTTAGGTTTTGAATATTAGCGATGCAATACATTTAAATTATCTGTGTAAACTAACGTTGTTACCTGTGTTTATTCAAGTATAAAGTGAATTATACTAAAATAAATGCCTTCTTTTTATGCAAAAAGAAACGTTATAGAAGTCCTAAGGTCCTAATATGTTGAGTGAGATATGTAACAAATAAGTAATATGCTGGGTGTAAGCAAGATTATGCTGAAGATAGGGATAGCTGAAGTTTGGAAATGCTGGGGATTGCACAGCTTTCATTTGTTGTTGCGTGCTACCCTTGCAAGCGTCTTGCCTCTCATTTCTTTAAATTGGTAAGGGTTTGGTCACCTACTTTCACTGAGCAGGTAAATTTTATTTGCAAAGTTTTGGGTGTACATAGACATGACATACACTCAGATATGCTCCAGTGAGAAGCCAGTATGCCTTTACCCTGCCCTGAGACAAGTTCTTGCTCAATCAGTTGCTAGCTTTATCTCACGTCAGGTGGGTGGTGATCATTGCCTATAAGCCAGAAGATGTGGAGTACTGCGTAGAGTTTGGAAGTCAAACAGAGAAATGGTGGGAAGGTAAAAGTCAGTTCAAGCTGCTTTTTTGATCCTGGATATCATGACAGAAGGGGTGGAGGAGGGAAGAAAACCTGAGTGCGTGACACATTTAATGTTATTAGCTTAGGCAGCGACAGGAGGAGTCTGGCAGTCTTGTTGTTTTAAACAACTGTAAATGCCTTGGTATTCACTAGAGGTGTGCCCAGGCTCTCAAGCTATGCAACTCATTTCGTTATGGCTAAGAGTTGTGAATAAAATGTGTTTCTCAAGTGTCCTTCAAGATCTGCTTTGAACCTGCTTCCATTTCTGTGTGAATGGAGGAGGAACAAAGGTGGCTGCTGTTCTTCAGAATAGAACTTTAATTAAACAGAACTCCAGAAGGGAAGAAAATGAAAAATAAACCATAAAGACTGCCCTATGTGTATGTTTGTTTTTTTTTTTTTGGTGTAAGGTAAAGCACATTACTCTCCCCCATCTTTAAAGGCATATTTCATATTCAAGGATAAGACCGTGTAAATAAGGTGATGAAGCTGGTCGCTTGAATTAAAAAAAAAAAAGTGAAAAAAGCCAAGGGAAAAAAAGGTCAGCACAGCTAATACTGCACTGTCTTTCAGACACCAAAATTTATCTCTCACAGATTGCTGTATTTCTCTGAGCTGCTTGTTCTATTTTGGGTGCGGAGTTAGAGACATGCTAAAACTTTGAAGGCATTCAGGTTGGTGCCTGCCGCGTGCCTTTTGAGTGGGAGAAAGCCTGATACAATCTTTCACAAGCTCTATTGAGAACTCCTACCATTTTACATTCAGCAGCTTTATGTATGTTAAATTTTAAATTGTTCTGAGGGAAAGCAAAAAATTAAGGTGATCTTGACTCAGAGATGTGGTTTTCAGATTAACGTTGTTAGTAGCAGTGAATCATAACAGTAGAAGTGAGATTTTAAAAATTTCCATTTTACTAAGTTGTCTGAAGAGCCCAAGTCTCTGTTTGGTTTATGTTTCTAAGTGACCTTTAAAAATAAATAAATGTATTTAAGTGTTGGCCTTGATGGGTGCAGAATCCCATGTTTCTCATTGCATTCATCTGCTGCTTTCCCCCATACACTTTTTTTAATCTAGTAAAGGGCTGTAGTAACTTGTAGTTGACCTTGCCTTCAAAGGGGAGGCTGGACCCGGTGACTTGCTGAGGTTGGAGTGGATTTGTAGTGTTCTGCGACTGCAGTAATAAAAGTCAGAGCTCTTCTGGCATTGAATCTGGGGAAGGGCATGAAGGAGCACACAGGGCTTCTCCAGGTGGCTGAACAGAGTTGCCCAGAGAGGCTGTGGAGTCTTTCCTTGGAGATCTTCAGAAGCCACCTGGACGTGGTCCTGGGCAGCCTGCTCTGGGTGGGCCTGCTTAAACCAGGGGGTTGGAGCAGGTGGGCTCCAGAGGGCCCTGCCAGCCCCAGCCCTTCTGGGATTTGGTACAAGCAGAAATGTTTGGCTCAAAGGATTGACTGGCAAAAGGGTTTACTGCTGGTGCACACAGGGGCTAACATTAGGGCCGGCACTGTTTAACAAGTGTGCAGGCAGTGCACAACTAGGGGTGGTGGCTGACACATCAAAGGGACCATGCTGCCATTCAGAGGGCCCTTAACAGGCTGGAGAAATGGGAGAGCAGGATCTGGGGGTTTCTCTCTGCTGGGCAGCCACCACCACCGCTCTTTCACTCCCCCTCAAAGGAAAAGTGGGAGAAAATATGATAAGGGCTCAAGGGTTGAGATAAGGACAGGGAGATGACTCAACAATTATTGTCATGGACAAAAACAGACTCAGCATAGGGAGATTAATATAAGTGGTTTCAAGTTATTGCCTATCATAAGCATGTTAGAGCAGTGAGAAACTAAAAGCAAACCAAAAACACCTTCCCGCCACCTGCCCTCTTCCACCTCCCTCCCCCCAAGTGGCACAGGGGAATGGGAGCTGCAGCCAGTTCCTGACGCTTTATCTCACAGTCCCTCCCTGCCCCTGCTCCCCATGGGGTCCCTCCCATGGGATGCCGTCCTTCCTGAACTGATTCTGCAGGGGCTGCCCACAGGCAGCAGCTCTCCAGGCACTGCTCCCACAAGGCTCCATCCCACAGGGTCCATCCCCCAGGAGCAAACTGCTCCAGCACGGGGGCCCCCACGGGTGGGCAGCAGCTCCCCCCAGACCCCCTGCTCCTGCGGGGGCTCTCCACGGGCTGCGGCCTCCTCCAGGCCACATCCACCTGCTCCACTGGGATGGAGTTGTCACACAGCAGATTTTTTTCCCCTTCCTTCAGTCTCCTCTCCCAGAGGCCCACCCAGCATTGCTCCTTGGCTTGGCTCTGACCAGTGGTGGGTACCTGTGGAGCCGGCTGGAGCTGGCTCTGATCTTACATGGGGCAGCTGCTGGGCTCTGCTCACAGAGGTCCCACAAAGAGAAGTGCAGAAGTCCGTGGGAAGGAAGGTCTCTGTGCACAATTAGACAACAGGGGCTTAATGAGCTGGGCTCTTCTCATTGGTGCCTCCTGATAGGACAAGAAGCAATGGAAACAAACCAAAGTACAGGAATTTCCACTGAAACATTGGAAAGTACCTTTTTACTGTGGGTAGTCAAAACATTGGCCCGGGGTGTCCAGAGGGGTGGTGAAGTCTCCACCCTTGGTGATACTCAAAACCCGACTGGACGCAACCTACTCAAGGTGAACCTTCTTGATCTGGGCAGCTGAGCTCCAGATGTCGCTTCCAACCTCTGTGATTCTGTGACAAGGTCAAGAGTCGATCTTTAAGGCTGGTCATGTTGGGTGAAGACGAGCCCAGTTACCTGAAAGTGATGAGCAATTTGCTTTGTTTGGAAGCAACTGGTAAACAACTGATAGCAACTTAAAAGTTTTTGTTTGTTTTTGTGGAGAAGTTTTCTTACATGCTCAAACATCTGCAGAGCACCTCACTTTTTTAGGTGTTGAATTTTACTGATCAGCTAGCTTCACTATTAAATACAAAGAATTGATATATGAGAACCAAAACGTCAACTGGGACTAAGTAGTGGAGTGTTGTTCCGTGTCACGCACACAACTGATAACATCTGTGTTTGTTTTTTTCTCCTTCTTTTTAAAACAGAATCTTGTGCATGGGTAGTGGACAGACACAAAGATAAGATAATTTTAATTCCCTTAGCTGGCCAGGCATTGGGTTATAGCTTTTTCCATGCAGTGTCCAGTTCACGGGGACGTCCTAGTAAGGAGCGAGCAATCTGTTGTGTAGCTTTGTTCTTTCTTGCATCCAACCCTTCTTTCTTTTCTTGGTTGACTCGCTGTAGGGCCCAACCAGTGCTCTCTAACTGGCCTTGGATAAAGTTTGTGTCCTCCTTTCCTTGCTTGTTAGGTACTGTTTGTGGCAGCTGTTTAACTGCTTAAACCTTATCACTCTTCCTGTGATTGAACCAACACCTTTGCTTATGCTGACCCCATTGTGTGAGGCCGGGCAGAACCTAAGCAAAGACTCAGAACTGCTAATAGGGATTAAACAAGAGATTGCAGGAGTAACCGCTGTACAGGAGTTCCTAAAATCATTCCCCCCCCCGCCCCCCCCCAATACAGTTAAAATCAAGCTAAAATAGCTTAAAGACCACAGAAGGCCTGAAAGGTATTGAGGCCAGATACGGGTGACTATCATGATGAAACCTAAGACTTATAATTAATACAAAGGTATTATTATTAGCAATTGGTAGTCTTTCTCAGCTTGGTTCACACCAGAAAAAATCAGTTTTATTGTTTTGATGCACAAGATGCAGCTATTTTTTAATTTTTACCTGTACTCCAAAAGGAAAAAAAAAAAAAAAAGAGTACTTCCTTTGCTAACAAGGTCTGTGCTGGAGTTGTAAATGTTGGAATAAAACATGGGAACGCCTCAGAAATCAAGCTGGATCCCTTGGCTAAGGGAATGAGATTAAATATAATTAGAGTTAAATGGGAGGCTGTATTGAAGAACAATGATGGATGTGAGCATTTAGTTTAAAAAAAAATGTTGGAGGAGTCTTCTAAAAAATAGTTTTTTAATGGACAGTGTCCAAACCTATGGGAAGTTGTCATGGTTTGTTTTTTTTCTAAAAGCATGATCTTGGTTAAAAATCCTCTTCCCCATCATCCATAGGTTCATAATGATACTTTTTGCCTTATAAAACCAATTTTTAAAACCCTTAAATTTATTTTTAAAGGGTAATGGGATTTTTATGTAGTTTTAATCTAGATTTTGTTCAAAGCCAATGAGTAAGCTCCCAGTTTTCTCATTTCCCCTGTCGCTGTGTTGCTTCTGTTGTGTGCAGTAGGCTGATTGTTGCTAAACAAGGGATGCTTGAGTTCCCCAGAGATATGTGAACCAGTAGCAATTTGCCCATCACCACTTGACATCAACAAGAATATCAGTAGAAATACTGGCTTAGGCTATGTTAAATCTATTAAATTAATCTAAAAATCTATTAAATTAAAAAAAAGTCAAGATTTGTCTGTATATTAAAAGTAAAATGCTTATATGAAGTTATTGGTTGCTTCCTCCTAAAGAGGCTGCTTACTTCTAAACTTACTGACAGAACATCTCAGCAAATTAACTTTTAGTTTAGCTTTTTGCTTTTATGAGAGCTATGGATTCATTTTTATATAATGTGCTAGAAGCTGATTTCCAAGCAACCTACTTACATTAAGAGCAAACAAAAAGGTAACTACTGAATAGGTTGAGATTGTGTAAGATCACTTTATTGTTGTGGCAAATACTTTTTCTTACCCTGTTTTATTGTGTGTGGTTGGTGTGTGTTTTATTTTTTCTTTTTACCATGGGATGATGTGTCAGAAGCAGAAACGATTTATCTTGTGACTGAACTAATCTGGGTTTCCTGCTGTTCTAAAGTAGACTGTCTGTTGGCAAGGAAAAGCTTTGTCATAAAGCAACTGCAGCTGCATCTTTTTCTTGTGTAGGGGGAGGGTGAAGATATTGCAGAGCCTTAAGGCAGTAGCAGCACAGCGAGTCAGTGCCTCACCCCGCAGCTAAGGATCCTGCTCCTTCACAAAGTGTCTTGAACTGGGAAGACTTCCTTGAATCCCTGGGCTACATATGCAGGAGCTGAAATGTTTCAGGGCTGTTCTCATGGCCTGAAGCCAGTGGGCTTGGCAGTTGTCCATACCACTAAGTGCTTTTGCTCCCGTGCAGAGTAGCTGCTATCCAGTTTGCATAATGAATGAAGTTTGACCTGTGCTGACTCATGAACCACTGTCTAGTTGGCCTGGGCCAAAACTGTGCGGTGCAAGAGGCTTGTAGCTCTTCACAGCTGATGCTAGCGAGAGTGTCATGCACTTCCAGCCCTGCACCCTGTCCCCTTCAGTTCACTAGCACACACACTACTGTGGTGAAATGATGTGTAAAGAACTCCTAACCAAGGGAGTGATGAGAGTAGCAACTACCTGTCTTGACAGTGGTGAATCTTGTTTTTCATGAGTAGTGCTGTGGATATTGCTGGGCATTAATTATTATTTTTATTTTATTTTACTTTTCACATATTCAGAAGCAGGATATATTTGCAAATTTTATCGTAATTCTGTGGAATATAAAATATATTGCCACCATTTCTTAGCTCTAATAACAATATGGGGAACTGTCTGACTAACGTGTATCCATGCATGCAAGCGCTACACTTTGCTGCTTGATCATTGCATGAGTAGCAGTTTAAAATTAATAACTCTGACCTTTATTTTCCTTCCATTTTGTTAGAACAAAGTAAATTCTTGCTCCTGGACTTTTTTAGCTTTTAAACTGGGATAAAAAAATCCTAAACCCTTTAAACAAAGTTCCGTTAATCAAAATCAGGGTTTGCTAAATTTGTATCTGGTTTTGTTTGGTTGTGTTTTTTTTGTTTTTTTTTGGCCATAGTAGGCAGTAGTATTCTTCAAAACAAGAGCTGATTTTATCTTGCAGAGGGTGGATAAATGTTTGATTATGCAGGTGTCTAAAAACAGGTTGCCCTGGAGAGGACTTGAATGCTTTCTGGTGTGCAGTTAATAGCTATGGGGAAGCTTGTATGTATCTTAAATTCGAGGTGGTTTACTCCTCCATGGAAGCTGTCTTGGTCCTCCTGAATTTCTCACACTAGGTATGAAGCAAGAAGCATACATTTAGGCGCTTAGAAATGTAAGTTTGATGTATAATACCTTTGTGTTCTGCCTTGCACTTCACTACTTTTTTGCATGTTTGTTTCATAGGCTACTTTTGTATTACATTTTCCCTTATTAAGGTAAAATGAGAGAATCACTGTAGTAAAGTGTTCATATGAGAAGTGGTCTAGTGCTGAAATGAACTTTCACTTCTTTCTCTACAGTGTTGTAGTTTATGAACACAATATAAATGTTATTTTCTTTCTTCTCATTTGGTAGTGGATACCTTGTTTTCGAGAAAACTAAATGGAAAATACAGACTTGAACGCCTTGTTCCAACTGCAGTCTATCAACATATGAAGATGCATAAACGAATTTTAGGACACTTATCTTCTGTATACTGTGTAACTTTTGATCGGACTGGCAGGAGAATATTTACTGTAAGTACAAATTTTCTATCATATGATTTTTTTGAAGTGCAGTTAGCATGTCATTTAACTGTTCCCAAAACCTAAATGTACTGATGTCGCATATTAAAAGCAGATGAATGCTTTACTGCTGTTACTCTTGGATGCTTTTTAATGACCATGCTGATTTGCATGTTAAAATAGTTTCAGCATACTAATATATTGGGTGTACATGGCAAAGTTTTGGTAGCAGGGGGCTGCAGAGGTGGTTTCTATGAGAAGCACCCAGCAGGCTCCAAAGGGACCTGCCTCTGGCTAGAGCCAAGCCAGGAAGCGATGCTAGGTGGGCCTATGGGAGAGCAGATTGAAGAAAGGGAAAAAAAAACTGTTGTGTGACGGCAGCTGGGAGAGACAGGAGTGAGAAAATGAGAGAGGAGCAGCCCTGCAGACCACAGGGTCAGTGCAGAAGTGGGGCAGGAGGTGCTCCAGGTGCTCCAGCAGTAGTTCCCCTGCGGCCTGTGGAGAGGCCCCTGGTGGAGCAGGCTGTCCCCCTGCAGCCCATGGGTCCCACATGGAGCAGATCTCCACGCTGCAGCCCCCCCATGGGTGGAGGAGCCCCCGGGGGAGCAGGTGGATGTGGCCTGGAGGAGGCTGCGGCCCATGGAGAGCCCCCGCAGGAGCAGGCCCCGGGCCGGAGCTGCAGCCCGTGGAGAGGAGCCCACGCAGGAGCAGGGGGTCTGGGGGGAGCTGCCCCCACCCGTGGGGGCCCTGTGCTGGAGCAGTTTGCTCCTGGGGGATGGACCCCGTGGGACGGAGCCGTGTGGGAGCAGTGTTTGGAGAGCTGCTGCCTGTGGGCAGCCCCCGCAGGCTCAGCTGGGGAAGGACGGCATCCCGTGGGAGGGACCCCACAGGGAACAGGGACAGGGAGTGACCATGAAGGAGCACTGGGGACAGAGTGTAAGGGACTGACTGCAGCCCATTCCCCTGCACTGCTCTGGGAAAGGAGGTGGAAGAGGGTGGCTTTAGTTTGTTTTTAGTTTCTCACTGCTCTAGTCTGCTAGTGATAGGAAATAAATTACATTAATCTCCGTGTGCTGAGTCTGTTTTTTTCTCCCCCTCTTCCCTGGGGAGGGGGAGTGAGGGAGCGGTTGTGTTGGAGCTCAGCTGCCCAGCTGGGTAAAACCACCACAGCTAAATGTGACGGTGACTGCTGATCCATGCATTTTAGTCAGAAAACAAGTAAATTCCAGTAAAATTACCATGAGTAGACTTGTATTTTCTGGGAAGAAACATAGCAAAAGAGTGGACAACCACCACAAAATTTTAGAAGTCAGGGAGGACAATCAATATGTAATTAAAAACTGTTTTGACTTTTTTTCTGTATTTTTAAAAAAATTTAAAGCATGACAGTTAACAGTCTGGTGCAGTACTTAATATTTGTATGGCATGCTGGTGGAAACTAGAAGCCTAGCGTAGTGCGTTTCAACAGATGTTGGTTCACAAGGAATTGTAATCCGTGAGATACCAGAAACTGTTTTTAGTGCCAATGTTCTCACTATTTGTAGCTATTTTCATTGTGTTGTTTTGGTGGTTTGTTTTTTTTTTGCCTTTTTTTTTTTGTTTGTTTTGGGTTTTGTTCTGTTTGTTTAAAAAACAAAGGAGGGTGTCTGAAATCAGTACTGAAAGTGCATTTTTCCCAAATAAATGGGAATTATGAAAACAGACGGGTGCCAGTATAATTTGGATACCTTAGCAATAGTCAATTTTAATGAAGCAAAGGACCATATAAATGCATACCCCATGTCAATGTGGGCCACTTGAGCTGCATTTATTGCCTTCCCACAAGTACTGGATACTTCTGATGCCTTCGTGGATTCAGGAGCCTGATTGTGTCCCTTCGAAGCTCATGACAGTGAACTCTGACAATGCAGATGAAAGTACATTTTGGTTCTACGCTACGTCTTGCAGTCCTAACTGTTCAAATGCTTTCAGCACAGCCACAAATATAACTTGCCCTTTCGCCCACATACGTTTTACTTCCTGGCGTGGAAGGATGTGTGGTTGTAGGGACTGGGGCGCTTCGAGAGTCATGAACAGGCTTCTCTTTATTTGTTCACTTGTTCACAGTAGAGATTTTCTTCATATTTCTTTAGCTTTCATTGACAAGCTAAGTCCCTCAACAGTCATAGGCATTAAATTCTTACCATCTCCTCTAGTTTGTGCGTGATTAACCTGTCAGGAGAAGGGTCTCTCCGATGTCGTGGGCATATTTTATACGTGACAAGGTAGAATGGGTTAGGGATTTTGTGTGCGAGTATAAAAATCCCCTACACTCATCCTGTTCACCTCTAAATAAAAACTTCTTCAAGGAAGCACCAGGAGAAGTGAATGAAAGTCCTTGTTAAGTCTTGTGATTCTTCATTTTTTCTGAATCCCATGTTCCTAAAATCTGTTGGCTTTGAGGGATGTCTGATGGGAGGTGTCCCTGCCTATGGCAGGGTGGTTGGAATTAGATGGTCTCTAAGGTCCCTTCCACCCCAACCCATTCTGCGATTCTATGAATTTACTCAGCTTCCCCTGAGTGCACCTGTAGGGAAGAGTAGAGTTGCACATTCCCTTGTGCTTTGCAGTGTGACTTAACAGTGGCTATAGAGGGACAATTCTCTGGACTGTAACAACAATTTATTTCCAAAATAAAAGTGGAAGAACCTGGAATAAAATAGAGGGGAGCAATATTGCTTCTGCAACCCTAGAGCTTTGCCGGCAGTCCTTTGCTGAGAGATAAACTGATGTCCTGGTATAATTGCCAGTAAAATTGCCCGAAAAAGGTCACAAGTTCACATCATGATTATTTCAACCCAGTGTCGAATAAACTGTCTGTAGAAGGTAATTGTAGCTGGTGAATTTTCATCTGGGGGGCTGGGGCAGAACTTCTTACCTCAGCATTGTCAGGTAAGGCCTGTGGGTGTTGTGTAGATGTTTAAGTGGTCGGTGACAAATGGAAAACCAAAGTGTTTTATTCTGCACTCAGTGAAATACAAGTTGAAGTTGCTGGTGTAGTGTAGTCAATGGATAATCGGTGGTGAACTGTCTTCTTTTAATTTCATTTTAATCTTTATGACAAAATGGGGACAAGTCTTCTTTTCAGTCTAGACCACTGCTGTTTCTTCAGTCTCCAGTGTAGTCAGTAGAACTGGGAATTTCTAATCAGAAGGAAGGCAGACTTCATTCTAGATGTCTGCTACCAGCATATAAATTTATATGTATCAATAGGGGATCATTCTTGCTCTGGTTTTACTCTAACCTAGAGTGTTTAGTGTGACACTAGCTAGATAAAAGAGGTTGGTTTAGATTTATAATTGGGTGTAGAAGATGCATCATAACTATTTTCCTTCTGACCTCTGAAGGATTGAAAGCCTTTAAATTCAAGTTTTGTTTATGTGCTGCTTCAAATTAAAAGAAAGAAGTGATCTCAGCACATTTTCGAGTCACGCTGTTCTGAGAGATGTTATCTTTGCTAGGAAGAAGGTGCTCTTAGTTTGCCTGGAGGCAGTGAAAACAGGACATTATGCAGTTTTCCTACTAGCTAGTAGGTCATGCAGTGACTGGTTCTATTTACATTCTTCTAAAGATTTCACAAGAGATTTCTGAAGATCAGCCTCTAAGCTGTTGTGTTTTTTTTTTTCCTGAATATACAAAAATATTCCTAATATACAAACTGGGATGTCTTGGTAATTTCTATTTTTAAATTAACCGCAATGAAGACAACCTCTTTCCTTGCAAAGACACAACTGAAAGAACTACCAGCTGCCAGTGAAGAAAACCTAATTATTTCTGAGACTGTGTTTTGGATCTTTCGAAAAGCGTGACTTGCAGAACCCACGCATGGTAGTAGGGACAGGCATTGCTTCTTCTGGTTCTTGTACTACTTCGTCCTTCCTTGCAGTCAGAAAGTTGCCATCATCTTTTCCACCACCTTTATCTCCCTGTTGCCTCCGAGATACTCTTTCTAGGGAATAATAAACAAGGGTGTGTAATAACCCGTGGTTGGAAACTTTACACAAGCTGATTTGTTTGGATTTTGGCAGCCTACTGCAGCCCACAAGTTTGTGTAATGGTAGGAAAGCGATGAACCAGTTTTGCTCCATACCTTGGTAAGGCTGTCATCACTTCTCTGCTGGTGCTGAACTTGTTCTAGGACTCGCTTTTGACAAATGCTTTTAATAGGTGCATGATGTGTAGTAGTTGCAGACAAAACCTTGGAAATGTGAACTGCAGAGTAAGCCAATGCCCTTGCTGGTAGAACTGCAGCAGTATTTGAAGAGTTGTGAATTGTCCCATTCAGATCAGGCAAAATTTCATGGAGTTATTTCAGATCTAATATTACTGTTTGGCCAAGATGCTACAGAATTTACTACTTTAGACATGTTTCTTGCTTTCTTGCTTGCTGAGACAGTTTAATTTTCCTGTACAATGGAGAGGTACAACACATGCCTATATATCCAGCCCATAACTATATAGGCTATACTATATATAGGGAGAAGCCAAGTCTTCTGCTTTCCTTAGTTCAATGTGGTTACATCGACTTCTGAGGTCTCTCCAGCTGTCAGCAGATCCTAGAACTAGCTGCTTTTTTTTTTTTCCCTTTGTTGCTGACTCTTTTACATCTTTAAGTTATCTATGCACAGATTGCTCTCCATCAATTACATTCTGCAAGCAGCTTTTTAGGGGTCTTGTAATACGAGGTTTAGTTTATTGGGTGTCTTTCATTTATTTACTTATTTGCTTTGAACAATCTGTTCATCCAGTAGAATGGCTGCAAGCTGTAAGTGAGTAGCTGATTCATAATGTTGATCCTTACAACGTGAAAATTGCAGAAGCATGTTTTATATAATATATACAGTGCTGCAGAGAGTAATGTTTGTGCAGCTCGAAGAAAAATGGGGTAGTGGTTTGAGGCTTCTAGACTGTGATGCAAGTAATTAATGTTAATGGCTTGGCTCTGTTCTCATACATTTATTGCTTTGTGTAAGAGATCAATCCACATGTGAACGATTTCCATCCCCCACCCTCCTAGAGCGCTGTAGAAATTGTAGGTTCCCAGTTCCCTGTTCCCTTCTTACACTCTCAGGTCTCTGTTTCAAGGGGTGAGGGCATTATTTGTCACCATGAGTTTCACACACCCGCCCACCCCAGCCCTTTATGTCTCCTCCGTTGATTTTTTTGGTGGTGACTGCACTTCCCTCAAGAATGTGCAAACTTCTTCATTCTTGAGATCTTACACAGTGAAAGCAGTAGAGCAGGGTGAGCTCATAATGCATTTCACATCATCAGTGTATTAAGTAGGTAACGTTTTTTGGCCAAATTTTAGTTAAACATTTGCAGACCCAGGGGGCTAGCAGAGAAAACTACTTGAAATAAAATAAGTGGCAAAAGTATGTTTCACTATCTGTGTTAAGTGCTCTTGTCATTTGCAAGACTTTCACTAATCACTAATTGAAAAGAACAATGTAAATGTTTGAAGAATGTTTAAAACGAAGATATTGGTGCATTAATGACTCTAACGTCTGGAGGCATGGGAATTTTAAATAAATGATTGAGCTTGACGTGGAGTGTGAAACTTTTTAAATTTTAGCTACAGAAGTGCAACCTTGAATCAAGGAAAACAGGAACAGTTACGGAACCTCATTAGTTGAGTAGTATTGGGGAAAAAAATCACCTATTTGCTTTATAGACTGCTTATATGTTTGTTTTAAAGAAACAAAGGGATTAAAACAATCTGCTTAAAGCTTAACAGGCAGAGCTTAAAGCAAAAATGGTGCCCTTTTTTCTCTTAACTCTGCTTATAAAGCTTTAAACAGCAAGTTTGCTAGTTCTGTTGTAATCCCCTGTTAACTTGTTCATTTGAATTGATTTGAAAATGTGAATTACAGAGCTTGTTTTTATTTATTTATTTATTTTTTCATTCTCTTTAGTATTCTCAGCAACTTAAAGGGAATAAATCAGGTGATAATGAAATTAGCCTGAATCAAGGTATTCAGGATGAGTGAAATCTGGAGCCTTTTCAAAAGCGTTAAATGCTCACAACTGTAAATGCAGTTAAACAACTACAAATGAAATTAAGAGACACCTGAATCTTCTTGTAGAAGTTCTGAGCACCTTACTGGGGGATACCAAGTTCTATCTATAAACTGAAAGCTTCCTGAAAGTGATTTACTTTTTTTCCATACAGGTATTTGAGCTGAACTCAGCGTGGCAATAAAGGGATAAACAGAGTAGCTTCTTACTAGAACAACATTATTAAGGGTTTTGGTAATGTTGAACTATCTCAAGAATACTTTTAATTCACAATGCTTGGCTTTCTGAGAGGTAAACTCTTCTAAGTTACCAAGCTTCAGGAAGGAATTGAACACAGGTTGTTATGGTGTACAGTATGCAGGCAGAGGGGGGATGGAGACATCCGTCCCAGATCTTGTGTCTGGCCTTGTTCTCTGCCTCGGCTGTAGAGCCTTTGGTCTGCTTCCTTGTCTAAGCCAACATTTTTCTCCTAAAAGACCCAGTGAGATGAACCCCAGCATTTGGGAGGAGGGGATTAATGTGATATTGATGTTTCCCTTGCATAGGATTCACTACTGCACGTCCCTTGTTCCTAGAGTTGCCCTCTTGTGTTTTTAGAAAAGCCATCTCGGAAAGCAGTATCTCATTGCATAAGACTCTTCCTGTGAACCAGGGGGCAGTTGTTTTTAGATTAAGGTAGCACTTATCAGAAACATGTTTCTGTATACCATCCTCTTTCTGAGGAAGGTGGAAAGAATGGTGAGTAGTCAATGGATATACAGACTGTGCTTTTAGAAATCTGGGCTCTTGCTTGTGGTTGTGTTCCTCTGTCTTTGAGTTGGAGTTTGCACATCTTTTCACTGTTGGTAGTACTGAGCAATAACTGGCATGATTTCCACGTGGGTCTTAGTAATTCTTTGTTATGGAGGGCAGAGATTCAGAAGCAAGATTACATTTGTACATCTTGGACTCCAGCTGGGAATTCCTAGAGACTACCTTGTGAAGGTGGCAGAAATTAGCAGCTGAGATCTCATACCTGTTCTAACAGCAACGTGAATGTGCCCTTTGCACATCTCCTTCCTGTGGTCTGGAATGCCAGGGATATCTTTGGAGATTGGGAGGAAAGCCGACTACAAGAAAACTCTGTGCATTCAGCTTTTTATGGAGTATGGTGGTTTTCAGTATCTCTGAAGCTGCAGTGACTGTCAGCCAAATACTTGTTGCTAAAGGATAAAATGCCCAAATCCTGAGGATGAATTACAGTGCTTTCTCACTTGCTTTGGGAGCAGTATGGGGCCAAAACTGTCACCACATCAAATTATTGAGAGTGATACAGTTTTGTCAGGTTTCCAGCAGCTTCATTCATTCTGTTATTTGGGTTACTAGGGAAAGTACAGGAAGCATGAATCTCTTAAGGACAATATATAAGGTCATTTTACGACTTAGGTATTGCTATAAATCTTGTCATCTGCGTGATCAAGGAGTAATGGCTTTAACAAGGAGTAATGGTTTAAAACTAAAAGAGGGTAGATTTAGAATTAAGCCTAAGGAATACTTTACTCAGGGGTGGTGATGGCACAGGCTGCCCATGAGAAGCTGTGGATGCCCCATCCCCGGAGGTGCTCAAGGCCAGGCTGGATGGGGCTTTGGGCAACCTGGTCTGGTGGGAGGTGTCCCTGCCCATGGCAGGGGGGTGGAACTGGTTTTAAGGTCCCCTCCAACCCAAAGCATTCAGTGATCTCTAGTTACCACAGGAACAATTGCTTCCTTGCAGATGAGATCATGTTTTCACTACTGAAACACGTGAAGAGAGGTTAAGTTATCAAAGTCAAGCAGTAAACTTCATCCCTTCATATCTGTCGCAGTCTGGCAAAGGAGGAATAAAAGACTTATCACAAGCCAGGAAAGAGAGGTGGGGAGAGCACAGAGAGCCGGTAGCAATGGGTTGTTGCTGGCATAGTTTGAAAACAGAGAGTAGCGTGCTTTATGGGTTCCTGAGAGGATGAGTTTCTTTTTGTTACCTGATGAATAGGAGAGGTCTTGGTCCCAAGCTGAATCTGCGTAACTTGAGCAGGAAAACACGAGTGCAGGATTCCTTTCTGGTGGAGAGGGAGCATTTAGAGTTGTTTGCAAGTATTTTGAAGCCCCAAGATTTTATTTATGGTAGAATGGAGATGGCCATCAAAGCAACCCCGTGAGGTGGGGGGGCTGCTGCTGCTGGCTCTGATCATACAAACAAGAACTGCTCGGGGAGGTGAAGGTCGGGGGCAGTCTTGACAGAAGTGACCATCAGACGATGGAGTTTGTGATTCTGCAAAGAAGGGAACAAGGCAAAAAGCAGGCTCACAACCCTGGACTTCAGAAGAGCAGGTTTGGGCCTGTTCAGGGACCTGCATGGAGGAGTCCTGTGGTTATGGTCCTGGAGAGAAGGGGTACAGGAGAGCTGGTTGATTTTTGAGGATCATTCCTGTCCTGATGCACGGGAAGACAAGCAGAGGTGGCAGGAGGCCTGCATATACAAAACAAATGATGCGCAACACAATTGCTCACCACTCGCTGACCGATGCCCAGCCCGTCCCCAGGCAGTGGTAGCTCCCCCCTCGCCAGCCCCCCCAGTTTTATTGCTGAGCACAACACCACCAGGTGTGGGCCATCCCTTTGGCCAGCCTGGGCCCCCTGCCCTGGCCGTGTCCCCTCCAGCTCCTGGTGCAGCCCCAGCCTCCTCACGGGCAGGGCAGAACCAGGAGCAGGAAAGGCCTTGACTGCTCTGCCACAACATCAGTGAGTTATCAGCATTATTTTTCTCCTAAATCCAACACGTGTTTACCATGCCAGCTACTAGGAAGAAAATTAACCCTATGTCAGCTGAAACCAGAACAGATATGAAGAGCAGCAAGAAGGGCTTCTTCAATATATCAGCAGCAAAAAGAAGAACAGGGAAAAGGTGGGCTTGCTACCTACTATAATGAAACGACTGAAGTTGGTGGATGAAGGCCAGTAGTGTGGATATTGCTTGTCCGGACTAGAGCAAGGCTTTCAGCACGGTCATGACATCCTTACTGACAAACAGATGAAGCACAGGCTTGGTATGTTGACAGTGAGATTGACCAAAAATGGCCTGAACTGCCTGGTTTGAAGGGTCATTGTCGGTGACATGAACTCTGGCTGGAGACCAGTCCCTAGCGGTGCACCTGAGGGTTTGGTTCTGAGGCCGGTATTGCTTGATGTCACCCTTAATGACATGGGTGATGGGAAAAAGTGCTCCTTCAGAAACACTGTAGAGCAGAACAAGTGTGGTTGCTAGCACAAGTTGCTAGAACAAGTGTGGGCTGTACTGCCGTTCAGAGGGACCTCACGTGCTGGAGAAACAGACTAGCAAGAACTTTGTGAAGTTTCACCAAGGGTAATGCCAAATGCTGCCGCTGGGGAGGAATAACCCTGTGCAGATGCTGGGGCCTGATGAGCTGGAAAGCGGCATTGATGGAAAGGTCCTTGGAACGCTGAGAGAGAAGAAGTTGGATATAGGCCAGCAATGTGCCCCTGAGGGCACTCAGCCCGGATGATGTCTGGACTGTTTGGGCAGCACAAGAAGGGCATGGACATGCTGGAGAGAGTCCAGGGAAGGGCTGGGAGGATGGTGGAGGCATCGGAGCATCTGACATAGAAGGAGAAGCTGAGAGAGCTGTGATTTCTTAGCCTTGTGAAGAGAAGGCTTGCAGGGATCTTATCAGCATGTGTGTAGATGTGATGTGAGAGAGTCTTCATCTCTCTCATCCTTCTCAAAAAGAAATGGCAGCCAGACTCTTCTCATGAGGGGGTTGTGACAGGACAAGAGGCAATTAGCACAAACTCAGTTTATACCAAAAACGAGTAGGGCAGAGGTACAGGAGGAGTTGTCCTGCCCACATCTCTGCACTCATGGGTGCGCCTGCTGAAGAGCTGGGAAGAAAGAAATGTCATTCCTGTAAGAAAGTCATGCCCATCTGGGGAAAAGTAGAGGCATGGCAGATGGTAAATCAAAATTACCTATTAAGACAGTCCAGAAATGCAGTCAATTTTTAAGTTATCTTGATTTCACACGTCTGGAGTTCCCTGCAAAGCATTCTGCAGGATTAACATGCCACTAATGGTCCAAAGCAACCTTTTGCTTTGGAGAAAAGTTGGAGAAAAAAGACCTTCTATAAAGAGTATCCCTATAGAAAAATGCCCCCTCTCAGTATGCTTAAATACAATCAGCTTTCTTTTTACTCTTTGGAAAACTGTGGCTATTGTTGTATCCCTGTGTGTAAAGAGATACGTTGTCTTGTCTACATCGATGTAAACAATGTAGGAAGAGAGAAACTATTGTGAATAACTCTGAGTCAGAAACAACTTCTTGCTCGCTAAACAAAAAGCAGCCCCGAGGAGGTTGGCTGGTTTGCTGGCTGTTGGTACAAACGCAAATGGAGGTGTAATTCTTAAGTAACTGCAAGGGCGCTGTTCCCTGCCTTCTCCCAGATGAGAGTTTTGAATCTAACCTAATATAATGAGTAAAATTTAGCTACCTTTTCAAGTAGACAGCTGCAGCATTTTTAATAAATATGTTAAGCAAGTGAGGGGAGATCGTCCATTCCTCAGCATCAACATAACATAAACAGGAATGTTGGTATCTATTAAAATAAATAAATAAATAAAAATCTTGTATGTGTTCCAATAACTAATAACTGCAGGGTGTATCTGGGTTCCTTTTTAAAGCGTTTTCTGGTGGTTTTGCCTGGCTCTTTGGTGGAACAGTTCTACTTCAGAGCTAGCTTTTGGTGAGCAATTCCCAAGTGAGGTGTTGCTGTGCTGGGACCGGGCTGTCCAGAGAAGTAGCTAAACTGAGCTGCAGCAGCGTGGGCTTTTAATAGTTATGTGTATGTAGACTAAGGAGTCTGCGAAATAAGACAAATATGTATCATTTATGCCTTACAAAAGCAGTAATTTTGAAAAGCGGTTATCAGTAGTTTCTAAATATTTTTTGAGACTTTAGGTTGCAGGCCTGTTCACCAAATGCCTGCCAGTCTTTTGAAAAAGTGGTGGCTCTTCTCTGTGCTTTGGATTCCTTTCTTAGAAATGTGGACAACAGTATAGCCCTGCCTTCCCACTTCTTCAAAAAACGAACAAACAAAATACAAACCAGCAGGCAGGCGAGATAAACTTGCACAGATGCGCTGTTGGTAGGCAGAAGAACTAAAACCCAGGTGAAATTGTATGACATGTTATAACTTGCTGCAGCATCCGTGCGTGGCCATTAGTAGATTGGTGCTCTGGATGCTAAACCCAACGCCCATCTTTGTGTTTGTTCTGAACCTGAACAAATAACCAAAACCTATACAGGAGTGGCTGCCTTCAGAGCTCACAGGTAGTTTGAATCAGTCATTCTGGAACAGTGTCACTGTTCAGTCAGTGTCTGTGAAATGGGTATCATGCTAAATGAAAAACACGGTAGCAATTCGTAATTCATTTTCACGTTTAATATCCATTTGCATTCAGTGTACTGCAACTGTTTCCTTCTTCAGTTTGTGCTGGAGTTTTGAAAAGAAGTGTCGTGTCTTGCTGAGGAGGTTAAATCCACCTTGCTATGAGATCTGTAGTTTGTGTTACGAATGCATGATTTGTATCTACTGTTGAGAATTAATGTAATCTAGTGTTGTGTTTTGACTGCAGAGTGGAAAGCTATTGAAAAGCAGTTAGAAGGCAGTAAAAGAACGAAAAAAATAATAATCCCGTGTGCTGCTAGTTGTGTTGTTCAGTTCTTTGTCTTTGTGAACTGTAACACTGAAACAACCAATGGTACGATTGAAATGATTTATTTCTACTTACTTCCAGGGATCAGATGATTGCCTTGTAAAAATCTGGGCAACAGATGATGGGAGGTTGCTGGCTACCCTGAGAGGGCACGCAGCTGAAATATCTGATATGGCAGTGAACTACGAAAACACCATGATAGCTGCTGGGAGCTGTGATAAAATGATCAGAGTTTGGTGCCTTCGAACTTGTGCACCCTTAGCAGTTCTGCAGGGCCACAGCGCGTCTATAACGTCATTGCAGGTAGGTGTTTGCTTTGCAAAGTCACCTAAGCAATAACACGCACCGCTTGTCTGAAAAAGAAACCACTTGGGAATGTTCAATACAATGAAAATGCGTATTTGGCAACTACGCTGTGAAGGGAGAAGGAATTTTCATGGTGCGCACTGCAAAATGGCAGGTTTATTGTCACAATATCTGACCCTTGAAAAATGCCAGGCATAGTGCTTGTTCGAAACAAAAATTGCGTGATGCATGGGGACAGTTCTGTTGTGAAATAAGGTTTCTTTGCACACCATGATTCTGACTTAGCGGTACGTTAACTAAAACTAAAGTCAGTGTTGAGTATGGTTTGCTTTGTTTCTGTTTAGAGTTGCATGCTATTGCACAGTTTGGGTTGTGGGGAGGGAGAACCCAAAGTGCTTTGGCAAGTAACCCAGAAAAGTTGTTCTGAAGATAGAAAGTTACTCCGAGAAGCATTGTGTTATTGTGCTATTTATTGCAGTTTATTGTGTTAGTTTTTTTTTTTCTTCAGTATGGTTTGATACTTTTTTTTTTTTCTTTCATTTTATTTTATGTCTTGTTTAAATGAGAAGCCAATGTCTTGAGGAACTTCTTAGCATGTCTGGGACGGATTAACAGACCTTCTCTTTTTTCTTCCCCCGTTTCCCCTCCCAGTTCTCTCCACTATGCAGTGGCTCAAAGCGATACTTATCTTCAACCGGGGCAGATGGAACAATATGCTTTTGGCTGTGGGATGCTGGCACCCTTAAAATAAAGTTAGTTGCTATTTTATTTCTTGTTATTACTTTGTAATCAAGAATGACCTACTAACCTTGGAGAAAAAACTTGTCACTGGTTGGTTTGCTGTCTGCAATCGTTGGATATGATCTGTTTCTGTGGGTACCTGTAACTTACTTGTCTTTTAAGGACTAAGTTGATAACATAAGCGACCACTGAGGTTTTTTGTTCAGGGAAACAAATCAATATATACCCATTCTTTTCTCTAATTATTAACCAGGAAAAAAAAAATCAGTGACATTTTTGTAACGTGATGTCAAAGTTGGCTTTTTTTGTTCTATTCTCATCTCTCAATCCCACATGAAATGAAAATGGTGTTGACAAATTGTGCTACAAGATGATTGCAATTGGTATTCGAAAATCCAAATTTTGGTGGGAGAAGGTAATATTCTAGCAAGAAACCAGGATGGGATTATTTTTGGTTTGTTCTTTTCTCATCTCTAAATCCTTTCTTAGTTGCTCTTTACTGTTGCGTGGTAGGAAGGAGTACTCGTGGGCAGTTGTGTATCAGTGGATGAAGTTGAGTCTGAAGTTTCTGTTTTCAAAGTATAAGATATGAAAAATTTTACCAGGACCCTCAAATTGAGTTAGTTTTTTATTAAAGATAACTTCTTCAATGGCTTTCAAGTGCTTTTTGCTCCTTCTTAATTGTGAAATATCTGGAACCTAAAATTGGAAATAGACCTTTTAATAATCACTGATAATTCAGTTTAGAGGAAGAGATCTCTTCCCTTTTCCTAACGAGAGAATAGTGGAATTAATGAGACTTAAATGGGTTATACTACACGAGCTGGGAGATGAATCATGGAGTTGGATGGAAGTTGTCCTGAGGTAAAACTTGGGAAGTGAGCAAGCTGGTATCAGTTGTTGTAGAAGATTCTCAGCTATTTCCTACCCATGGTGAAATGTAAATGTGGAATGCAAAATTTAAGTGAGATGCACTGGCAAATATTAAAAGAAGAAAGTGTGTTTTTTTTTTTCCAGTTAATGCTTTCATGTGTAAATAGTCGCAGTGCAGTGGCACAGAGAAAACAGATGAGTTGAGGTGTCCCTTGCAGAATGGAAAGGAAGGAGCCTGGTACCCCAAGCCATGCCAGTGACTCATGTTGTGTAACGACAGTGCAGAGTAAGCTTTGAGACTGGAGTTTGTACCATCTTCAGCTTCTGTTCTGGAGTAATTTACATGTCGAGTTTAAGACAGAGCGACCCTACGTCTCTTCAGTCTGGAAGAAGAGTGCATGAAGATGAGACCTGTATAGTTAGAAGTGCCTTGAGGAGGTTGTACAACGACCAGTTGCTTGTTGGCTCTTCCTGTGCTAGAGGGTATCAAGTGAGAGCAGCCAATTCCAAGTCAGGAGCAGGTGGTTCTTACCAAAACGTGCAGCTAAGCCGTGAAACTCCTTACCACAGAATATTATGCACTGAAAACTTGCATGAAGATACTGAAAGGTATACTTTTTCTGCTCTTACACATTCAGTTTTGGCTACACTTGGAAGCAGGATACTGCTCTTAGATCTTTGTTCTAATTTAGTAGAGCTGTTACGTTTTTGAAGTAATCAATGCTTTCTCATCAAAGCCAAAGCATATGGTAAGTCTAAATAAGAAACAGGCATGTCTTTTGGGACGGAAACATAATTGATGTCACTTAAGATATTGAATTAGTTGGACATTCATAAAAGTCTTAATGTAGCTCTTCTTAAGCTTGTTAGTTACAGGAAATTTTACTTAATTTGCTAAACTGTAACCTTTTCTAACTGTGATTCCCCACTCCAGTAAATCCTATTAAGTGACACTGTGAAACTAAGAATCCAGCCTAATTTTTCACAAGGAGGCCGCGTCATATGGGCACAGGGTCTCAGTAATGGGTGTGGATTGGTGTGGTTTTAAGTGAGGTGATTGCTCTTCCTCACACCTCTAGATCTGGATCTGCTTCCAGAACTGTGGAAATGGGGCAGATTCCCTCCACATCCACTCAGTGATGTGTGGTAGCAATATAAGAGCATCAAAGGAAAGAGAGATTCCTGTCAGTCTTATTCATAAGACCCATTGTAAGTTTTTGTTGTTTTTTTTTTTTTTTTCTAAGTGTCCTATCCCAGTTATGTCTTTCCTTTTTTTTTTTTTTCCTCTGCAAATGTTTGTTTGTTTCACTCTTGGATTGCAGAAAACCTTGTGTTCATATTTGCCAGCAGATCTGTTGCAGTATTAATAGTATCTCTGAAATTAGAGGCTTCCCATGCTGGTCTCCCAGTTTTTGGATAACCTCATTAATTGAGGCCTGTTAAGTATTTGTTTTACACATATGGCCCAGACGGGAGATACTTGGCTCTGTTTTAATAAACTGCAGAAGGAGGCTTTACAGTAGATTTTGTGCCACAGGGTGAAACACAGGCATGGCAAGACTGACCACAAAATTCTCAGTGTTGTTTAGAAGAGAGGGATTAACTCTGTTACTATATGCTTCTGTGACGATGACAGTGAGGAAGATTCAAATGCTAGAGCCTCCTGTGTGCTCCTGTGCTTTCAGTGAAGAGCTTTCTGACCAGGCAGTTACCGTGTATGCCCAAAAGCTGCAACAATCCAGTCAGATTAATTTGGTTTCTAAGTAGAGGAACAGTAGGGCTGTTGTTCCTGTAGATAAAGAAGACAAGGAAAGGTCCAAAGCAGGTGGAAAAATAATTTAGAAATAAGGTAATCAAGACCTTCCCTCACATTTAGGCGCTGTTACTATTCTGGATCAGGGCAGAAAACACAAGGGTTGCATGCTGTTCGAGTTGACAGTGTGGAGAAGAGAGAAAATCATCCTTGGGTCATCAGGAACCGATAGATCATTTGCCTCAGGTCTGAGGGAGAATTTTTACAACTGGTCACTGTGCAAAAGCTAAATCAGTTGCACTAAAAGTATTTGTATATGTATTTGTGATGAGAAAGATGCTGAGTTTTCTTGTTATTTCTTCTGCCACCTATTTGAATCGCAAGCTTCCAGTGTTAGTCTGTTGTTGGCAGACCACGCCAACAAGGCAGCAGAGCTGTCTCGCAGATTTGGATAGAGGAACAACTTATACTGCTTTTTAGCTGCTCTTAATTTTCTTCCCATATTTTTAAAAAGAGAAAAAAAAAAAAAAAGGAACAAAACATGTGCTGATGATTTTGACATTCCTCTTTTGGACAAGAAGATGTTAATTCCTCATGTCTTTGGGGTGGTAGCATACTTCACATCTGCTTTCTTATGCAGAAGGCACTTTATGTTGAAGGGGCTTCTCGTGCGTTAGGATTCAGGTGTGCCAGTCCATGTTTGTTGGCTTTTAAGCCAAGACTCAAGTCGGAGGGCTTGCCTTGCACGTGTTTTTCCTGGAGAAGTCTTACTTAAGCCACTGCATGTCCAGAGTGAGGTTACTCTGTAGGATTTGGGTTATGCAGCCGTTCCTGCACTAGGACAGCATTTTGAAGGTGGACTTGAGAGATGTTTCCATGGGTGAGTGTTTCCCTTAGTTGAGGCACACGGTGTACAATGCTTTTTTGCCTGTGCAGGCTCTGGTCTGACTGTAGCCTCTCATCTTGGGAGGAAAATGGTTTACCAGGGCCTTGCTGGACCTCTCTGTGAAATGTTTGTGAAGGTGCCTTAATATGTTCCAGCCACTTACACGATTGGGTTGAGAATGCTTGTTAAAGCAAAACGATTAACTTGTTTTATGTATGTTTCAAGAAATTGTCCTTCAGCCACCTTCCTTACTTCCCCACGTTACTGATTGTCCAGCTTATCTTGTAAAGATTACGGTCTGTTGTAGTGTAAAAGAATGCCATAATCTTGTCTCCTAATGCCTTAAATAACATACATTAGAGAGACATAAGTTGGAGAATTTAACATGATTATCCAAATTAGAACATAAGTGCATACTTGCTCTGTTTTGCAGCTGTCCTAACTCCAAAGGCAGAGTTCACAAACCACAGTGGAAGAAAACAGCAGCCTATTTATCTATTTACACTTGCTCCGTATTATGTAAGCTGCATATCGAATCATCTGATAGTTCTTTTTAAGTTAGTATCTCAGTTAAGAAGGGTTTGAACTGTTTTGTGTAATAGCTCTGTGTTGTTTAGTGTACCTTGTAACATCCCCCACTGAAAGTCTTTGCAAGGAGCTATCTGAAAAGTCCTGAAGGAAGATTGACAGAAACAACCTGTATTGAATGGACAATTCGGAGAAAGATTTCTTAACTGCTATTGCCAGTAGTGTGTTTGTTATATTGTTTTGTATATAGGCACCAGTAAGGTGTCATGCTTACTACTTTCTTTGAGATAGCAATAGCTGATAGGTGGAGAAAGGTCTCTTACTCATCTGCCTGCAGCTGAAAAAAAAAAAAAGCCATTTTGCTTCTAAAAGTGAAAAAATTGGATGTCATGAATATGCATTCTTTTATGTTAAAACAGATCTTTAGCGATGACACTTGTGGGTGTAATGCTGCTGTTCTCTAGTAAGTTTATTCTTTGAGGACTAAGGATTGCAGATGGTGTACTATGCAAGACCACCTACTGAGCTGGGGTTGCTGCAGTACGTGAGCAGAACTGAAGTAATGATTGAAGGACTAGATCCTTGGTTTGTTTTTTACACACACACACTCTTAAAGTGAAGCTTTAGTTCTGCTTCCACATCAGGTACTGAACTGCCTAAATGGAAGCACAGTGCATAAAGAAAATGTTCTTTAAAACTTCTAGCCATAGTCCTAATTTTCTGTGGGGGCTATTGGAAACCCACAAACAATACATGCTTTCTGAAGAAATGGGTGTATTCTAATGCTGTGAAATACTTCAAATTTATTTAAATTTCTTTTGTATCATTTTCTACAAATAGTACCAACCTCAGTTTCTCTCTTGTAGTCAAAGCAGCCATGTTTTGCAGGAGAAAACCAGAGCTCTGATACACACAGTGGTTTAAAACAACCTCCTGGGTACCTGGCTCTGGTGTCTTCTCATCTGCTTTACAGGTGACTTAAACGAAAGTGTTTTGTATAGCTATATTTGAGGGGAGAGGGACATGGGATTTAAATTTGCAATACAGCTCTCCTTTATACTTAGATTGTTTGGTCTGTCTGTATGTCTTAGTTTCCTAAAGATCAGATCATGAAGCATAGTCGCAGTAAATTGTTTGTAGATGGGCAGCCATCTGTTCCGTCATATTTAATTTTGTCCTTCTGTGCTTTATTTCTAACATACTGACTTGTTTTTTGAAACTGTATTAGGAAATTATTTAACTATTTCTTTATTTTTAGTCCAAGGCCAACAAAATTTACGGAACGCCCTCGGCCTGGAGTCCAAATGATCTGTTCTTCTTTTAGTGCTGGTAAAAGACCATTTTATATATACACGTATATATCTTTGTCTCAATGTAAGAAGTCATTTAGAGAGTAAAATGAATTATAATGCAGTTACTGTAGCATATTTCTTCTTAAAAAGATGGAACTGAGTTAAAATGGTTATTGGAAAAAAACACCAAATATTATTCCAATTAATATTTGGAATCTGTGCTTTAATTCTTGGTGATACGGAAATTCTTGAAAACAACTGAACATAAAGTCTCTTGTGTCTGCAGTTTCTTTAAAACGTGACATTTTTCCTCAGAGTGATTCTGAAAGTTAGCTTTATCTGAGATAGGATTATGGAGGTTTTATTAAGAAGGTGCTAATTACCAGGTTCTCACTCTCTGAATTTCATTCATACTTAGAGTTGACAGTTGGTAAAGAGCACAACACAAACAATTAGATACAATACCAAACCGACAGAAGAGTATTTTCAGAAAGTACTAGGGCTCTGTTTCCATTCAGTTTTCTTTAAGATTGAGCCCCACTAAGAGCTTAGTCACAAACAAATTACTTCAGTTAGCTAATTTTCAGGTACGTCTCTGGATACACATTTGTCTGACAACAAATGTGAGCTAATTAAACTCCAGTTCAACTCTGAGTTTCTCAACCTTGTTGTTTTTACTTAAAGGTCAGTTACAGACACAAATGAAATGAGATACAGCTGTAAATTTAAGGGAATAACTTTAAATATTTAATGTTACAGATATTTGAAAGTACTGTAATAACATTAGATTGCCCGTTTTTCTTATGACTTATCTGTGTTTGTTTTTCTCAGGTGGAATGTTTTTGGCCACTGGAAGTACAGATCACATCATTAGGGTTTATTTCTTTGGATCAGGTCAGCCAGAGAAGATATCAGAGTTGGAGTTTCATACTGTAAATACTTCATTAAATTACATATGTATTTGATTAAAAGGAAGATTTGGATAATTTAGAATTGCTTTTGATTTTTTTATTTTTATTTTTTATATAGGACAAAGTTGACAGCATTCAGTTCTCTAATAGTAGTAGCAGGTAAGCAAACAATTTATTTATTCATACCTTTTTTTTTTTTTTGACCTTGTGGAGATTTGTAAATATCAGTTTCTAAAAAATTGCTTTCTGTTTTGAGGTTCATGCAATAGTTATGGATTCTCAATAGTTTGTTTTAAATAATACTCCCTCTTCAGTTTTACCATTGTCTTCATTGCAATGAATGATTAAAGTATTTTGAGTTTGCCAAAATTAAGGAGTATAGAAATACTTCATATATACTTTATTTGCATTTATACTTATATGTATTCATAACTAAAATAACTATACATTTAGGTATATTTAAATGTTTAAACCTCTTTTCAGTTAAGTGACTGCTAGATAAAGGGAAAACTGTTAAACAAAATATAACTGTGTTTTGTTTAGCCTTTTTAGTACTTCACCGAAGTTTTAGATGTTGGATGTGAAGGATGCTAAAGAAAATAGCTCTATTATGAAATTTCTGACATTTCATTTAAATGACGCTCTAACATACACTTCTATTGCAATACAGTTAGTTGCAAACCAGGCTTCATTGTGTTCCATCCACCTCTTTCTCCTCCTCCTGACCCTGCACTCCAAAAAAAGGGGAAAAAAAAGGTCAGGGAGAAGCTCAAGCTTGTTTGAGACCATTCTTCTATTCAGAGACCCTCACTACACAGCTAATGAGGAATAGATTTTGTTTGTTTTAAATCAAGTCTCTACTTCAGCTTGCAGCTCTCCTTGCACTTCAGCAATTTTTAGGTCTTAAATCCCATTAGTAGCTTTACACGGAGTGATAGGGGCAGGCTGTTAGTTAGAATGCTCTTTGGGCTGCTGTGTCCCCATGGCAGAGCACTGTGATAACTAAGCCAGGTGCACCATGGATCAAAATACAGCTAGTTTGGAAGGGGCTCATATTAGAGAAGCAGATTTCACTTTTTGCAGACCCTTACATTTTTACTGGTACATGAAGTGTTTTTTCACCTCAAGCCAGTAAAGCATTCTGACATTGTTTGCACTCCTTATACGTCAACTTAATTTTTAGAATTCTGAATTCTCTAGTTTCTATCCCTTTTTACAAGGGTCTTTTCTGTACAGACCTGCCGTTGATCTCAGTATAACTCTTTTTCCCTTTTGTTAGATTTGTGAGTGGAAGCCGTGATGGAACAGCACGAATCTGGCAGTTTAAACGAAGGGAGTGGAAAAGCATTTTGTTGGATATGGCTACTCGCCCAGCAGGGTAAGTAATATAGAATGTTCTGCTATCAGATAGATACTTGAAGTCCATTGATATTGTTTGCTGGCTGACTTTTTAAAGAAAAAAGCACAAACGATTATGGATTAAATCTACAATATGCTTGTCTAGCTCTTGAAGTCCAATGAAAGCAAATATTTGACTATATATTCAGCTGTGGAAACTAGTTTGTCCAGATAGTAGCTCCACTAGTTCTTCGGTTTGAGTAAAGGAGTAAAAGATATACAAACCACATTAAAGGTCAAATTTATGCTTTTTATGTAGGTGTAATTCTGGTAATATTTAAAATATTGCATTCTGGTAATATTTAAAAGTTATTGTGGAATCTGTGTACCCAGAGAAGGAATTTTGGGCTCTTTTATACCACATGCCAGAGCAAATAAGTCACTTGCTATGTAATGGGTTCTCAATAATCTGAGAATTCGCAAGGCTTTGTGTAGGTATAGAAAACTTACGTACACCAGACCAAATAATGAAAAAGGCTTGAAGATGGAGAAAAACTTTGTAGGGATTGTGGTTTGGACCTTCTTATTTTGGCATGGAGGAAATGTTTTCCAACAGATGGTCATTAGAAAGTTTTATAATGGTTTAATGGGTACACCTTTTCCCTTCACTGATCATGTTGAGTAGTTTAAAGAAGGATATTTAATACAAAAAAAAAGACATAAGGAGTAAGCCTGTGGAAATACATCTGAAAGATCAAGAGAGGCATGGAAGAGATGACTAAATAAGCTATATAGTTTAGTTGGAAGTTTGGATCAGAAAGTATCTTGTTCTAAGCAAGTGCAACAAAATATGAATATAAAGCTGTTGGATGACAATCTATAATGCATTGGCACCCTGAAAACAAAGACTGAGCTACTTTTTCTTGAAAATGTGGCCTGTAAAAAATCATCATTTTAACTGATCCTGGAGAAAAAGCAATGGCTTGTTTTTAAACTGTTGTCACAAATGATGAACTTATTTGAGAAACTGAACTGCTTGTTTCAGTTAAGCACCTGTACCTGAATTCTGTTTATTCCCTTTCGATCGCTGTGTAAAGGACAGTTCCAAATTTGATCTTTTCTTCATAAGTACTATTTATCAAAGAACATGAAATTGGTACACTTAGAGAAAAGAAAGAATTCAAGATTTATTTTCTGATAGCAGAAAAGAAAGAGAAAAACAAAAGAATTCAGCCTCCTCTAGACCACTGCAGTGGTCTAGAAAATAATCTGTCTACAACTACATCTTATACTTTTGAGCTGTACAGTACATATAGATACATAAATTGGGTTAGATTATGTATCAAAGAGCATTATCTTGGAAAAACAGATCAACATAGTCTTTGAAATATTGAGAGGACTCTACAGTCATTGTTTAAGAATCTGTAGTGCTTTTCTGATTGTATATGTTAAAAAATTGGAAAACGTCTTTCATTTCTCCAGGTTCTTGAAGAAATAATGCTGTTTTTCATAATAATAAAGTAAAATACAGAAGTATTATCAGCTGTTACAGACATAAGAATGTTTTTAGCAAGCTAGAATTGCTTTGAAGCTCTTTTTGCTTTTTTATTTTAGACAAAATCCACAAGGAGTTGAAGACAAAATCACAAAACTGAAAGTGACCATGGTGGCATGGGACCGCCATGACAACTCTGTTATAACTGCAGTCAATAACATGACACTGAAAGTCTGGAATTCTTTCACTGGCCAACTCATTCATATTCTCATGGTAAGGTGCTCCACCTTCATTTATCAATCTGGAATGCAGAATTTATATATATGTCATCAAAATTCTTCCTTAAGCATTTTTTCTACCTGAAAGCCACCTTAATTAATGTATTTAGATAATTGAAATGTAATTGAGGTATTTCTCAGCTGCTTTCTAGAAAATAAAGCTTTGAAGTGCAAATCACCATTATTGTTTGAGATGTCTGAAACTAATTTTGGACTTTTTTTCTTTCCTAAAATGCTATCTTGGAAGGAGAGAAGGAAACAGTTGTTACTTTTGACTTTTTTAGCGTGACAAATGTTTGAAATACAGTTAATGGATAAAGTTGCCCTGTTTAAACACAGAGCCTTGTTACTACAACCTCATCATTTTATGGGTACTGAAAAGCAGCCTTTTAGAGAGAATGAATCAAACATTAGTTTTTACTAGTGTCTGATACTACTTTTTTTTTTAGTTGTAAAAATAGTTAGCTGTTGGTAAATTTACTTGAAAAGCTGTAGGTAAATTATTTCAAGTAAAGCTTAAAATTAGTGTTAATTCTGGAGATGCAGTTCTCTTAGTTATACTTAATTATTTCATGGCTCTAAATTAAATTTTTAAATGCTAACATGCTTAAACAAATAGAAATCTGCCCAGCATTAAGATCAAAAACATCAAATGAAATGATGAAAGTTGTGGGACAAACTTGTTACAGAGTTGTCATACTTGACATACTTATTATGACGCTGAAATTGCAACTGGGTAGAGAAGAGTATAATACAGATTGAAAAAACAGATTTAGTTGAAGTAGTTGTTATGTGCTGGGCACTTTCACACGTGAACATGGCAGTTCTCAGTGTTATCATTTTGAATTCCTGCATAAGTATTTGAGATAATTCTCTTGTTCTTCTTGCTGTATCCTTAATTTCAGGGCCATGAAGATGAAGTGTTTGTACTTGAACCTCATCCGTTTGATCCAAGAGTTCTCTTCTCTGCTGGACATGATGGAAATGTCATAGTTTGGGATTTGGCAAGAGGGGTCAAAATCCGGTCTTACTTCAACATGGTAATTATTGTGCTTTATGCAGATACGCCAAGGCAACCTTTCTAAACTTTTTGCTTTTAGTACTTTCTAATGTAGGCCATCTTGAAGCATGCATTTGTAATATAGGGCGAGGTCCTGCATCCAGTGAAGTCAAGAGAAATTCCTATTCAGTTTAATGGGGCAAATATCAAATCTGTAAAATGTAAAAAGTTGCTTCTTTGGCTGTATTTCATAGTCATCTTTCTATATGCTTCATCCATGTGAAGTTGGAGTGCTAGGTTACATTGTCAGAGATCATGCATAAGAGACAGGGTGACAGAGACCCTCGTTTAGTGCTCTGTTTCCTGCCTGGGAAACCAAGATGAAAACCAGTTTATTTTTTTGCATTACTAATTCTTAATCTGGCTAAAGCTCTTCAGGAGTCACCTGATCTCATACAATGTTGTTGTATGCTGCCTTGGCCCTGACTGAATACTGTCAGCCTTTCTGTGTAGAGTTCCTCCTCCACATGCAGGTTTCAAATTTGGTCTGTTCTGCAATAAACTAGTTCTTCTGGAAGATGGATGAGACAGGTATTTCTTTTTGTTTCTTGATATTTAGTAGGTCTTTGTACGTATCTTTTAATTCAAAAAGGTAATTATGTGTTTGCAATTCAGACTTTGCCTACTGGAGAAAATTTCAAAAGTCTTTGTAGAATATGGAGGATCATTGAGAATGCTGAGAGTAGGCAAATGAGCTTCATGCAGCTCTCAGCTGTAGTGGAATAGTGGTCTTGGAAACTAGAATAAAGAAGATATCTGAAGAAGACACCTGCCATAGATACACTGACAAAATAAAATTAAAAACAGACAGCACAAGCCAGGAGGGTCACTCTGAACCCAGAGAAATTTTTGACATGTTCACTATACTGGACAGTTCATAAGGAAGAAATTTTGCTAAGCTTTATGGGAAAGAGAGCGGTCTAGACTCCTACAGCAATGACCTAGATTCAGTATTGTTCCTTCTGCATTGTTTTCTGTAACTGAACTTCTGAAGGATCCCAGTCAATATGTTTGGAGTTATGAGTATAGATCTTTGTTTCCTCAGTGCTATTCCTTGGTACCAGTTGAGGTGTATGTCCTCAATGCACAGTTACGTTGCCCTTCCACTACTGCTTGTAGTGGATGTGTGATAGTTTTTGTGGAGCTTAAAGTCAGAGGAGGCTGAGTCCATCTGCTGCTTGTAAGACAAGTCCAGTCAAGAGATGTCAGAATCTAAATTACAGGTGCCTGAGACTTCAGGCAACACCCTGAAAAATAGAAGTACTTGTTTCAAGGGTGCTAAGAGGCACAAACACCAAAAAAAGAGTAAAAATTACGTTTGAAGATCTTGGGAATTGTAGAGAAATGTGTAGATAATCAGAAGCTCCCAGCAGCTAATAGTGTGTGCTTCATGCTAGAAATGAATGTGAGAAGTCTGCCTGCTGAGCGAGGTGAGGGGAGTTGTAAATCTGGCAATCAGTTTGACTCAAACAAATGAATAAGATCTATGAGCTAGATATCCAGGAGAGGCATCTCTCTACAGTGTCTGCATATTTCACCAGTCTTCTGTGGCTGATGCTTCAAAAGACATGGATGGAAATTGGAGGGTTTTTAGACAATTGTGGGGAAGATGCTTCTGGAGCATGAGGCTTCGTATTGCACAGTTACCTCTGCAGAGCTGCAGGTGTTAAGAGTTCTGGTTTACTAAGGGAGTGCTTGAATAAGCAGAGCTTCCAGTCTTTTCCCAATGTCCTAACTGGCATATCAACTGGAAACGTCATTAGATTAGCCACTATTAAATTATTTTGATAACTGCTGCAACTTTCATTGACTTGTTCAGTTTGTCATCTCATACTCCTGAAAAATAGGGTATTCAGGGGATGGGAAAGTTTTTACAGATTGGGTTTTGTTGGATCAGATGGGGAACATCATCTGGAAGAACCAAACCTGGTAGTTGAATGACAGGAGAGACCTGATGTAGCATTCAAAAACCTCTCATCATTGCCCAAAAAAACAGTGTCTGCAGTACAGAACTAGTACTGAACAATTTTGTTGTAACAAAAGTTCTGTGCAGACCTTGGAAGTGTTGATTGAATTAGAAAAAAGAGGATTGTTAACTTAGTGATAATTAGTCCAGTCAGATATTCCCATCCTAGGTGGAGAGCTGTTGCATCTAAAGCATTGTGGCAAATCCCTAAAGTCGAGTTGGGTATTTTTACGTTCTCCCAAGTTTCAATTCTTCACTGTCAGCATCAAAATCAAAATCTGAGTGATGCAAATGCTGTCGCACTTAAAACTCAACTCATCAGTTGAGTTACAGAGACTTAATTCCTTTTATCTGGTCAATGAATGTGAAATTGCAAAGCCTCAGTAGCCAAATGCATTTCTTGTTCTGTATTGAACTTAGATGAGGGAATCGAAGTTTTTATGCCTTGATGTGTCACAGGTAGGTGCCACTAGGAGACTGAGTGGTAGTGGTCCTGCAGAACATTGTCTCTGAGGGTTTTGTTTTTTGTTTTTATTTGTTTTTATCTTAAGATTTGCTTTAAAATAAGTTAGCACAGTCATGGTTGAACTTGGAACACCTTTGGTCTCTTTGCCAGATTTTGGTCTTTATAATTAATAGTAAACTCAGTCTCATAAGTGACTGACACGTGGGTTTACTCAGTAAGTATGTATATAATTTCAATGTTCGACATTTTCATGTGTAGTTTTCACTGTGGTGATAGAATTTATATAGGTCTTTTATAACTTGGTGTCGTAGTTCATGGGCATTCAGGTCTGGCTTAACTTAGCAACTTGAGTCAGATATACGGAAGAAAAATGTTCCCTACCCAAAGAGTGAAAGTAGTCATAGAGATATTAAAATCAAGAGGTCCATAAAGCTTTTTAGACAGTTTTTGAGACGTAGCAAATAAGTTCTGGGAGGGCTGTAAATGGCATGTGCAAATACAGGTGTATATTGTTATTTGTAGCCTGTATATTATACTTGCTGTTTTTGACTTAATATAGCTGTTAATGTAAGATGTGTTTTTGTCACTCATTTCTCCAAGGAACTGCTGAGGTTGTGGTTTTGATGTTGTAATACCAGGGCAATTTCACTGGTTGTAGTTCCCATGTAGAGGGAAGCATTGAGCAGACTTACTAAGAAACCCAGGGTAATAAAGTTGGGATAATAATGGTTTCTACAGCCAACTTTTAGAGCTTACATGTTTCACAGTGCCAGTGGTTTTGTTGCAGAAGGACAAGACAGGCCTAGTAAATGTTTACGCTGTAGCTCGTTACCCAGGGCCTAGATTCACTGAAGGACTTGACTGTTTTAGCACCTCAGCTCCTGAGGAGTGAGGTTCTTAATCCCCACAGCTGAATGCAGTATTCCTCCACATCCTCCTCCGCATCCTTGCTGTGTGGTAGATTTGGATGTCTTAGTGGACAATGGAGGAAAAATATACCAGGTGGTGAGCTGTCTAGCAAGAGCTACTTGGTGGTAGAGTGTGTAGAGAGGTATTTGAAATGCCACTTTGTATTCAAAGCCGCAGCGTGGCGTCTGGATCCCTGGTGTGGTAAGGCACCTTCCCAAGAGCAGAGGAAATGCCTTGCTCTCCTGAAATGAGGGCACAGGAAGAATGGTGGCAGTTGTACGTGGCTTTTTTTAGTTAAGCAGTTCAGCTGGGAAATAAAAGACTTAAATTCTGTTGTCTGCTCAGGTGGCAAGGTACAGTTCAACACCTGCCGCTTACCCAGCGGGTGCCTCAGCGATGTATTTCTACACTGGACTATTTCCCTGACTGACTTCTGAAGTTGTGCTGCGGTGGAGAGGCATGAATCTTCAATCTGCAGCATGTCAGTTCAGGCACTGCTGCTAAGCTCGTGTTCCTGCATCTAGAAATTCTGTTCTAGGTAAATTGAAGCCTTTGGATTCAAGCTTTGGACAAGCTTGAATTTGCAGGATTAGTGCTCTGTTAGGCCATAGGTAAAAGCTGTTCAGCACTCAGTTGTCATAATACCTGTTGTCTTGCAGGTGTTCTCACTAAGTTACTTTTAAATTAGACTTAATACTGTTGGTTTATTAGGAATACCAGGGTTGTCGCTCAGATGGTGTATGCTGTGGCTTGGCCTCACGCTCGTGATTCCTGTAGGCCTTAAGATAAAAGTTTCTCAGTTCTGAGAATGTTTGAGGGGAAGAGAAAACTACACAGGGGCTTGAGACTCTTCCAGGTCAGAAAGGAGGTGCCTAATTACACTAAGCAGATGCAAAAGTTTTGGGGTTGATAATTGACTTTTTGTGGGTGTTGCAATTGGACGTAAGTGATGGTGTTCTTTGAGTCTGACCCCAAATAGCTTTATGGTGTTACAGTACTGCCCTGGATTTTTCTTTGACTTCTGTGGTCTCCCTTATGGACTTGCCTTTAAGGAAAAGTGACAAGGCCAAGATCTGCTGGTTCAAACTTGCAGCAGGCATTCTGTATGGAGCCGTAGAGAGTAGGTTTCTCCCGCAGTAACAGTAATGTTCTTGTCCCACGAACGGGCTGCCCTGCAGAAGTATGTTTTTGAAAAAATCTTTCCTGAAAGTTTTCAGGATATGTATTGAAAGGCCTGTAATTGTTGTGTTTTTATGTTTATTTTTTATAATTTGGTTTACAGCATAGCTTAATGAACAGTTGTAGGAACATATGGTGACTGCCGTTACTTGCAAGTATGCTGCTGAAAGTATGGTGACTGTAGTGCAGTATCAGGAATGAGAGACTGGGGAAGAACAGGGATTTTTATAATCCTTGTTATTGTAGAGCATATGATTTTTTTTGTAGTGCATCTTCAAATGTAATTGCTTTGCTTGAATCTGATACCAGATTAAATCAGATATGGTAAGCAGGCCCTGCAATTATTGTAAGCTCATATATTAGTTGATAAAGTCTTGCTGACTAACCTTTATGGTGTTGTTTGTTGTTTTTTTTTTTTAAACGCACATTGTATAAAGTAGAAATAAATCAAGTAGGAATACAGATGCCTATAAATAAAAAAATGGTTCAGCTGATAGAGAGACTTCCAAAATAAATCCAAACAAAACCAACCAGCCCAAAGATCTTACTGTGACTAGGTGTTGCTTTTCTGTCTTGCTGGATTGGCTGCCATAGCAAGTTAATCTTTGAAAAGTAAGGCTTTGCTAAAGCCATTAGTAGGCTTCCTTACATCTCACATTATTTGTATGCATCAGAGGCCTCCTGAATACCTGTCAAGGTCAGTCTTCTGCTTGGTATTCTTCAAGTTTTCCTCCTAATGCTTGTGAAGACTTCATATGGGCCAATTCTTGTTGTTACCTTAGCTTTAAGCCAGTCTTTCTGAGCACTGCTGTGGATTACAGTGCTTTTCGCAACACGTTCTGGGTGGATAGTGTTTCTGGAAGCCTCTTTGAATTCAGTGCAAAGGTGGCCTTAGTCCTTTCATCATATTCTGAAGAATGCTTTGAAATACTGATACAGAAAGAATGTTTTTACGGTCTTGTATTAAATTGACAGATGTGAATACTTCAAAATCCTCCTACCTTTGTGGCTTTATCCAACTTGTTGAAAAGCTAAGCCACCTTAGCCTTTGACACTTGAAGGTCACACTATGTCCAGCTGTCACAAATTTGCTGATGTGTCTTTTTTTCTAAATGCAAAAGTGCATTTCATCAGAGCACACAGAATGCCAGGAGCGTTCAGAAATGCACTACAACCTGAGCTCTGTAAACTAGTGATTTGAAGCAACCTTCTGATTCTTTTTGAGGAGGAAGAGGAAAAAATCCTCACTGAACTGGTTCTCCATCTCCTGCACCTTTAGTTGCTATTTCAGAAGAGGCTGGCTGTCACATTTGTAAACGAAAAACCTTAATCTCTCCAAGAAACATGATTGTTCCATGTGTCACTGAGTAAATGTTGCTTCCCCTGGAAACCAGATTGGTACTTAAATAGCGCATGATTTGTTACAGCACTGTCTGTTATTGCTTGAATGGGTGTTAGTCAGTCTTAGGCCCTCTGTCCTGCTTGATGGAAACCAGCAGAAATAACTTCAAAATCACTTGGAGGCTGACCTGCCTCTTGCATCAGTGCTGGAGAAAGTATAGGGTATGCCTGCAGTTCTTTGCCACTTTTGAAAAACTCTGGTCCTAAGCATAAAGCATGCTTTTTCATTGAGACCTAGGTTGACAACAAGATATTTGATAGCTGTTATTGCTATAAGGGAGGATGAGGCTTCTTAGGTGTTCGTCTGTTCTGGGGAAAAATAAGTTGTCATTTACAGCTTGGGCATATTTTCATCTAAATTTCTGTACCAGAATTATAGCTGCTTTCATTCCTTCTAGGTACTTTTCTGTAGGAAGTTCATGATGAATAATCCCAAACTTTCATGTAAAACGTTACTTGTATTTTATGCAAGCAATGATTGTATCCAAAACTAGGAATTTTATCACTTGCATGTGTTCTTTTCAGTATGCTTATTAATTAGCAACAGATTATGAAACTTAGACGTTAAATATAAACAGATTTGTTAAACGAAGTAAGGACTTAGACTTTCGTGTTTACTTTACAAAGTGTTAAAAAGCTTATTCAAAGGTCTGGCTAGTGTGGTGAGTGTGGTTTCTTCCATCTGTGTTAAAAGCAATGCATTAGAACAAGTACAGTGTTAAGCTGAATTGAAAAGTGTCAATTTGCTAACAAGTTTAAGTTTTTGCAGCTGCAGTTACAATGCCAATTTAGTAGTATGTGATTTTTGTCTTACTCATCCAAAATGTCAGCCCAGAAGTAATTTGCTTGAGATTTTAGGCCAAAGTCTGGATTTAACTGCATAAACATAAAAGTTTAATTTCCTCTACTGTTCTTATTTTTTAATTGACAGCTAAAAGAAAAATGGGGACAAAACTTTCATCCTTGGGGTTCAGAGATTAAAGGACATACTACTGGAACCTTACGTAAATAGTTGAGAACCCTTTCAGGAAAATAAATTAATCTGACTTTGCAATATAGTGCCACATCAAAGCTTAAATATAAACTTTCCCCTTAACAGGCACGTTAGTGAGGAACAGCAACTTGTTCCCCACGTACAGGTTCCCGGTATAGAAAAAAGTTACAAACTACTTAGATGCACACCATTGCTGAACATACATTGCATACAAGCATTAAGGTGCTTCTATCACTGGAGCTAAAGAACTTATAGGTTGATCTTATGCTTATGTACTTGGTTGGAGGTTTGGAAGTTATTGCAGAAGTTGATTATTCCCATCCCTCCCCACACCCCACCAAAAAAATGGGGAATGGGGGCTTGTAGTGCTGTAAAACCACTAATGAAACTGTGAACTTTCTAACTATTGATTTATTTGGGTTATGACTTCTTTCACAAAGCATTGAGTATTTTACACTATCTTACCAAGCTGACCAGAAGCTTGGTCTGCCTTTCCTAGCCAGTTTTGATGGGACAGTATCTGTTCTCTGAAACTGATCAATAATAATAATACATGTAATAAAACAAAAATGCAGATCTGTATCTCTGAGAAAGCTGGACAAGTTTTTTTTAGCCTGACAAAAACCTGTTCCTTAGCATGACCAACTTACACATTTTTCACTACAAATTAAAGTGGAAATACTCTGAAAAGGGAGAAAATGCAAATGCATTTTTATATATTCTTCAGCCAAATGTACACAATGTCTTTCTCAGCATTTTTTTGTTTTTGAGAAAAGGACTATATATTGTTACTTTGAAACTAATTATCGGTTAAATTTAATTTTTAATGTCTTTACACTGACATCAGGTACACAAAGCTAAGATGTTACAGAACTGAAACTTTATATGCATTTTTGGAAAGCTGTATTGATTATGTCTGGGTGTTGCTGAAGAACAAAAGTTTTGCTTCAGTAGATGTGCCTACAGTTAAGAATTCTAGAATCCAGCAACTTTTCACATTTAGAAGGTTAGAGAATAACTAAATTTCTAATAGCACTGGAAAAGTTAATTGTGTTGGAAAGGTCTTGTGAAGACACTGGACTGCTCCTTGATACTTTATTTGCTTATTGCTTTACTGCAATAGCTCCAATTAGAATTTGTTTGTGAATATTTACAAACGTATTTCTAGGTCCCTTGGTTTCCTGACCAGTCTTAAAGTTTAGATACAAGCCTTTAGTTTATAGGCAGTAAAAAAAAAAAAAAAAAAGTGTCTCTCTTTAGACCTCAGTTTTCTTTCTCAAGTTGCTTCTTCCTCAAGAAGCCTTGGGCTGAGGAAACTAAAAATTGTATTTGACATGCTTGCTTTGAAAGTGTTCTTGGAAATTACTTAATTTCATTTGATTGCCTTTAAAAACATTTGGGGAAGTCGGATCAGCAAGCAGATGTTAATTTGCCTTGTAAAGCCACCCTCTTTTGGTTAAATGATGATAATAACGGCGTAGCTTTAAAGTGCTGCTGTTATTTCAGATGGCATTGTAACAAACCAAGTTACTCTTGTAGAAATGCAGGCACAGAATCAGTAAATGTAGTGATATGTATTAAACACTAGCTGTATTTAAACAGTTAAGCTTGTCTTTGAAATTGGAAGTGTGTACTGGCACGCACCTGGTGAGACAGCTTGAAGCAGGTGGATACACTTGGAATAGCTTTGCTGTGCATTCACTGTATGAAGTTATGGTTGTGAAAACATGCCTTGTCGTAGCCAGGCATTGGTTAATTTGTATATGCCAGTCAGTGTAGACAAATGCTTTATATTTAAAACATAAAAGTTCAGACAAGGCAGACATGAAGAATTAAGGACAAGATTGCTGAAGCTGATGTCTGAGGTTTTGTTTCCACATCTGCAGCGAGCTGGTATCTAATGAATGCAGAGTTGTCTGGTACTCTTCCTGGTTCCATGCATTTCTTTCCAAGTGGAAGAAATATCTTCTTCTGGAAGATATTTGGTAGTCATATCGCATGGCTCTTTCTTCAAGCTTTTGCTTTCTCCCCAGTCTTGCTACACACACTGTTATCGTTTCAAAATTTTCAATAGAAACCCTTTCTTAGCCTTGATCTCTGGTTGTATTGTAAATCTATTAGAAGCTGTTAGTGTAAACAGTGACTAAATTTGTCATATGCAAAACTTGTCCAAGTAAAGCACAAGTTCAAGCATCCCATAAGAACTTCCATTTATTTATTATTTATTTTTTTACAGTAGAAACTGTTGAGAGTGTAATTTTGACGCTCCTTGAAGCGAAAGGAGAGTCTGCTGCACTACTTGATGCAGTGATATTTGTGATATTTTTTTCCCCTATCTGCAGTCTCTGTACCCTTTCTTATACCTCTTGTGTTTTTACATAAATCAGTGAGAAACCTTGGGAACCACTGTGGAGGTGACAGTAGTAATGCATTCGATAATGGAGGTGTCGTTAAGCTTTTGTGAATTTGGCCAGACTCCCCAACCACCCCCAAAGATGGTTTAAGTATTTTGGTACAATTTAATCCTTATTTTGTTTTACTGTGTTAGTGTTACAGCATCAACTGTTTGAGGTGAAAAGGGTTTCTTCCTGCAAATTGTCAATCAAGCAGAGGCTACCAAGTTGTGATTCAGATTTTTCTGCGTGCTCCTGCTTCTTCAGAGAGCGGGTTGTTGACTCTGTCCTTTGTTTTTAGTTTTGTGTGGTTACTTGAGAGATTTACAGAATCGAGGAATGGTTTGGGTTGGAAGGGACTTCCAAGGATCATCTAGTTCCAACCTCTTTTTACCAGGCAATTCCTATGCTGTGCTTCCTTATGTCTTTTTAACATGGTGTTTTTCCTACCCTGTCTTCTGAGGTCTGGTCATTATTTTGAAAATGCAGTGGACAGTTTCATCTTACTGAAAGCGTGTTCTTTCACTGATCTCTGCAATGTGATTCAGTATTTTGTAACCCTGCGTTCACTTTCAGTGCAACCTGATAAGCTCTGGTGTTATCATATCAGTTACAACATTGTTTCCTTTTCACTAATTAGTAAACTTGGATTGCCTACCTAGGAGCTGTTGACAGCTAATTGATTTTTTCAGCCTACTTGAACTTTAGCCTAAATGGCATACCAAAAAAATTGCAGAAGAACAACGTGGAAGATCAGATTCCACCCTGGGCAGCTCAGCAGTGTGCTCTGTAGCTTGGTTGTTTCCCCGATATGAAGGGATTCTTTTGCATTAATGTCTGAAAAGTCGTACCACTTGCTCATAGGGACAGCCTGGTGTAATCTCCAGCAGTACTGGAACTTTAAATACCAGATATTTTGTGTGTTGTGGCCTTCATAAAGTCTGAAGAGAGGTCCTGTTTTGCTGGGATTATATGGGAATGTATTTTTAGATCAGGTTTTGTAGTGTCCGCATCTGAAATATAGAATAGCTTCAAATAAGATTTTAGCTGCAGTATTTTTGAATTGGTCAGTTGTAGTCCTACAGAAATGTTTTTGAAAGGTTCTGCCTTTGAATAGTATGTAAGAGCACAGAAGGATCCTGAAGAGTGAAGCCATCATCATGCTCTACTAGTCCCAGTAAAAGCCAGTTCCGAGTTTGCAGAATGTTTATGAACAAACATTTCCTTAAGAAAAAAAGAAACTGTTAAGTATTTTGCAGAGCTTTATATAACTTCAGGCACCCTTAGGGCAATCTCTCAGATCTTGTCATGGATACATTCATCTCTGAAGACAAACAGTATTCCTGAATAGAATAGATAACTGATGGGGATGGGATGCTAGGAAGATGGAAACTTTTCACTCTCAGTTTAATTACTTCCTGTCCTCTTCCTACCGTTTGATCCTTTGTTGGAGTTCTGGAAGCAGTATAGAAGCCCTTTCAATTTTTGTTTTTTTAAACTGGCTTAATAAAAATTAAATGTTGTTTTCCACTCATCCAATGCTGCAGCAATCTCCTCTGACTTTGTAGGAAATCTATAGATGTTTTTTGGCTTATCACGGGAGCATGCTGTGATCAGAGATTGCTCCTTAAAGCAGAAGAGAACCTAAATATACAAGGGACTTCAAAATAGCTGGAGACTGATTCAGTTCAAGCAGCTATTATGCACTTTCAGCAATTATAAGAGAGATTATTTGTTTTAATAGTAATTAGTTGTCTTTTTTTTTCTATTTTTAGAAAGTTGCTCTAGCATACCAGTGTTCTGACTGTTAGAAGCTAAATTTTAGTTTTCAAGTTTGAGTGTTGTTCGTAATTAATTTTCACGTGTTAACATACATTGAAGTTGACACGCTCTCTTCCTGCTAGAGGTCTCTTTGTACATGCATTCGGAGCGGTCCTTTTTGCTAAGTGTCCGTGTTACGAGGCTGAGCTCTCAGGTTTTCCCTGCTCGTGCTGAGTGAAAACATTCTTCTGTAGCTGTCGCAGTTGGGATTTACTTCTATTGAACGTGGGAAGCAAAGATTTTTTTTGTGTCGCTTTGGAAGAGCTCTTTCTTATCTTGTCTACTCATCTAGCTGTGTGTGTGCTTTTTCTTCCTTGTCTGGATATACTTCTGGTGTGCTTTCGGATTATAGTTCTCTTTTTGTTGTCGCATTGTGTGTGATGCATTGCAATGAAATACACAGTGATCTTTCTCTCTGTGTTTCCAACTAATGGCCTCAATCTCTTCATGTGAAGGCAGAAAAAGTGTCTAACTCAGGCTAGAAAAGACTTAGTTCACTGACTTTTTTAAATACTGCTGATGACTTGTGTTGGAAGGTGTGATAGAGATGCATAGTACATAAATAGAGGTGCACAGACCCAGTTCCGTTTTTATTTCTTCCAGTCAGTCCACTAAGTTATTGCTAATAATCTTACTGCATTTGTGGTCTACTGAGTTTTGTCCTGTTGGCTTCTGATTGCTTCAGCTGATACCATTTGTGCTGTGTCCCACATCTGGTCTTAGCAGACGATTTGCCAATGCTCAAAAAGAGCAAAGAGCTCATCAGCAAACTCTTATTTTTTCCATTATCACTAATAGAAAGACCTGGCTTAAGGAACTTCAGTAATCACATTCTTTTATCTCTTTATATCTTCTCAAAACCAGTGACTGTTATTCTTTCCTCAGAAAGCCTGCCTACTGTGCAGTTCTCCTACTAGTCACGGTCGGTGCCGCTTGAACACAAAGTTTTCAGTGCCTTGTCATGGCTGTGAAATCTAGCTAGGTTGAATGAATTGTATTTTCTTGCTACAAAAAATCAGTTAATTTACTGAAGGATGTCTGCTGAGTTTGGCTGCTACTCCTTGATTCATTCTGCATTTTACTCCCTCCCACTGCTACCCCACGTGCTGTTTCCTACTCTCCTTAAAAACTAGTTTTTAAGTTTTTCATACCACCTACTGATAACAACTCAAAAAGGCTTGTTATTGCTCCACTCTCTCTCTCTCTGTAGATAATACTTTTGTGTTCATACGGCAAATTTTCAAGGGTCTAAAATATTGTTTTGTATAGTAGTTTCACAACTCTGTTCTCCTTGGTTCAGGAACTTAAAATCCCTCAAAACTGAGAGGAAAAGAAGAGCTACCCTTTTTCTTTCCCTTAATCAACATACCTCTCTTTGTGACTTTAGTCCTTATTGTATAGCATCACGAGTTCTTTCCTGCTTGTGGCTGAGGAGTCCATGCTACTAGCTTTGCTAACAGCAGTGTCTTAACACGCTCGCTTTTGGGCAGTCCTTACTTTGTAGGGACAGCTCTGAATTAACTTTTTATTTTTGTTGTTTTTGTTGTTGTTCTGATGGGCAGCCTCTTCTCTTTAGCACTGATTTCCTCTCATTCAGCTGGAAAAGGTTCCAAACTGAATAAGCAGTTCATCTTCTTCAGGATACAGTCTTCAGAGAGTTCTTGCATCTTTGATTTAAAAGGAATAGGGTTGGGAAAGCTTCATTTTTGCTCAAGACCCTCATCTAGTTTGCCAAAGTTAGAGTTCCATTGATTTATTTCAACTTCCTCTTTTGCAAGTTAACGTTTAATTTCTGTTCCAAATGACCAGCTCCTGTGCTATTATTGAAGAAATTCCGTTGTGAAGCATCACTTGTTAATCCAAATTATTTTTGTTTTTAAAAACATCTGCTGGATATCACACTCCGGCAGTCTTTGCCCTTTAATTTTAATAGCAATTGTGTCTTGGAAGCTTATCTCTAACAATTATTTTTGTTCTTATAATAGTACCAAGGGTCTTTATTTCAAAGCAGTTATACACCAGCCTTGAGGGACTGTACTAAAAGATTTGTCCTTTTCAAAAGCATGTTTTACACCAGATTCTGGCCATATCTAGAGTAAAACTACTTACACTGTACTAATTACTGCATAGTAGATCACTCTGTTTTCCTTTACATCAGAAATAAATGTCATCCAACACTTCAGTCTGACTTCTAGGAGTTTCTTAAAAATGGTCTATGTGAGACATTTCTTGCAGGGAAGGATTAAAAAGATCTGTCATCTTTTTCTTCTATTTTTAATTTTTCCCTCCACCGTGGTTAGCAAATAGTTCTTCACGTGGCATGACTTGTTTTCCTTGTAAAGCAAGTCTTCACATTGCAGGCTCAGAGGGGACCCTGAAATTCTGTTTGTGAAGAACTTTAATGTTAGGAAGCTCAATGCTTTTATGTTTCTTTTGGTGGGGGAAGGGAAGGGTATTGGAAATCTCTACGTAAATGCTCCTTTTCCAGGTTTTTACTGTACATCTGTAAAGCTTAGTCTTGGGCTGAAGTTCCTTCCCCTTTGCACCTGCCTCCCTACACCGTCTCCCTTTAATAAGATGAGCTTTCTGCACTCAAAACACACCACAAAGTTGTAGCTTTGCCTTGGTTGTTGTAGCATGCTTAGCCTAAATAAATTCTGCATTCTTAGCTGTTGTGATGTTACCAGAGATCCGAGTGAGTGATGCTTTTACTTCCCATCTTTTTCTGTAGGGTGTTTCAATTAAGAATCCATCCCTTCTGGAATAGTGGGCAAAACAGAACATAAAACTCGGAATGGTTTATGTTCCTTTTTCCCTAATCCAGAAACCTTTATGGAGGATACCTGCAGTAGGAACGACCTCTGTCCCGTAATGGAAAGCAGTGCTAGGAGGTGTAGCAGCCTTTACCAGCGGGGGTGCGTGCAGGGGTGTGGGTGTGGATGTGCTCTAAGACCGGGGGCAAAAGGCTTGGACTTCTTGCCTTAGTCTCAGGCTGTAAGATAGCGAGGACAGTACCTGCCTCGGGGGATTTTTGAGGCTTTAGTTCATGAACTTTTGGATGATGGCCTCTGGAAGGTGCTGCAGAAATGCACAGTGCTACCGCGTGCAGGCTGAACACCGTCATTTTTTCCGGCAGTATACGGGCCTGCCACGGTTAGGGAAAGCTTTTTTATTATTATTTTTTTATTTTTCTTTTTGGTTCTGCTTTAAAGAAAATGCAAAAGTGCTTTACTGGGGAGAATAGAAAGGGGCTTTCTGAAGAGGTGCTGGAGACGTGAAAATTCAGAGTGGTGATTGGTCACCTCTGCTTGATTGACAGGTTGCAGGGAAAAACAAAAACCCCTTTGTTCTGGCTTAATGGAACTGGAAAACAGAAAATGAGTATCAGGTAAAAATTCCTTTTTTAAAATCTTTGCAGTTCTCCTATGAAAAGCGGAGTTTTTACACAAATCCAAACCTCCCCCCACTCCAATAAATTAGGGGTAGGAACTCCAGGCACAGGCAGCTGCTAAGTTGTGTAATGTGGGTTGTCTATGTCAGCGCGTTTTGTAGGGGGCAGGTGTCCTGAAACACCACGACAGCCAACCTTAACGGGCTAGCTTAGCAGAAAGGCAGAGGATTGAAAGGGTGTAGCGACTAAAGCCCTGAACTGGACCCAGCTCTCTGGTTAGGTTTATCAGCAGGACATTCAAGGGGAAGCTTTTATTTTCACTTCCTATACTGTGCCTGCTTTGTGGATAAAGTCTGTCAGTTTCTACTACTATCAATTTGGCATCTTTCATGAGCATTATTACAAAATTCAATGAAAAGCAAATAGTTAAAAAAAGTAAACTATGTTTTAAAGTAACTTCCATCTAGCACTATCCTGTCTTGCAGATTTTATATAAAGTTCAACATCAGCACAACAGTTTTGAGAATCGTAAATGACAACAATTTATTTCTGATAACTTAATTATTTTGTATATTGATGTATTTCAGATTGAAGGACAAGGACACGGTGCAGTTTTTGACTGCAAGTGCTCTCCTGATGGACAGCATTTTGCATGTACCGATTCTCACGGTCACCTTCTGATTTTTGGCTTTGGTTCCAGTAGCAAATATGACAAGGTACAGTACAAGATATCAAAATGTTTGTCTGTTTTGAATGCATTTGTGCAATCTTTCCTTCAGTGCTTTAAGAGCCTGTATCTCAACACATTTTTCAGCCATGAATATGAGATGTTTCAAATTCCTGTTGTTGGCACTGTGTTTTCTTTCACTCTCTCTTGTTTTAAGCTACAGAAACATGCTATTTTGCACGGGAAATTAAAAAATAAAATAAAAATCATGCAGTCACTGTCTCCTCTCTTAAGTGAGATGAGATGGTTGCAAATGTCTGCTAATGGGTCCACATGGATAATGAGTAAACATCATTGGAACTCAAAATAGTTAAATATTTTGCTTTAAACAATATACTGGTTCCTAACTAAGACAGAAAATGGGGGGAAGTGCAATAAGACTAATTGCTGATACCTGTACTTAAACGCTGCATAGCCTGAGTGGCAGTTATTTACAGTACCTGCACTGTATGTTCTAGTTAAAAATTTTATGTCTGCTAATGTATTTCTGCTGTCATGGATGCTGTGGTGCTTACACAGCAGTGTTCTGCTGTTGCTGTGTAGTTAAAATATTACCTCTTATTCTTATGTCATAGTCAACATGGTCTATTCTGAATGTGGGTGTCTTGTCACAGACTGTCATGATGGTAAAGATTTGTAGTGTTTGGGTTTGGTTTGTTTTTTCCCCCCCTGTTGATGAGCATGCTCTTTGAACTGTACCAGTTACACAGTTTGCAGTACTTACAAGGTCCTGACTTCTTTTACCACCCAGGTAAGAGGTGATGTGTCTCTCCTCGCCTTCTAAGACTTACGCAGACATACCTGCTCTAGGATTTTCATATCTGCATTTTCCTATCTGGTACTTGAAGGTTGTTGATGAAGTGCTGGCTTCTGGATCTTGCCTCCTCCTGCTTGTGGATCTTTTGACTCAGACAGGCCTTGAAATCACTATGGCAAAAATCAGTGCAGAGGGGCCTGAAGGAGGGAGAGCAAAAGCAGTTTTAATCTTTGTCACGTAAACCACTGCATTTCTTTCTGTAGTGTTCCAGCTCTTGTTTTGATGCCAATTACAGCAGCATTTTATACTAGGATTTTTTTTTGTCGTATTTCTCAACTATAAGTTGAAGTACTTGGCTGCTGTTGCTATCCCTCAACTATTACTACAGTTAATCCACCTGAGCGTTTTCCCTTTCATTCCAAAGACAATGAGCAGGAGCGAAGATACCACAAGCAAGGAAAAACGGCGCTATTAGATCACTTTCAAGGTCCTTCCATCTTTCAGTGCTCTTACTCTCCTAAGCTTTAAAACCTGTTGTGATAGAAAACGTTTTCTCACTATATCCATGGATTGTTTGAGGTTTCTTTTTCTCTCCAATCATTTGTTTCTTTTTCTCATTTTGGAAGTGCATAGTCCTCTGCAACTCATAAATGCTGGAAATTGAAACCAAGAGCCAGTTCATCTTTGCTGTGATGGACCAGGATTCTTTATGTAGCCATCTGAAGACTTTCCTTGTGAAGGATTAGACCTGTTTGAAGAAAACCAGTTGCTTTTCACTCACTTCTTGAACACAACAGACCCTTTGTTCTCTTGGGATTTTATCTGCGCTCTTAAAAAAAAAAAAAAAAAAAAAGGATTATTTTTTTCAGTTATTGGATGATTTACAATGATTTTCTCCAGTTACTACTGTACCAGTCCTGTTTTGACCATGGAAAAAAATAGGAACAAATAGGATTTACCTCTCGGTCTTAAATCTCAGCTTAGAAGCTAGAGACCTTCCTTGTCTGATTCCATCTCGTCTTTCATTTTTGTCTGACCTGCCTGGTAGAAAAGGTAACTACAGGTGGGTAGGTGCTGGAGATTTGGTGCTCTGTTTTCTGATGTCCCACCCTCAGCTCCTCATTCATTTGTTTCCAGACAACTTGGAAGAATACACTCTGGTAGGATGTGCATTTTTTGGCTTTAAAGTGGTTTCCATGCATCTTGGGGAATGATCTTTACAAGAGAAAGGAGTACAATAACCAATCCTGTACTCTTGCATTTGTGAAGTGTGCTCAGAGCAATGATTCTAGTTGAGATGACATAAGTTTGGTGAGAGAGCAGGCTCTTGTTTTTCCCCATAAACATTTTTTCATGTTGGGTTCAAATCGTATCTGGCTTATAGTTGATTGGAACCACTGTTGAGGTTCCCTTTTCTCCCCCCTCTTCTTGTATGATCTTGGCTGTGATGCTGTTGAGATGATGGTGTTTTGTTTTGTGTTTTTTTTTTTTCCCTCTTTTTTGATGGTACATGTTTTTGTGGAGTAATTCTTTGTGAGTCAAAAAAGGACTATGCTTGTTGTTTGCTTTGAGCTCCTGCAGTGTTTGACCCAATTAAGGGAACTGTATGTGAGCCAGTCTTAACCGAGATTTCTGGCTGGGTGAAGATCATCAGGGATAAGTTGAGCTCACTGTCATGTGCACTTCAGAGGTCTGTGCATAGATGGAAACTTGTCCAAAAAATGCATAACTGACCTAAAGATACGGACTTTTATGTTGATTTTAAATGTTACATTAGAATGCATCCCTGAGCCTTCTAAGGCTTTAGTACCTGTAGGTTACACAAATCACGGTTCCCCTGCTCCTGTGTGGTGCAGTAGTGGGGAAAATCTCTTTGCATTTGTGTAGGTGTGCCTACACATTCGTGTAGGTGGTTTATCTTCTTTTGTTGTGGATTTGATCTCTGATAGTATATCAAGAAACACAGTTGTTTGTTAGTACTTCTAATTGTCTGCTTAACGTGTGAGCAACTGAATATAGATACTTAAGATTCTCTAAATCATGTAATTCTTCCGATTTTTCTGTGGACCTGCAGTAGCCTGAGGATGAGCTCATTCCTGAGGTTCCAGCAGGGACCTTGTGGAGTTCTACCTGACATTTGGTCTGAGCCTGGGTTCTCCATGAAATGCCATTCTTATCTCACGGAATAAAAAAAATGTTGTTTATTCTCTTTGTTAACCGAGAATCTGGCAGCAGTACTTCTTCCACTCAGGGCTTCTCATTGCAGTAAGATGTCGCTTTGTGCACATGCACTTTGTAAGGGTAACCCTGAAGTAAATTTTTTGCTACTGTATCTTTCCATGCATCTTCCCAATTCTCTTCCTGGTGGAACTTTTTTTGAATTTGTGTGGTGTCCAGATCCAAAGATTCTTATGACTTTATTTTAATTCACATCATGTCAGTGCATGTAGGCACCTTCTGATTTTGTAACTGACATGTTTGTGGACATCATTCTTCCCTGTTCTTCTCACATCCTGGACAAGCAGACGTAATGTCATTGAGAGTCCAGACCTCTGAGCATGATTTAGATGTTATAACCTCTGCCAGACTGATTTCCACATATCAAGTTACAGGAAATTGTTTTACAAATTGGTTGTGATAGAGCAGACCAGCTTCAGACAAGGCAGGATGTTCGACTAGAACCGAGGCATTCTTCTGACTGTGCTAAAATACCTGTCTCTTAACAGCAAAGACAAGATTTTCTTTTTTTTTGGACATCTCTGTGCCTTGGGTCATTTGTTCAATCGTGTTTATTCTGCACTGGAAATCTGATTTTGAGTGAACGATGATTTCATGGCTTAATTTTTACTTGTTTAAAGTTAAACTGAGTATATGAGCTGCCAAGGGGTTTTGCTTGCCAGTAAGTAGCGTTGGGATGTGTAGTATATGTTGCAGTTTGTCTTCTGTTCTCTTTCTCTTTTCTCCTTGTGGTTCAAAGTCTTTCTGATTGCAATGTTGAGATGTGTGTGCCAGCAAGGGATAGTGCCATAGGTCTTTTTACATGCAGTTTGGACAAAAGAATTCCTCAGTCTGTCAATGGAAAGCCACCTAGAATGAATTGCAAGCAGGTGGACTGAAATTAAATAATTTTGAGCTTGAAGAATTCAACTTCAATTCAGCTTTATTTTTTCTATGGGGACATTTTCACATATCTAGCTTTATAATAAGAATATACATTTGGCTTCTGGTGTTAAAATATTTGGCAGTCACACAATGTGGTAAATATTTTCCTTTTTCTCTTCTTCCTACACCGTAGCTCATAAGTCTGTGACACATTTTTCATTATCAGATGTATATACATCAATATGGGTAACCTATTTAATACATCCATGCTGTGTTCTGCCAAATGTCTAAAAGTAGTTATATATGGCTCCCTTCCTCTGCTCTTTAAATGCTCCCCACCCTCAAACCTGGGGGTTATTCTCCTTTTGAGATACTGGGGGGAAAAAAAGTAATTAACTTTTCCCCTTGAAAGTGAGATCAACAGATCAGTTTGTAACCTTGTTTATGCAAAAGTGACCATCAATAACATTGTTAAAAATACTTTTGGCAGTTATCTTCTGTGTGTTTGTTAATAGGTTCTTAAAAAAATTACAAAATGACTTTGTTTACAGATAGCAGATCAGATGTTCTTTCATAGTGATTATCGGCCCCTTATCCGCGACGCCAACAACTTCGTCCTGGATGAACAGACACAGCAGGCTCCACACCTTATGCCTCCCCCGTTTTTGGTTGATGTGGACGGCAACCCTCATCCTGCAAGGTATCAAAGGCTAGTTCCTGGTCGTGAGAACTGCAGGGAGGAGCAACTTATTCCTCAGATGGGAGTGACATCTTCAGGTATGGAAAACTTCAGTTCGGTACACCGTAGCCTATGCTGTTGCCTACAGGTGCTCTGCATTCTCCTGTTCTTTTTCTTCATTATTGGGACTAGTCATTCACATAACATTGACAAGCTTGACACTGATTGCTTGTGATAGACTATATTACTTACAGCATTGTCATCCACCAAGTCAGTCCTAGTTGATGCTACAACATAAGTTAGCTCGGAGCTTATTTCATTATTGAAGCAGTAGATGAGGTTGAGTGAGCTTTCAATTGATCTCTTTGGGTAAGATTTCCTACTTCAAAAAGCCTAGGAAATAGACTGATCTTCCACAGATGAGTTGGATTATACCTACAATATACCTACAAGAAGAGAAAAACAAGAGGACACCTGAAACATGCAAAATTTTCTTCCTCTGTAGATGAAGCCAGTCATTCAACATAAGCTTTGGTTTGGTTGGAGAGCTCTCAAGGCTTGATGAGAATGCAAAATCTAGGACATTCCTCTAAAGTCATATTCTCCATGTGTACTATGTGTGAGGAACATGCGTACTATGGGCCAGTGGCTATTAGAAACTGCTTAAATATGGCTCACGTGAGTGGAGATATGAAAAACAATGCCTACTTATCACGTTTTACTAGTTCAATATTAGTATGAATGAGCAAACAGCGGCTGGTGACAGTAGCTGTAAATATTTTCAAGATAGGCATTGTTTAATATTTGGATATCCTTGAAAACACAGGAAAGCTTTGTGCACCTGTAAATAGTGGCTTATGTATACTGAAATCTGTGGTATGTCAGATGTTCCAGGAAAGTTAACTGTCAGTGTTGTTCCCAGAAGAGATATTTGTCCTCATTAGTAGACCTGAGGATGACAAGTCACTGAATATTTACTTACATAATCAATATTAAGGAGCATTTCAACATGTCCTCCAAAGTTACAGAAAGAAAGGCTACCTGAGAAGCATTTTTAAGAAGGAAAAAAGCCTTTCTGGTGAACATATGCCATGTTTTCTCTCCTATCTAGTGCCTGAAGCAAAATTAGAGTTCCAAGAAATGATTTTACCTTATTGCGACAGTTGCAGCATGGAGTCATGACATTCTTCATTCTTCAGTCCTCTGAATTTGAAAACATTCTGGACATGTTCTCCAATATAATATCTTGAAACAAGTCAGACCATGTACTCAGACCCAACTGTATTAAATTTAATGGTGACACATGAATGCCAGATGATGTCCACAGCATTTTGTTTAATCGCAGGAAGCCATCATCAGGGCTGACAGAGGGTGTTTGTCTACATCTTTACAGTTCAGCAACAGTATATGCAGTCTTACACAGAGCTAAACTGTGCTGATGTATTTCATATATTTCCCTCCACTAAGGAAGCTTCTTGCTTTCTGAAACTTTATTTTGGGATTTGATGGATCTCACTCAGAGCACTGGCAATTTATGTCTTGTCAAGAAGTTATCCGTAGGGGCCTGGAAGAGTAGGGGGAATTCAGATAATCTTGCTTGATTTACTCCTTAGATGTTACCTGAAGCTCTTTTAAACCAAATTTATTGGAAAAAATCAAAGTTTACACCAATGTTTTTACTATTTGGTGTGATTTTTTTATACGGTTATTTGTGGGGACAAAATTTCAGAAGCTAGATACTTAAAAACATGCCTTTTGTTTAGGTAATCGTTTCTTTATGATCGTTCTTGAGTTATTTGTAGTATTTCCCATTATTTTCATGAGACGATATGTCTGCTCATAAGATCACCAAATAAATCCGATTGCCTTACTATACAAGTCAGAAAACATCCAGCTGTGGTTATACCAGAGCTCATTCATTGATTTCAAGGTTCTGCTGCTTAGGGCAGTTGAGTTCAACTAAATTAACTTTTGAAACTCTGGGAGCACTGTCATAAATGTTTATGTTCTTTGTGCATAACATCATCTTTTAAGAAATGGCTACTTCCTTCTAGCCATAATCAAAGGTGTTTGTTTCATAGCACAATTGCTGTAATATCTTGTTCTTGATCTTACCAAGTTTTTATCTCTTTGGAATGATGCTGGGAAAATTATTTCTGTAACATGTTTCTTTGAACATTGTCACCCCTCATTACAAAGTTTTTGGAAGTTCTGCTTCTGTTGACAAGAGTTTCCTTCCACTCCACCCCACCATATGTTTTGTAATAAGGTATCTGACTTTCTTTTCAAATCAGTACTGTAACCCTTGCCTTTTTCTCCCATAAGTCAAATTTTTGTGAGTATAAGAAGAGGTTTTGCATTGCTTATGCTTACATGCTATCTTTTTAGTTTGCTGTACAGAAACAGTGTTGTCAACTTGTAATCCCTTCTTTTAGAACTATTTCCAGTATTTTACTCAAGAGACTTGCCCTAAAGGAGGTTTCCTGGATTGTTCTATGTAGCAAAGAAAATCACTGTTACTTACCTGTGTCATCATTCTGCCCCTGTGGAACCCAGTCAAGCGTTCTGACTGCTTGCAGTTCTCTAGTATGGATAATACTGTTCCAATTCAGTTCGACCTTCTTGATGAAGTTCTTTCATATAAATTTTTACTGAAGTGTTTTATGGTGCACTTGAGGTAGGCAAAGAACACGTTTGGACTATTTACATTGACTGAGTTGACAACAGTTGTATTAAGCTTCTGTATCTTGTTCACACTTGGTCAAATTTAAAGCCTTTATCAGCTGTTGTGTGTGATCACCTTCACCCTGCTCCAGGAAACGTAAAGCTCAAGAACAAACACATAAAAAAAAAAAGATGTTAAAAATATGCTTTAGCCAGTACTTAAGCATGTGATTATATATCCTATTTGCAAATTGGCAAGCTAAAATAAGTGAGCAGTTTGTGATAGAAGGTTCTTCAACATTTTCGTGTTATTGTTCATTTTATTTTACAGGATTGAATCAAGTTCTTAGTCAACAAGCAAATCAAGAAGTTAGTCCGTTGGATAGCATGATTCAAAGACTTCAGCAAGAGCAGGATCAGAGACGTTCTGGGGAGGCAGGAACTAGTAGTACCAGCCGGATAAGCAGAGGTAAATTACGTAAGGGGAGGGTGTTCTGTTTTTTCAATGGAACCAGCTGACAATTGGAAAATGTAAATCAGACATTACTGTGCATGTTGCCCATTCAACTGAAAGAAAATAGGTAGAGGATGACAGAAAATCATTCAGCTTTCCCATCTATTATTTTTTCTTCTGTAAAATCTTGGAATTATTAACATTACAAATTTATCTTCCTATCGTATGCTCGCTCAAGGAACTTGTAGTAACTGTGCTCCCTTAGAATTAACCGCTCTGCTACTTAATCTGGAGTTGGCCATCTGTTGGAGGGAAAACTGAATTGTCTCAAATAAGAAAATAGGGAGGAAAAGGGAAAGATAGACAGGTTTCTCAGTACAGCTATTCCATGTTTTCGTGTCTTAGTAGATTACAGGGTAGTCTCCAATTCTTTCCAAAAATAAAAGCATGGTTGGCAATACATCCAAGTAAAAAAGAATAATGTGTGTGTGAAAAGTGTGGAAAAATGCCGAAATCTTTGCTATAATTGTAGATGTTTGAAGGAAATTGGATGTTTTGTTGTTGTGGCTGGTTGGTTGGTTGGTTGTTTCTCAATGTTGTGGCTTTGGTTTTTTTTTTTTTTTGAAGGTAGAAGATAGTTTGAGGAGTAAGTGAATGGAGTGAGATAGCCCACAGTTCTATAAAATGGGTCCAGAGTGCATTAACACTGGTTAGCTTCTTGAAGTGTTTTCAAAAGCATTTTTAAACAGCAGTGAACCAATTAGATATTTGCTTCACTTGAGTGTTGATGCATCTGCTCCTTTTCTCTCTCTCTCTCTCTCTATATATATATATTTGTAATATATATATCTTTTAATGGAGTACTGCAGTCCTATACATATTTCAGTGTGCATTTTGGAAGTTACAAGAAATGCTGAAATAGTTAATTTAATATTTGCCTTCTTCTGAACTAATATGTTAAGTCAAATTAAATACTTAATTCTTTTTTCTTTTGAGTTTTTCTTTTTAATTGTTGCCTGTAAAATTTCCATTTGAGTACAGCTATCACTTCTTGACATTTTAGGATCTGTAAGTTCTACCTCTGAAGTTCATTCACCCCCAAATATAGGATTAAGACGTAGTGGACAAATTGAAGGTGTGCGTCAGATGCACAGTAATGCACCAAGAAGTGAAATAGCCACTGAGCGGGACCTTGTCGCTTGGAGTCGAAGGGTTGTAGTGCCTGAACTATCTTCTGGTGTGGCCAGGTAAACGTAGGCCCAGTTTGCAGTGAATTTTAATTTGGTGAATTTTGTTAAAATTGAATGGTTTTGAAAGTCACATTGTCACAGCATTATTTGTGTGGTATTTACCTGTTCTCTGGTCTCATAATTCTTATAAAATCTGTTTGTATGTCACTTGTAAAACCTTCGATTTACACAAGTAATGTGAATAAAAAACAACCATTTAATAAATGACAGAATAATTTAACTTGTATATGCAGTGAAATCTAATTGCCTAAATGTTTTCGGACTTGTGACATGAGATTATGGTATGTTTTAACTGCATGTGTTCCTGACATTTTAAACTGGAACACTGACACACGGCATTAAGTGCCGGAGATGAATTTTGGTTTTTCAAACCTGAAATAACCTTATTTTGTTCAGTAACATTGGCTTGTGACGAATACTTATATCAATAAGTCAAAAAAACCCTACTTGTTATACTCAGACTGCTCTAGTTTTTGAAACAAGATTGGAATTCTTAGATAACCAAGGGTTTTTGTGAATGCTTAAAATTATGGAAATCTTTTTAAGAGAGGACAGTTACTGTCCTAAGACACAGTGCTGGTGTATAAACATGCAGGTTTTCTTTATATTTAGATTTTGGTATCTTGTACATGAACAGGAAAGAGGAACAGGAAATTTCAATTATATGTTTTAGATACTCTGTGAATATTTCTCAAGAAAATTGCTTTCGAATTTAGAGTCATGGCTTTGGGCATAGTTAAGTCAGATGTCCTTCGAACAGAACACAACCATGTATTCAATCCTTGCCACTTGAAATCTTTCTTTGTTCAGAAAGGGTATTTGAAGCCAAATTCTGTCTCTAAAGAAAGAAACTACTGTTCAAAGCACGTCATAACTATTGAACATTTATTCTGTGACTTGGAAGAGATTCTGTCAGTGCTAGTGTTTTTGCTTTAAAGTTAACATCTTAATTTTCTATTTTCAGTAGGCAGGAAGAATGGAGAACAGCAAAGGGAGAAGAAGAAGTAAGGGTGTATCGATCAGAAGAGAAAAGAAAACATGTAATGAGTCACATTCAGAGAGAGAACAAAATACCTACTTTCCCTAAGGTAAATAGTCACTTGTACTGTATCACAGTAAGAAGCATAGAAATAAATTGTATTTCTTAGGCCACATGAATTTATATTACTCTTCTCAGTTTTAAATTTGAAAAACGGGTATAGGAATTTGTTTACCTCTCCAGATTGAGGATGCATGCTTATACTGATGTTTCACTATGTTCTAAATAAATTGGGATTGCTCTTAGAAGCCCCCGAAGTGGGGGCCCTGTAAATCTAGCTTTGGGAACATGTTTTGCTGTAGGCTGGCTGTCACTGTTGATCACTACATCCTAATACTGTTGTCTACTGTTTGACATACTGTTCTGTGGAAAGGTTCAATTAAAATTTAAGTTGTAGTTCTTTAATTCGTTTAAATACTTTTTATATTACAAATAAAGATGTAGGTATTTTCTCTCATGGTACCCTAATAATCATAATGCAAACTTTTACGGGATTTTCTATGTCATGTTTTTTTCTGGATCTGGAGTGCCTTTTTCAGAAAAGGGGAAAACAGGATAGATGAAATAGATAGAAGGGAATGCATTGTACTAAAAATGAAGCTGTCATCATAACTGACCTGATGTTTTCATATAACCTATGAAACAAATAATCTTACAACCATTATACTGGTAAGAAAATATGAAGGATGTATATTCCATATTTACAAAAATCTTTTTATGTCTTGTTTATTAAAACATTTTTTTAATCTATGCATCACATGCATATCTGTGCTTTTCTAGCCAAATAACAAGCCAGATTGTGTAATTTAAGAAGTAAATGTTAAACAATTTGAAAGGAGAACAACCCGTGCTTTGGCTTTTGTAGTACACTTACTCAAGATAAGACTTTTCAACCCTTAATTAGAACCTGAGTAAAATTTGTGCCTCCAAGAATGCCTGCATGTTGTCTATTGAAAAGTAAAAATGACGGGGTTCAAGGTGAAAAAAATTAAGATATTTTTAATTTTTAAAATTAAAAACAAGTGTCCTAGATTTGAATTATTTTAAATATATATATATATTATTTAAATAAATATAGCTTGTTTTATTTGTCTGCCAGTTCTTGTACACAGAAGTGTGAAGCTCTTTGTCCTTTATTGTTTTGGATGTGGCCATGGCAGAGCCAATGGGTGGGTTACCAGGATACCACAAATGTGGTAACTCTTTCTTTCTCTCTGAAATAATAGACGATGACCCTCACAAATTCAGATTTTAAGAAAGTTATTTGTTGAATTGAAGGGATGTATTTTGGTGTTGAATTACAGACTTTCTTCAGTGTATTTAAACAATTGCATTGCTCAAGAGTTTTCCCTTTTCTTTAGCTACAGCTCGATCAAAAAATCCTTCCTGCTCTGTGAATTCCTACCAGCTTACCCTTAAATTTTTTCATTGGGTTATAGTTCTCCTAAAATATCACTGGGACATAAAAATAGCAGAGTAGACTAGTTGGTTCAGCATTTCAGTTTCAGCAATTGCTTTTATTACATCTTTGAAACAAAGAAAACAAACTTAATGTGGATGTTCTTTTAAAGAACTTTACTCAGATATTTTTTTTTTAGTATCCTAAATTTAAAGGCAGCACTGAACTCTTTGGGTTCCCGTATTTTCTTTGTGGATATTTGTACCCTTAAAATCCTACAGAGTGGAAGCTAGCATAGGAAAACCTTTCTTCATTTTCTTATGTTGATCCAGAGAAGAGCATGCCCTTCGTTTATCTCAGATCTGAAAGATCTCTGATCTGGATTCTATGCCCTGAAAGTAAGGTTAAGATAACTTGGCAGCAAATCCTTCAGTGGCTTCCCAACTTTGTTCTGAGGAAATAGCAAACAGTCAAGGTCTCTGCACTTGAGTGTGTGAGTAAGTTTTCCATAGAGTAAGTGTTAGTGAATTCAGTAACTATTTAAAGATGTTTAAATAAATCCTTAAACCATGAGGATATGCAATAGCATCATCAAAGAGAAAACTCATACTCTTCATTTTTTTTATTCTTTCTTAAAGTCCTCTTTTCAGAGGACTTGGGTTGGTGAGAAGCTTACTCATAATTAAAGTCCCTTGAGATAGGTCCTGAAGAGATTTGGAAATGAGTAGGTATCAAATGATATCATAGAATCACAGAATGGGTTGGGTTGGAAGGGACCTTAAAGACCATCCTGTTCCAACTCCCCTGCCATGGGCAGGGACACCTCCCACCAGCCCAGGTTGCCCAAAGCCCCATCCAGCCTGGCCTTGAACACCTCCTGGGTTGGGGCATCCACAGCTTCTCTACTTCTCTGGGCAGCCTGTGCCACTGCCTCACCACCCTCAAAGTGAAGAATTTATTCCAAATATCTAATCTAAACATACCCTCTTTTAGTTTAAATCCATTCCCATTTCTCCTATCCCTACACTCCCTGACAAAGAGTCCCTCCCCAACCTTTCTGTAGGCCCCCTTTAGGTACTGGAAGGCTGCTGTAAGGTCTCCCTGGAGCCTTCTCTTCTCCAGGCTGACAACCCCAGATCTCTCAGCCTGCCTTCATAGGAGAGGTGCTCCAGCCCCTTGATCATCCTCATGGCCCTCCTGGACTCATTCTAATTCTTTGCTGTCCTTCTTGTGCTGGGGGCCCCAGAGCTGAATGCAGCACTCAGGTGGCGTCTCATGAGAGCAGAGGGGGAGAATCACCCTGCTGGCCACGCTACCTTTGATGCAGCCCAGGATACGGTTGGCTTTCTGGGCTGCAAGCACCCATTGCCAGCTCATGTTGAGCTTCTCATGAACCAGCACCCCCAGGTCCTTCTCCTCAGGACTGCTCTCAATCCATTCTCCACCCAGCCTAGATTTGTGCTTGGGATTGCCCCAATCCAGTTGCTAATGGCCTCCGGAGGGCCCTGCCAACCTCACTCGTTCTGGGATTCTGTGAAATAAAAACTGCTTTATGCACTAACAGCTTGGGGGTATTTTATTTGTCATCCAGGGGAGAACTCAGTCAGTGAAGAATGTTACGATTGGGTAAAGTTTTATATTGACAACTTCAGTAATGAAAACATTTCTCCAGAAAAATAAGAATGGACATTGACTACAGACAAGTTTAAGTTCCAGAGAACTGGTTCTGGTTGGGTAGAAGCATTTAAATAGCCTATCTAGTCAATACTTAAAGCAATTACGTAGACTATTTGGCAAACTGATGTTTTTCATCATAATGTTTCATCATAAAACATGATGTTTTTCATAATGTTTCAATCATAATGTTGGGAAACTCATATACAGATCCCCCAAAACACCACCAGAATTTCATTTCTTTGTCTCAAAAAGGCTATGAGCATGTTGATGTTGAGGTTCCGTAACTGGACACATGTTCATGACTGTTGCCATTTGACTTGTTAGTAAAAGCTAATTCCTGTTGTCTTGAGGAAAAAGGAACAATTCTCAGAGAGCAGATCCTGGGGGTGAAGAAATACTGTGAATTTTTTCTAGCTTTAGCTTCTCAAAATTACTGTAACCCTGTATAAAATCACAGCAAATCTGTGCTTCCTGGTAGACTCAAGGGTCTTAAGGACAGTAGAATTCAGTGCTCTCATGTGGAAGTTGTTCAGATACCACGGAGTTTCCAGGGTATCAAATGATCTTTCATAATGGTGTTAAGTCCCTCAGCTCCATCCAGATGACACATTTGTATCTGTCCCTTTCAAATAGAGGGAATACCATTACTTGTATTTCACAGCAAAACTGTTCTGACAGCAGCTGTAATTTCTAATGTGTCTATAGATGTGCTCTAATATTGAATGGAAGCCTTGGATATGGTACAAGGTACTTGTCAGCATGTATGACTTCATCAAAGTATACAGAGACAGTGATGATTGAGCCTCAAATCATAGGTAATTTTGGCTTTATTTTCAAACTTCCCATTAGAGTTAAGAGTGCAATTTCAAGCTCTTTCTTCAGAGTATATACTGAAAAAAGAAACCTATCAGTTGTGTTTCCTCAGTCATTGTTGCAGAGTTTGGTGATGGATTCCATTTTGCCAGAAAAGCTTATAATACCTCCTCTTTCCAGTCAGACCTTCATACTCTATCCTACTGCCACTCAACAACCACCGAATAAATGAGAATCTGCCTGACCTACAGCTTCTAATCATGTTTTGGCAAAGCTGTGTTGAGTAGGAGTGATGTTAAGTTACGTTTTTTGGCAAGAGGCGAAAGATGTATATCTTTTGGTCCCTTTCCTGGTCCCTGCTTGGGCAGGGCAGCTGCACAAGATCAGTTCCAGAGGTGCCTTCCAACCTCAACCTCTCAGTGATTGTGTCATGGATAACAATTTTTTTTTAAATTCTTGTTTTGATACTGTGTCTTTCCCAAAGCAGTCTGTTACGCTTTGGCATCGCCACAATGCAATATGTATGCAGTGATGTTACTTGCTTTGATAGGCGCTTCCATGCGGGAGTGATTTAGTTACTTTTTGTCAACCTCTGAACTGCCAAAAGAGAAGAAATCTTTCCAAAATCAAACAGCTGTGCAAAGCACCTCAGTTTTTCAGGGACTCCATAGTTCCAGCGTAAGTAGGGTGAAGCTGTATTTATAATAACCATTTGAGAAATAGAATGAATCGAAGTGTGGGTGTACATCTTCAGGAGCTTTATTTCTAGAAAGAAGACAAAAAATAGTGTAGTTGTAATGCAGCTTCTGCAAAATGCATCTGGTACTGGTTGGTTTCATTGGGTTTATGTGATCCTGTTTGTGTTGCCTGTGCTTCCTCACACAGCGTTTCATGATGCTAGGAGCTGGATGGGCTTTATAAAAAGACAGTGATTCCCAGCGACTATTCTGTGAAAGTAGCAGAAGCAAGTTGTTGTAATGTTGGCTTTTTTTGTCCTGTCTGCTTCAGCAATCAATCTTGAGAGCTTGACAAGAAGTGAACAGCCCCAGAAGGCTGGGGGGCAGAGCATACCCTGTGGTGGGCTCAGCAGCTGCTCTTAGGGCTGCCTTAAAGCTGTTCTGAGTAAGGTCAAAGCAGCTTGAGGAGATCTGCGATGTGCTGCCAGTTTGAATCCAGAAGAAGGAACGCCCCAGGTTTCAAAAGTCTGGGCAATCTTGAAATACTGATTACTTGAGCAATCCTGATAGAAGTGTCTTCCAGTAGCTGCACTGTCAGCTTCTCAGGAAGACGCTGGTGACTTCCCCAGTTTTCACTGGACAGAACAAAGGAAATTCAGAGCTCACTTATGAGAGCACAGGGCAGTGTGTGTTGGTCCTATGCACTTTGGTGAAACCAGTAATGTAATTGCACAGATCTACCGAGGTGAACAGGTGCACTCATTCCTAAAAAAGGCGTGCATCTTTCAACATGGAGGGTGGGAGAAGAGCTCTAACCATCAGTCTTCTGCGTTCAGCTAAGGAAAACCAAATCTTAGATACAGCTTATTAACCAAGCTTTACTACAGTTTTCAACAGAAAGTAGTTTTTGTTCTTGGAGGGAAAATTTAACATTACGAAAAGCAATCATCTGGGACAGAATAGATCTCGCTGCTCCAGAAGAAAAAATGTAAGAGGAGTAGGTACAAGCAACTTGTCCTACTAGAATGCTCAGATAATATCAGCGCCTTTCTGTGGTCTGTTCCAGTTCTTCTTGCTTCATCTCTGGTGTTGTTTTTTCAACCATATCATCACTTAATTATAGATATCTGAGATTTCCCTTCTGGAAGAATTAGAGCACTGGGGAAGCATACCACCTGGTGTAGCATCAAAAGAGTACAGAAGCTATTTCACTGGGACTGACCAAGTCCGAAGTTCAAGTACGCATACCAAAAAAAACACACAACAGAAATTGAGATCATAGTGCTTACATTTTTATAAGGGTGGGGGACTAATACAGCATTACATTCATGTATTAAGAGCAAGTGTTCACATTACATATTCTAAGCTTCATAAGAACTCAGATTCTTTACGACTGACTTGCATTCATTTGAACTGTTCTGTGATCATCTTACCATTTAAAGGCCATTTCTTGTTATACAGGGGTGACTGTAACCAAGGGATGCATTAATGTATGGTCTTTCTCTTCTAATAGATCTGACCCTTCAGATGCAATATGACACATCCTAGAGCTCTCTGTAGGAGTCCCCTTTCTGCTGGGCATTTTCATTAGTGTAATTTTGAGCTGTTAGAAACTCTTAGCAGCCTATTGGTTAACTCTCTATGTACTGTGTTGAGAATGACGAGTATTAATGATTTAAGATACAAATTTGTTATTCATATTTGGGAAGAAAATTTAATTTGTCCAGAATATACTGAACTACTTGGTGCTTATATTCAGGTATTCATGCATGTGTTTTATTCACCAGCTTTAGTTGTGGACTTGTGACTTGTCTTGAATTTTCTGATGTTGAAACTTGCATCCTTTTGCTACTGCAAAAATTGCTTCCTCTAGTACTACAGCTAAATAAAATTCTATGTATTAGTAAAAAAAAGTATGCTCACAAATGATCTGTTTGATTTTCATGTCTTCACAGAACCATTCTCATGATCATTTACTAGACACTAGTGACTCAAAAAAACAGCAAGCTAACCAGCACAATTACCGTACAAGATACGCATTAGAAGAAACTGCACGGCCTCCTGAAGAGTTAGAAAATGGACACAGTTCCTCAGATGTAAGATCCTTAGTCATAAAGCAGTCTTATAAATTCCTTTTCTATTTGTTAAGCTTCTGCTTCAGCTAATTAAACTTAGAGTATTTAAACTTAAAATGAGTATTTAAGGTTTGTCCCAATTTGCATTTGATAGTAATTGAAAAGATGGAGAAGTACTACATTAAAAACATTTGGAAATAATTTTTCCAAAGGTAAGCTAGCCTTTTTAAATGGAGATTGAGAAGCACTTATGGTTCCATTGGCTTTATGTTCAAAAATGTTGCTCTCCATTGTGCATCTCTCCAGGTATAGATACTTTATTTTTTTCATTTAGTCTGTTAAAGTGAATATCTGCACATTAAAACGTCTTTTAACAACATAAAACTTTTCTAATGTTTATAAGATATGTAAAGCCTAGAAGAGTCTTAATCATTTTTGAATTCTGAAGAAAACGCATTGTCTTTCCCTCTCCCTACCCGTTCCTTCTCCTCCCCACACTTTTTTAGGAAGGAGAAGCAGTTGTCGCCAGTGGTGGAACATCAGAAGATGATGAAAGAGCATGGCATAGTGATGGCAGTTCTAGGTAAGTGACAATATACCTTAAAAAATCCTGCTTATAAATGTTAAATATTCTTGTCTTCTCTGTAAACAATTAATTAAGTAGTAACTAAAACATGTACATTTAGAAGATGACAAGGAACTTAAAACTTTCAGGATTTCATTTTCATCTGTAGTATTGATTTTCTAAAATTCAGGAAATGTTTCATCCTTGTTTGCCAGCAGCAGAATTATTTCCCATTGGTTTTGCAGGATGGTTTTCTTTGCAGGCATGTTTCAGGCCTGCAATAGTACATTCTTGTGACTGCCTCTGCTGGCCCTTGGTTTGAAATTAAAGCAAAGATTGAAGTAGTTTCAACCCATTCTTTGTTTCTTCCTGAGCAGATATTTTTGCTAATATTTGTTCAAAGTTCTTCAAAGCCAAGAGTCATGAGAACAATATCCAGGCTTTGAAATGTATCATCTTGAACTGACCAAATGAATTTAAGATTCATTAGTTATACTAGAAGATGCTTCTTACAAGACTGATCGATTTCAAAGCTTTTGTTTTACTACCATTTAATATGTAGTTAGAATGTAGGTTTTTAGGAAACATTTTTAAACAAATTATAGTTACCTAGACTGTTAACTCTAATCTTGGATTGGATCATACTATATAAACTTATGTTCTCTGAATAGCTTTTCAACTTCTGCTTTTTAATATCTTTATATCTTTTGCATGTCATACATAGTGACTACTCCAGTGATTATTCTGACTGGACAGCAGATGCAGGAATCAATCTGCAACCACCAAAGAAAATACCTAAACTTAAAACAAAGAAAGCAGAAAGCAGTTCAGAAGATGAAGAAGGACCTGAAAAACAAAAGAAGCAAATTAAAAAGGAAAGGAAGAAAGGCAGTGAGGAGAAAGATGGACCATCAACATCACCAAAGAAGAGGAAACCCAAAGAGAGAAAACAAAAGGTTAGATGCACTTCATATATTAAAGGATGCTCACTCTTCCTGTTTTAGACAGTTAGATGACTGATTCGGTTACGTATGTAACTTAATATTGTGTAATTTGAAAACTTGTCTTTTACTAATTTACTGACTTCTGTAAGTCAAATTATAGATTCCTGGCATTATATGCTTTCTAAATATGAGACGTTTCACTTGTGAGACATTTTTACGTCCTTAAAGCCATGCTACCTCAGACCAGAAATTCCTTTTATAGGGATATACCAAGTATTGGTGTAACATGTCCCTGTTTTTTTTTTTCAGCTGCACTTGACAACAGTCTCTTCACTTCATTCCAACTTCTTTTTAAGACTGAACAATCATGTCTTTTTTTCTTTTTCTTTTTTTTTTTTTTTCAATTCCATTATGTGTGATATTTGCATAGAGTACAGGGCTTTTTTTCAGTGGTAGGGCAGACTCAAACATGCTTACTCTGACAGGGAGAGAGTTTGGGGAGATAAGATATAAAAGCTTTTATAAGCCTTGTTTAGACACAAATATATACAGAATGATTTCCGTCCTTATTTTGTTGCAGTGAAACCTCCAATGACAGGCATGAAACTCAAAAAAGATCCTTTCTTCATTCTGCTCCTACCCCCCGAAACCAAACCTAAAACTAAACCTGAGTATGGAATCAGGTTATGGAGCTGATTAGTAAGGGATTTAGCAGAGTTTCAGAAATTACTAGACAAATTCACAGGGATTAGTCTCTTTCTTATTGAATGTGATTATTAACTATGGTTGCCTGAGTTCAGGCTTGGTTTCATGAAGGTTGTAAACTGCTGATTAATGTGTGAAATCATAGCAACAGAGGAATTTGTTAAAAGATTGTTTATTTTCTCCTTCCCATAATTCACCAATGAGCTAGATGGAATTAGCTCTGACATATTACATCATTTTTTCATAAGACAGCCCTGTTTGAACCTGAAAATCCATAACACATTTCTTTATCAGTGATTTATTACACTGGAACAGTTCTGTTTTGATTTTGCTATTGTTGTTTTTAATTGTGTTTATGCTTTGTCCTGTGATAAATTCCAGTGGTGCTCTCAAAGTAGGCCCCATTCTGGTGAAACCACGTTTTAATTTGTGCTCAGGAATGAAATCTGGACCATCATTATTTGCACTTTGGGGATGCGTGGTCTTCTGTCAGTGGCCACGTAGCTTTCTGTACATGTACAAGGTTCTGTTAAGAATTCTAAAGCAAGCTCGCTTGGATGGTTGTTCAGAAACTTATTTACCTGATCCAGGTCATTTCCACATGCTTTACCTCTCTGTACACTCATTAATCTATTTCTCCCCATTTTACAGAGTTCCTTATTGGGAGGGAACTGTATAGTTGCAGTGTCTTGTGGGCCAAGACAACCATGTGATTATCTCACTAGTTAGACTCTCTCAGCCTAAGACATATTATCTCACTAGTTAGATCGAGTCTGATCAAAAGTAGTTTCCAGTCCTCCTGAGATGCTTGATTGTTTGCTGCCTGTTATCTTTGAGGGATGGAGGTTTGAAACATACCTTTAATAAGGAGAAGGAATGGGAAAGATAACTGTAGAACCTGTTCTCTGCTTACTGAATCTAAATTTGTATTACTAAATACAAATTTGTGACTGTGGCTTCTGAATACAAAAAGGTTAAAAGTGAAGGCATGCGTGCAGTTTTTTAGATCATATTTAACAACATTTGTTGTAGTGTTTCAGTATTTTGTCTAATTGGTTAAAAAGAATGATGTGTTTTAGTTTTCTGGGCATGAGTTGTAATTCTTAAATTCAATCTTAAATGCACAAGGTTGTTATTTAAAAAAAAAAAAACTTAGTTCTTTAGATTGTTATTTTTTGGTCTTGATGTTACTGTAAGCTGTAATTAAGATTTATTTTCACACTGACAGTATGTTCATTTTTACTTTAAATATATTAAAGGAATGGCAGTCAATTTTTAAAAAAGCATTTCCAAAGCATAGGAATGCCCCAAATGTTATTTTTTTTCTCATATTAATCTTCAGTGTTCATTTTCTTTAGAGGCTGGCCGTAGGAGTTCTGGCAGAAAATGGTTTGACACTGGAAGAATGGCTGCCTTCAGCATGGATTACAGACACTGTTCCTCGCCGATGCCCATTTGTACCGCAGATGGGGGATGAGGTATTGTAGTTTTTCCTCTGTGTTCTTCCTTCTTTCAGCTTGTTTTTGTCTTTTTTTTTGTCTTCATCTTTGCATTTTTTTTCCAGAGATTTAATACCGTTTATTATTGGAATATTTTGGATTTTCTTCAAAACATTCTTTGATCAGGCTAAAATTTGCATTCGCTTCCAATAGTCTCTCCCATACTTTAAAAATGTTCTGCACACAATGTTGCTTTGACCTTTTTCTTCCGTGCTGTTACAGTAACATTCCTTCTTGAACTATATTCAGTGTGTGACTTACGGCACACTTATACAAGCTGTCTGAGATGCTTATCTAGTATGACTAGGCCTTTGTGGTAGAGCATCTTGCACCTCGAAGAATACGTACGAAATCAAATAGGAATTTAAGTATTGTTTGGAGAACTTCATTTTGGGACTTGAAGTAAAAACTGGGAATTAAGCCTTTTTATAAAGAAAAGAGAGGAAGAAAAAGGTGGTGGTGGTGTTTTTTAAAAACTTCATTTAATCTGAAGACAAGCTCTGATGCTGTTCCTTTTCACGTACATTGCTGATGCCAGAAAACTTCTACTAGTCTCTTAAATCAGAAAACCACAAGAATAATTTTGTATATATCCATTTTACATGAACTAAACTAAAAACATGTTGTAAACATGGTTCAGATGTCTTGGAATACAATAGCAAAAAGACGCTCACCAATTTCTACTTTGGAATATATGAAATGTGAACAGTACAGTGAATTTCATGAATAAGTAGTATCAAATAGAAAGTAATACTGAACATCAGAGTCTGTGCATGTTTCCTAAATTCCCCCAGGTTAAAATAAGAGGAAATAGCTGGCTTATGCTGTAATGTGTAGTCTGTTGGCTCTTCAAGGAACAACGTGTTTCAGAGGTACTAAACAGAGTTCCTGTATAGCTCAGATCTTTAGAACATAGTTGAAGTACTTGACTTGGTGGCAAAGTTGGTTAATTTGCTCCTGAGCTGCAGCCATTTGTTGGTATCACCTTAGAAACTGAATGGAGAGCAGTGGCTGCATGTACAAGAAGTTTTGCTTTGTTTTTAGTGGACAACCTCACTGATCCAGTTTGCAGCATAACTAAGCAAGTTATCACTAGTGAGCAAGGAAAATAAACATGTTTTGGAGACTGTGCTGCTCAAAAGATCAAATCTAAACAAATATATTTGGTGCCTGATAGCATCTGGATACGGTGAAGCAGCCAGGGATTTATCTGTACCGCATTACCCAGGAGACTTTGGCATCATACCCCAGTTTAGTAAGATAAACTCCGGTGTTTGGTTTGGCAGCTGCTGAATAGCTTATGCACTGCGTACTAGGAATATTTAAGTAGGCTACATTCTTTTGCTGAAAAAATCTTTATATTGGTGAACAGGAAATTTCCTATGCTGCATCTAGAAAGTAGGACTAGTTGCATCAATAGAGGATACATTAGTAATCAAGCTGCTTAGTCTAAAATGCTGTCTGTCATTTGCTTTTCACGGATTTGCTTTAAGATGATGAATAGCCTCTTTTCACTAGAAAGTTACTTTTGAGATCCACAGAATAAGAGAGGTTTAATTAGAGAACTATGATGAGAGAAGTAGTCTCCTGTGGGCTTGGAATGTTTTGGTGGGATGTTTGATATATTTTGTAAGATTTGGAAGGAGAAAGTTTTCAAATTTATTCTCTTAACAGCTGTGCAAACAAGTAAGAAACAACAGTAGTGCTATATTTAGGCATACCGAGTATATAAGAATAGCACATACCATCCCTTTGCCCTTTTTGAATATTTAAAGACCTTTGTCATGTGTCTTGAGGAATAGGGGAAACATACAAAAGACACGGGACTCTAGTTTTGCCTGGCTGATTACCCAAGTACAGTACATAGTCTTTGTAATATTCTGTTTTTAACGCGATAAAGAACATTTGTGTCCGGGGACTGCCAATAATATCCAGAAGCAAAATCTTGATCAAGATTAAAAATACAATTTCCTGGAAAAGAGCACAAAGTATTTTTCCACAGACATCTTTTGGAGTTGTTGTTTTGATGGAAGGCACAGTGCGTGAAGCAATTTTCAAAGGAAAATATTCTTCTGTAAACAATGTATTTTGTAGGTTTAGCAGAAACAGTATATGTAGAAGGAACTATTTGTAGCCTGAGCCACTCAGCTGATTTTGTTGTTGTTATTAACAACCCTTTTAGGTGTAGGAAACAATTATTATAATGTTGAAAGTGTAATTTAACTTGGTATTATTTTAGAGGAGTCTCCTAGAAGCCTCTGTTCCTCTTCCTGCCAGTTAGGTTCTGACAGTGCATGGACTTCTATGCCTTCTGTAGTTGTTGTGCTCTTTTTTTGCTTTCCGGGTATTGTGCATTTCAAACACCCTGAAAAGCAAGGTTATAAGGAGTTTGTGGTGTGAAGTAAAGCTTAAGAGTCCTCTATTTAAAAGAAAAAAATAGCCATATGAAAGTAAGAAAAGTCAGTAACAGTTAATGTAGAAACTTGGCAGATACTCTTTATAGTATTTTATGATAGAATATTTTTGTGAAGCATGTAGAAATACAGATATTAGTGTTTGTATTTATAAATGTATTTTAAAACTTATTGAGGGCTGTTTACTCTTCTTTTGTTGTTGTTTTAGACCTTTGCATTTAAGCTATTCTTTCATCCTACTTGGTAGAAATCTCATGTTTATGGTTTGGGACGTTTTTAGAGGATTTTTATTTGGTGTGAATTTAGCAGATATCTCGTTATAAGATCTTTGTTCTAGTTAGTTTGGAGAAGCTCAGTTTTGCATTTCACAAACATTTCTTGAATGTAAGTTTAAGATTTTTGGCTTACTTCTTTATTGCAATAGCGGTTTATAACAAAAGCACTCATCCAAGCGGTATCAGGATCATTGTAAAACAAAGAAGAGTCTAGATGCCTGAACTGTGGAAGTTTGTAATGGATAGATTTGAAAAAAAATTGTCATAAGCACTTGAAATGTCTATTTTTGGTTTGTTCTCATCTTTGTTAGGCTGTTTGGTGGTATGGAAATGAACACCGAGATCTTACCAGTAGAATAGTCAGTAGTTGAATTTTCCTTTTAGAATATATATCTTGTTAAAAAAGATGCAATTAACTCAATTTTAGTGATGGTTGATTGTCATCTTAGGGCTGTCTTACAGTGGTGAGCAGGTGGATTAGTGGGATTTGTGTTACTGCCATTGAATTGTGCTGTAGTGTGATGACTAATAGATGGTTTTGGTTTTGCTATTGATGTTCTGGTTTCACATGTTTCACTGGTTCATTTCACTGGTTTCGCATTTTAGGATATTTTGGTTGTATTGAAAATGGTATCCTTTCCCACTTATGTCTGTAAAAGGGGAAAGTTTCTATGATACCTGCTTTGACTGTCTACTGAATTTTATTTGAGAACCTGTGACTTATGCAGGAAAAACAGACAGCAAAGACAAAAATGGTAAAAGAGAGAATACATGCATTACATGGCAGCAATACACTAGCATTTTTACTTATAAAAGTCTTCATAACATCTATAATAACTATCCCATTTCACTCCTAGGTCTACTATTTCCGACAAGGTCACGAAGCATATGTTGTAATGGCTAAGAAGAACAAAATATATAGTATTAATCCCAAAAAACAACCATGGCATAAAATGGAATTACGGGTATGATTTCTTTTTCATTTTTGTTCGTCATCTTAATGTAAAAAAAAGTTTGGAAACTTAACAAAACAAACTTAAAGAAGATTCTTAATGCAGATTATTTCTGATACTGTGCTCTTAATATTTTAGTCAGATGGAAGGTGAAAAAGTTAACCTAACAGTCAAATGAAATCAGATCTTAAACTGTACTTTTTCTTTGAACCATTTTAACAAGTTATGCTAAAATCATACCTGGTCAGTTTATGCCGATTTTATTTTTAATTTGGTTACATCTCATAGCAGCCTATTTTTGAAACAAGTTACAATACAAAGTAATACCTTGGTTTGAAAGACTAAATTTCTAATATTTGATTTTGACGTGTTTTGGCAAAAATCTGGTATTTTCAGTATACCTATATTTTCATGTTTCAGAAAGTTGCTAGTCATCGTAACTTCCGTGATGGTATGTAATATTTTGTTGATTCCAGGAGCAAGAGTTGATGAAGATAGTTGGGATTAAGTATGAAGTGGGATTGCCTACTCTCTGCTGTCTTAAACTAGCTTTTCTTGACCCGGATACGGGTAAACTAACTGGAGGATCATTCACCATGAAGTAAGCACTAGTATATTCAAATTACTTTTCTGTAATTTTGGGTTATTTTGAAAGTCGGTGTCATGACTGGAACTTTTGCTTTTGAAGTTTTGAATTCAGAATGTTGAATTATGCTTTACTTCCTGCTCTTGCTATTGTATTGCTTATTAGTTTTGTGTTCTGTTGTAATTAGGTACCATGACATGCCAGACGTCATAGATTTCCTAGTTCTGAGGCAGCAGTTTGATGATGCAAAACATAGACGATGGAATATAGGTGAGTTGTGTGAGTTTGTTTGGGCTTTTTAATGGTTTGTGTTTACATGTCTCCCTGGTTTCATGATAAGTTATTACAAAGTAGGTTATGGTAAATAAATCCTTAATACTATGATGGAAACGGAGGAAAAGTTCTGGCCATATTTGGATGTGGAGTCCCAGTTTGTCCTTGACTGAAGCTACAGGCAAGTAAACAAAACATAAAATGTGTTTTGTAAAAGAAAAATAGGTCTCACTTGTGTGTTTGCAGGGAGGAATGAAGAATAAATTTTTAGAAATATGGTGTTTATTATGATGTTCAGGTGTTTATCGGTAACTAATAATTTACTTTGTCCTATTTGTGATTGAAGGCTCTCTTAAAACTGCATTGTTACTAGAGGTTTTTTCCCCAAGTTTTTCAGGCCTGCTTATTTCTGGAAATACAGAAACACTTTATCAAGCATTTGGTATTTATATTCTCTAGATTGCACAAAGAAAATGCCTTTCCCATCTATTTTTGACTTGTTTGAGTAAAGCATTGTATACTGGAGAATGTTAATAACAGGCAAGTCCTCCAGTCAGATCAGCTTCCTAGGCATCTTTTCTGTGCAGTAGCAAAGATCACCTTTTAACAATGAAATCTAACTAGGGGGAGAAAAAGGTGCAGTACAGCAAAATGATTCTCTAAGGTGTGTTTTTTTCAGGCGGTCGTGAAATTCATGTTCTTATTCCTAAGAACATCCTTAGATTGTCCCTGAAACTTAAAAGATTGAGCAAGTACTACTGATTCTTCAGAGTTCAACATGAGTTCTGTTCCCCTAAGAGAGTAATCTGTTTTTGATACCATGTTTGTAGAATTACAGACACCTTTTAAGTCCTCTCTAGTATCTCAGTTTATTTTGTAGTGACAAGCTCCCGAAAGTGAAATATTGATAGCCTACCTTTTTTTTTTTTTTTTTTTTTTTTTAAACCAATTCTCAAATTCTCAGTGTTAAACACATCTTCTGTAAACTAGCAATGATTGATGTACACATTCAATTCCTTTGGCTCTCCTACTCATGAGCTGTGACTAGCATATACGCAGCTGACTTGGTGGCACTTTTTACTGCTTCAGGCAAAGCATCATATAAAAGAGTGGAGTATTTTATTGTAAGAACATGACGGGACATCTGATTGCCTGTTCAGAACGAACTGGTATAATACATGTTTCTGCAAATACACTGCATCCCTTCATCTATACGCATTATTTCCTTTTTGATGTCCTCTCCTAAGTTCATTGTGACTAAGTAGCCTGAAGAAGTGGCACAGATGGATGTTAGATGCTCTTTCTTATTGATTCTTATCTGATTTTTCTGCCAGAAAACATGAATTGATATCCTGTCCTTTGCACATCATGACATCCTTGCTTAGTGTGTGTATGCATTGGCAATATATAAATTACATAATGCCCGATTAATACTTTACATGATCTTGTCAAAAAGAACAGCTAGACTTCCGATCTATAGGGAATATGGTAAAGACTCTAGGCTTCTGAATCAGTAGGAAAATGTCCCTCAATTTCCTCTTTAAAGATCACTACAGCTGAAAGATCTTTAATTGTCAAGCTTGGTTAACACCTACTAAAATGTCACCATGCTTTGCTGTTTCTTCATAGGTATGGATCTGTGGTCTTCTCCTCTGCCACAATGTAAATGTTTTCCCACAAGTTTATGGCAGCAGTAAAAGAATGAGTGCCATACCTCATATGTGAACAGCCTAGCCAGAAGTCAATTGTCATAACAGAAATTCAGGAGTAGTGGAGGAAACTTAAATTGTTAGCCCTTCTAACAAGGGCTCAAGGTTATGAGCACAGGTAGCATCTCCTTCCTAGGCTGGCAAGTGTATTTCCAGAAACTTGAAGCGTAGAAAGTATTTTTTGTAAGCACCAGAAGCCTTTATCAAGCCTTCAGTGCAAATAACTTGAGTTTCAGGTCAACACTAATACAGATTTTGTAACTTTGACAACTGTGTTCATTGTTCAGTTCCTCTTCTGGGTGGTAAGAGTAGCGGTAAAATAGTCTCCTTTTGTGAGACAGTATGAAATGGTAAAGCAGAGATAGCAAAAGCACTGATAAAATTGTTACAGCTCTTCCAGGAATCTTCTGAAACACTACCCTGGTCTCTACTTGACACTATCGATACTTTACTAGTGTATGCTTCTTTACTTGGAACAAACCCTGCCCTGTTTTGTTGCACTGTGGAATACGATATATAAATGTTCCGTGCAGTTCTGGTTTGTTTTCTCAGGACCACTGTCATTATCATTTCTTATTCCTTTATGATTTCTGCCACTTAGCCTGCAAATCAATATTTTTAGAGGTACTCTTTAGAGAGTCGCTGAATATTAAATTTTCTGGCTCCACTTTAAGTCATTAAAATATTGATCTCTTAACGATCCTTGGTGGTGGTGGGCTTTGTGTGTGTTTTTTGTTTTGTTTTTTTTTGGTGGTAGACTTTTGGTGGTGGTGGTAAGAGGAAGAATATTTAATTACCTGCAGCATTTATATTTTCTAATACTAAGGGACCCTGTGTTTTAAATGTATGAATCCTTTTAAAAAGAGCACTCTTCTAAAGGCTGAGGAGTGTTGGGTTCTTATTTCTACTCAGATTCTATTTATTGCATATCATTGTCTTATAGTTAAACTAGAATACAAATATCTGGGCTAAAACCTATTCTGATAGGATACCTTGAGCTTTTGCTATACATATAAGGTAGGTGTACATATAGGTGATACATGTCTCTTATCAGCTACTTTAAGTTCAACATATATTTTAAATCTCCACCAAGCTAACATCATCTGGTGATACTCAGCTTTGGAAAATTATGCTAGTTAGCATATTTAGTTAGAAGTCATTACTTAGAAGTTTCCATCTAATATCCACATAGATGGCTTTCTAGTATCCCACGGATAAAATGACACAGAGGTCACTGGAGAGATGGTGATTGAGGAGACTGTTCTGTGAGCGTTTTCATTCACATGCACTTATTTTAGCATTCTTATTTAGCACTGGAATACTCTGGCTTTTGAGAAATCCAAAGTTGACCGCCGGTGTATACAGTCCTTCAAGTGGTTTTGAACTGCTTAGCACTGGAAAGGCACTCACAATTGTGCCTACTCACATTTCTTTGTAAAACTGCTTGGGAGACTGATCTTTAAGAGCTCTGTGGACTAATTTATTCCTTTAAAATAGATCATCAGCCCTTGTTTACATTTCTGATCTTGCTTTTAAGATATTTGTGGTATGAATGACTTGGTTCTATTGCATTCGGCACAACTAGGACTTAGTGGAAGTTTTGTATTTGTCCTAGAATTACATAAATGGAACTAATCCATTAAATTAAAAAAATAATCAGTAAACATTTTGAGAATATTTTGAGAATATATGTAGTTGGTAATAATTCAGACAACTGCAGCAAGCACTTAGGCAGAATGTTGTGGGTTTTTTCCCTTTTTGTGGAAATATTGGGGGGAAAAAAAAAAAGCCCTACAGAAGGTGATAAAGTATCTACATGTATAGTCTTCAAATCCCATGAAAACAAAAAAAAAAAAACATGCTGTTCTTGGAATCTCAGATTTAAATTCCATTTGTTCTTGGATTGAGTTAACTGAGTGTTTCACTAAAAAAAGTTGTTTCTAAATTTTGTAGCCCGTTTTACAGAAAATATTAGAAATTATGGTGACGTGTGTAACATATTCTGATGTCTCTTTTTTTTAAATAACACTCCTGACCTTTTTGCTCAGCTGTGCGAATGCTTTGCAGTAGTAAAACCATTTCAAATCGTCCTAAGTGACTTTGCTAACCTTTTGAAGAAGCATTAATAAATGTGATTCTTGAATCACTCATATTGACCGCATTAGTAAAGGGAATAATTGTCTAAGTTGTGTTTGGAAGTTGTTTATATACACACAGTTGAAGAACACCAGAAACCAAGGAGGATGAGCTCAGCAGCATGTAAAAGTATTCCCTGTACAGGGGTGTCAGTGCGCAGTTATTTTAAGATAGTGTGGAGTATTTAACGCAAGTAGATGGTAGTTTTAAAGATACAGCATTTGCATGTTTCACCTTTATATGAAATTAATAAATAAATTCATATATAAAAGTTACGTGGATATATTTGCAAATCATCAATTGCTTCTGTCTATGCTAATTATTAACTGGTTCATTTAGGTTTAAAGGCAGCATTCAGAATTTATTATTTTTTTTAAAGAATATGATTCATATTTGTCTGTTGATGCTGCAGATGTTTAAAGGGGTTTCTGTATTCAATGTCTAGCTGAATGTATCTGAAAACTGCTTTTCAGAGGAGGAGGAAGGAAGGAGTTTGTATTGATGAAATTATTTTGTGTTCTTACCTAGGTGATCGTTTCAGATCAGTAATAGATGATGCTTGGTGGTTTGGAACAATTGAAAGCCAGGAACCTCTTCAGCCCGATTATCCTGACAGCTTGTTTCAGTGCTACAATGTCTGGTTAGCAAACTTATCTAAAATCTTTTATTTTAATTAGATATTTCATTTGAAGTACTGACTGAGCAACTTCCTTTTATTAAATTCAATCAAGCATCTCACTGTACCAGTTTATTTTAATATTCTGTAATAAATAAATAAGTTATGTTACAAACATTAAATAACTACTTTGTTTAAGCCATATTAGTAGATAATTTAAATGTGGTTATTTTTAAGCTGGGACAATGGGGACACCGAGAAGATGAGTCCTTGGGACATGGAGCTGATACCAAGTAATGGTATGGTACATTCATAATTTAATTTGCTTTAAGAGTTTATATGAAGAAGTAAAAAAAACTGTTGTGTGATTTCACCTGTTGAGGTGAATGTTGCGTGATTTCACAAGTTGAGGGTAGTACCACAAACCAGTTGCATCTAAATAACGTAAATTATTAAAATAAATACATATCCACATAAACAAACTGTGATCTTTCCCTTAGGAAAGACATACAACTGTACTTAGACAAACAAAACGTATGTTAGATTTAGCCACTAATGGTACAAAACCTCAAAATAGATGGCATACAGTTGCAATTAACTTCTCGTACGGTTAGAGAGGTTTGAAGATAGCCTTGTGCCCATGTCAGCTGTAAAGAAGCTGACTATTCTGCAAGCTGTTAGCCTGCCGGCAGGTAATCAATGCATTGAAGACTCAAGATGCACCAGTGAGAGAGTTTGATAATAGTAGGATTTGCTGCCTGTCTGGTTCGAAAATTGTTGCTGTTAGGCATTGTACAGAGAACAAGTAACCATAAATATGTTTTATTCTTTTAAGTTGTGCACATTTCAACTTTTTGTTCTATTTCAACCCTTCTTTTAATGAGTACCTCTTAAAGTCAAATACAGAAGCTAGTGTGATAACATGACTAACGTAAATAACTGAAACAGGCAGACAACTGAACCCGAACCTGAATCCTGAATTAGTGGCTGTGTCCATAAACACTGATTTTTGTTACACTTCCTTTCAAAAAAAAAAAAAAAAAAAAAGTTAGAGGAGCACTGTGCATCATTCTGTTACATTATGAATTTAGTCAAAGTCAGCAGGCCCTGAAGAATGCCAGGGTGATGGCGTTTCAGTCTACTTGCTCAGTAGCTCTGCTTTTAGCATTTGACCTCACAAAACTGGCAGTGTAGAACCACTAAATGGAGACTGGTTAATAAACCAGTCTAACATCAAAGCCATTATCTTAAATTCCATCTGAAAATCATCAACCGCAAATCCTAGTTACATTACCAAGAATTTAGGGTTTTAAGAAAAACAGGCAACATGAACTTCCGTTATGATAAAGGATTACCTTAGGTGGTTCTAAAATAAATTCTACAGTTAGCTATTTGGAAGAAAATAAATCTTGTTTAATGGAGGACTTGTACAGCAGATTGCATCATAAAGATTTAAATTTTACATACAACAGTAGAAGGGATTCTCAATGTGTCAAAAATGTTTTTGAGCAAATCAGGAACTATGCATTTGTCTTGGTTAGTAGAAAGATGTTATGTATATTTGAATTGATTTTTCTTAGTTACGTGGACTATGTATTTCACCAGATACAAAGATTTGTATTTTATTTAGTTTTCGTGTTACGTTCTAGCTGTATTTCCAGAAGAACTAGGAACTAGTGTTCCTTTAACAGATGATGAGCGTAGAACACTGCTGTACAAACCTCTGGATGGAGAATGGGGCTCCAGGACACGAGACGAGGAGTGTGACAGAATTATTGCAGGGATAAACCAGCTCATGACTCTAGGTAAATTCTGAATATTATAGAAAACATTTTTGTGTTATGTTTTACAGACTATGCTCATGTATGCTTCTGAAATTACCAATATCAGTAACTGTTATGTCGTGAAAAAATACGCCTTTAACTTCCTGATTAACTGGAATAAAACTTTCTCATAGCACATTTTAAATGTTTTGTATAATAAGTACACATAAAAGCCTACACTTTCTCTTAATTTCAAAGGTAACTATTTTTTTTGGTAGATAATTTGACATATACTAGGGGTTTGGGTCTTGATAAAAACAACTACTTGATTTTGACATTGTGAAGTACAGGCTGAATCACAAATCTCTTGTATGTTCTGTGATAAGCTGCCAGTCTTGGTTCTTTGGGTAACAGCGATCATAAATTACATATATATAGGTTGTCACAGATTATTACTTTTATGATTTTGAATTACTCAAAGTGACAAGTTTCACAAATCCCAGAAAATTATTGAAATACATCTAATACCTAAATATCCCACATAACGACTTCTTTCATGACACACTTAGTAAGAAGCTTCCTTTTGCTTCCAAAAGAAACAAAATACCTACATATTGAATCCATCCAAATTTACAGAATGACATTAAAAAAATGAGAAAATGAAGCTTTGGCTGTTTTCACTGTCTCATCTAAGAGTAACAGTTTTACATTTTGTGTTACATTGTATGGCATACTGCTTAGTTTAGGATTTGACTATAGCATATGTGGTACATACTGGTCCAATGCAGCAGTTGCTAGAACATTCATAAGAGTAGGTAAACAGCTTTTAGAAGAGCAGTCTGTTTAGCATCAACAATTTTTCTGTTTTTTAGGACATTCAAGGAAGACTTTTAAAGGCTTTTGATGCTTTTTTATTACCGCATTTTCCCTTGAGGTGTAAAATGTTAAAATGACATGTTTAAGCATGCATGATGCTTCTAAGCACAGGAGGAAAGAAAATGTTTAGGTGCATAGACTTAGCTTGCTCAGCAATCTTCTGGCATTGTGGTGGATTGGTATGAGATGGCTTCTTTGCTATTTGGAGGGGACAGGAGATTGTATTTTGAGAGTGATTTTTCCTCATATCTTAATGAGATTGAAATACTACGATGACATTTATGGTGAGAATTTAATGAATTGCCTTGTTTGAAATTGGAAGAGTGGCAATATAAAACCAAATGAAATGAGCCTGTCTTGTAAATAATAATGCTGAATTGCATATCTTTGTAATGTATAATTTATACATTTAATTTGACTTTTCAAACACGTATATTTTGCATGCACTCGCCATGTCTCTGAAGAGCGTGGCGCTTCATGCACAACAGGATGGGTACTCACTACAGCGACTGTACTTGCAGCATACACGTCAGCAAGCACTTTTATATCACAAAATAATGTTCAGAATATCTAGAGCGGTTATTGTTGTTGGTTTTGGGAAAGTGCCCTGCATTTCAAGCATGAAAAAAAATCATGTGCTGCGGGGGGTGGAATTCTTGAGACTCCAAAAGGACTGTTCTGTGGTACATAATAACTTTGACTCCTTTTAACTTCTGTCTAGATATTGCATCTGCGTTTGTGGCACCTGTGGATCTTCAAGCTTACCCAATGTATTGCACTGTTGTGGCATATCCCACGGACCTCAGTACCATTAAACAAAGACTGGAAAGCAGATTTTACAGGTTAGATTCAAGTCTCAGGTACTGCTGTGAAATACTGCCAACTGTGGTTTTGGTAGCTGTTCGTCTCGTAATACCTGACTTGGAAATGGGTACAGGTGTGCTCTTTCTGTTTGTCTAATCCTTCACCTAGGTTTCTATCGTATAAGGTATGTTAAAAAGGATTGAATGTCTCTTCTCCTAAATGTATTTTAGAATTATGTGGTGTAAATTCCTGATTATGCAAATCGCTCCACATCAGATGCAAATAGCAAAACGGTGCACTTTTTAAGGCTTTTTTTTTTTTTTTTTTTTTTTTTTTTTTTTTTTTAATAAGAGAAACCATAGATGTATTGTACTGGGTCTGCCTGGAATATTAACTTTCCCGGCAGCATCCCATACAGTGCTGTACTCTGCACTTGTAGCTGGAACAGCAGTGTTATCACACCAGTGTTGTGTCTATTGCTGAGCAGCAGTGGCACAGTATTGGGCCTCTCTCTAACCCTCCTAGGGGGTGGGAAAAAAGTGAGAAGAGAAACATCACCAGGGCAGCTGACCTAAACCAACCAAAGGAATATTCCATACCATATGGTGTCACACTCAGCAATAAAAGGTGGAAACGGGAAGAAGAGGGGAGGGGTGGGATCTCATTGTGAAAATGTCGGTCCTCCTCCCGAACACCGGCTACGTGCGTTGAGGCCCTGCTTCAAGGACGTGGTCAATCACCGCTCATTTGTGGGAAGTAGAGAATAATTTCTTTCCTCTGTGCTTCCACATAGCCTTCATTTGTTTTATTTGTTTGTTTCCCTCCCCTTTTTTTTCCCTTTCCCTTTTGCCACTCCCTTTTCCCCTTTCCCTTTTTATTTCCCTTTAGTTAAATTGTTTAGTTCATAATAATCTTTCTGTAATTATTATTTCCCTTTAATTAAATTATCCTTATCTCAACCCGTGAGTTGTTCTTTGCTTTACTTCTCCCCCTCCTCATCTAAGGAGGGGGAGTGAGAGAGCAGTTGTGGTGTTTAGCTGCCCGGCACGGTAAAACCACCACACGTATGTAAAGTGTTTTTGTCCTAATAGACTTTTTTTGTTTGTTGTTTAAACTTGCATAAGACATTAGATGGAAAATAGCTGCTTAAATAATTGGCCTTGAAATTTTAAATGGTTTTAAAATAAGTTTTAACTTTTTGATACAGTTTTGATCTTTTCCTAAAATACAATTGCAATTGCTGTATTTTATTTGCAATAAATGTTATCTGTGTAGGAGCATGCTCCTTTAAAATACTTCTGTTTCCTTTGGATCTTGGAATCTTTCTGGTTTGGAAATTAATTTCCCTCTAATACTTCATTTGTAGTATACAAGTGGATAATGTTTTCAGCCAAATTTCAATGTTAATTTGTAGCACTTCAAGTGTACTAACTGAAAATAGCATTCTAAATTAAAATCACTTTTCATTTTCAAAACTAAACCTGGATATTACATGTTATCATTCACATACATTTTGTTCCATGTTAGTTGTGTCATAAGATATAATTCATCTTGGACTTCTCTAATGTGTTGCAGTCAGAGCTGGCAAGCTCTTTTTTTTCCTTTTTTTTTTTCCCCCTCTTGTCCAAAGCATTAGCAATTAATTTTGGTCACTATCATACCTTCTTCAGTAAATCACTTTTTACTAGTTTTTAGGATTGCCAAGGCATGGTTAGATACTATTTGCCTTGTATTGTGTTTTCTAGTGTGTTTTTTTTTCTTTAACTTGTGTAGGGGGGACTGTTCAGATTGCTTGAGTTGTCTTAAGTAGCTGCCGGTATGGGTTTTGTTTTTAAACAAAAACACAATGCACACCAGGGGAAAAAAAAAAAAAAAAAGATTCCCTGTCATTTCTGGCATCATGTAGAACTAAACATTGGACTATAAAAATGATAAAATGGTATCTAAATGTTTATGCTACTTAAAATATGTTAAATGATCTCCCACTTCAGTCTGTAAAGCCCGGCATTTAAAGTATGGCATTTCTTTTCATTTTGTTTTGCCAGTATGAACATAGAAAATCTTTTTTAGATTGATTTATTTTTTTCATTTTTTCTTTGATAGTGCATTTTTTTCTCACAATGCTATGGCAATTCTGTAGTTAGGTCATTAAATCAGAGCTATGTGAGGAATGCTGGTCTTGTCTACCTATCAGAAAAAAATCTGTACTTCTAATAATTTCTTTTTATTTAATAAATTTATTTATTTTTTTTTAATAAAAAGAGCCTGAGGAAGCTGCCTTCTGCTGGTCATGTAGGGCAGTATGTCTGTGCCTGTATATTTTCTGATTTAATGTCAAAATGTGATGAATGGGATAATAAGATTTAAAGAAGAATGATTTAATACTTTTTCCCGTGTATTGTGATACATTTTCAGAAATGTAATCTTTTTGATACTTTCTTTTCCTCATCCCTTCTCCACTTCTTTCATACACAGGCGACTTTCTTCATTAATGTGGGAAGTCCGATACATTGAACATAACACTCGCACATTTAATGAGCCTGGAAGTCCTATTGTCAAGTCTGCCAAATTTGTCACAGATCTGCTGCTGCACTTCATAAAGTGAGTTGCTTAGTAGGTCTACTATTATTCTGTCTCTTATCAAGGTACTTGGCTTTTTGAAATAGTAATTTTAAAGTCTGCTGTTGGGACAGAAAAGAAGAAAGTTTGTGTTTACAAAACAAGAGTACACAAGTTTGGAAAACAGATGAAATTTTATAATACATTGGTATAGATTGGCATTTTATTTCACAAGTGTATTTTATAGACTTTTTGCTAAATAATAAAAATGAGTCTTAGTATCTTCATGGAACAATATTTACAGGTAAGTTAAGAGCTTTAGTATTGAGTTTTAATGCTGCCTGTGTTAATATAACTGGGAATTTAATTTTAAAATATTTACAACTGGATGAGTCTGAAAACGGTGGTTGATAAAATAAAAATTGGTAGCTTTGTAGTCAAAAGAAATATTTATCTCAAACTTTCTTTTTTTGGTTACTGCCCATAAAAAATGGAGTCTGTGAGAAATATTTCAGAGTTCTCACACTCAGATGACACATTAGCAGATGTAAAGTTTGTAAGAGCCTACTGCATCTATTGTCTTGATTTGCTTGTATGTAGCAAACACTGCTGTTCCTACTCTGTAAAAATGGCAAGAAACGTTACTAGTTGAGCAAAACGTTGAATGTACTCATTAAAAACATTAGACTTAAGTATTTGGAAATCTAAGACATGTAACTGTACATAAATCTTTGAGATCTTTAGTGCCATTGATTTCTGATACTGGCTGAACAGTGAAAAATACTTAATTGTTTCAGACATTAAATTTTAGTGAAACACACTTTTAGGAACACATATGCACCTGAAAGGTTTCGCTGTTAATAATTTTGTTCTTTAACATCTTTATCCAATGTAGTTTTATCTTTTTGATTAATTAAGCAGATTGGGAATTTTGAGTGTATGGTTTTAATTGACTTACCAAAATTAATGCATCATGTAGATATTCTTATTAAATAACAGCCTATAGCTTATGCCAATTAGTATACTCATTTCAGTGAACTAGTAATCATAAAAAAAGTACTAGTAAGAGAACTTACTTAAAAGAACTAGTAAGCATAAAAAGCCCAGGCTTGCAAAGATTTTGTTAGATTTCTGACTACCTAGACCAACAAAGGACAACCCCATGGTTTTAATGAGTGAAATTAGATCTAGATATCTCTCACAATCTAGGGGTTAGTCTCTAAAGTTAACTATATATCTTAGAAGCAAAATTGGTTTTTGGTTTTGTTGTTGTTGTTTCTTTTTTTTCCTACTACTGTCATCCTCTTAACATTCTTTTGGCACTAAACACTCTATCACTTTTTTGGGGAATGAGTTCATAAATATTTTCCTTACTCTATGCAAAATACAGTTGATTCCATAGGTGAAGATGGAAAATAAATGTTAGTGTGTATTTCTTCTTGCACAGAGACCAGAGTTGCTATGACATCATTCCATTATACAATTCAATGAAGAAGAAAGTGTTGTCTGACTCTGATGAGGTAAGTGGTTGTTTCTTAGACACTGGCATTGCTAGACTGGAGAAATGGGACTGATGCCTCTCTCCCACTTGATGTAAAAGGACGGTATTCAGTCAGTGTAACAAAGTACTGAAACAACTGGATGTTTCTTTATGTTAACTTGGTTACTGGTAAAAATCCAGCCTCCTCTTCTCCTGTACTGCAGAGAGCATTAACTGTTTATTGGAGATTGTTTAGACATCTGAGAGGTTCTCAAACTGACAGTTGCATTAAAGAGATAAGGATAGGATTGTGAAGACTCAAATTATAAAGTGAATTATAAAAGAACTCACCTACTCATATATGCTTATATTTTTTTAACCTTTTTATGCGACTCATTATCTTGCTCAAAGGAAGAAGAGAAAGATACAAATATGCCAGGAACTTCCACTAGAAAAAGAAAGGTAAAATCGTACTCCGTTTTTTTTTTTTTTTAATGATTTATAGTGCTTTAAATAATTCACAGTGTGTTTGTAAACACATGGATATAAAACTGAAAATGTTTTATTATTGTGTAATCACCTTATGGAAAGTTTTGAACTTAGAGTGATTGAAGTGTTACTCTTCTGAGCTGTGCAATGTAAAAGCATTTCTGTACATGCTGTTGCACATTACTAATTAATGAATTAGAATTTATATCCTGCAGGGTACCTTTTCCATTTGATTTTGTAAAAACAGCTAGTTTATTTAATAAATAACAGACCATCCTGTCATTTTAGGATCATCAGCCGAAGCGGCGGCTACGTAATAGAGCCCAGTCGTATGACATTCAGTCATGGAAGAAGCAGTGTCAGGAGCTGTTGAATCTCATTTTTCAGTGTGAAGACTCTGAACCATTTCGACAGCCGGTGGATCTCCTTGAATATCCGGTGAGTGTTCTCAGACAGGAAGGCTGGTTGTAATACAGTCAGTCAGTTCTTTAATTGTGACCATTCTTTCAACTCACTTAATTGAAACTTCAGGCAGCATTATTCACAGAGCTATTCTGTCAGTTTTTGGTTGTCACTTGATGATAATATTCATTGTCTCTTTAAAGTAGTTTCAAAATAAATTGTACTTCTCTACTCACTTAAATAGTGTAGTAGCAAAATGTTTTATGTTAAGGGATGACTATGTTGTGAGTAAACAGCGTTTGCAATTGAGACACTTGTTTCTTTTTCTGAGTGAAAAATAGTCGTATATCAATGGAATATGTTTGATTTCTTGTTGTGACAAATGTTGTCATGGCACATTTTTGGTTTTCATTTTGGACGTGTAGAAAATATGAGTAATTTTCATATCACAGTCATCGGGGCTGTTGGGGAAGAAGTGCCGACTAAAGCACTGTAGTGATATTTTGTTCTTATATTAGCTGTAATAACAACTGAGTTTCTTCAATTTCACTTTCTGCCTGGGTGATTTCACTGGACTTCAGATGTTAACTACAGAATATTTTAACAAAAAGCCTTGCTGCCTTGGATCTCTTTTCTAGACTAGTTTTACCTTAAATAACAAAGCAAAGGTTTTCATAATTTTTTCTTTAAAATACCACTCTGAGGTGATTAGCTTGGGGGAAACTATTTGTCTGAGTTAGAAAAAAGAAAAGCTCATGTTTTGGAAGTTGGTGGTAGGTCTGTGTTGATGCTCTGGCAAACCATTGGGCACCAAATTTTTTGAAGTAAGCTAAACTTCATGCTGTGGCTAGCTACAAGGGAGCCACCTTTTGCAATTCAGATCCTCAGATGATCTGATAGAGAGCACCTTACTAGGGTTTGGCATGAAACACTCTGCTCCCTAGTGCCTCTTTAACATTAAGAGGTACTTGTATAGGTTACATGTGTTCTGGTGGATTACCCCACCTTCTTGTCATATGGGTATTTGAGCTTCTTGTTATGTGTACGTTCTCCTGTTTCTTCTCTAGCCTAGAAAAACTTCAGTGATTGATTTGAACAAGGTCATATTTCAGCCTGTGGAGTTTTCATTATTTCAGTGTTACTTTCTTAAATTGTCAGCTCTCCATCTGGGAGACTGCTCAGGTTTCAGCAGAGATGCACCAAGACTGTCATCAGGTTCAAACATTCTAACTTCACGTTTTAAAGCTAGTATGTGAGAACAGTATTAGGTTTAGTACTGAGTTGTTAAACCATCCAGAGAGCTTGTAGTCACGTTTTTATATCTGCTATCTCCATGACAGTATGTCAGTACTTAACCCTTAGGAGCCTGAAATTTTTGAGCTCGGTATATCCAGAAATAATTTTACAAAATGAATTAAATCTTGCGTCATTTAACTTCTAAACTTGGTCCTTTTGAGTATGTTTGTGAGGAGTTGAGTTATGTATGAGTAGGAAGGAGCAAATGTCTTCATTGGTCTTCCAGATGTATTTTCAAGGAGGACTGTTTGGTTTTAATAGATTTATCAAATGCTTCCAAATGAAAATAAGTCTTAAAAAAATGGTAATAGGTTGTTTTGCTGTTTTTTAACAGGATTATAGAGATATCATTGACACTCCTATGGATTTTGCTACTGTTAGAGAAACACTGGAAGCTGGTAACTATGAGTCACCAATGGAGTTATGTAAAGATGTGAGGCTTATTTTCAGCAATTCCAAGGCCTATACACCAAGTAAAAGATCAAGGGTAAGACTTCATTTTTTGTCTGAAAGAATATTTATAGCTGGGAAGAAAAAAAAAAAAAAGGACAGAAAAACAGATAATGTAATTGATTACTTAAAAAAAAAAAGTTTCTCATCTTCAGACATGAATATTTCTGAGAAAGTATTACAACGTTGTATTTTAAATGAGTGCATGCTGTTTAAATGTCTGAAATCTGATATTCTGCAAGTGTGTTTCAAAAGTGTTTCAAGGTGGATCTAGTGGGAGGGCCACACTAAAGGGAAGATCTGTAAAAATGTGATTATATTTGGGGGAAGGAACCAGATTTTCAATGTGCATGCAGATTCACAGACGTACATACCCCCAAATTCCTCCACTTTCAAAGTTGCCCAAAACTGAAATATCACACAGAGTAGAGAATAATGATATTCTACTCTGTTCACTAGTATGTGGTGATACTGTAAAGAGGCACTTACCCAGTTCTATTTCTCAGAAATCTTATGTAAAACATGAGCCTACAAAGCCGTTGTTACTGAGCTGATACTGAAATGCTCTGCCAGTGGTAAAGTTCTTAATTTTTTTCTCTCACATTGACATGTAGGTGCAGTATCTGTTAGAGGTGAAAGGTACAAATGTAGTTTTTGTTCAAGGCTACTTAGGCATGCCCAAAGCTACTTGGTAGCTTTTCTTCTCCTAATACGGTTTAGGTGTTAGACTAAAATCCTCACTAGCTTCTGTGCCTGGCTGTTTTAAACAGCAAATTAATCATCAGGACTTCATTGTCTTAAAAGGCATGGACAAAATGTCTTCGTAGGTGGCCTTAGCAAGTAGGTGGCACTGATCAGTGATTGATCTCTTTTCAGACAGCAATTGTTCCACTTAAGTCCCTTGTCCTTTCATCACATCAAAGTGCAGGATTTTGGGGTAGATATAGATTTTTTTTGTGTGTTTTTTCTTTCTCTCCTAAAAGCAAGATAGGAGAATGTTGGCCATAGTCTCAGCTCCAGTTTGGTTTAAACGACATTTTTGTATTTTTTTCTTTTTTTTTTCCCCCTTTTTTCTCTTGACTTGACTGGTTTAGAATTTTAGCTCTTTAGTTTAGATTATAGCTCTTCTCTCTTTTACTTAGAAGCATAAGTGGAATGTTCTGGTGTCAGGAATTTTAATATTTCAGAACCTATGTACTTCCATGCATAGGCTTGCAATACATTGTTGTTGAATGGTTATGTTTTTACTCTGATTCTTGTCATTTAGTGATATTTTTAGCACCTTACCTTACATCACTGATGCTTTTCTGGAAGAGTAATCCTAAACCTATCTGCTTTTTATTCTTGACACATCAGGCATAATGTTTTTGTCTAGTTTTTACAGATTTTCCTATAAAACTTCCTTGGCTGTCCTCTCCAGAAATGCATTCAGTTTCTGTCACTTTGACTGTTTAGGCTGGCACTCAGATAATTCCCTGTGTCTTTAGGTAGGCTACTGCTACAATATTGTCTTTGTATTTTATGTTCCAAGACTGTGGTTTCCCTTCTTAATTTATCTACTCAGTTCATTTATGAGTTTTTGTATCCAGAATTAACAGCAACTGCGTGCCATTAGTTAGTTGTGATCTAAACTGAATTTGACTGGTTCTCTCTGTAAACTAGCCAAGGCTGGAGGGGGAAAAAAAAAAAGAAAATAAGTGTCTACATAATTCTAATTCATCAATTGTAGTTTTTGCAACCAACTAGTATCCACCACTAGTATCAATTCATCCATAAGAGAAATAAAGTGATGTTCAAATACAGGATATATGGGTGCAGCATAATGCAGAAGATTAGATTTCTTAACCCTCGGTATGTTAAAGTAAATTCCTCTAAGGATCTCTCTGTTTCCACAGAAGCTAGAAAGGAACACGTTCTGGAAGGGCAGTTGGAAAGTGACAGCTGGAAACATGTCACTTCTGATTTTTCATTCTGCCTGTGTGTACAATCTTCAGTCATAGTACACTTTTTCCAACCATGAAAACACTTAATGCAAACCTTTGCATGGATTAGTGTAAATTTGTTGTGAGAAACTGTAAATTTCCTTAAAACTTTTCCATATTAACCAGTATCCTTCTCTAGCTATCGCTGAAGTGTAAATAAATAAGATGATAGATGATGCTTTAGAAGACTAGAAAACTTTCTCATTTCCTGGTATTTCTTTTTTTAGATCTACAGCATGAGTTTGCGCCTTTCTGCTTTCTTTGAAGAACACATAAGTTCTATTTTATCAGATTATAAATCTGCCCTGCGTTTTCATAAAAGAAATACGATAAAGAAACGAAGGAAAAAAAGAAGTAGAAGCAGCTCGGTTTCCAGTAGTGTTGCATCCAGGTACATTCATTTTTTACAGTATTCATGAAATGCTGCGCAAGTTTGACATTCCTAAATAGCAGAACTTAGTGTGGTGGTTTTTTAATACTTCCTTTTACTATTCCCTGTATAGCTTTGAAATGCAAGTCCCTATAGTGTGGAAGATTTTTAAACTTTAACTAGAGCTGTCCTAGTGTAAGTGCTTAACATTCAAATAACTGCTAACCATGTACAGGAAATCTCAGCCTTCAGCCCCATTAGGATAGTGATGGCATCATGCTCTGTCATATAAATATAGGATTTTTTATGGCCCTTCACTGAAAATTCACTTTTCAGAAGCTCACAACCGCATGAATTTCAACAGAAAATGTCATATTTTTAACTTACTTCGTACAGAGATGGTCATTTTTCTTCCACAGTCTCAGACACTAGCACTAAATTTTATTTATTCCTGTAAAATATGAAAGTGGTCATCCAGGTTTCAAATTGTTGCTCCTTTTGCAGCCCTGAAAGGAAGAGGAGATTAATAAAACCTCAAGTGAAGGCAGAAACTTCTGCCTCCTCTTCATCTTCTGCACCTGCACGATCAACAGCACTGAGACATGCCCCACCTCAGATGAATGGAAAAGCAGCTGAAACCTCTTCACTTGTGCGGACTAGAAGCAATAGGGGTACAACAGATGCAGCTGCTACGGAGCAACCATCTACTTCTTCAGGGGCAAAGCCTTTAACAATAAAGCCTTTAATTACAAAACCTAATACTACTGCAGGGACAGGAAAGTCAGGTAAGTTGATTTTGGGGCTTGTTTCTTTCTTTTTTTTTCTTTTTTTTTTTTCTCCTTCACAAACAATGTTTTTAAATATAAGCTTCACGTTTTTTAAAAATCAAATGTATTTGTCTCAGATAAGACTGGGTGCTGTTTTCAAGCTGCTCGTCCTTGAGGTTTGTCAGAAGAAAGGTTAAGCTATGTTATTTAATGCAGAAATCTTTCACTTCCAGATCACTGATTCAAGTTGCTTGCTTGTAGAAGAACATGAGTGACTTTCTTTTTAGCCAGATAAGATTGGGCATGGTATAAAGTACTTCTAAAAATACACATTTTCTTTTTTTCTTCTAGTACTGGAGAATTCAACCAAACATTCCAAGAACCAGAATATTTTACCAATCCCTAGCCAATCTGATAACAGTCATAACACTAGGAATAATTCCACAAAAGAAAATCCTGAGAAAGAGAAGCAAATCAAACGCAAAGTAAAATCCTCCACTGTTAATCAACAAGGTCAAGGTATGGAGTTTTTTGGTAATATTTACCCCCCACACACCTTGGTATTGACGTAGTAGTTCTAGTGGCACCTTAGACTTTATATTTTGGGGGTGGAGCATTTAACATGTGCTGTGATGATCTTGCAGAAAAAGGAAGTCTAATGGAATAATTCAGTCATGGTTAGTTTCCTTTTTGACAATTAGCCAAGTAGTTGATGGTTTTGGCTATTCTCGACATGATTTGCACGGTGTGATAAGTGTTGTGTAGCCAATTTTGATATGTTAAATTATCTTTACCTTCTTTTAAATTATTACAAGGGTAATACTTTCAATGTATTACAACTAGCTTATGAGTTCTAAAACCCCAAAGCAGACTCTTGCAGGGTCACACTTGAAACCCTGTGGGTTTTACCTGCCTTTGTTTAGGTTACATTTGGCTCATTAACATTGTGTGATGTCACTCCCCACAACCATGAGCATAAATATGGGAGCATTGCAGCTGCATTTTTTCTTTCATTTTGTGTCACAGCAAGATAGAACTGTGTAGTGTTTGCTCTTTCTGTTGAACATATTTGTATGGGTTCATTGGACTCAGTTTCATGTAATCTTCTGACTGAACTTGCTTGGTCTTTTGATGTCTGAATATGTTCAAACTCAAGGTTTCTGTGGAGACTGAAATTAGATCTCCCAGACATAAAAGCTCTCCTGCTTATGAAGGAGCTTTGAACTGTTACAAAGTTGTTATGAAGAGCTAGATCCTCTGAGTATTTTTATTTTCTGGAGGTGGAGAAATGGTAGTCTTCAAATTGGGCCCCACCTAATTAATCTTGTTACTGCCTGTAGCCCTCTTCTCCCTGAGGATTTCTTCTTTCTTACTCTTCCATGCTTCTGAACAAGCAACTCGTTGTCTGATCAGTTAAATTCTCTGTCCATTCCTTGCCTGCTTTCTTGCGAAGGTCTCAGTTGTTACGGTACGGCATGGCAGATTATGTACCCATCCTGTGACCTGAGGATTGGTAATGTCACAGAGATGGATTTGGTTTACCTGATCCTCTCTCCTGCACGACCACTCGTGAAAGTGGAGCCTTGTGCTGTTAGTAGACTTATGGGGCACAGTTAACCACAGCAGGACCACAGCGTGCATGGACACTCGATCAAAGAAGTGGTTGCAGCACCATGCTGGCTATGAGTCGTATTTTATTTAGGCAAGGGCGGTGTTACTAGAACACCTCCATACGAGGTCCTGTGACATGCCCCACTGAGGAAGTTCAGTAACACTCGGATAAGAAAACCTCATAGCTCATACAAGTCTCCAAGAAAACATCTTCTGACATTTGCCTGATCATGTAAGAAATTTTGTGCAGATTATATATGTTCTTTTTTGAAGTCTTCCTAATTTTTACCCTTGCCCTCACTTATTTTTGAAATAGCCCTGGTCTAATGAACTCATTGTAAAGGATGCTGCCTTAGGCTGAAAGAAGGTTTCTCATTTATCCAGAGATGATTTGCTGCAAAGCAATGCTACTCCTTATGGCAGTGCTTCTTGAGAAACTTTGCTGTTGCAGATATCAAGTATGGGTTTTTGGACACATGTTGCATAAGCCAAGAAAAAAAACCTTACCTGTTCCCTGTTCTGGCTTTTTTTTTTTTCCCCCTTTGTCTCAAGCTACCTTGAGCTTATTAGCCCAGCTACAGTTAATCCTCATTGTGTACTAGCATGAAACTCTTGAGTTCTACTTTGGGTCTGTCTCTTGGGTTTGGACAGATTGATTATATAATTGCTTTGAACCTGTTCAGATATTTTACTAAGAGTTTTGTTCTTTTTGCATGATCCATGCTCTGATTTTTCTTCCAGCGGAATGCAAGAACAACGCTTTGGCATCGGGAAGCGTTCAGGTAAACGGACACGGAGGGCAGCCTTCAAAGCCTCCAGTTAAGAGAGGTCCTGGACGGAAACCGAAGGTGGAGACTAATAACAGTAGCTGTGAAGTGGTGCACAAGAAAAGAGGCAGAAAACCAAAAAAGCTACAAATTATTGAACAGCAGAAGGCCGCAGAGCAGAATACAGTCCAGACCACAAGGGATATACCAGAAGAAGCCTCCGCTTCTACTGCTTGCAATTCTCTTTCTGAAAATAATATGAAGGAAGACTTGTTACAAAAAAAAGGCCGTGGGGGTAGAAAGCCAAAAAGAAAGATAAAGACGCATCAGCCGGGCTCGGACCTTTTAGTTCCTGCAAACGTTAAAATGCAAACAAGAAGCAGGAGGAAAAAGATAGATGAGCCTATGGAAGAAGGGTCTGAGGAGCTTAAAGATTCTGAACCTCACATGAGAACTAGAAACCAGGGTAGGAGGACAGCCTTTTACAATGAAGATGACTCTGAGGAAGAGCAAAGGCAGCTATTGTTTGAAGACACCTCCTTAACTTTTGGAACGTCTAGCAGAGGCAGAGTCCGAAAGTTGACTGAAAAAGCAAAAGCTAATTTAATCGGTTGGTAACTTTTACCAAGGGTTTTACTTCAGAATGCTATGAAGCAGGTACAGTTAAGGAACAGCAGAACAGACTTCTGCTTCCCTGCTGCTATTATGGGTTAGAAGAATATGTTCTGAGTTGGGAGAAAAATTTAGCAAAAAATAAACTGAACGAACATTCTTTGAAAGAAATATATATTTTAAACTTTTGCTATTTATTGCCCTCCAAATAGGTTATGCATTTCAACAGTCATTTTGTTCATAGTTGAGAATAATTGAAGCAATTTCTGACTGACTTACAGAATCGAGAGCTACTCTACTCAAGTAGTGCGTAGTATCTCTACGTAATTAAAAAAGGTGACAGAACTTTTAATGCCACAAACTGAAAACAGAAGTCTATTTTTGACCAAGCAAGGTACACTTTGATTGTAAAGTCAAGTCGCTTAGGAAGGCAGATTTTGGCAAAAAGTGGCAGTAAATTTACTTACATTTCTATTAAATACAAATACAAGAATACCAAACTTTGCTAATCTGAAAATGCTTAATTTCAGTAGTGACGGAACATTCAACTGCAAAAGAAGCCTAGCAGGCTGTTGGTTTATCCAAGTTCTGCCAAACATAGCAAAAATGTAATCACAAATATATATATATCCACATTGGAAAAAGTTTGACTAATGTCTAATTTTTCAGACCTTGATTCTTGTATCAATCACTAAATCTCTGTTTATTGTGCCAAAGACTGAGAATCAGTGCAGTGGAAAGCCTTTTTTTCTTTTTGAGTGTCAGTACAGCATACGATTTGCAGTGATCAAAGCTGTGTATTGTTTTAAATAGTACGTTGTTAACATTGTTCTGAAATGTATCCTTTTTGGTACTTTTGGTAGAAAATAATGCACTGGTGGGGTCCTTTGACAGAGATGTTTTAGACAAAATGTATAATTGGTTAAAGGATTCAAGGAACTTACAGGACAGGTATGGAATTATGATGTTTACTTTCTGATCCAGATTGATTGTTGTTTCTACAACTTTAGACATGCTTAAAAGGCTAAAATGACCTACAAAGAAGAGTGTATGTGTATATATTAATATATACATAAACACCTATAAAATATTTCCCAGGTAAATAAATTTTTTTCAGGATTTTTTAGATAGCACTAGAATTGAAAATAAATTTTAAAATGTCATACTTTATAGTTTAATTTTAAGGGGAAGATTGGTTATTTTCAATTATTAAGGTTAAAAAGGCCAAATCACTTTTTATGCAATCATGTTTTATACAGTGGTCTCATTGCACATTGCGTTTTTCTGCACTTTTTATGGTATATCACGCTGACATAAGTCAATATTCACCCTAAAGAAAAATTCCATTTAATGATTGTGCCTTGTATTCTATTATTTCTTGCATCCTTAGTAAAATTAAGTTGTCTATTGTAAATGATAACTATATGACTTAGGGGAATGTATTGTTATATGTACTGCTATGGAAAAGAAAAGCAGTTATTTATTTGTTTATGGTACATTTAGTTATTTTATACCTTTACAAACAAACTTTAATACCATTTTCTATCACTTCAAAAAAAAATATTGTCCAGTTTTAAGAAAAAAAATACGGAAGTAATCATATTTTCTGAAATCTGGTATGGTACAAAAATGTAACCAAAATTTTCTGCTTATACATTATTTTGGAACTTTGGGTAGTGTTACAGATTTTTGTGTGACCCTAACTTAGCTGAAGAAATAAACCTGAAATGAAACCTCAATTCTGTACACCCTTACTTTACAATGATTGTTTTTTTTTTCTTTTTTCCTTTTTTTTCCTTAACAAACAACATCTGCAATATCTGGGAGGGCATACAGAATTAAGACCTTAAATTTGCACAGATTCTGTATACTTATTTGGGGCTGAATTCTTCACCCTTTATTTTCTGTTACAAAAAAAAATGTTTGAGCAAAGAACACTGATATCTGGCACGAAGAGGAACAGAAATATGCTATTGTGGATGGCAAACTGGTATCCACCGTACTTAGTTTTATGTAGTTCACTATGGATTTTGTTACAAAAAATGTCTAAAATATTTTCCAGATCCTCTTTGAATTGTTTTGGTTGTGAATTTGGGGAACAGGGATCAGTTTGCATTTCATTTGTTGGTGTATTTATTTATTTTTTTTAAACAAGTGTGTCTTTATTCAATTAAACTAGAATCACTGATGATGTGGTAAGGTAAAAAGCTATGGTTATACAGTTGCAATACAGCTTCATAATTCAAAGCTAATTGATTCTACCTGTTGATTTTGTCAGTTCTCACTGATGAAGGCAATCATTTGAAAATGTGTAATTTCCTGATGTTATCTGCATTGTAATATATGAAATAGATTATATCTAAAATCCAACTTCTGTATTTACTCCCTTTGTAATAATGTTTTATACGGCATGTTTATGTATATATTTATATATCGGAAATACCTTGTACGTACGTTTTGGAAACTGAAGTAATACGCGTTCCCTTAACACTAGGTAGAAAATTATACACCTTAATTTTACAAGACTAGAAGGCCTTACCTGCAGAACGTGGCTACTGCTTCCCACCCAGTAATACCGGTGACTTTAGCCAGTATTTTTTTAATTCATATTAGATACATTAATGGCTTTCCTTTTAAAATAAATCGTGCATCATTTAGATAGTTTTTAATAAAAGCGACACTAAAAATAAAATAAAATTGGAAGTTAATACCAGATTTATTTAAAAGTTTTATTTTTGTAATTTCGTTTCACTAGATTGCAAGCTTTATTTATGAGACTTTAGTCACCGTCAGACTGTGCATTTCGGTTGGGAAAAAATGTATCATTTGAGGTTGTGACATGCTGTATGGACACAGGAGCTTTTGATTACCAAGTTTTAAGTTTTTAAATGTGAGCAATAAACTATTGGTCAGTGTTCTGAAATAATTTAAGAACTGTAGCTATCTGCATGTTATGAAATGCCATCTCCGGTACCTAACAGCTAATTCACAAAATGGAGTATCAAAATCTCACGTGCTTGTTTCTCATACCCATTGTAAATATTGCACAGGTTCATAGTCGTATACAAACGTCAAATGATCTTACAGATCTGGCAGCGACTAACACAGTTTTATTCATTAAATTCATTTATATTTGCCATAAATGTGAGGATACTGTTCTGATAATCTGCTGTATACTGGGAAACGTTAAAATTGGTATTTACCACTGAGTGGTATCTTAATAGCAGCGTGTTCTCTACCTACAGACGAGGAGGTAACTTCTGTTTCTGTGATACCAGTGTGCTTTAAATGTTTAACAGAAATCATTGTACTTGTGCCTATTTAACAGCTCTTCAGCCGTTTTGTTTCTGTTGTTAATGTGTTATCCAGGAAATGAACTTAAAATTTTACCACTATATTGATCATTATTGTCAATATTGAACTAGAGTTCATTGTCACTCGCAATGACAGCGAAACCTTACAGAGAAATGTCTTCCTCCAGTGATTAGACTGCTGTGATATATATTTACATATGTTTATTTGTACAGTGTCCAGGTTGTACATGTGATCAGTTTGTTGTTAGACTTGTAAGATTGAGTTGGTTGAGTTAAATATTACTATGGCTTAATATTTGTAAAACTATTAATTGATAAAGGACCCTGATGCAGCACGTAGGACATATTAATATCGATAAAAAATAAATTGTAGTGTAGAGACAAGTTATTCACTGTATTGCTGTACAAATATTTTTCAAGTACCAATTCCGATTCTTTTGCCTTACAAAAAAAATTGCATACAACACAAGCAACAGTCTGTCCATTCGGTAACATCAGGCTTGTTACAATCTTTGCACCGCCTTGGTATAAATCTTTTGCCCACCTTTGTTGGACCAAGGACCACAAGTAAATGCTTTAGCGTGTTAATTTGAATTGAGGCACGTGTTAAATGGCTGGCTGGTTCTACAAAAGCAATAGGCTTACCTGGAGACCCTTTCACCCCGTACTTTAATAGTAGGTTGGAGGTTAGATGATTTCAAGCTCACTTTTCATTGACATTTGCATTTAATTTGAAGCATACAAATCTTGCTGAGGTATTTTTAACATACTGCTGATCGATCAAGATCCAGCCGTATCACAATAATTGCATTGTGTCCTGAGTCCTTATCTGACTAAAGTAGTGTATTTTGTCCGCATTATTTTTCATTTTTTTTTTATAACACAGTTGAGTATTTATTATGAAGACTTTTAATGCATCTCTGCAACAATGCTGTGAAGCAGAAGGTAGGGCTTTCAGACCTCACCTAGAAACAGCAAAAGCTCGTTTTCTGTTTACTAATTACTGCATAGCTTCTTTTTTTCCCTGAAGTTCCTGTAACAGATTGGTTTCCAAGGGGACTTGGATACTCAACTGATAAAAGGGCTGTTAGTTTTCTGCTGTAAATTATTGTAAATAAGTGCTTGTTCATATGCAGAATAAACTGTACTACATTTTGTAAAATTGGCCAAAGCTGACAGTGTGTTTCCAATAACAAATCTGGTAATGACAGCGTCTGTACTTAACTGGTTTTGAATCAGGAACACAGCTTGTACGCTTGCTACGACGTCTGGGGGAAATAACAGGTAGCCTTTAAACTGGAGCTAACCCCTAGGTGCTCTCGCGTTTGTGCTAATTTTAATGTGGGAATTGGCCATGTCATTTTGCAATGTGTTAGAGAAGGAAACACTCCAGGAAAGCTAGGTTGAAAGGCATCTTAAATTGCAGAAAAATGAGATTAGTGCTCCCCCCCCCAACTGTAATGGCCGCAGGGCATTCTAGAGAGAAACCTTATATGCTGCAATAAAATAAAGGTGAATAAATTTAGCTTTTAGGGGTTAGATAGCGAGGCAAGTAGGCATTTGGATCCTTTTTTTAATGCAGATAAATACATCAGGAAATTCATTTCAAATACTGCAAGTAATGCATTTTAGGGAGGGAAGGTAGTGTTATGCTATCAATTTCCACCCTGGAAGAACAAAGAACAAGGTCATAAAAATTAGGAGGAGAAAGAAATAGAAGCACCTAGTGTGTGCACATGCCTGTATGACGTACATGTACTATTTTTGTGCTTACAACTGCGTGTGTTGGTTTGCTGATAGACTGAGACCATACAGAAGTTACATTTTTGGACCATACTAAAACTGCAGAACTGTGGCGGACAACTGGATAATGATCATGAGTGTATTAAATTCTGTCATAATCCTTAAATATGTATAGAACGGAGCTCAACCTTAAGGAAATGACCTAGAAAGGTTAATTTTGGAACTGACACATTTTCAGATTAAAAAATTACACTTATTTTGTACAGAATTATGTAAAACACAAATCTGTTGTATGTAATGAGTAACAGTTTTGAAAACTATAATTCTTTAGCTTTATTGAGTTTTTTTTTTTCTCCTCCTTCCAGAAATCTGGATTATCATGTTATAACCTGAAGTATCTCACCAGGATAACAGTGCCCTTTCTTTTTGTACATAAGGATTGGAAATTTCTTTACTGTTATGTGGACACTTTCTATGTTAGTTTTGATGCATAATACTTTGAATCCTTTTATACAAACTAGAATGTATGTGTAAGAATTACTGTCACTGCAATGTAGTAACTACAAACTTATTTTTAAATAAATAGAAAACATGTTTTTCTAAGTTGTCCAACAGTGTTTGTTTCTATCTAGTGACTTAACTGTGTTTGGGGACAATTGTACGTGTTCTTCAAAACAGCCTAAAATCAGCTTGTTTTGATTCCTTGTGGAATCTGCTATTGCCTAGTGCATTACGTGGCAAGAGACAGAATTGCAGCCAAAGAAATCTGTGATAGAGATCAAAATTTGCTATTTTGTCAGGGTTTATTTTACTGAAAAAAAAAAAACCACAGCTCTGGAGGCAATATAAAGGCAGTAGCACCTGGCACTGAAGACACGATGTTGCCCAGCCCTCTTAGCTCATTTTTGCATGTGCAGCAGGGTAGCCCTCATCCTGCAGGAAGCCATCCCTGCTCAGGTGACAGCTGTTTGTACCAGAGCTACCTCCGGTATGGGTGGAAATCTGCTTCTCGACAGCTCTAGAAGAAGCTAAACCAACCAGGCAGAGAGAAGGCCCCTGCCTCCCCGCACACAGAGTTCAGGGCTGCAGCCTGGCTGCCCCGAATGGGTGGTGTACAGAAAGCTCAATAAAGGACGTTGTCTGAACGTAGCAGGGTTTTGTTCATTTATATCTGCATTGTTTCCGCTAAATAGGTATACAAAATAATAAATAGGTATACAAAAGAAATGTTTGGTATCTCAAACGCTGCACCGTGTAGGTCGTGTTTAATGTCACCTGTTACTTGCTTTGGCAGATGATCTTTCCCTCCTTATACCTTACCTGAAATCCCAAGACAGTGGTAGAAGAAACCTTTTCTAGCCTAGCAGCTGCAGGTACATGTGCTGCTGAGCAGTGGGACCGGCTGGTCGTGGCGTAGTGCTGGGAACCCTGTAAGACCTGTGCATATCAGACTTGGCTGTGATGGAGTCTATGGCAAAAAGAAGAGTTGTTTTAGCATCGTTTAGAAAAAAATCTGTTCCCTCAAGTAGCTGTGTGAGTTGTAGTCACTGGCATGCTCTGCTTTGAGAGAACGAATTATGAAAATGCAATGTGGTTTCCCTTTCGTGTGTACATGGAGTACGGGAGGTGGTGTTTCTATTTTATACATGTCTCCAGTATTACTACGTTCAAGTAGTGGTGTGCTTTCCATAACTAAGCCACCCTGGGTCCAGGATTTTAGCGTTAGGCCTGGTTTTAGCGTTGTTACCGTTCGTGTCTCTGAGTAGTTAATGACTTCGGTTGGTTGGTTTTTCTAGGGGATGAACACGGGGTAATTTTATAGGAAGTTTTTGGTCTTTTTTCTGCATAACTTTGTACAGAAGCTTTAAAATACCGTGATATCCCAGTTCTCTGTCCTCATGTCTGACAGATGAATTTTTAAAGGCTACCGTAGTTACTCCAAGTAGGAATCAAGATTTTGTTCAGGATTATCACACGTTGTGAAACGGTGGAGTCTGGCAGCTAGAGTATGCTGACTTCCCACGTACTAAGGCTTCATTACCTCATTAAAACCATTTTCTCCTGTTGGATTGTAACACTCATTACATGAAGGAAATCAAGTGCTAGCATTGAAGGTGGCCATTTTGTTTCCAAAGCGAAAAGTTCTTGTATGAAAACCCTTGCTTTTTCCTGCCCTGGCAATCAATATGCACTTTACAAAAGCGTGTGTTTGTCATTTTTTCCCAAAGACAAATAAGCAAAGTGTAACGGCTGTAAAAATTGATCAATGTTTCTATTTGAAGCATATGTGGAAATAAAGCAAGTGCCAGAAAACTAAATACAGCAAGCAATGTAGAAGGTGACTGGAATTTAAATAGCTTATAGTTGACTCATTGTTCATAAAATTAGCACGCAGAATGTAATTTTTATGGGTTTTGCTAATGTGGACAGGAAGCTCAAAGCCCAACACTCAGGCTGTTTTTCTAGCTCAGAGGAACCTTGCATGCCAGATCTCCGCACAACAGGCTTAATTTATTTTGACAGAAGTGTAGTAAGGGTTTATGAAGCCTCTCTCATGCTTTGAAATCTTTGTGTTAGCTGAGGGGAAGACGGGATGGAGAATTCTGGAGTGCTGTTTCTAATCTGATAACAAGCGTACAAATTTCCTTCATGCTTCTTTTTCTCCTTTCAGAAATGGGGAGGTTTTACCTAAACTTGGTCCTATCTGATGTACTTATCTTTTAGGTACATCAATGAAAAAGAGAGGGAGAGAAAGAGGAAACAAAAGCCGAGGCAGGTAATCAATTCAATCAGCGTCGCATTTCTGCAGAGGCATGTTTGAAACCTGAAGATACCAGGTTCAAAGTAAATATTAGCATTCATGGTGCCATGCAGCCTTATCTGTTAACATGCAATTTGTTTCAGGTCTCTGATTTTGTGTTTGAACAGGGATGTTTGAAATAAGAAAGACTGTAACTTTAAATGTAAAGCTAGTTTAGAAAATGGCTAAAACTCTAGAAAGGATTACTTGATTTACATCTCACAGTAGGGGAATCTGGTGTGGTTATTTTTTCCCCCATATTATAAACCCTAATTCAAAATCTGAATTCTCATTATTATGAAGGGGATTGGGGCAAGCTGCCACGAACGGCTAAAAATGGGAATACAGCTGTCAGAAACTTCCCATTCGCCAAGGTTTTATGTTAATGACACTTACAGAATGAAATTACTCAGAGGTGTTTTTTTTTATCTTGCGATCATGCCAACAACTTTCACTGCACTGCATAATTTTACCCAACCAAAGCCTTAATGTAGAGACCAGGGAGCACTTGACGTACGACTGCTGTCCTTCATGGGCATCAGATAACTCCTCATGCTCAAGTACATAGGGAAGGATTAAAACTCTAGTACTTGGAATTTTTATTCTGTTTAATGGTTGTAAAGGGTTTGAGGTTGGAAAATGTGCATTAATATTAAAGTCTCCTGATAACTAAAGCTGTAAGGGAAATGAGAGGTTCAATTATTTAAGAAAATGATTAGAAAATTCGTATAAGCTTTCTCTTAAGAAACTGTCCTATGGACAAAGTTTTCTTCTTACATGCTGATTTATCAAACCATGGTTTTCTTCTTTGGAAGTGTTCCAAGAAAATGCTTCAGTCTGTGCAGCAGTGTCTGGCTTTTTTACAAAACTTAAGTTTGTGTATAAATTCTTGTGAGCTTTGGTCCTTATTTTTGCACTTGTTTTGGTGCCCTGACTCCTTGCTAAGCATCCTCTTCCTCTCTCAGAGGATTGTTACTGCCAGGGAAGACTCATGGGCACCTGGATGGCAGAAGTACAGTTTGCTGAGGAACTCCCTCACCCAGGCTTCACAGATTGGTGGAGAATTCCAGTTTCTGTGCTTGTAATTAGATTGCACCAGGTTTATGGAGAACCCAGTCTTCAATAGAGGCCATTTTGAACTTCTCAGGACACAAAGCAACCTCCCTAGCTCTCTACATCTTGGTGATCGCTGTTGTTCCACACAGCTTTGTGAAATTCCGCCTATCTCAACAAGTGAGAGACGTTTGGTATGGTTGTAGATCTGCAAGTTCCTGCTTCTTCATGGAGAAAAAGAATGGTGGAAACCCAGAGATCTTATATGTGCAAGAAAATTTCTGCAAAGAAATAGCTTTCCACACCTGGGATCTTCCCCCAGCACAAACTGGGATCACCCCAAGTGGATGGTAGCTCTTGTGTCTTTCTCCCTGCCCTCCACAGCTGTTTGAAAATCAAAAAAAAACCTCTGCTTTCTTGGACCCGAGTCAAAGACTGTTTCCAGGAACCCAATTAAATAAAACCCAAATGTGCTGTTGGGCACAATCTTTCTTATGACCGTTTCTTAAGGCCACTCAAAGAGCCTGCTTTGGCAGGGGCTGCAACTGCCCTTGCTTGTACGGACCTTCCAGCCCCACTTTTGTCACCTTCCACTGAGGAACAAGGACGTGGTTTGAGCCTGCTTGTGCTGCAGGAGCTCTGACCGCTGACGCTGCCCTCTCCTGCCAGGGCGTGCCCCCATTTTGGGGAGAGGAGAGGAGCCTGTTCAATGAGCCACAAAATGGCGGCAGCTGCCGTCCTGTGCGAATGTGTCAGGTTGGACCTGTGTGAAACCCAGCTGCACCAAACTTTAATGTTCTTCGTGGAGATGGTGACAGTGAAAGCCCTGGCCAGATGTCTGGCATTTGTTGCTGGGAAGATCTTCTGATACACACCATGGTGCACAGGCCGCTCCACGGCTCCAGGGAAAGAAAACATTTAACCACGGCAGCCCTCACGTGTTTCTCTCAGCTGCTGCTGAGTGAAAGGTAGAGCTGGTGCTCAAAGCTCTCTCCAAGCATTTTGTGTTGGATTCTCTGGGATGAAATAAGTGGTTTGGGGAGCAGTGTCTCCCTTCCCAGACAGCTTCACTGACCGGGCGGTGGCACTTGGGCTGCCTCTGCCTGCGCTTGTTTGGGTGCTGGCTCTTGCATGGTGGCTCTTGCATGCTTGGCTGCGTGGTGGCCCAGCTGTGGTAGGAAAGTTGGACAGAAACTGCTGCCTGGTAAGAGGGGAAACCACTGCGATGCTGTGCAGGAACCCAGTCGCTCAGACCACGGATGTCCTTTGAGTCAGACCGGTACCGAAACCTCACCCTGCTCCAGCGAGGGAGGACGAGGTAGATGGTCCTCCTCTCTGCACGCCTCCGGGTCACAGCGGAGCGCACAGGTGGCTGGTCTCTGGCTCCCCCACCACAAACCTCTGCTCAAGTGCTTGGGCAACAACCTGCTTCCTAGCAGCAGCATCCTGCAATTTGATTTACCTTGCATTTCTGGAAGATGTCATCGTGTTTGAGAAGTTGCTTGAATCCCACCTAGAGACTTCCAGTCTCCCCGAGAGTTTCAAGTTTGAGCTAACAGAGAGAAAGGGTGCAGGAGTATTTTTGTCTTAAGGTTCATGGGTGACCAGGAGTCACTTGAGTAGAACAGCGCTTCAGACAGCTAAAAAAAACGTATTTGCTATCTCAACAAGGAAAGAATGGTAGGTGGCGGGACAGAGCTGGATGAAAAAAGGTGAACAACTCGGGCTTGTGTCTCCTGCTGTGGTGATGACAATTGAGTAAACTGCCAAGATCATGGATCTGTGGTTTTGTTGTGGTGGTTGTATGCTGGATTTTGTTTGTTGTGCCAGGCCCCCTAGCAATTACATTAGCCATACGTTCTGGCACACGTTAACAATTTCCATTCTACTAATGCAAAGTGCAGAGGAGGGTAAGGAGCATTTAGATAACATGCTTCATCTTTGCTTAGCACTACCTCAAACGCAAACAAGTTCAACAAAATGATCCCTAACTCTCTTTGGAAAGCTCTTCTTGTTCATAAAAGAGATCGATGCTCAAAAAAGCATCAACAAAACCCTTTGTAAGAGGACTGCAGCAGCCAGACGGCATCAGCTAGCTGGGAAGGAGAGCAAGCAGAACCACTGACATGAAACCCATGGACCTCCACGTGGAGGCACCGAGTGAACGACCCTACTCCAATACGTGAGTGTTTTTTCCAAGCAAGGCTCATCTCCTGTTGCAACCGCAGCTCTGTCCACCTGCTCCTACCTGGCTCTTCAGCTACCTGCTGCAGCGGGAGAGCATTTTCCCGTAGTAGAAGAGAGTAAACTCTTCTACTGGGGCTAAGCCTGTGTAGAATACGTACATTAGATATTTCTTTCCTGGATTTCAAAGGTTTGAGTTTCACTGAACTTGACTTTCCATCAGAAAAAGCATTAGCTCTGCTTTAATGAACGTTGTCAGGCTGCTCAGTCAGTATCACGGTTAAATCTATAAATCTTGGCCAGCAATTAGAATGGTAAACTGCAGTCAGCAGAGAAGTGAGACCACAGGGACTGTAAATGCAATAGTGGTTTGGCTTCCAGTGCCCTTAAAATGCTAAGGCTGGTATTGCTGTCACTCAGTTTACAAATTTGGTTGATTTTTATTTTATTTTTTTTGACCTGCTTGCTATCATGGCAAATTGTTCTCATTTTGTTTTCCCCAGTCTTTCTATTGTCTACATAAAAGAAACCTACAAAACAGCACCTGCTCTTCATGGCAGTACAGGATGTATTTTGTTCCCAGGCTGGAAAAAAATAATAAAAAAATGAGAGGGAGAAAGTATCTTCTCATTTTTGAAAAGGTACATATCCAATCCAGAACTAGAAAAGGGTTGACTTTAGTGACCTTAGCTGCAAATCCTACTATTGCTCAGAATACATAAAGACTTGATGCTGAGAGAAAGAAAAAAAAAAAAAAAAAAAAAAAAAGAGTTCAATGCTGCTTCACCATATTATGTACCATTCACACAAAAAAGTGTGGATGTAGATTGCTTTCCAACCACCTGACACCCCACTGATGCTTACAAGTCACAGGCATTTTTTTTTTTACCTGAAGACAATACAACACAATTCAGCCCATTACATAAGGTGATGTGCCTATTCCTTAAAAGAAAAAACATGTAAGTATATATATAACAATATATTTATATTAGAAGCCTTGCTCTTTACCTGCTGGGCAGACCTTCATTGCCCAGATCACTTCAGAGAACAGTGGTGTGAGCTGAGAAATGCTGAAGGATTGTAAAATACTCCTTTTTGAATAACTTCCTCGGCAGTTCGCTGATAACTTAAACCTTTTTCATGTCATTGCTATACAGAGAAACTTTGCCACTGCACTGATAACCTTTCCACCACCAGGGAGGAATATGCTGTCCTGCAGGAAATTGTCTCTCTTCAAGTAACAGGAAAAGTATCACCTCAACCTCTCTATCACTTCTTCCTCAAAGAGTTGCTACCTTCCCATCCAGCTTGCCCATTTAAATGCTAAATGTTATTCATGGCAGTCTGAGCACCAAACATCCACTTGGAGAAAGAGGCTTTCCAAGAAAAAAAAAAAAAAAAAAAAGATGCTGGAAGGGCTGGAAGGAAAGTGGGACTCCTAGAAGAAATATACTTTTTTATTTTTCCTATTTGCATAGGTCCTAAACTCACTCTTGTTACTGCGGTGGCAAGGTGGGGAATAAATGTACTTTTTCTCTTTTGTTGAGTTGGCCATGCTCTGGAATACCTTCATGATAAGTTACTCCTAAGTACCTTCAGAAAAGTTAATGCTGTGTTCCCCCTATAATGAAATTTTAATTGGGTGGAAGAATGATAGCTAAATTATCAAACTGAAGCTATTTACACTATATTTTATCTATAAAGAAACAACTCGATTAATTATGTTTTAAAAACATTTTTCTTATGTTAAATTAGTATTTCTAATCTGGGTCATTACTCAGATGAGTTTTTACCTGGGCAGACCTGCCACGTTGCACAGGCTTAAATCCATCAGCAAACAAAAACCTGCAGCTGACGCTTAGTTCCCAAATAATCTATTTTCCAACAATGCTGTCTTGAAATTGCTATTGTAATTTTTGCCAACCCCTCATCATCTTGTATGAATTTAGAGTTGAAAAATGCAAGCAGACCCCACAGCAAGGAAGGTCTCTGAGGAGACCCTGAGGCTGTGGAAGAAGGGAAGAACATCAAGCAAGGGAGAAGAGAAAAAAGCAGGGCCAAATCCTGACATGTCCTCAATCCTGACAATCCTCAGCTTCCTGCATAGCCAAGGCACAGGAATTCAAAGCACTTTCTGCACTAGAAAGATGGATTATCCTTGTTTGACTGCATGCCCCAGGATGCTGAATGTAATGCCTCCGGATATTATGTTTGTTTTTCTAAATTATCTTTCATGGGCTCCAGGCCCAAATCCATAGCCCAAGAAAACTCACTTCAGCCCAAGCAACAAGTCAAACTGTTCCAGCCAGCAATGCACTCTATTTATAAGATAACGCCACTCCTCTGCTCTGTCCAGCACAGCATGGGAGACCCTATATGACTTTCCTGTATCGACAGAAGAGGCATAACGACTCTAGTTAGCTGTCTAACATATTTTGTATTGGGCTGGTAGTTATAGTATACACATTGCTGATTTTATACACAAGGGAAAGCAAGAGGTGGTTCATGTTACTCACTGAAGAGACAATGAGAAGTAAGGTACATTATTGAACTAGGTGTGGCACGATAACCTTTTTTATTTTTTTCATGATACTGCATGTTATAGAGATGTGTTCAGCAAACAAGAAGAGATGAACATTTATTTCCTCTCCCCAGTAAGACTTCACATTTGCTGCTGCCGAATTCCCGTATTGTCTGTAACTTCCCTGTTGCTCTAATCTCCCTGGGGTCATTTGCAGTTTGAGTCTGTCCTCCTCTGTTGGCTCCCGTTCTGATTTCGGTGTCATCAACAAATTTGACCGCTGTTGAATTTGCCCCAAAGAAATCCCTGACAAAGAAGAGACTTGCTCAGAGGCTTCGACCCCGGTGCAGCCGTCCCGGGCCCAGGGGGAGGCTGTGTTTGAAGTCTGACACGCGCACTGTCGAAACCGCGCCGCAGACTTTTGTTTCGTTACACATTCATCCATCTGCCACAAAGCCCAGCCCGTGGACCACCATGAAGCGCTCTCTGAACCACCAGGAGGGTGGTCTGAGACGCACTGTGGTGCTGTGTAAAAAGTTTAGGTTAAAACCGTGATGCTTTTTGCATAAAACTCATACTAGGGGACTTTCTTCTGGCTTCTATTCATAGCAGGGTACACCGGCTGTTTTCTCTTTCCTGGAAAAAAAACTATTTAAATGAATGCTCAGGGGAGTAGTGCATATTTATTTAAAACTAAGCTGCAAAAATAGAACGGAACTTTTTTGTCCTTTCTTTATGTTCCTCTTAAAAAGGGTAAGAGCGTACAGTCTGCTGAGGTGTTGGTCTCGTTGTGTTTTTATTAAAGGAGGAATCGTGGCCCGAGCAACTCTGTGAGATGCTGGGAGCTGTGGAGACCCCCTCAGCCTGCATCCTGGCTTCAGAACAGGGTGGCTGTACATTTGGGTTTCTTCCCTTGTCAGAACCCACAAAATTCCCCCCAATGTTTTGTGGAAGCAGTGTTTTGTGGAAATGATGCTTTGTGGGAGACTCTGGACAGCTTTTCCACGCTTTAAAGTACCATAATCCACCTAACACGAAGCGTGGGTTTTCAGCGCTTCTTTTGCATCTGGTAGGGCTCAGAGCAAGACGCCTATCTGTCGAATTAAGAACGTTTAAGACCATTTTTATTGATGCACATCGTTTCCCAACGCGCGACGGCGGGCTGCCTCCCCTCAGCCGCACAAGATGTCCGCCGGCCCCAACGGCCGCCACCTGCCGCGAGGGCGGCGCCGCCGCCGCTGAGGGGGAGCCCCGCGGCCCGCCCCGCTGCGGGATCGGCCCCTCACCGGGCTGAGGTCGGCACCGGCACCGGCACCGCCAAGGGGAGCGGGGAGCTCCGCCGACACCGCCGGGTGAGGGGGGACGGAGCCGCCTGGCACGGGAGAGGGTGGCCGGGAGGGAAGGGGGGGAGCGGGGCACCTGCTGCAGCGCCCCGCCGGCTCCCCGAGGATCCGCCCTGGGGCCAGGCTTCGTTATATTCCCCATAGGTTCTAAAGGAGGGAATGTCGAGGAGAAAAACGTGATTTCTGCTAGCTGTCTGTCGTGGTGTGTATGTTTTCTATTCCTTATGGTATTCCTTGGGTGTCCTTCAGCGTAATTTTGTGATCTTGACTGTGTTTTCTAGGCAGTTTTCATAAATCTAACTTCCCCCAGGCACCTGTACGGCATATGTTACAGTAACCTGCACTGTAAGTTCCATAGCAAAAGCTAGAAGTAACTTGCACAATTTGTGTTTGCTTGCAAGCTGAACGCTCTGCTAGGGAGCAGGAGATACAACAGCCTCTGCTGGAGGTGAATAAAAGAGGATGCAGAGGGCTCGCGACGTAGGTGGTGTTTGGAAGGTCGCAGTAAGCCTGTACGGTCTGTGAATGCGTGGGTAAGAGGCACAGATCTGATCAGTCCGGGTTCTGATGTGAAGAACTTTCATAGATACAAAAGGACAGAAAATGCTCTCCTCGTCTGAAGGTAATTGTCTTAGTTTGGTGGGCAAGGGGAGAAGAGTCACGAGTATCTTCCTGCATTGGCAAGGTGCGGCAGGTGCCACTGGTGTGAAGGGTGATGTCGGGTGTGTTCCTGCTCTAGCGATGTGACTGGCACATAGTTGTTGTCCAGGTACAATGCTGTGCACGCTTCTGATCTGAAAGAAAAATCCCTTGGTTCTGTATATGCATTACTCACTGTATCGAAGCAGACTTTTCTGAGGCCATCAATCTGATGTGTCTACACTGAATTAGTCAATGTTAGTCTTTTTTTAGTTTCTATAAATGTAGTGAGACCTAATTTAGGTCTGGATGTAACTGCAATGTGTGTGGACAGCCTGTATATTATCTTGTGAAGCAACAAAAGCAATTGGAAGGAAACTTATAAGTACACACAGCCAGCAAAGCTGGCTGCTGCATTTTTTTTTTGCCTTTTTTTTTGCCCTCTTTTTCAGATTAGAGAGCAGGGAAGAGTCTTTGAAGAAGCTTCCTGTCGGAATGCCTCACATCAATGCAGCTGCAGCTCTGCAGTTCTGCATGCTGCTGTCCGCGCTTCCTGCACAGTATTTCCTATCCCAGTGGTATGGAACAGACTCCGCTCAGCGCATCCAGATAACAGAAAGGTTGTAAGTCTGTCCTTCCCTACTGTATTCATCTGTAAGAGTTCTCGTTCTCATCCCCAATGCACTTTGTCCTTGCGAGTGGGAATGTGTTGCCCATTCCTGCATGAAAACAACATTCAAATCATACCTCAGACATTTTTGTGGCTTAACGTGACTGTATTTAGTAGTTTAAAGAGGTCCTTCAGCATTTGAATAACAACCATTGTTTTCTTCCCGTAAAAATCTGTGTATAATCTGCGAGACTGCATGGCTGTGTCTTAACCTCTTCTGCTTTTGGATGTTCCAATATATGTGACTATTGATTAAAACCCTTTAAAATGGGAGAAATTAAATGTTTTATTAGTAAGACTATTTCAAACTTTCCATTACCTTTTGACACTTATTCTTATATTGTATATGAATTAGGAAGTTATGTACTGACAGGGTCCCTTGTGTCTGTTCTAAATGTAAAGTGAAGAACAGCGCATCAGGTCCAAGGATTTAATAGTGGTAACCACTGGCAAATGTTAGCATCTTGAAGATGTACCATGCAAAGAGAGTTGTGTATGACTTAGAGTTTTAATATGGTCTGTGTAGTGCTTTCGTTGTGTGGTTCATCTGTAGAACTCAAATCCATGAAGTAATGAGAGCAAAAGATTAAGCTGGATTAAAAAGGAACAAAGTTTGTCTTTGTGGGCGAGGACCCAGATTTAAAACACTTCCAGGGTTTCATGGCATGAGTCAACTACTAACCATTTAGATTTATGCAGAATTTGCTTTGCTGTTTTTGAATAGTCCTTTGATTATGTGCACAACTTTTGAAATGTTTTGTGCTCAGTATCCTCAAGTAACAGTTGAAACAGCAGAATCTGATGCAATTTGGCAACTCCTGTGGTCTGACTACAGGAAAAAAAAGCAACTTTGTCATGACAAATGGCATTTTCCAAAATTCACGTATGGTTTACTGGTACAAGCGATGATTGAAAGGACATTCATTTGCAGTGTAAGTAGTAATCTTTAGGGAGAACTTGTTCCTGGCCACTGACTTCTTTTTCCTGTTTGCTACAGAAGTGAAACCTTAAAGTTTAAATATTAAAAAAGGAAAATAAGTATATATTAAAAAAACACGATAGAAAGTTTTCAAACAACATGGTGATTGTTTTTACTACTGAAGGCTAATTGCCTGTGGGAGCAGCTTTACCAAGTCCTACCTGAGTGTGGATGCGTGGGCAGATCGTTTAAAGCTGTGGCTGTTGAAGACAAGGTAGGATGTTGCATTCTGTCTGCATTTAAACCTATCTTTCAAACACGGTCTATTTTTAAACAGGAAGGCATGCTGCACGGGTGAAATAAGTAACGAAGGGGAAATGCTTCTCATTTTCCTATTGAGACTGATTTGGGACTTTCTACCAGTTTAAGAAAAGCTTTTGTTTGTAGTCTACACAAACATGCAATTGGAGCTCCATGTGAAACTAAACATAAATCCTGGCAGTAATTCTGTATGTGTTATCCTCTACTTTAAATTCATCTGCTTGTGCAATCTGATTGTCTGTAGGATTAACTACGTTAATGATTATAAGCTGTGATACGTTTACAGGATCAGATCCTACAACACGGGATGGATATCTTATGCTGTATACGGTGGTTGTAGAAAATGTAGATGGGAAATCTGTGGGTTTAGGATGGAGGGAAAATGTGATTATTGGATAAATGACAGTGGGTTGGTCTAGAAGAAGTAAGGTTGTATCCATTTGCATATGTACCCGGTTAGTTTTAAGATGACTTGTTCAGGGAGGTTAAAGGGGCTTGTTTGTGAGATTTAATTCTTGTGCAGTAGAAATACTCCAAAGGTTTTACCTTGTCTGGACCTTCAAAGGTCCTTTATTATTGATTCATATTCAATGACCAGGGGTGTCAAGGAGTACCTCTGAACTGTGGAAATTTCAGAATTACTTTTGCCCCCAGGAAAGCCTAGGGGATGTACAAAAGGCAACAGAAACTGTGCTTTTCTCAGGTTCACCACAAATTGCTTTGCAACTTTGCAGGAAGCTTCAGGCACGTGTAGAGATAAAACCTCTAAACACCAAAAGATCCTTTGATTATTTGTACATTGTTGGAGCAGCTTACATCTTCTGAATATCTTATATTACTATAAAGAATTGGTTATCCTAAAACAACAACAAAACCACCAAAAAAACCCACAACATGAGTTCCCCACCTGTGAAATTCAGATGAAATTCAGCCTACTGCAGAGGAAGATACTTTTACTGTAGCCTTAAGCTGGGACTCATGGCCAGGCACCTTGTCCATACTACAGTTAACCAATCTTTAAAGATTTCAAAGTAGAATTTACAGAAGAGACTGAAGAATCTCTCTCAGAAGTCAGAATAGTATCAAGCTCACCTATATAAAGTAAATGGCTTTTCCTTGACATAAAATTATAATGCAGCTGTGGAGCTACATATCCAAAGAAGCTATATATATACTCTTTTCTCCTGTTGGAACAAGCTTCTTTGTCTTGTATGTTCCCTAGAAGTGGTGTTAATGTAAAACTCTCATTCTGTTTGGGCTTCTAGTTGTGAAGAATTTTGAATCAAAGGCTTTGCACTATTCCTCTATTCAGACAAAGGCTTAAAGTAATAACCTGAAGGCTGATTATCCTAAAACTCACTTGCAAAAGAATGTGTTTGAATGCTGGGTTATTAATTTTACATTTTAGGAACTGGTACTTCGGAGAAAAGAAAATTAAAAGTGCCAACACTGAAGCAGAAAACCATTCCTATTTTGCAGGTATCAAAGTCTTTGCAATCCTTTTTGTGTTTTGCTGGTGGTATTGCATTCTAAGGCCTTCCTGTAGGGTATTTCTACACTTGTCTTGCAAATGTTAGTCATTTTCCTCCTGTCTGATCATATTCAGTAGGCAAAACAGGACACGTCAAATCTGAAGTCTTCCCGCCCTGCGTTGTGTAAGGGTATCAGTGTGATGCACTACGTGTATCTGTCTGTTTTCGTGGAGCAGATCTGAGTGTGCCTGTTCTGTACTGGTGTATGGAGCAACAATGGTATAGCTTTCACTTGATTCAAATGAATGATTTAGAACAACTTCATAAAAGGAAAAAGAAACCATTGATTAGTCTGCTCCTACAAAAAAAATCCCTGCAGTCAGACTGAATAGAAAAATTCCGTGACCCAAACTAGAAAAAAAAATATGGCAAAATTAGTTATTGTGTGTAGCACTGTGAAATATTGAATACAGAGGTGCAGTTAAACAGCAATTGCCAATACACACGTGTTTATGCTTTCTGTTAAGACCCATACGTGATATCAAAGGCACACAAGTAGAAAAATACCTTCCTTAGTCTGGTCTGTCAAAAATTGTAGTAATATTCTGGGGGGAAAAGAAACGAAGTACATGTTTACTTGTTTACTTTGCCTATTAATCTAACTGTCACTTCTCTTCTGGTAGAAACCAGAAGAATGTGAGTGTCTGTTTAAATGTTTAAAATGCTTGATAAAACATTTCTTTACAAGTCTCTTTCTCTGTTAAATTAGAATCAACTCAGGTTCGCAGCCCAAAGCCTGAGTCCATCCAGTTCAGTGTGGGCCAGGTGATAGTTCACAAAAGACTTGGTTACTCAGGAGTCATTGTTGGATGGGATGTAAAAGCTAAAGCTCCAGAAAAATGGCTACAACACAAATATCCTCCAGCAAAACAGGTTTGACTGTATTAAACTCTTATTTTATCAATACATACACACAATAATGCTGTTAAAAAACCTCTAACACTGCTATGGACTTCCTGCTAGCCTAATAGGGAATACTTAATACCCCGATCACCTGTGCAGCTGAGAGAAAGCTCTGCTTCTTCTGTGCTATTGTCACAGGAGAGCTTTACTTTTGCAGCTCGGCTTGGTTAAACTTCACTGGTCAGGGTTGTTCTGGATGTATCTCACATTAAAATTACTTTTAATACACAGTGTTGCATTTAAAGCAGCAGTGTCAACCTATAACAGAACAAATTTCTCATGGTGTATTACTAAAATTGAAAAGCTTTTCAATATCTGATCTGATCTTCCAGCGTAGGCACAATTGGTAACATCTTCACTGCACCCAAGAAATGCAAGTAAGCCTCTGTGTTTAATCAATTTCTGAGAGAGAAAGCTGTGTTTTGGGGCATCTGGACAGTTGGAATATAAATCTACTTAACAATGTGTTTTTGCTAGGATTCTTAGAGCTTTTGAAATTCTCTAGCCAAAGTCCTTGTTGCATTTGGAAATCAGATGCTAAATCTTTGTTGACAATGCTGGTCTGGTAATACAGTGCTACATACCCTGTGGGTTGGCCGCTGACATACTGCTTAAGTGGCCGGAAGGCACTAATCAGTAAGCCAAAGAGGACTGAAAATGAGAAAAAATGAGAAGCTCTGCCTGTAGATGAGAATCTGTGTTCAGCTGGGAGCAGACGTTCAGTACTGTTGGGTGCATTTTGCCCCTTCCCGACTGCAATTTCATCCATCTGCTACTCATCTTTGGCTTCGAAAACACCTGCGGCCTTGCTTTTTCCCCTCTTTTTTTCTCCTCTCAGTGGCATTGTCACCAACTGCACACCTATGCATTCCCCATCAGGCGTTCTGAATCCTTTTATATATCTTTTCTTTTAATGTTTTCCCAATGATAGCTTGTGTTCATCTTTATGGTTTTAAGTTCACTACTGATGCTGTAGTTGAACTGTATTTTTTTAATTAAGCTTGCCTTTGCTTCTCTCTGTTTTGTGCATCAGCTATGCAAAATGTCCTCTGACCTTTAAGAGGCAACTGCTAAGCTTGGTCATTACAACCCCCCCGGCGTTATTAGCCAGGCTTTCAGCCCAGCCTTTCTCTGCCTTGCAGTTCATCAGCACATTGCTGAGCAGAGGCCACTGCCTGTCACGTTGATCAATACTAACGGCTGCACAAACTCCATTTATCTGCCCGTATTCATCCATCACTTTTTCGTGTTTAGACTGTGGGTTACTTTTGATGGGAATATTTATGGGCAGCAGTCAGCACAGTGGGACCCTGGCCTGTGACTGGGGTTTATAGGCACTACAAAAATAATCATAAGCTACGCTTCTTTCTTGGCTGGAAGACTTTTAGATATATGTGGAAGTTGCCTTAGCTTTATCCGGGATTGGGATCGAGGCTGTAAGAGGTGGTGCTATGCTCTGAATTTGCTCCTTTCTCTCTGGCGTCACCACTTGCGAAGGTAGAAGGGGGACTTACAAGCTGTTGTGGGACCTATATACAAAAAGCAGGGATATTCTAAGTCATATTTCTTGCAAGATACACAAACAAAAAGGTCACTTAATAAATATCTTGGCTCTTAAAATGAAAAAAGATTTGAGAAGAAGAACTTCATATATTACAGTGTTGATGGTTTTATACTTACTTTTCCAAACTGACGTTGGCATGATCATAAAAATAAACCTGCTGTACCTATACATTGAGAGGTTTTAGGCCCTGTAAGTCTAGTGAGAGTTAACTGATTATATAATGTAATCTTTAGTCATCAGCTCCTCTCGAGGCTATTTATTTTCCTTCTATTTTTACAGGATGTAAGAGATACTCCTCACTATCGAATTCTAATTAACAAAGCAAATGGATTTGGCAAATCTACCACTTACATTCCTGAGGAAGAGATAACGATTATTATGGGATTAGAGGTAGTATTTATTTTTATTCCGTTGCAACTTGCTTGTTATCCTCTGTGTTTAAAAGTTGGCTGACCTTTGGCTTAATGGATACTATTTATTTTACAAAGGTAGTGAAACTAATAGAGGAAGCAGACGCACAAACTATAGCTGTACTTTCAAATATATGTTTTTAGAAGGTGATAAATGACTCAAACCATGTGCTGTCTACTTAAAAGTATCCAACTGCCTAATTTTTTCTTTGTCTTTAAGTTCTTTAGCATTTTTGGCTTCTGTTACATACAGGCTGTTGCAGACATGGACTTTTGTTTTAGGATTTCACTGACCAATCAAAGTTGGGCAACTCCTTTCATCCCTTTCTACTGGATCTAGCAAAACACACTGCTTTCACAATTCCACTCTGAAAAATCTGCGTTTCAAAAAGCTTTTGCTCAGTTGCTGCCCAGACTGAATAATGTCTCCCTTCTTTAACTGCAAAAACTGCCTAAAATTCTGGTTTGTGTATCATGGTCTTGGTTGCCTTTGATTTCTAGCTTACACAAGGTGTACCTGATTCTTCAACTAGACAGAGGCTCTGATCCAGAAGACAGCCTTCCTTAAAAAGTTTCTGCTCTAGCCAGTGACTGTAACATAAAATGTGCTGAACAAAGGAGTAGGAAATATGCTAACCCAGATATGTGACATAAGGATTTAAAATTGGGTTCTGAGCCCTCAGACTCATGTATAAAAAATGCACCTTTTATTGTGTCAGTCAGTTGCCTACCTTTGGTGACCTTTACAGTCCACGGGGAGACACAAATACCTCACCACAAACATTTACCTTGTGAAAGCCAGCCTTTAAGTTATCAGATCGCTTTATTGACCCACTAGGGAAGCTTACTCTTCCCACAGACGGTTAGGACGACTGATGGTAACAAGCTTACAAATTTAGAGAGTTGAAAACCGTCTAGGTGAGATTAATTACAGATGATGAGTCATGCCTACACCTCACTTTCAAAAAGGTCTGCGGATTGCCTTCCCACAGCCTTTCCTCCAGCCTAATAGACACTTATTTCCTAAAGAGTTGAGGCTGACAACATGTTTCAACTTGCCCTAACCATTTCCTAGTTCCCAGTTCTAACCTACTAACTGTAGGCTTTCTGGATCATAACAAAGCTCCTAACTCACGTTGCCCTTTGTGGAGTTGGATCTTCAAGTTAGACACTGTGGTATAGAAGCCCATCAGCTCGGTGTGTCTTCACAATTTCCTTGACTACTTTAGTGTTCCTGCTGCCTGCTTAGTTGGATTAGATACCTGATCCAGCTGAAAAAATAACAAGAAGCTGTACCAGCAACAAAGGAGTGGAAACTACTTCAATAAGAAATAGCGCTGAGGTTAAAACATCAACGCTGGTATAGATCTAGCCAGTAACATCTCAGGAGACGTGTTCAATACATACAGGGCACTAACAGTCTGAGAAAGCCACTGTTCTTATGCCATAAGTTACAATAAAGTGTGGAAAATCCCACTGAAAGTGTATCTATGTACAAAATGCATTTAAACTAATTAGGAGTCTTCAGGAAGTTAACTCTAGTAACTTAAATTGTTAAAGTATCAGTTTGTATTCATTGCTAATTCGACTTGAAATGTGATTTTTCTCAGGTGCACCACCCTGATATGAAGGCCTATTTCAGCGGATATGATGGCTCAAAATACATTATGCAGCCGTGGTTGAAAAAAATCTATCCTCATGACTGAAGTGTTCAGCTATTTGTACATATGATGTGCATCTGGACAACATGGTTCCTTTTTAAACTTGAGCAAACAGACACCAGGATAAAGCTAATGTATATTTTTTTCCTATGATGAAATAAAATGTTCCTAAGCAAGTTTTATGTTGAAGAATTCATTTCGTTAGAAGTGGACAAATGGCATGTTCAGTTTCCCATCATTAAGTGAGCTGGGGGGTGGGGAGCAGAATAAATGAAACAGTTAAATACTGTATCTGCAGAACTAATTATCTTAATTTTAGAGGCGAGAGCTAAGTAAAGGCCAACTGGAATTGAAATATTTCTAGTGAGAGCTACAGTAAAGTATTCCTGCTATAGTTTCACTACTCTCTTTATAAAAGCATGCATTGTGCTGCTTTCAAATGACCCATGCAAAGGAAGAGTTTTGAGTGACATAAAACTATTAAATGTCATTTCTTGCACCTGGATAGGCAAATTAAGAAACTTTCTATTTTTGCTCAGTACTCAAACAATATTCTTAATATCCTGTCTTAACCATACTTGCTATCGTAAGAATAAAAATCAATACAGGAAAACAAAAAAATGAAGAAAGTATAAAAATTTATTAAGAAAATTTGTAAGGTTTTAGAGCAACTTCTTTCTTCTGTTTTCCTTTCCCTTTATCTCAAACACAGCAAACACTCTACAAGAAGCATAAGCAGTAGCATTCAGGATTTTTTCCTGCAGAGTCAGTGAATCTGGGGAGTTAGGTTGCTGACTGTCTGTGTGGCCTCCCCATTCTTTTGTTTCTTGTTCTCTTATTAATAAAGGTTTTCCCAGTGACTGGCCAAGCAGCCGACATACTTCTTGGGCTTTCTGCCGCGTGTTTCCAACAGCAGCGACGCACACTTGACGGCTGAGAGGCAGAGAATGCAGCACAACAACAAGCAGGGTCAACTTGCATAAATATTCATGCCAAACATTTTTTTTTTCCCTGTGTTTCAGTTCTTATAACTGCATGGGGTAAGACACATCACCTTCTGGGTGGTAGATTGAAAGTTTGAGGGGAAACTGAGGAGAAAACGTGAGCGTCCTCATCAGCTGTAATTAGGCATTTCAAACACCTGTCTGCTGCAGGCACTGGTGGTGTGTGGTGCAGAGCATGCGTCCAAGCCCTGCTCCAAACATCTGGGTGCCCAGCTGTAAGTCAAACCTGCACCCCCTTGAACTCACTGGCCTCATTTCCAGAGTCCTGTGTTGACACTTTGGGATACACTTCTGACATCTCCAGAAGCATTACCTGCAGTGAGCTGACCTCCCTCCTTAGCCCAGGCATGTTTCTTTAAAGGGGCAAACCCCAAACCAAGATTAAACTTCCCACTGGGGTTCTCCCACCCTCTCCAACATCAGCAGGATATGTAAAAAATCAAATAGTTAGTAAACACCTAAAATTTTAAGACCATGAGCATCAAAGTGGCATATTTTGATGCTGAGCAAGCACCATCCATGGCTCACTTCAGAGCATGGCAGTAGCTAAAAGTAATGGGAATTGGCAAGGGTACTTAGAATTATCAACATCTGGTAACGCATTTGTACCTCCATGAATAAATTCAAATTAAATCTACACATGCTGATGTAACCAAAGTCAAATTATGTTGACCTAATATTCACAGCAGATTATACTTCCAATGGAAATCAGTGAGAAAATATTTATTACAGTCTGCTTCTGCACAGGGGCACTGCAGAAAGAACAAGATGCATCTTCCTAGGCTGAACAGCATTAATTTCTAAGTTATATTTAGAACAAATGCTGAGATCTGAACATAAATTTTAATAGGTATGAAGGAAACTATTTGCTCCCATTACAAACAGTATAAATTATGTATTCATATTAAATGGTATCTGAGGCTGTAAAATCTGTGGCATAAGAGAAAACTTACCGAAGGGCATCTATGGCTTCTGGAGTGTGGTAGAAATGAGGTGGACTGATGGTAACAGAAGTCCCTAATTTTTCAGTAAGTAAATTGCAAACATTCTGCATTTTTCCAAAATCACTGAATATAATAGAGACCTGGAATGAACACAGACATCAGACAAGTACATTTTTTTTTTAAACTCTTCTCCTATGATCCAACACCTGTAATTAAATCAATGTAAAGACAGATTTGTACAAACTAACTAAATATACTAGTCCTGTATATAATACATTCGTTGAGTCAGACACTTTTGTATAGCCCTAGAAACTATCAGTTGTTTTCCAACAGAAAGAAGCTTATGAAATGGTTTAAAATTGAGGATTAAGAAAATTCTCTTTGTGAGGAAGTCTGGCATTCCTGGTATGTAGACAATTTGAAGAATGAACGCGTACTGTGTGTGACACATCCTCAGATGCATCTCAGCTCTTCCCTTTTAAATTTAAACTTAGATTACCAGATGTTAATTATGCAGAAGCCCAAGCAAAATGATGTGGAAAACATCGGGCAGGAAGGAAAATTACATTTTAATTCCACACATTAGGTTCAAAAAACGTAAACTGCGAGACCGAAATAAGCCTAGCCCAGTCCCATCCCACTTGTTCAAAGCCCTGTGCTGGGTGACCAGATTTGCCCCAGTGCCTGCAGAGAACTGGTCACCTCAGTCTAGGCTGAAAAAACAATTTAAACGTGTAGCCTTCTGTACCTTTGGCATGAAGAAGCATTACACACAGATGATACAGCAGGAATTTGGGTGTTTTCCCAACAAAGCAGGCATCGCTATCAGCCCAGGATCCAGAGCCCTACAGCCTTCCTGGCAGGGAAGCACCAGCCAGGTGGCAGCTTTCCAGGCAGGAGCAAGCCCTCCTCTGTGGCACAGCACCCTTTTCAGCAGTCGAGCAGTCATGCCCAGCTGCTGGAGTGTTCAGGAAGCAGAAATCCCAGTTCCCAAACTCTTTTTTTAAGAGTCTTCATCTTCACCTTGCCATACATCACCAAGCCGGGGTCACCATCTCCTGTCCCGGGCTCTTTCACTTCTTTTTGCACAGAAACAAATCCTGCACGCTGTCACTGTGAGGACCATCATAGCGTCTGCCAGATGGCTGCCAGTGTTTATAAGATCAGTTCCCTCAAGGGGATGAAACAGAGGACTGGTCAAACAAAATAATGGTGGGGCTTAAGCAAGAGGGAAACTGCTCAGACTGGGGCAGCTCTGGGCATTCAGGAACTTTATGGGTAGAAAACCAGCATGGGATCAGGCGTCCTCGGTGCAGAAAACAACTGAGTAACACTTGCGAATTTTGTTTCCCCACCCCCCAAACACAGTTTTCACATAGATTACTTAGAGCTAGATCCAATAAAATAAATTCCACTTTTTTTTTTTTTTTCAGAGGATACCTGAGCATTAATATGCAAAGCAGCATTTCAATTTCTTCAATAAAATTATGATTAAGGTTAAAAACTGTGAAAACATAATATGAGGAATGCAAAACTGTTATGGCCACATTGTAAGGTTTGGATAAGGCTGTAAAGGACAAGAAGTTGTGTTTTACAAAAAGGCAAGTGTGTTAAGATATGCACAAGAACAAACTAATCATCCCATGAGATCATCATGCAACAAATGAACTGTTACGGTTAAGATACTACAGAGCTTTGTGATCCCCTACAAAACTTCATTCTTCTGCATATTTTCCTTTGTTAAAGCATGAATTAGAATTTATCTCCTTACAGTTGAAAGTACGCCTTGAATTCTTAATTACACCTTTAAATAGCTATTTGTCTGGGAATTTCTTCAGTCTTCTAAAAACTGTTGGAGTAGACAAATGGTAAAAAGAGTGTATAGAATGAAATAATGCATGACCTCTGTGATTTGATACGTAACACAAATGCAATGGCAAACTCCTTAGTACAGAAGCCAGTGTAAGTTGATTTAAAATTCATTTATATTGCTAAAGTAGTCCCATACATTGAACTTCACTGGTTTATGACGCTGCACTAACAAAACCAGTGCTCATGTAAACGGGGAGTCAAGGTGAAACTAACCTCTGCACGAAGCGCTACCAGACTGCTACTTAAGCAGCCCAAAGCCACAGTACTGCGGCCAGAATTTCAAGTTCAGGCCCCGTGCAACCACAGAACTGCTGAACGACAATTACAGCCGGTCCAAACTGCCCACTGGTGGAAAGTTGGCCCATGTCAGTTGCTTTCCGCTTACTTACAATCTTTGTTGTATAAAAATTGATGGCAGAAGAAGGCTGACGATTGGATTAGGTACTGCATAAGGCTGAAGTTGTAAGCCTAAGCTTGTTTGTAGCCTACATAACAACTGCATATAGTTGTATTAATTAAGTACAGCTTATCTAAAAGACTTGATAATTGAAGCTCTCATGATAGTAGGTGTCTAAATTACGAAGTTAAAGCCATTCGGCAGATGACACTGATGATATCATTTAAGTATCTGAGGACTCATTTTAAAATCTAATTTTGTTCTCCAAATTCTCATTTATTTGTATATTTATCGCTGTTATTTAGATGACAATATACCTTAAAACAAACACACAAATTAAAGAGGCTGAACTCGGATTTAGGGGACTGTAAACAGTAACTCTATAATATTGCTACAGTTTTACTGCAGACTTTTATAAGAATCTTCATAAGAATCACTGAAGTTGCTGGGTAGTGACTGCAGTGATTAAATCTGGAAAGATTCATTGATTGAAAACATACTATTTCCCTTAATGAATATTTTCAGTGCATTCACTTCTTGCTATAGTACAGATGTGCAAAAATAAACTCCCCTGAGCTGATGCTGAAGAAAATGGGATTATTCTAATAACATTTAACTTTCACACAGCACTTTTAACCTACAAAATTCAAAGTGAATTACCTAGGAAACAATTAGCTTTGCTTTACTTGCAGCAAGCTGATGGCAGAGTAATGTAGGATAGACCAAAGTCCAGGTGCTGTTCAACTGTGGCTTAAGCAGATATAGCTTAGGGCTGCCATGCCACGGTTGTTCCCCATCCACTCTTGTCCTCTGCCTTGCACTGTCTCCAGTTCACGGAGCTAAAATAATGGGAAAAATAATCATTTTTTTTCCAGATTAGTTTTAATTGGAGCAGCTTTCCAAACTTGTCTATTACCTCATCACCTACATACAAATTCTTTCAAAAAAGCAGAGGGCAGGGACATCTAGGGGTTGAGGAGAGAGCAGAACCATAGGTTTGCTTACACCACCACCGGATGACAACCTTGGAGTCCCAGAACAAGAGAGTCCCTCCTGTGGCATCATAGAATCACAGCACACATTCATCTGACAAGAAAATAATCCTTTCCGTGCTACAGGAGCAGAAAACAAGCTCTGCACACAACAGAAGACTGCAATTGAATTCTGCTTTAAATTGCAGTCCTTCAGTAGCTTCTGTGGACTATGCTGCCTTTACTACAGAGAATGTCCAGCTACAAGGAAAGAGTCTGCAAATTTTCCTTGGTTCTTGCTACATTTTTTGTTTTCTTGGGTTGAATACGTACCTCTGCTTCCATTTGGTAGGTGTTCTCTAGTCTACTAAAATCCTCTGTTACAGTCATATTTTCTTCCTAAAACAAAATACAAGAATATAATCTTAAAAGACAGAAATGAAGGGCCTGTTGGAAACGTATGTACACTGTGTTCTGTAAAAGTTGAACTGTTTTGGCTTATTACTTATAACTTAGCAACACAAGTTTGGAATTTTCCATGCAAATCTCGTCAGTTAAGGCTGGATATTAAAGATTTCTTGACATCACTTAAAGTAAATTATACAGTAGCTCTATATGGCAATTTTGCTGCTATTCACTTGAAGAGAAGAATTAGTTCTTAAAAGCAACTGCGAGCTAGAGGCTCTGTGTATCAGTGTGTAGCTGTCAATTCACCTAGTACTAAACCCAAGACATTTCAGTCGTTTTCATGATCTAAACAATGATTAATCAATGGTCATTCAGCAGGAAGGAAACCCTTAAAAGAGGTTATTCCACTTTGACCCTTCTGCGTTAATACCAGCTATATTTTCAGTGTAAGGTCTGTACAGAGCACTAGCAGAAACTTTCAGATTTCCAAGTAAGATACAGAACAACTCTGGCTACCTCTGAAGATTTGACCAGCTTGCTAGCAGCCTAACATTTCTTTCACCCCCTGCCCTCTTTGGTAAAGAGTTTGGATGAATAGGTTATTGTAAAATTACTACAACATAACAGAAAGCACAGTTTACAGTTTAATTGTAAGTATGAGTTTGAATTTAATTGTCATGAGCTGTAGAGAAGCAGATCCCAAGCCTTCCAAATTACTGAAAAAGTTTTACTTACTAAATGTATTTGCATAGGAACATAATATTTGCTTTCAGTGTTGACACATTTCAAAGGATGCTTTGTGTCAGAATATTTTCTACAGAGGACTCCAATCTTCAAGTTTATTGTGTAGAATGCATTTTTTTTTTAGAAATGACATTAATCACGAGAAGCATTTTCCTTCTAAAATACCACATGGAAATCAGACCTATAATTATCATCGCACAGTGCCTACAAGAAGCTTTTGGGTTTTTTGAAAAATAAAAATTGAGTTTTCAATTTTATGATTGACAAATAATGCTCAAATACAAGAAAACATCCTTATTTTTGGAAAATCTCTCCTAGCAAAAGCAAGGACCATGGGGAGTTAGTCCCTAAAAGCCGTATTTCCCCTTTTTATGGTCATAGGTTCAAGGTACTTGGGAAGCATGGCTGGCCGTGGTTTGTTAGAGAAACATGGAGCAAACCACACTTTTTATAATAATTATCAGGATTTTTTTTCTCTTTTTTTTCCCCCTAGAGATACATATACATGTCTTATAAGAATAATCACACAAAAAACCCTATTTCACAGAAATAACAATACTGTAATAAAACTTGAGAGTAACCATAGAAAAGGTGCACTTTTTTTTCCTCATCCCCATTCCTTAATCCCTTTAAAAATATTAATTTTCCTCCGAACAGGTCAGTCTTCTTCTAAACCTTTTGTTTGCATCTTTTTTCTGTTTGTTTTTGCACTTCGCCTGCTTGCTGTATATTTAAGGGCAGTGCCATCGTGTGGTTCTAGGCACTACTGCAAAACCGATGCAGTTGGGAGTGAAAAACCATCTTGTGCCATCATCCACTAGGCAATTTCCCTCGTCGCTAATTTGTATCCCCCCAAGATTTGACAGTAGCTATATGTGTTCCTGAAGATAAAGGGAAGACCTAATTGCTGAAGTCATAATGATGTGGCCTCTTCTGATGCATCTTCTGCCAGGTGCTTTGTTCCTTTTCAGGAGCCTGTTCCATCTTCAGACAAGGACACGGAGAAGACAAGGAGGTGACGGCAGAATTTTAAATTGAAATCAGGGCTTTGACGACATCAAAAGCAAAAGACTTTTTTTCCCCCCTGCTGCTTATGCCTGCTGTTTATATTTTGGCTCAGGAACTGTTCATTTGACAGCAATAACCACAGGAAAAGAAGTAGTTTTCACTGCGCCTTAAGAAAAACTACACTTCCAGTGTGTCAGGTGTCCTGGACTTCTGGAATAGTTTTCTCAATTTTCTAAATCTGTGGGCCAAGAGACACAGGATAAAAAATAAATGAATATAACATTATTTTTGTATGATAACTCAATTACCCCTAGAAGCCATTGAATGATTCTTAACAGAATCACACCTGTATGCTGCCTATATAGTGTATTTTCTGATCCAGCAGTGATATAAACTATCACTGTTGCAGGTGAAAAAATAAGAAGAGAGGCAACATCCCATTGAGCTTAGAGTATCAAGTCTAGAAATGTTCCTCACCTTATGTTTTGCCCCATTTCAACACACCAAAGTCCTTACATAGCCCTTCCTCCTGCCTCTCTGCTACTTCAGGACACTTGCTTCTTCACAGAACTGTTGTGTCCACCCTCATCACACCGTCACCATTGTAGGAACGACTACTGCTTTCCCCAGAAGAGAACAGAAAAAAAACCCACCTAAATAGATATTCAGCAAAAGCACACGTCAAGGAGAAAGCTAAGTAAATGTACAGTATGTGAAAAAACCTATCTGAAGGTAAAATTACATGCTCTGTTCCTAACTACTGAGTTAACAAAATTATGAGTCGTTCTTACAAGACCAGCCTCAATAAGCAAAAATGTCCATAGATTGGAAATGCACACTAGCACACAGTTGTAGTGAGCTACACTGGTATGTGTAGCTGTTGCTTAAAACTCTGGAGACAGCTGGAAATGCCTCTTAAAATTTACTTGTATGTTTGCAAAGATGCATCTAATGTAACTCTAGACTCAAAAATAATACCCAAAAGATATTGAAATAACCAAAAGAGCTGGCTTCTTCCACCTGAATATACATTTTTTTTTCTTAGTATTAAAGAACCATTTAATGAGAGATGTGATGTATGAGAGACTGACACAACAGCCCGTCCATCAGAGTGTCTCTGCAAGGTTACCCCAGCATTTCAGGACGGGAAGCCCTGACAGTCAGCACGCATCACACACACACTCCGGGCGGCGGGTCTGTTCCCCAGCCTCTCAACCCTTCACGCTGTGCCTTCCCCTTGGCATTACACAGACAGAATGACACCTACGGTGAGGCAGTTTCTGGTGCTTTACGTCTGCTCAGAAAATAACAGGAGCATAGGTGACAGTTATTTTAAGGAAGGTAAAAGGCAAGTTTGTACTCAGCAAATGTCAGGATACTTCAGGGATATGTCTTAAACTATGTGGAAGGTGATGTCTTATGCAGGTCTTTCTGCATTTCTTCATCAAGGATGCATTGTAATTGGAAAAAAAACCTTAACTGGGTGAGCAAAGCTTCAAATCCTTTTTTTTCCACTGCATGGATGTGCATCCACGGCTGTGACTCCTGAGTAACAGGTTCCAAATACAGAGAACAGTGCATGTATATCCAAGGACACAGCTCAGTACTGACAGAGCCTGCTGGATACAGTTTGTGAACTGTTTTTTCTCCTTAGGTAACACCCCCTTCTCTAATTCCTCAGCTAACCTGTACAATCACTGCTATTTTTAAACAAGATGGCCAATGACAATTTTTGGATACAATGATTAAAGAAAACAAATGTCATCTCCACACCACCCCCCGGATAAATAACAAGCTGTAAATATAAATCAGTTTGCTTCTAGAGAAGGAAGAAAAAAAATGCTGCTTTTGAACAGCTGGGCTCAGTAAGAAATTGGTTTCCCCATTGATTGCTTTGAGGGCTGCAGGGAAAGTACAAATTCTGTGCTCTAAGAGCAGTAGATACTTAGAGCACTCTATAAATAAATGCTACTATGTGCAACTACTTCTGATTAAAAACCTGTGTAAATATATATGGAAATTAGGAGCAGCCCCTGGCATCCTGACAAGCTGCTAACGCAAACTCCTGCTGCTGCAGAGGTTACGCACTCCTGATCCCACAGGCTTCCTACAGCAGTGGCACGAACGGCTAAGGAAATGGTCCTACGGGTTAATTAAAAAATAAATATATGGTCCGACCTGCTGATTTCTAAAGGGGCCATAGACAGCCTTGCAAGAACTAGAACCATATGGAGATTGTGAAGAGAGCTGAATTTTACAGTGGTCTAGAAAGGCATTAGCTACAAGCGGTGTTAGGAAATGCAGTTAGGAGCAAACTGCCAGCAGTGAGATCTGTTAGTCAGGAGAAAAGCCAGAGGGCAAACGAAAGCTCCAGCACTAGTGGCTTACAATCGGATGGAAAAAAGCACTAAAAATTACACCATAGGGAACTACTCTGGAAAAAAAAAAACACACCACCTTGTTGTTCCCCAGAGCTAACACATCGCTAACACCGAGAAGCCCAGAACTTAAGCAGCATTTCACAGCCTCTCTGGTCTGCAGACAGAACACATCCAGTCTCCAGCATGTGCTATGTCTGGAACAGCAAGAGAGGGCTGTGAAACTATTAAAAGCTTCATTTCATTATAAAAGAAACTATAAGTTTAATTTCATTATAAAAGAAACTATAAACAGCCCACTGAATGCTCTGCTCTCACAGCACAAAGCAGTCCACTTTCTACCTAGGTTACACCACCGTTTACATGTCCCCATTACATTCCTCTCTACATATACCCAAATATCAATATGCTTGTCCTGATCACACTTCATTTTGCACTTATTTTTTCCAGCCTGCGTGTGCACAACACCTCAAAAGCACACTCACTGACTTGACAGCCTGTTTACTCCTTTTGTGTCACCTGCCATGAAGTCCAATGCTCCCCACAATCCCATTTCAGCCAGGCTCATGTCAAAACCCTAACTCAGTTCCTCAGGTTCCCTGTAGGGTGGGCAGCTGCAGCTGTATTTTCTCATCCTTCCGCAGTTTGAAGTGCTATTTAATTGCATCCAGGATGAAAATACCCCGTGATCTAATAGTTTACCACAGTGGTGGGTACAAAGCTTATCATTTCTGTCTACTAATAAATGTGAATGAATGATAAGTCACCTTGTCTTCCTCTGAAAATCCACGACTAACCTCCCACCAACTCACGATGCAAACTGAAGGCTCTCAGCCTGTATCCCCCCCCCAAAAAAAAACCGCACCATTTCTGACTGAGCAAGTTATTCTGACGGCGAATGAATCCTCCTCCCGGTTGTCATCAGTGCGAGGAGGGCCTGTGGGATGTGACAGTCACCCCACAGCCGCGTGTAGGTAAAAACACGGGTGCCAGCTTTGGCCTGCAGCAGCCTCAGTGCCTCCTCGCCATCTAGACCCATGGCTACAACGTGACCCTTCCCGAAACAGGGGGGCTAGGGGGTCTTGCCTATCCCCTTCCTTCTTCCTGACCCACTCTTACTTCGTATTTACAGATACTGAATTTCACTGTAACATCATGTACTATCACTTTTTTTTTTTTTTTTTTTTTTTTTTTTTTTTTTTGTGACAAATCTGCAATACTTTTATTGCCATATTGAATAATTTGGGAGCAAACTGTCATCTCCCTTTTCCTCAGCTCATCTGTGAGTGCACGGAAACAGCACAGACTTCCTGGGGGCCTTCGGGAGTAAGAAACTTTCAAACCCAGCCACTTATCCCACCAAAGACACGGTTTGCTGTGGTTTTTAGGCGTCCAAACCCACCCACTCACCCCACCACAGGTCTGGTTTGTTCCGTTTTGTTTTGAGGCGCCCAAACCCAGCCACCTCCCCACCGCAGCCCTGCTTTGCCACGTTTTATTTTTAAGAGCCCTGAGTGCGGAACTCTCCAGAACCGCTTCACAACATCCCAAAGACTGCACTGCCGGGGGGACACCCACCCCCAGGGCACCTTCCCAGCGCCGTGCCCGCCCCCCCTCAGCCCCTCACCGGCACGCCGCGGTGCCGGGCGCTGTGCGCGATGTACTCCAGCCTGCGGGACACGCTGCTCCGCGCCGCCCCGGCCGCCCCCTTCCTGCTGCCCAGCCGCACCGACACCCGGGCCCGGTCGGGGCCGGCGCTCAGCTCCGCGCTGCCGCTCACATGCAGCTCCCGGCCGGCCGCCGCCGCCACCGGGGACGGCACCGGGGCCGGGGCGAGCTCCATGCTGCGGGCGGGGAGCGCCGCGGGCAGCGCCATGGCGGCGGAGCCCGCCCGGCTCCATGGTAACCGCTGCAGCGCTGCACCCTGGGAAGGAGGCTCCGCCATGTCGCGACTCTCGCGACCCCCCTCGCCTTGCGAGGGTCACAAAGCAGCTCCAGCGTGGTGCTGCCCTTCCTCATACACCAGCCCTTTCTCCGCAGTGAGGTCTTGTAGCACACGTGTTGGCTCTGCTCATGTCTGCTGGCCAAGTGCTGCCCCTTCCTCTGGAAGGGCGCAGGGATGCAGGTCCTGTGCAGCGATGCAATCCCTGATGGAAGAGTGCAACCACAGGACTCTTGAGGCTGGAAGGGACCTCTTGAGATTTAGGGACCTCTTGAGATTTAGGGCAACTCACTGCTCAAGCTGGCTCAGCTGGAGCTGGTTGCCCAACACCGTGTCCAGTTGGGTTGGGTTGGGTCTCCTTCAATATTTTGAAGGAGAGAGACCCTGCAGCCTCTCTGGGCTCTGCTAACATTTGACTATACTCATGGTGTTGCCAGGTGCTCAGAAGGAACCTCCTGTGGTTAAGTTTGTGCCGTTTGTTTCGTGTCTTGTCACTGGGTAGCGCTTCAGGCATTTACAGACATTGATGAGATCCCCCCCCGAGCCTCCCCTTCTCCAAGCTGAGCAGTCCCAGCTCCCTCAGCCTCTCCTCATGTGGAAGATGCTCCATCCCTTCATCGTGTTTGTGACCCTGTGCTGGTTTAAATTCAGCTAACTCCACACTTTTCTTGCACTGGGGAGCCCCGAGCTGAACCCTGGTGTGGCCTCACTAATAGTGAGCAGCAAAGGATCACCTCACTTGACCTGCTGGCGCTGTTCTTCCTAATGCAGCCCACAAGGCTGTTGGACTTTCTTTGCTAGTCAGCTGTCAGCATGCACTGGTGCATGAGGTTATTCTTGTCCAGATGCAGAATTTGGCATTTCCCTTTGCTCAACTTCATGAGATTCCTCTCAGCCCAGTTCTCCAGCCTGTCCAAGTGACTATGAAATGACTCACTCTCTGGATGAAGCGAGAGCAGTGAACGCGTTCATTGTATCTTTAACAGGATTTTCAAAACTCTCTCCCATAGCACCCTCACAAAAAAACTGATGAAGCTCAAACTAGGTATGTGGACTGTAGATGGACTGAAAACAAGCTGAGCTGCCACACTCTGAGGCTTGTGATCAGCAGCACAAAATGCAGATTGAGGCCAGTCATTAGTGGGGTACTCTGGAGCCTGAAATCAATACGGTTTTCTTTATGAGATGGGTGATGGGGTGGACCCTCCACTTGTGCACCCTCCAAAAGTTTTCTGGGGAAAAAAACCTGGGAGGACAGGTTGGTACACCAGAGGGCTGTGCTGCCATCTAGAGGGACCTGAACAGGCTGGAGAAATGGACTGACAGGAACCTCATCAAGTGCCAGAAGGGCAAATGGCAAGTCCTGCCATTAAGGAGGAATAACCAATGCAGTCAGAAGGCTGGCTGGCTGGAAGGCAGCTTTGCAGAAAAGGATCTGAAAGAACTGGTGGACACCAAGTTGAACATGAGCCAGCAGTGAGCCCTCACAGCAAAGATGACCAGCAGCATCCTGGGCTGCATGAGGAAAATCCAGCAGGCTGCGGGAGGGGATGAGCAGACTCTACAGTCTCCATTCTCTATAAATTAAGATATTTGTTGAAATTCTCAAATTCAACAAATTATTTTAATAATCTAAACCCTATATTTCTTATGTGTATCCAGCTAGCATTGGCCTGTATGTCTAACCTCATTTTTATGACAATTTCTTGAGAGGTCTCTAGTGTTTTGTTATTGTGTACATTTGTGGTACTTTTTTTTTTTTTTTTTTTTGGTTAATTGAAATCTGGAATCTTGCACAGAGGCTGAAATCAAACAGTGCTGTATATAAGGTCTCACAGCCTTCAGAATCTCTGTACGAATATCTGCCTGAAAAGGTACAGATAAATATTGCTATACCCTCCTTCTAGATAAAAACATGACATGTAAAGACATCAAGACCTGATTTTACAAATCAGATGCAAATTCACTGGAGGTGGCAGGAAAGAGAACTATTAAGGGAATTGAAGTCCTGTCTTTTTTCCCTCATTGATCTTCATGCAGCGTGTGCTTCATGTCCTGTCATTAGAGAGAATCTGTACCAGCTGCCTTTCCCATCATTAATATCGCTTCTACCTTAAGATGTATCAATGACTCTTGCATGCCTCATGACTTTAGGAGTCTTCTGCCCTTGAGTCTGTTTTTCCCTCTAGACATGCTGAACACTCGAAGCTTCAGATGAAATACCTGTTAGGTATTCATTATCTGTGCAGATGAGGTAAATGTATATGCCTCTGAAATAAATTATTTCATTACAGAGGGAGTTTAAAATGCTTTTGAAATTATTCTGTCGCAGCAGTGCTTTTTGTTTCGCTGAGATGTTTGCAGAAAATTTGCTTGAAAATGTACCAGGATAAATAGACACGTTCTAAATATTGAATGCCACTCATTAAGAAATAATCAATAAAGCTTTTAAAGATAATGTAATGAAGCCAAACGATGTACTCTCCAGGTTGTTTTTGTGTGTTTAAAACTATTCTGATTTAACTGTTGATTAAAATTGATTTGCCTTTTTATGAAAGACAGCCTGTAACAGCCAAAAAAAAAAAAATCTGTTATAGTAGTTACACACATATATGCAGATGTGCAACGAAATTATGTGTTATTAGGAAGCGTTATGCACTTCCTAATTCGATGCTGTACGATGTTTAACTTTCTGGGAACATCGTGTTTCTTGTGTAACTGCCACAAAAAGGTATTATAAGTGAAGAGCTTAATTGGATGTATCCTAGAAGACCTTTTCTGAGGCCAGTTACAAAATTACCTTAGATGCAATTTAATCTATACTGAGTAGTCAGTATGCACTATAAGAACAATGTACACTAAGGATAATAGGAGGGCTATAGCACATTTACTTTGCAGTTGTTTTAGGGGTGCTTTACAAAGCACTGTTCTAAGTATATTGAAAAGCTGTCACTCAGAACTGGAAGATAAAGCCAAATCTACAGATAACAAGCTTTTTTTTTTTTTTTTTTTTGACTTATAATTTGAGTAGGAAGCACTTTTGAAAATGATGGATTAAACAGTTGGAAAAGCAGTGTTGGAAAAGCTAACATAATTGAGAAGAGCATTCTGCTAACTTGCCGTTCAACTAAAAAATTGAAAATTTGACTACAGATTATGAGGAGATGGAGGTGGTGCTTAATTGTGCATGGGATTTGATTTTTTGTTAGAAAAAAAGATTGTTTGTTTGTTTTGTTTAAGTTTGTTAAACTAACTGTGCTGTAAAACATTTAATGAACGGAAGCTCTATGTGTGTGTTACTTAGTTATTCTTTACAATATTTATTTGCAAAGTCAGTCACCCACTGTCTACATGACCTTGAAAATCACTCTGTAGGGCAAATACATGTATATATCCACTGTCAGCCTTTTCAAAACCATATACCATGCGTGGAAGTGAGAGCAAAATTGGTAGCGCTGCCCCTGCTGGCATTTTATTTCCAAGATCAAAATTTACTGGATAAGCTGGCACCAATATAGAGCTTAGATGATTTCTTTGAAACCTCCTACCTAAGGAAATGTGAGTCCTCAGGAGAATTTTTATACTCCCGTGAAAAAGAGTTTTTTTTTCCTTCTCAATGGGAATCACTGACAGGCATACTGAGCCTTGAAGGGAACCTGATAGGGCTCACAGTTGATGAGACCAGTCAGAACTTTAAAGCAAAACCAAAGTTTTTCCTTTAACAACCCTCTGAGAAAGAGAAATGCCTCCAGTCTTAGTAGCTTCCTGAGCTTGCCTACAGAATTCCCAAGGGATATTAATAATTTCTGCAGCAAGGGAGGTTGGTCAAAAAGGGTTAAGCCCATTTGTTTCTGCTCTAGATGTCGCCAACTGGAAGACACCATTCTTATGAACAGAATTTTTTGCCCAAGCATGAGAAGAGACAGCATTGCTGGAAAGTAAGAATGAATTCATCACATTTTTTACCTTCCTTTAAACAGCTCAACACCTCACAGGCTCAGAAAAGACACCAGTCATTTATTTTCCTCCTTGTCTTCCACCTAAATACTGATTTGACAAGGTGAAGTGATTTTAGAGGTAGCCCCTGCAAAACCATGGATTCAGGCTGGGCTCAGATGTGATCTGACTTCTAGCTTTAAATCAGTCCTGTTAATAAAGGTGGAGATTTCTTTATTTTCTGAAGTCAAATTTAGCGTATAATGGGAACAACAAAATTGTTTTCTGTTCTCTGGCAGTAGCTAGCTATTGACGAAATGAGCTGATAGATTTAGCCTGCTAGTCAAAAGCCCTCCACACAAAAAGCCCTCATAACATCATTATTGACGGTTTCTGTAAAACTGTAAAGAGCTTAATACTGTTGCTCCTGAAATCAATTAAAAGGCAGTGGTTGTCTTTGGTCACGACTGAATGAAGCCCTAAATCATGGGATGTATCAGTATTACTCATGCAGAGAGCTGTCAGAGAGAAAGTTAAATTAAGAGTAGTAGAAATGAGGTTTAAATCTAGTTTCTGTGGCAGATCTCACTGAAATGTCTCGTGTTCTGTATTCAGCAGCGCCTCAAAGAGAAAAAAGTCAGGCTCTGTTCAAGGATATGAATGTTACAGAAAGGCTAAATGAAGTGACTCCTTGCAGTGGTCTTCAGCATTGCATTTGTGAGGAAATGGGCTGGAATTATTTGTTGTGGGCAACAAATCTGCACCAAAAATTATGCATCAAAAGAAGCAATATTTATATAAATTGGTAACTTAAAAATATTAATTTTCTAGGATCTGAAGACTAAAGTGTAGTTTAAAATATTATAAGCAACTGTTAATTAAAACGTACGTGCTTAATAAGTTTAATACTCCTCTCAGCTTGTTGTTACTTAAAATGTCATTAGAACTTTCATGACTTATGGAGGAAATGATCCATATTTTCCCCAGTCTATAATTTTATATTTTCTTAGGCATCCAGAACAGCTGTGAATGAATGCACATGTATACTTCTTAAATATAAGCACTGCTAGCCAACTTAATGCTAACTGCCCACAAATGCTCCTTTTTAGCAAGGCAATATGACTCTGTAATTTGACCACTGGGAACCTGGCACTTCCAGCAATTACATGTTCAGCAGAAACACTTTAAAGGAGCTTTGTGGAGGCAGCCATACAACAGGGGAGAATTACAAAATGCAGTAGTTTAAGGTCAAAAGCTATCCCCATGTCCTGACCTCCATAAAAAGTCACACAACTTTCAGAAGTTTTAAAGTGTGCTGGCTGAACTTTTAGAAAACTTTGTAATCTTGATGGAAAGATTTCATGGTATGGAGAGCCTCTCACTCTTCTTTGTCAGATATTTATTGATTAATTAGTCTGATTGTTTTCAAAATTAGATGAAATAGTATGCCACCTAGATGAATAGAAAATACAAGTTAGAGGAGGCTCAAAGTTAGCAAGTCTCTTCTTTTCCAAGCAGTCATTGATTTTTTTTTAATTTATTTATTTATTTTTGGTTACCTGGTTCTCAAAATCCCCTCTGATGGTAGAGATTTTTTTCACTTTCCAGTGCCTTAGCTGTCCTAACTTTCTATTTCATGCTTACATCCTTTTTGTCAGGTGATGCTAGTAATGCACTGACTTATTTTATTATAATCAGCAGCAAGGAAGAGACACGGATTTTGAGAGATTCAGTCTCCCTCTTTCTACAAGCAGTCTCTAAATTTCAGATGCACCATCTCTTTGACTTCCCTTCCTCATGACTGATTGCTGACCTGTGTCTCAGCTTCAAAATGCAAAAAAAATTACATATGTATGTATATATATCTATGTATATATATACACATATACATATATATATGTGTGTATATATATATACATATACATATATATATGTATATATATATTTTTGTTTGTTTATTTGTTTTTTATTCCAGGTGGACTTCTTTCTGAGGCTCAGTTCTGAGACACACTTCTTTGCTCATGTCTATGGTCTGATTTACCAACAATCTTTAACTGTGTCAGCCCAAGGCTGTATTTTTTCCCCCAAACAGCTTTTATCAGTCCTGTTCCTGGAATTTGTCTGCTCACTCACGATTCTGTTAATGTAATGGAAACTACACAATGGAAAATAGATGTTGTAGAAATCAATACTTAAAAATTGTCCATCTAAGCCTTGGATTAGAAAAAAATATATAATTAAAATAAAAAATGATCCTTCCGTTACATGTCATTTATTTATTTAACTATACTGAACCTATCTTAGTCTCACAGCACCATGACAAAAAACAGCTTCTTTTTCAGTGGGGCATGTTACAATTTAATGTGTTGAAGCGTAAGATTAATTAGGTATGCAATGCAACAAATGTTAGCTTTCAGAAAATTACCCAGGCAGCCATTAGACTTGACCCTATAATTTGTAGCAGGAATCTCCTGCAGCAAGGAAATCCATAATTTGACTATATACTGACTGAAAATTTCCTTTCCTTAGTTTTTCATTTCCAAGCTGTCAACTCAAATGAGATGTCACTATTGCATAGCAGGAGGAGGACAAGGCAAAAACTCTGCTACTTTCTGAATCTGCTAGTCATTGACCTTTTATTATTTTTTTAATACATGGCACCTCATTTTTTAAAAATATTTGCAGCAATGTGTAACTGGTGTTTGGTGTTGTTAGAGGTCTTGTAAATTACTTATTTAAGATTATTTTCAATGATGTCTGATGATCTGAAATGATGAATATACTAACGAACGGTAAAGGTGCATGTTCAGCTTATAACAGATACTTTCTTTAAATTACATGTTAAAAGGGTAAGCTGCAGAAGGTGGGAATGAGAGATGTAAGAATAACTACGAGAGGGTGTGACAATTCAGAAATTAGCTGAGATTTTGCATGCATGAGTTTGGCTGAGAAGCAGCAGGAGTGGGAGATTTTGACCAGGGTAGCTGACAGCAAGAGACTGTCGGTGCTTTCTTGTACCCAGGGGAATGAAAACTAGAAAGATCGTTGTCTTTAGAAACAGTATTAGGCACGTATTTTCTCTCAAATTTTTTTTTTTTTTTTCAAACTTTCATTTTTTACCCCTCAGATTTTCTGTGATTAAGGTTCAAATTCTTGCCATTGATGACCTTGGGGTTTAGCTATATCCTGTGCCTTTTGACTCCATCTGCTCAACCCTGTTGATTTGGTTTTCACCTTAATAGAATCATAGAGCCATAGAGCAACATGGGTTGGAAGGGACCTTAAAGACCATTTAGTTCTAACCCCAATGCCATGGGCAGGGACACCTCCCACCAGACCAGGTTGCCCAAAGCCCCATCCAGCCTGGCCTTGAGCACCTCCAGGGATGGGGCATCCACAGCTTCTCTGGGCAGCCTGTGCCAGGGCCTCACCACCCTCTGAGTAAAGAGCTTCTTCCATATATCTAATCTGAATCTCCCCTCTTTCAGTTTAAAACCATTTCCCCTTGTCCTGTCATTGTCTTCCTGAAAAAAAAAAAAAAAAAAAAAGAAATTGCTTTTCATCTTTTTTACAAGCCCACGTTAAGTATTGAAAAGTTGTAATGAAGTCTTCTCTGAGCCTTCTCCAGGCTAAACAGCCTGAGCTCTCTCAGTCTTTATTCATAGGAGAGGTGCTCCAGCCCCCTGATCATCCTTGTAGCCCTCTGGACCCGCTCTAACAGCCCCACATCCTTCTTGTGCTGGGGGCCCTGGACCTGGATGCAGCACTCCAGGTGGGGCCTCACAAGGGCAGAGCAGAGGGGGACAATCCCCTCCCTCCCCTGCTGGCCACTCCTCTGTTGATGCAGCCCAGGACACAGTTGACCTCCTGGGCTGTAAGCACACACAGCTGGCTCATGTCAAGCTTTTTGTCCACCAGAAGCCTCAAGTGCTTCTCTGCAGAGCTGCCCTCCTCATCCAGCCTGTCCTCGTGTCTGGGATTGCCCCGACCCAGGTGCAGCACCTTGCACTTGGCCTTGTTGAACCTCGTTAGCTTCACATGGACCCACTTCTCAATCTTGTCCAGATCCTTCTGGATGGCATCTCTTCCTTCTGTTGTGCCAACTGCACCACTCAACTGGGTGTCACCTGCAAACTTGCCAAGGGTGCACCTGGGTGCGGCCTTCAGGCTAATTCCTATCCACTGAACTCTCCTCTACCTTTTATAGATTTCTTCCACATTCCTGGAATTTCTTGGAGGATGAAGTTTACAGTCTTAACACTCAAGTCCTTCCTCAGAAAAGGTTTTCCTGCAAACTCTAACCCTGTTCCTTCTGAAAAGTTAAGCCTGATGTCAAAGACCTAGACTAGCATCAGACTGTACCCAATGATGGGGTTTGCAGTGAAACCATGCAAAGTGATAATACTTTGTGCACAAACATTCCTCTTCTTTACTGATTGTTATCTGTGCCGTTAGAAGCAATGTCTCTGGCAGAACCTCATTGTGCTTTGTAATACAAGGGGAGATCAGGTGCCTGCTGGCAAGAGTTCTTCTCCCTGAAGCTATAAGCCCTTGCAAGGGACCACAGCCCCCATCCTGAGCAGCTGCCCCAAGTATCACCCTACATGACACAGGTGGTGTTCATGTTGTCAGAAGGTGCCTTAAGGCTTCTTTGTGTTCCTGAGTCCCAGAGCAGACTCTTGGTGCAGCAGTATGGTTGTTTCCAGGTAGAAATGCTTGTCACAGCAGTTACATGCCACCGGGGTACCTGGATCAGGCAGCCTTCTGACCTGTCCTCAAACCATGCGACTGCCAACAGATGGAGTAGAGGGAACTGTCTCTCCTCATCTTGTTTTTGGTTAGCAGAGAAGATTCTTCTAGGGTTTGAAATAGTAGTAGTAGTATAATGTGATTTGGGAATCAATAACTCAGCACAAAAAGTAGATTACCTAGTTTTCTGGTTTCAGCTGGGATACAGTTAATTTTCTTCCCAGTAGTGGGTATGATGCTGCGTTTTGAATTCAAGATGAGAATAATGCTGCTAACACACTGATGTTTTAGTTGTTGCAGAGCAGTGCTTACACAGAGCCAAGGCCTTTCCTGCTCCTCGTGCTGCCCTGACAGTGAGGAGGCTGGGGGTACACCGGGAGCTGGGAGGCCCAGGCTGGCCAAAGGGATGGCCCACACCAGGAGGTGTCCTGCTCAGCAATAAAACTGGTGGAGTTGGCTGGAGGAGCTGCTGCTGCTCAGGGCTGGGCTGGGCATTGGTAAGCAGGTGATATGCAATTGCGTTGTACATCACTTGTTTTTATATTTTCTCTCTCTCTTTCTCTCTCTCTTTATTTTTTCTGATTTTTTTTTTCTTCTTTTTCTTTTTTCCAAACAAGAAATTATATTCTAAAAAGTACAATGGAAGGATTACTTTCTGTACTAAGAAACTATTTTTTTTTTTTTTTTAATATAGAATGTCCATGGCCATTTTGCTCTACATAAACCTAGGGATGTGTAGAATACCCTTCAGCATTTATAAATGCATCATCTTTGGGTTAGAGTATGTTTTTGCTTGCTATTGAAGTCAAAATGGCAAATTACTTTATTGTAGGTCTCGGTACTGTAACATCTATGGACCTTACTGGGAGTTGAATTATTCTCTAAATAATCTCTATTCCCTCAGCACAAAACAGTGTATCATATTACATTTTGTTAAAGAAATGACTTTTTTTTCCCTTTTTAATATTAGCGGAGCCTCATATCTGCTGTCTTCCCCCGCAGTATTCAATAGACCAGTGTTCAATGAGAGAGAGGTTGGCCTTGTTAACACATCACCTTTCTTAATTTTTGTTCTTTGTCTTTTTGTAGAAGTAAGATCACAACATCTTTAACTAGGCTTAGATGAAAGGAAGGAAGGAAGGAAGGAAGGAAGGAAGGAAAGAAGAAACTGGTATTTTAAATGACCTAATGACTCTAACATCCATTTTCAATGGGTCCCTCTTTTGTACCTGAAATGGCGAATTAGGTCTCACGTTTAAAAATACACAACATAGGGAGTTATACAAATACTTATGAAAACAGGTAGTTGCAAGATTAATCGTACGATTCTGTTTACATCAATCTGGCATGTATGGAGAGTTTTCAGGGTTAGATTCTGCGCTCCTCCTTGTAAGTCAGCCGAAAACTGGGACTTTGAGCTATTTAGATTTCCCCACACTGGAGTATGCCACAGAGCAAGAGTAGTGACAAGCGCCAAATGATGTCTAAGAGTGGAGAACATGACATCAATTTGTCCTTTTTTAGTAAAACTAGTTTACATTAATATCTCTCAGGAATCTTAGTACAGAAGAATATAATTTTGCTTTTAGATGGCAAGGTCCCTAATGCATTAGTTGATTCTCCTGTGAATGTGTTATTAAGTGAGATACAGAAGTTGCTCCAGTGTTAGGGAGAAGCAAACAAAGAAATACTTTGCAGCTCTCATTTGATTGCATTGTCATTTAGAGTGATCACTGAAGTGTGCTTAAAAGAAGTTATTCTAGTGCATATTGAAAAATCAATACAAATGTTAGTCGTCTTGCAACATTGTGCTTTGGGAGTACGATAGCTGGGAATGGTTAAAGTCGATGCATTTGAAGAAAATTGACTTTATGTGGCATAAAATGTGATTGCAGGGTTTGCTGTGAATTGGAAGGTTAGTTTGCATTAGCTGTATTGAGAAGCTGAGCTCTATGTTAATTTTCATCAGTGCAGCAACCAGAACAAAACCACAACCGAATGAGAGAAAAGAATGGGAGAGAAATGAATCTATTTGCTCTAATACATCAGCCACAAGATATATTTTCTACTAAACTCTAATCATCAATGTCTCAAACAGAACTAACATCTATTGTTTTTTATGGATAGTGCTGGGGATAGTGCTTGGTCAGTGGAAAATCTGTTAAAGTGGATGGGACAAGAAAACAAGAAAACAGTCTTTAATACTTAAAGACAATTTTTCATGCTTTACTGGAGAAACACCAGCAGTGTTCCTTTACATATAAACTGGAATTTTAATGTGAAATTCAAGAAAAAGAACACGCACAGAGGTCCCAAGTCATTAAATGAGTTTTTAGACAAAGAAAACAAACCCACTGTTTTAAAAGATCATATTATAGACCACTAATTTTGCTTGTGTTTCACTCATTTTGTTCTAGCATCTAAAGCTGTTTAAATCAACAACCTTTCCAAATATTTTTTTACATGAACAATGCATACTGTGAGTCTGTTTTCACCACTTATAGCCATCTCTTTACAGAGGGAAGACTACAGGCCTGTCTCCATTTACTTTGTAGTCCCGGTGCAGTACTGGAATGAGAAACATGGAGTGCAAATGAGAATCAAGCCAAATGTTTGAAAAGCAATGAGCAACTGAAGAAACAGTTTTGAAGGGGAGAGCTTATTATTACCCTTTCGAACACAATCCTTAAAGGTGTTGGGGTCTCTCGGTTCTCATCAACTTCAAAGAGAATTCAGCGTTCAATATTTTCTTGCAGAATTGGGGGTACAGAAAGGAGAGCCAGATGATAATGAGCTGATAGGATGACACATGCTTACGAAAAGAATGGTATATGGGAGAAAACATTTCTTTAACAATTTTTAGTAAGACATGGGTTGTGCAGTGACAAAAAATGGCATAAGATGGCAGTAAGAGATTGCAAAATATAGTGGTTTGGAGTGACACATTCCAGTGAATCAACTACTGCCTTGCAGAAAACATGATTGTATAACAAGTGACAAAATGGGGGATGCTGAGCACCATCTAGGCACTGGTTTCTAACTTTTTGCATTTTTTTTCCCCAAAGGAAAACCTCCAGTTTACTTGACATTTATACTTTCTTATCTTAGTGTGGGAAAATGGAATAACATTTCACACTGCATTGCCATCTGTGTGAAAGTGCCTGAAGTTTACTGCTCATATATTTTTTTAATCTGTGCTGCATGAAAATTACTCCAAATTTAGAGGTACATTAAATATGCCATCATATGCTGGTAGGAATGAAGTAGGTCAAAACAATCATGCCAGTAATGCACATGGAACTTTATAGCCTTCCTAGTGGGGCATGGGCAACGTGGACTGGTAAAACCACTATTCCTGTTAAAACTGAGGGGCTATTAAGGTGGTCCATGACAACCCCCAGTTCAGGGAGCAGTTTACCGTGGGTGTAGACCCCTTCTTGGCGAAATTAGCCAAAGTTAGGAGAAGAGGGCTGTATTTCTGAATAACGGAGTCTGGTAGGATTTCTCCAGTTTATACCTTGCTAAGAGAGAGAAAATACAGGTAACTTGCAACATGTAGGTGTGTAATTTTTCAGTGCCAATGATTCCGTTAGATTTATGTTGAAATTTAGTCATGACTTTATGTTTGTATTGAAAGCTATGTTCTGTAGCCTCAGACTATCTATTTCATGCTCCTCTCATACTACAAGAGTCACGTCTTCTGAATCCTCTGCAGTGAAAATGGTGATAGCATTTTTAGCTAGTGCTTTTCATCCTTGCAACTGAAAGAGCTTTATAAATGTACTTATCACTTACCAAAAAGGGATTTATGTGATTAAATGAAGTAAAATTTGCATAAAACAACAGCGAGCAGTAATCTTTTCTCTAAAGTACCTAGTGATGTATTGCCTAACCTCTGTTTTATCAGGGAAAGGTAGATTTGGAAGAAATTTTTATGTTTGCTTAAGTTCATGAAGGTTTTCACTCAAGTAACTTATTCTTTTCAGCATCTGCATTAATGTAATCACTGGGGAATTACATGGTTATACGTGATTTTTATCAGTTATTGAAGCCATAGGTCAAAACACAAAATTGGCATTTAAAAGGTGATGGAAATTTGTCATGCTCCCTGAAGGCCTTGGTCTGCAAGCCAGGAGATGGATTGCGATGAGCTATGAGTATTTTCATCTTTGAAGTGTAAGATTTGTTTCACTGTAGTTCATATGTGCCCAATTCCTCCCAGTCAAGGTTTTAACATTTCTGGAAATAAAAAGCAAAAGTCAATCAATATTATATATTTCTGCATTTTTTTTAACAATGATGCTTCTGGGAAGGTCAAGTGGGCATTTTCTTGGACGTCTTTTTCGAAAAACATCTTCCCCTGCCCAATTCAATGTTGAACTCAGGTCCTTGCTCCCAAGCATAGTTTCAGTCAACTTAAAGGTATTGCGGGTTGTAGCACAATTTTTGCAGTCCTTTCTGGTCATCCTGTCACCTTTGAGGGTTGGCTCTACCAGACTGTGTTTCATTTGGGAGCTTTTCTGGCTCCATATTCATAGACAAGTAGTAAGAGACACTAGCTATATTTGTAGAGCAGAATGGTTGCTGCTGAGGACTCAGTGCCTACACTATGCCTACATGCTTGAGACTAAGCCTAGTGTTGTCCTATAGACTGCATACTCTTTCAGGGCTGAGGATATAGTCCTGGAGGTCACCATCAGATTTATTTTCATCCAAAAAGGATCCAGTTAATATGGTCAGAGACCATTCTGCAGTACGAACCAAAGCACACAAAATGGTGACAAATGATTTTCTTCAAAACCACTCTCCTTGGCTGCATTGACACCCTAAAATAGGCTCGCCCTTAGTCTTTCCACTTTGTTGTGGGCTCCCCTTGCTGAACATTCATTGTGTTGTTTATTCTCATTCTTGTTTTCCTTCTCTCTCTTTCTCCAGACAAGGTCTAAGTAAGGCTTTCTGAAGATGTAGTCTCAGGAATTCAGCTAGTTACTTCGGAAATATAGCTCAGAGAAATCACTTGATTCAAGTCCTGTATGTTTGTGTTTTCTCTAAACAATTTCTATTGGCCACATGTGGAAACAGGAATTTAAGCTAGATGAACTATCCTAGGATGACCAAAGCTGTTATTAAGGACATGGACTGCTCTATTAACAACAGACATGAAAAAACTTTTGTAACTCAACTACATGGCATGGAGTGGAGGATATTGCACTGGCATGATTAACTTTCATACTGAAAATAAAACTGAGCAGTATAACAGCTATGTATGTAGGAGATCAAAGGTCACATGTCATAAGATGTCATTATTGAACTAGATTTAAACTCCAAATGTTCATTAAGATAGTACTAGTAGGAAAAGTGGAATCTGATTTGAGGCTTAAATTATCCATTTACTTTTCATTTGTGAGAAAGACAGAGTAGCTCTGGAACTTATTATTTTCCCTTCCTTTTGCTAATGTATATATATATTTCTGTTAATTTCCATATTGGACAGAGATATTTGAATATTTATGTTATTTTACATTATAATAGTAAATGCATGGCACTGCATAATAATGAAATTCCAATAATGGGACATTTTACTGTGCCTATATCCTATTCATTCTGGTGAGAAAATGATAAAGAACCTTTGGTTTTGATTAAATTATGTAAAAAAACATCAAAGTTTCATTTAATGAAGTTCTTATTTGTGTGTTTAATTCACGTAGATTCATATAGGTAGATAGATATGAATAAATATGTAGGCAGACATACCTGAACTGAAAATGCAAATTGTTTTCCTCCAGTCTGCTTAGAAATGATTTTCAACTGTGGTTGGGTTTTCTAAACAGACTTATTATTTATACGGTAATTGTTTGCAAATTTAAATGCAATGGTGCTTTCTATTCCTATTTTTTTCCTCCTTAATCTTCAGAGTTGGAAGCTCTCAGATACGCTTCCAGAGTTTTTGAGAATTTAACTGTTGCTTTTCTTCATCTTTACCCATCCACTTCATCAGGCGTGGACCACTTCTGATCATAACTTGCAAACAAGTTTCCAGATTCTAGATTCTTGTTCTGTCAACAGCTCTCTCAAGAAGAATTCTGTTATTATAAGGAAATCAGTAAAATATCTGTATAACAGCTTTGTTTTTCTCATATATGCAGAATAAATGGATGCTTTTGAGTCCAGGTTCATTTTTTTTTCCCATTTTTGTAATGTACAGTGCAGTACCATGACTGACAGCTTCTCTTTGTTGATAACACATTTAACAGATTGTTTTATTTTCTGGCTTCCCTTACCCACAATTCTGAAGAATACAAGCTATTTTGATGCACTGAACAAACTATTTTTGATTTCAGTAAGAAATCTTTTCCACTAATCTTAGGGTAGAAAAATTGAGAGATTTTCATACAGTGTCACTGAATGCAACCTCCGCTATAATTGCTTTCTCATGGTACTGGTGTATGATACTAGAAATAGTTGACTGTTCATGTGCTAAATAAACTGATCCTGTTTTCAGAAGTGGAAAAAAGTCAGTTAATCATGTGATTTTGCCTCAGTGACAAGCAGGACACAGTTTAAAAAGCAATATTTTAAATATTGCTAAAATCTAATAAAATGGTTGTGGGTCTTTTATATTGAGTCCAGAGGAGGGCCACAACAATGATCAAAGTTCTGGAGCTCCTCTCCTACAAAGACAGACTGAAAGACCTGGAGTTGTTCAGCCTGGAGAAAAGAAGGCTCCGGAGAGATGTTACAGCGGCCTTCCAGTACCTAAGGAGGGCCTACAGAAAGGCTGGGGAGGGATTCTTTGTCAGGGAGTGTAGGGATAGGAGAAATGGGAATGGATTTAAAATAAATGAGGGTAGGTTTAGATTCAATATTTGGAATAAATTCCTCACTCAGAGGGTGGTGAGGCACTGGCACAGGCTGCCCAGAGAAGCTGTGGATGCCCCATCCCTGGAGGTGTTCAAGGCCGGGCTGGATGGGGCTTTGGGCAACCTGGTCTGGTGGGAGGTGTCCCTGCCCATGGCAGGGGGGTTGGAACTGGGTGGTCTTTAATGTCCCTTCCAATCCAAACCATTCTGTGGTTTTATGATTCTATGATTCTAAACTTTTAACTAGCTCCATAATAGAGGGAATTTTGGAATTCAGAAAGACTCTTGCAATACAAATTTTTGATACACCTCTCATTGACCTTTCTACTGGCCAGAAGTGAACAGCAGCCATATGGATCAGTTTTGATGCAGTTGTCAAATTATCTGTGACAGCATAACATACAAGATCAAAAAACTGCTGACCTTCTGGACCAAAGTGGGCTAACTGATGCATTGGCAGTGTCAAGGGAGAACTTTTCCTTCACAGATTGGAGTAAAGTGACTTGCTTGCTGTTCTGGAATAATCTTGGTGAATGCTTTTGCCTTTCTACCGCTTTTTCCTTAAACTCTGATCCAAAGATCATTCATAAGGAGAATCTTCCAGTGGGCTTTGGTTTGGGTCAGTGAGTGAGGTTGGGTCAGGCATGATACAGCTCGGCAGCAGTGGCAAGAAACAGAACCAAGACCCAAAAGCAATACAACAAAGGTGAAGAAAATCCAAAAGCGAATTTTCAAAGTGGAGTGAAAAAAGAACACTAGGGCAGTATTCAATTTACCAGATTCAGGCATCTAAAACTTATTCGTCACATTCCCTTCATAGCCATAGGATAAAAATGAAAAGAGTGATTCACCGAACCTGTTGTAGATATCTACTTTAGGATGAGATGAATAGCTTTCTGGAGGTGCCTCCTTCTCTTTGGATAGAAAGGAGCCCAGGGGACTAGCTGACATTTAGGCAGTTGACTTTTAAATGACAAAGTTAGAAAATCCCTATCAAGAGAATCTGTAGAGGTTTCTGTTGCTGCTGCTCGCTTTCTCTTGATCTCTACCATTTCCTTCTCCGAGCCATTAAGACAGACAGGTCTGCTGGATTGAAAGGACACCCTTCTGATACTCTGATAGGTCTACACTATGCTTATAAAAATATAAGCTAGGAAACAGGTATCTAATAATTTTACCTGAAATAAACTATAATTTCTCTGAAAAATCTGGATTTTCTGAGTCAAGAATAATAATCCAAGTTGAACAACCTGTTTAGTCAGATTATTTAGAATGAGAAGAGAACTCAGCTCAAAGTTCAACTGCACCTGATTTACACCCGAATAGTTTAGATATCTCCTATTATTCCTTCCACCTCTTGTAACATTAAATTAGCATAAATTCAGATATGGTTTTCCTATATGCCAGCAGCTGCACTTGAGGCAGGATTAAAGAGTGTCGAGGTAACATATTCTTGCTGAAATCAATGACTGGCAATGTTGATTTAGATTTAGTGCATATCTTTAGAAATCTGGCCCAACATTTGCTGAGGAGAATATGCATATTTTGTGAAAACTCTGGCACCTAATTTGTTCAGACGGCTCGGTTACTGAGTTGGTCTCAGTAATTCTTCTCACATTTTCGAAGAAGTTTTTTTTTTTTTTTGTTTTGTTTTTTTGTTTACAATAGTGGGATTTTCCATTTTCCATTCAATTGCATTTTGAAGGACCAAAATCTTCCTACAGAGCCCTCAATCTCACTGATGGTCAATTGGTCAATGAGATTTAAGTTTCTATATCAAAATATATATGGATTAATAAGATAGTCCACATACACTACTGGAAATTTAGACTATATTGAGTTTGCTTAGGGTTTTGTACTTGGTTTTGAAATAAAATTATTGGATTTGAATAGAAATGTTATTTCTGGTGGACTGCATCTCTTCATTAGAATTCTACATTTTCATTACCATCAGAAATTCTTAAGAAATGAGTAGAAATGGAAGTATCTGTGTTAATACGCACATGACCTGTTTTGGAGGTGATCATCACTTGAGATACAAACTTTGGATTTTCAACCTCTTTTCTGTTTTGTTTTGTTTTGTTTTGTTTTGTTTTCACTGAGGGAGAACAGTTTGTTACACTAATGCTAGAAAAGCGAAGTAACTGCAAATAAAGTCAATCTGCTCATGAAATACTGTGAACATTAATTATAGGACATTATGTAGGTTGAAGTTGACAGTTGTTTAAATATATATGGAGCCAGATTCATCTCTAAGTCAAATACATAAATTAAAGTCACTTTTTGGGTAGCAAGTAGTGTTGAATTCTACCTATATTACATATTAAAAAAGTCAGCTCTGTGACTAATAGATATATTAATTTGATTGTAATTAGATTTTTAATATTTGATTCTGCACATATAGGTATTTCAGAAAAATACAATAAGCCATTTAGTCTGATTATAGAGACATACTTCTTACTGAAGTCAATGTGAACTGTCAGCAAAACGCGAAAGTAAAATATATAAAATAAAAAAATAGTCCATTCTGTGTTTTACCAGATACTTATTAATAAAATTAAATGCTTGTAAGTAAAAAAAATGGGTCAAATATAAATATGTTATTTTATTTTTAATGAAATTCTCTAGTTAACTGGAATTTTAAGCACTTGTGGGAATGCATTATTATTAAAATTTGTGAAGGTAAATTTCACTTTATCTGTTTGGTTTTCCTTAAAGAATAACTAGATTTCTTGTCTTTAGAAATGTGTTGACTGGTACTCATCAAAATAATCTTTTGTTATCCTTTCTGAATCCCTGCACTAATTCCACCAAAGCCACAAAGGCCTTAGAATTAAATGGATTAGTAAACTTCTGAATAAAATTAACATAGTTATTAGTTGCTTATAAACATATCTGTGTGCCGAAAAAATATTAGCCAAAACCAAGAATGTCAGAGAAAAACCTTTTTCCTCTTTATCTCTCGTATGTTGGTTTTGAGGCTAGTGCTAGAGGAAGTGTTAATGATCTTCAGTGACCAGGCTGTTTCCCAAAATTCTAGTGGTTTCTGAGATTGAGAAATACCGAATGAACACATTATGAAAGAAGAACATATTTCAGTTTTAACTCTGCAAACTATGTGCACCTTTTTCTCTTTAGGTTTAAAGAGGAAGATGGAAATTTATTTGTATAGAAGTTGTACCCATTCCTGGGTTCATTTTCCATACCTTACCTTTGGTGTAGCTAGATCCAGTTGTTCATGTCCTTCTCAGTGACAAGATTTAAGGACTTTGCAAGAGAACATCTGTGCTTGTCTGTCTTTGTGTCTGTGTCTTCATGGACTTGTACCACAACTGTAAACATGGGATTTAGACATAGACCTGACACATAACTCTGGTACAGAGAAAAACAGAGTCGAACAGTTTATTATTAATGTGAATGCATGAAACAACTGATTTCAAATGGTGTTGTAAGCTACAGTAACTCAGCTACCATTCTAATATTAAGTATGCTGTTCATTAGTCTCTATAGATGAGCTAAATTATTAAAAACTAATACTTCAGTGAAAAAATAAAAATCTATTATATATATAAATTTATTCTATGCAGGTTTTTAGACCCTCTCTTATGCTGAGCCACTATTTATGCAGGTGTGATGTTCTGGGTAGGTAGATGTAAGACCAACTCTGCTGGCTCAGTTTAGGATCACTGGGACTTAATTAATAACTGGAAGAGTTGCAAAACAAGGTACCTGAATATTGATGTATAAACTTACCCCAAAATGACATATTTTTTCTAGCTGTTTACAAAAGTAAGATACAGTTTGTGTGAGCAAACATAATCACCCAAATACTGAATGGAGGGCTCATGAGCTTTTGTGTACTTAGTCAAATGCTTTATGTGACTCCAGCAGTGGCTTCACAGATGACAGATTTCAGCATAAATGCATGTTTTACTTAGTGAAGGTGAAAGAAATTCTGTTCCCCTGTGCTAGAAGCACATTCAGTCCTTTGAAATGTAATTCTCATTCTCTGAGTACAAAATATGAAAAGCATCCCTTTTTATTTGGTGAATATGTTTTACCTTTTGTAGATTCTAGTTCAGGAATGCCATCCTGTGGGGATTTCTAGTTACCAATGTAGGTGCCTGATGTCAGCTTCGTTACACTATTCATTTGTAAATCTTCAAATTTAGATATTTAAATAAAGATTTATTTGTTTGGTCTGTTTTACTGATCATTCCTGAATTGTGTGCTGGGTTAATAAGAGCGATGCTAGATCAAGTTTCTAGGAGCAAGAGAAAGTTCAAGGAAGAAGTTGGTAAGAGAATGTGTCGTTTACAGCAAACACTCCTGGCTTGTTCTGTCCTTGCCCATGCAGGATATACCTAAGGAAGTTTTTCCCCTCTCTGTACAACTTTTATAGTTCCTCTTGTTCTCTGCCCCTTTATTTAGTCTTTTCTTTAGTTTAAGAGAGTCTGTGGTGGGCTAGCAGCTTCTGTTTGAATGTGTTGCTTCTTCTTCCCTTATGCCTGCAGGTGCTTCCAGTGTCACTAAGGGTTGTTGCTCAGGGCACAAAACAGTGTTGAAGAGCTTCATTTTCCAGAGCAGGAGACCTGGGACAGTGTGGGACCCATTCTTGTTGAGGACCAGAATAGCTAGGATATGATCACAATAATATGATCACACTGTTTCCAGCAAAAAGAATAGGTGAATAATTTGGGTACCACCGTGCTGAATTATGTTGTAGACTTACCTACCAGACAGGATGGAAGAAAACCTTGCAACTTGTAAAGCAGGATTCTTAGAAGTGTTATTCATGCTAAAGGTTATTTTATACCTTCATCTCCTTCAGCCCTAGTCTCCCTCAGATTGCACTGCAATGAGCTGTCTAACACCTGGGAGTTGGGAGGGTTTATTACCACTGTTCTGTAAGTCTCTCCTTTGAATTTTTGCCTGGTGGCAAAATATCAAAATTATTTTCCCTGCCAATAGACCTCCAGTCAACAGACCCTCTGAACACCTCTCCTAATAGTGACTTTGTGTAAGATAAAAAGCAAACAAATTCACTTACATGGTATGAGGCTATTGCCATGTGGTGAGCAAATAATTCTCAGTTTGGATGTTTATGCTTTTTCTTCAGTATGGGCAAAAAATATTCCTATTTAAAGATCCAAAGGTCAGGAGGTTGCCTACACAATAATGCATTTAAAGGAATGTTCTGTCCAAATACCAAAGTTAATCAATAGAAAATGTGGTTGTTAGAGCTTCTTTCATGGATATTCTTTCATGCAAATGAAAGTGCCTTTGGTGCTGGGCCAGTAACTGCTCTAAGTGACTGCAGTTGTCACATTGAGGCTGGACCAGTGGGGACCTGGGAGTGGGAACTTAGGACACAGTGAGGAAAGGGACCTGGCACTTGTGTAGTAATAAAATACATGGTTTGGGAGGCAGGTGTCCCTCTTATCACTATTCTTGCTTTTTTATTTACTTATTTTATTTTTTATTTTTTAAATTATCTTTCTAATTGGTCTGTAGAGCATAAATAGTGTTGGAATAGAGAATAACACCTGAGCCACCGGGACTCTTGACTCTCAGAGGAGTGTTACTTTGCCAGGATTCCCCGAGATTTAAGTTGTAGTTTCCTTCCCAACATGAAAACAGCACCTGAACTGAAGAACAGTCGTTTAACTGAGGACAGGATTAATCTGTCCTAACATTAATTGCTTTGAAGTTAGCTATTTAGTCTGAGAAAGTGATCTAGGCTCTTAATCAGTGGGCAGAGACATCCAGGAAATGACTCAGCTTGTCCTAAAAAAACCAAAGGAGATGCTGATGAATCACTGATCAGAAAGTTACCTGTATCCAAAGATACTCCCTGGAGTATGGAGGGGATGGAGAAGACTTGCTTACCCTAGGTGCTGAGCTTGTGGACAGCTGAGGTGGCAGGAGACAAATTGCACTCCAGGTCTGCTATAAATCAGAGTTTGGGTTCCCTGTGAATCATGCCCAGAGTTCCTTAATATGATTGATTTTGAAGTGCAAATGGGGTCTCAAAGGAGGAGATGTTCCTATGGCTGTGCAGGATGTCCTGTGAACACAAATGTCTGTCCAGTCTTCATCCTGTAATCATGCATGTGTGAAAATTAACTAATTACATATTACATACAAGCTGTGCCCAATGGGGAAAATCTTCTTTTGGATATGTCCTGTACAGGCAAGGACAGAGCAAGTAATCTAGCGAGCATATTGCATATGTGCCTGACTCCGTGAAAAATTGCTAGTTACATTTTTTTTTTGTTAACAGTATTGAACCTGCTATTATGCAGGGGACTTTGTATATGAAAATTGTCAAAAAAAAGATTAAGATAAGTGGTGGCCCAGTGAGTTCTTTAATGCTCAGGGCACAGATGACAAGTCTCAAAGGACCGTGCCAACAGTTAAAACAATATGCAAGAAAACAAAGCAAAAATTACAGCACAATAGAGTTTAATTCTGTGGAAATCAGGGAGCATTTAATGACAGAGTCCTAATACTTTTTAAGAAAGCAAGCACAGTGTTCACAAAGAATGTTAAACCATCTGGCCCCAGTGGTGACAGAAATCCCTTTAACCCACACGTGGCACTGGCAGCAGCTGTGTAGCTTTCTGTACGCTCTGCTCCTAGGGTGTCAGTGCCAGCCCCAGGGCTTCTCTGGGAGATACAACACCATGAACTGCACATGAAAGGGAGGAGAAGGGAGAGGGTAGAAGGAAAACACCTGCTATTTACCTCTGTTCTAAGGTTTCCTAAAAGTGAATGGCTCTGTGATCATCATTAAGGTACTTCTGTGGGACAGGGGAATGAGCAAAACTGCTTGCACACCCTCTGGGTGCCCTCTCTTCTTTTGCATAGAAGAAAGAGTTCCTTCAAAACATGTACTGCTGCTGCAGATTTAGCTTCCTCTGCCCAAATTACTTCAAACTTGTAAAGCACATCCACTGCTTCACAGCCAGAGATTTCCAGAATTAAGCCCATCCTTTGACAAGCCTTCCATTTTTCTGGCAACCGTTACTTGCGGAGATGCATGCTGTTTAGGTCTCTCCCATATCCTTTCTGCCCCTATTTTTTTTTTTTTTTTTCAGAGTGTTTCTGCTGAAGCTTTTAGCTGCACTGTTCTTCTATTCATGTTGTTCCCTTTGATTTCTGCTCTTCCCTGGTACCATGCGGTGTCACGTAATCAGAAAGCAATAGTGTTGCCAAATAAATTCTTACTTTTAAGTAGTGAATGCATCACACCATCCTGACAGCATGGTATATCATCCTTTGCAGCACCCTTATTTCCAGTCTCATGCCTGGTGAGTTGATCCCATAGGTAAATTCCCCTTCAGGAGCCATGGAAATAGCCATAGATCATTTCATTTTTCTTAAATAGCAACAACCTTAGAAAAAAAATCATTTTGCTATTCTAATAGTGAACAAACGGAGGAGGTGCTGGAGACAAAAGTAAAGTTTACAGCCATTGCTTTCATTTTATTATTATTTTTTTAATCTCTCAAAAAAGTGACTTTTCCTTTATACTTTTAGCTGACGGGTACGAACCTTTCCTTGTTTAATATATAAATACTATGGGCCTCTAGGTGACTTCACACCTTTGACATCCCCAGATGAGGACTTAGTGGTATAAAATGATAAATGATGTCATGAACAAACCAAAGCGTGTATTTTGCTCCAGCAAGCTGCTAACTGATGCTTAGAGATAACAACAACACTGTGATGTGATCACACCTTCTGCAGAGCAGATATTGTGAGCTGGCTGCAGAGCATCCACCTGTGCACCCGTGAGGCTGTGGCACTCACAGTGCTCTGCAGCAGGTACACACGTGCTCGAGAAACAGCGTGCAAAATTAAAAAGATCTGATAAAAAATTTGTATGAAGTCCACTTCTGTGTAGCAGTCTAATGGGAAGTCTAAACACCAATTCGTGTCTGATCTTAAGGAGAACTTGGGCTTTAGGTTTGCTATGTGTTTGCAGTTTTAAGTTTTGCTAAGTTAATACCCCTACTGTGTGCTAGTAACACTAAAATGACAAGAATATTATTCTGCTAATGCCCCTCACTGACTGTGTGTTTATACACATATGGTTCAATCATCTGGCTGATTGACTTGCCAGTGCTTTGAGTTTTGTAGATGACTGATTTTTACTTCCTTCTCTGTCTCATGCTGTTTTCAGATGATGAGGCTGTGTTTGGCAGGGTCTGACAGTACATTTCTTCTGTTCCAAATGTCCCTGCAGTAATACAACCATGTTCTGGTTTAAGGGGGAACTTATACAAATACTCGGTTGACCAGCTATTTCTTTGTATATGACCCTGTGAAACAAGATGCAAATTCATGGATCTTTTTTTCCTGATCATTACATTGTTTTCCTACGTATTTTGTCTACTTGCTCTCTAATGTGTCAGCTATACTCTCTATACGGAAGGGTCTAGTCAATTTTTTCTTTTTAATTTTAATTTTAATTCTTATTTTTAGGCTGTGTACATCTTGAGACCTTTAACTGTGACTGTAGCTTTGGAACTTTCAAAATAATAAGAATAATTAATAATACTTTCCTGTTTTGTAATGTTGAATGATTCCATCAGATCTCAATGTGAAATGTTGCTTCAAAGGAAAGCTACTGGGTTTGAACACAGAAAGTTGTCAACTTGTGAAATAGTTTGACTCCTAAAGAGAACATTCCTGTTTAAAAATACTTATATCCTTTTGTAGTAGTTTTTGATCTTATGTTGAAGATTTTAAATTGGCTTTTGGGCCTGTGTTCTGCATATTTTAGAGCTGAATTAATTGTGAGCTTTATGGTGTTCTTTTCTTGAAAGATTGTTCTGTTCTGTTTTCTCCTTAGATAAGTGTCACATGAGGCTCCTGCGAACCCACGAGAGAAAATGAAAGCTTATAGTTAATAAAATGCATTTACCGTGTGAAAGCCGTGACTGACTGAATTGAACTTTTCCACACGCTGCTGTTATGTTCCATACACCTCCCACAGATGTAGAAGAACAAGGTCAGTGGAGAATATATATATATTTTTTTTCATTATATATGCTGGTATGCAAGACTTCTTCACCTCTGAAGTTGCTGTGCCCATAGAAATGTGAGATAATGGTGAGAAAAATTGCTAAAAGAGATATTGTTTCCTTTATAGTCAGCTGCTCCTCCCAGGTCAACCCTTGGCAGCTACATGGGGTATCTCTGAACAGAGGCACAATGGTTGTGGTCCATCCCGTGGAGATTTTATAGCAGAAGGAAGCAGAGAAAGAAGGGGAAGAGAGGTGGAAAGGTGGGAGGAAGGAAGAAAGGAAGGGAAAGCTCAAGTGTCCTTGCGTGCTAGGTACAAGAAATGCCATTCTCTTCACTGCACTTCAGGACTATCACGTGCTGCGAGCCATTTTCCCTTCTGGCAGCACCTACACAAGGGCTGATTTGAAGCAAGCACTTAGCTCATAGCTTTGCTTATTGCCCCTGTCCCAGGCCACATGACTCTTCAGTAGAGTCATGGCCAGTAGTGCCGAGTCCTCTGCTGAAGGACACTGGCAAGACTTAACTATAGTCTCAAAGACTTGCAGGTGTCCTTCTGTCGGATTGGAGTTAGCTCTGATGACATATTTGTACTGGAGCAATAGTTTTATTTATTTATCTATTTATTTCTTAGGAGCTGGAGCAGTGTTAGGAAAACTCTTTATAACACCAGGCAGTAGAAGGTGAGGACAGAACTTCCTGTCTCTCTTATAAAACCATTTAAAGCACAAGAAACAGAATTCAGCCTGGAACTTTTTTTCCAGGAGTGTCTTATCACTAAAAGACTAAAAGAGACAGATCACTAAAAGAGAAGGATGCTTTTTTTTTTTTTTTTTTTTTTTTTTTTTCCCTGGAAAAAGGGAAAAGACAAAGCAAAATGAGGGGAATTGAAAATACTGTTACAACACAGCCCAGGATAAATGCAGTATATTAAACTCTGGGCAGATGAGGACAGTGTTCTCTCTTATTAAGAGCAGAGTGTTCCAGGGTCCCTTTGTATTAGAAATGGTAACTACCTTATGTACTTACACATATAGTGTAAGTACATTTTTTAATCCCTCAAGCCCCTTCAGACTCGATGCACCTCAACATTTTTGTCACCCAAAGAGACTTCCAGCAAATCATCTTCTGATTATTTACTAATGACATACATCATACATAAAACTGCCAGTCTACAGCTACTTTTAAATTCTCTACCTTCTTATTTTTTAAAAAGTTTTAAATCCCAGCAAGGACAGAGGATTGACATTTAACCTGTGATTTATCAGTGTCTTGAATAGCCTCAAAAAGATCTTAATGAAAAATGAAATAAATCATACATTGCCAGCCTATTTCTCTTATTAGTCTGCTGAATAAAATTCTCATATGTTAGTAGATTTTTTTTTTTTTTTTGACAAAAATCTATTTCTCTCTATCACATTCCCTCTAAATCATACAAATAGTAGGAACCAGACCTTCAGCATCAATTAACTGAATTCTTTGGAGATGTCTTAAGTACATCAGTTGATGGTTTGGCCCAAACCATGCGAATATAAGAACATCTTACATGTTCATTATGTTTGCTTGCATTGTAAGCAATCCCTCTGAAACAATTAATCCTTAATTGTACAAGTAGTCCTGCTGAGGTTAGTAGACAGAAAGGATCATAGATTTTAGCTGCCAGGGAATTCTATACACAGCTAAATCACTAAAAAAGGTGCTCTCCAGAGCTTGTACCCTCACAACTGTTTTTCGATTGATACTCATAAATGTATCTGAAAAAGCTCATCATCATATTTTTTTGCCCTGGATAAGAATGCCATTATGATTCATAGGTCTCAACACAGTGCTGTTAGAAAACACTTATTTAGAAGTAATGAGAAGAAAAGCTGCTGACAAATATTTGGGGATGCTGAATTGTGAGTAGAAATCGTTTGTCAGCTTCATCATGAAAGCAATATCCAATTTTGGTAGCTTCTGAAAGAAAAAGCAACATTAGAGAGAGAGAACTTGGTGTTTCCTTTCTGTACGTGAGCACTGAAGTGCTGGTGTTGATTTCAGCCAAGGTATTGCACATGGTTTTAAAAGGATGGTTTCATGCTTTCATTCCCTACCACTGGCTTGCTGTACACATAATAGCTCAAATACTTTTACCACTTCAGATGAGCAGAGTGCAAATTCCCTGGAGTCTCTTACAGCATGTGGTAGTATAAACATGACATTGAACATTTGCATTATGTTCAAAAACTAATGATAAACCCACAGCAGAAATATATATCTTCCTTTCACATTTAAGACTGTGCTTAAGTAACATAGTCTAATCTTCTCATTTAAATACAGATTTTTTTTTTTTTTTGGGGGGTGGGGGGGGGTCGTGGTGGTGGTGCTTAGGGGTGAACAGCTAATGAACAGAAGAGTGAAAGTGCTAGCTGTCTTGAATTTATTCTTTGTGCTTTTCTCTGTCATTGTTGGAGTTGTTAAATGTTCTGGAATAAAGTGATTTTACACAGAAATACAGGATGCTATGAAACATGAGGCAGCATAACAGCATGTGTGGACAAATATATGTAAGGTCCCTGTTTTTATCAATCAACATTAAAAAAAAAATAAAATCTGGTTAAGATTGAGACACAGAAATAGGCAGCTAGATAAAATGCATATGTATTGGAAAAAATCATATGAATGTGAGCATTTTTCTACCAGCATTAGAAAATGAAAAATGAAGTATGGACTAGAATAACTGGTTTTAGGTGAAGCTACTGATATCTCAAACAGCAGAAGGAAATTGTAGGGAGCCCAGTGAAAGTAAGGAACAAAAGTTAAAGTGAATTATTTTCAATGACGGCCACTGTGGAAGATGCCCTACTGTAACACCTTCCTTTTTCAGGGATGAGTCTGGGGAACACTCTCAATATGAAATGTCACCAGAAGAGGTTTTAGAAAAATCAGTGGAAAGAGTACTATCAAAGTGGCAGTAGCAGGTAACATGAGCACAGTACTTTCTTTGGAATTCAGGGCTGAATTTGATGAACAATTAATTGTCTTCCAACCTATTGCATTTTCATTTTTTTTCTTTGTTTTTCCCCTTTTGGATGGATGAGAAATGGCACCAATTCTTTAACAAAGTGCTGCAAAGAGAATTTAAGGAACTACAGAACAGTAAGTCTGGTTTTTGTACCAGAAAAATCAGTAGAAGCTGTAACAAATGATAGAGTTAGTAGAGATTTGAAATACAACATATTGGGAAATAGTGAAAACAGATTTTGTAGGCTGAAGTCATTCCTCACAAATCTGGTCTAGTTCTTTGAAGAATATGTAGGTAAGGGTGATGCAGTTAATTACAAATTAAACAAAACAAAACAAAACAAACAAACAAACAAAAAAACAACAAACAAACACCTTTCAACAACACCTTTTACCAAAGGTTCTGGATGTGGTTAAGCTGTCATGGATTAACAATTGGTTAAATGAAGGGAGACACAGGGTAAGAGTAAATGGTCTCCATTTTCACAACAGAGCGGAAAGTCCGTAGTCCCAGCTCTGTGCTGTTTAGTATACTCATAAATGAGCTGAGAAAAGGGGTGGGTGATGTGGTGACAACTGCTGCTTGATCAAACAAGATATTTTTGAGAAGCCAAAATTCAAACCAACTGTAAAGAGCATTAGAAGGATGTTCTTCATTCCTTAAAGGACACTCTTTTTTTCCTTCATTCTAATATCATTGCTTTATACTATTTGACTCTAAGATAAAAATGGCAGATGAAATCTCGTGCCCATCAAATCTAAGTAATGCACATAGGAAAACCAATCTCAACTATATGTACAAAATGATAATTTTCTTATTACCTATAACAATTTGAAGATATTATACATACTTTTCTGAATCATTATAATGATCAATGAGAATCAAAGGAAAATTGAATGCTAGAAGTGACAAGGAAAGGAATGGATAAAATATCATTTTCTCTATGCTTACATATTCAGGTTGTTGAATAAGGCATTCATTTCTGATTCTTTCATCTCAAAAGATATTGTAGAGATTGAAAAGGTACAGAGAGTACGGTAAGGTTAACCAGGAATCTGAAATGGCTTTTGCATATGGAGAAATTAAATGAGTTATGCCCTTTAGCCTGGGAAAGAGACTACTGAGATGTATGTGGAGAAGGCAAGTCAGGGATGATTGTTCCCTGTATCTCACAACCCTTGCAGTATGGGCAGTGTAATGGTGCTATTAGACATCTGTATTACACATACTTTTTCTGCACAGCCTGTAATACAGCTTAGGAACTCATTACCATATGAAGTGTCAGATGTAAAAGTAGGAATGTGTTAAGCGGATGGGATGGATTTGGAGAAGAAAGGCCATGAAGAACAAATTGGCACACAGCAGCCTCAGACACCTGCTTGCTGGGAAGATTGTCTGTGATCAATGGGGCTCTCTATGGGCCATGTTCCCTGGCAGTAACATCTGCTAATAGCCTTTGCCAGAGAACGGCTACAGGAACAAATGGACCTTCAGTCTGACCAAAATGTCTTAAAATATTTCTGCTCATATCTGTTCTGTTGGCTACATAGCATTAACCCTGTTCTTTGCTATTGACTGAGTGACCAAACGCCAAAGGACTCAGGTGGCTGCTGGGACTCATCTTCTACCAGAAGGAAACTGTGGCTTACTGAAAGCTTCTGCTTCAGTCACTGTCCAGGATTTTTTTTTTATTTTCCTTTTTTTTCTCAAGCCTTGATTTCCGTAAAAGTTGGGTTTTAGCTTCCTTCCTTTTTAAGGAGCACAAGTACAGGGTGCAGCTTGAAGAGGCACATGGGTACAATTCCAGCACGTCTCTATTTTGGTCTCACAGCAAAGCAGCTTTTAGATTTTAAAGTCTCAAGTCTTCTTGTGCTATTACCCAGCATGCATTAAGACATTTCTCTGCTGACTTGATGTGAAGGAAGGAGAGGTGTCCACTAACAAGGCAGCTGATTCATGACAGTGTGAAACAGGCTGGGTGTGACTCCTCTGTAAAGAACTTCGGGCTGTGAGTCCTAGCAGACAGGTGGGAGCTTCTTATTTGTATGTATTAATGACACTTGCTTATCAGACAGTGATAATGCAATGGACAAACAAATGGCACTTCCCTTATTAATACGTAAATTACATGCTAAGAAGAAATGATCAAAGGCTCTTGAAATACAGCAGTAAATACTAATTCAATTCCTTGCCTTTCAGTATACTGTGCATTGTAGATAGCTCTTTCCCTTAAATGAACATTTAAAACTTTCATTTTGTGTGTTTCCTCATCTTTAAATATTTCAGATACATTTTTCCTAAGTATGTTGTGCTGTTTGCATATAATGCTCTACCATACCTCATAAAGTTGCCACTCAGAACTTACAGCAGTGAAGGCATAGGGGCAGGAGTGTGCAAAAAAATCTTTATGCTGGCACCATGTTTTGACGTAGAGGCTGATGTGACCAATGCTCTGCTTGAACAGCCTTTCGGTGTTCTGATTCCCTAGAATTGATTATAGGTTATTAGTAGCATTGAGCAGCAGATAAATTACAGAACTGGATTTCCTTGTGAGAAACTGTGCCAAGTAATCCCCTTGTGCAAACACAGTCAGCTCTACCTTGTAAAAAGTTTTGCTTGCTTGTTTGTTTGATTTTCCTAATATGTATATATATATTTCTGGAAATCTGTTCCAGAACCTCAGTCTCTAGATGTCTAGAAATCTGATTTCTTCATAACCGTTTTTTCATATACCAACACTGTCGGTGAGCTGGGAAGGTTCTTTTCTCTTTTATTTTCTCCCCAATATATTTGTAACACAACCACACCCTGTCTCAGGATGTGGAATTTGCTTTTTCTTAGGCTGAGTAAGCCAATTTGTAGTAGTGTCCCCTTACAAGACAAGCTTCTCCATTTCTTCATTCATCTAAACAGCATTCCCTGAACATGTGGCCAGGACTGGTGGCACCCCAGCGTAGTGCCTTTTGTGGTGATTTGTGGCTGGGAGCATGCAATGTTTAGGGTTCTTTTTCCTTACTGGAGCTATGCAGAAGGGTTATAATGGAGGAAGAGCCCTTTTATCGGATGCTTCTGTTGGCTGAAGGAGTATATTGCAAACAATTTCCCATCTCTAGTTCTTCTTTGCCCGTTTATTTGTGCTTACTAAGAGGAACTAACTGATACTGAGAAGGAAATGCCTGGTGAGCAAGACTCAGTAGGAACCTCCTCTATGCTGTGCGGATATTTAAATCCTTTTGGAGCTGGCCTTATTTAAGTTTTTAGCTGATACTCTGCTGTGTCTAGCACCAAAAGAAGTGTCCGTTTTATAGAGAGGATTCCTGCTTGCAAGACACCTGAAGTGCTATGACACTTTCTGAAAATGTGAGCGGATATTTGCTCCCACTTGCAGCGAGCATGGTAGTGCCATGCAGTAATAACGGTTCAGAGAGCTACATTGAACACACTTGATTTAAGAGAATTTCACTTTTAAAGGCATCTAAAACTTAGTCAAGAAGCTCGACTCTATTCAGTACACTCGTGTGTCCTTTCTTAATTTTTTTTTAGGACGGTCTTTAGACTGAGACTCAGAAATAATTTCCCTTGCTTTAAAGTCCTGCTTCTGAGTGGAGCAGTAAGCTGCTGGAAAGGGCTGGGGATTTTATTCATCAAGAATTGGAAGAGAGTCTTGAGGTGATCTCTCTGCTTCTGATGAAATTCATTCCTTTATCTGGAAACTCCTAAATCATTCCTGGCAGAGGTGACATTATAAAAATAATTCTGAAGAACAAAAGTTCTTGCCCTTGGAATACTCTGCATTGCACCAAATGGTATACTTTTCTTTTTTTTTTTTTTAAACTTCATGAGACTATAGCAATTTTAAGATGCATAGAAACTTTCCTTTCCTTTAGATTTATTTAATCATTATTGGAAGTTGATAGATTTTATCTTTCCTCACACAAATAAGCTGCACAAAGAGTAGCCAGAGCAGTGTCCGGTGGCCACCAGGGACTTGCAGAGGACACTCCAGGTTCATTCCTGTCCCATCTCAAGGGACTGTCGTGAGCCCTGCACAGCCTCCTCTTGCTGTTCACCACCTCTGCAGCAATGTGTGTCCATGCAGCAGTGTGGCATACATTTAGCTGCATGTGAGTATTTAAACAGGAATAAAGAAATCCTTTTCCTATGGCTTCCTCCTTTGGCAGGCAGATGCACTTTGGGGACATAGGCTTTACTGCAGGATAGCAGAGAGAGAATTTTTTGGGAATCCGTGTGACATGTGATTGCCTAATACACCTCAAATTCCCCTCTAACCGAGGAGCATTTTATTTTATTTTATTTTATTTTATTTTATTTTATTTTATTTTATTTTATTTTATTTTATTTTATTTTATTTTATTTTATTTTATTTATTTTATTTTATTTTATTTTATTTTATTTTAACCATCAGCAGCTGATTCTTTCTCTTCCTGATGGTGTAAAGAGGTGGAAGCTGCTACACTGTCGAGTGAATTTATTCTCAGAACAGGGAAAGTTTATTTGTTTTTTGTTGGCAGTAAAAGCAATACCTAAGCAGTGCTGAAGTTGAAATATGGGCTTAAGAATTTATGGAAAGCCTGCTAGTTACAAGGACACTAACATCTGTTCCTTTCTGTAAATTATTAAATAAAGAAAACCCCAAACTCTAGGAGACAGCAAATATCAGATGAAGGTGGCGATTCTATGCCGTGGTTGTATTTGATGGCAGCTAATTCAGTCTGAATGGAGTTACGACCTAAATGCACAGATAAGGTAATTTTGAAGTAATTTCTGTTGGTCGTAGTGATCTTGAGGATGTATTTTGGAATATCACTTGGCTTATGTTGTTCTGGAAGCTTGTCAAGTCTTGTTTTAATAAGCTTGTTTAAATTCTGCTCAAGAGCTTTTCTGATATATGATAGCAAAGTACTTTATCTTCTATTAGGCAAAGTATTCATCATGTGCATAAAAACCTGGAGTTGGTCTGCAGCTCTGCTGTTCAGCATCAGTGGCAAGTACTTGGCTAGGCATCTTCTCATATCTGTGTCACCAGAGACTGACCCAGGTGTTCGGATGCCTTCTGGCTCAGGAAGTCCAAGGTGCCAGCTTGGATTTGTCTCAAGGAAGTAAGACACTCTTTAGAGAAAATCTGCAGCTTAGCCAGAAGATTCAGCCACAAACACACCCTGTAGTCCAAGAAGCGAGTAGACAACCAGAATAAAGACAGATGGAAGGAGGTGAGCTTTGACCTTTCTCTGTGCAGCATTGCAAGCTTCTTCCCTAACAGACTTTAACTCCCTAACACCCAATTTCTATAGCTTTTGTATATTTTAAAATCATCAACTTCATGCAGCTGTTCCACTTCTTATATATCTTTGACAGGTATATTTTTTTTATTTACCCTTGGTGAGTATATTGCGACATAATTTCTGGTAAGTACTTTTGATGCTGATTTTTCAGAATACATCAAATGGCTTGAAACAGGAGCTGACAGCATCTCAGCCACAGCAGCTACTGCAGTCCTCTTAGCAGCTGCTCCGTCTGTGTGACAAGAGCCTCTAACACACAAAAAAAGGCATTTTACTGTGTACATCAGATTTGTTAGCTTGATTTACAGGTGATAAGTGATCCTGACCAGATTGGTTCTGACACATAACGAGTAAGGTATCTGGAGGCCTTCCAGTGGCAAAGGCTTTAGTATGCTATTTTATAGCATAGTATTCAGTTTAGCATAACTCAGCTTTACAAATTGGCTATGTCTGACCTTGATATTCTCTTATATAGACTGTAATAGTAGTAAATTTTGAGAATGTTTCTAGTTAACCTGATAAAGGAAAAGTTATTTGGGAATGTTCATTGCAGAGGTCTCCCCCTAGGAGGTAGCTTTGTGCTATGTGGACAGCGTGAAACTCACTTTTTCCCTGAGTTTAGGGACTTCAGCTTTGTCAAGAAAACTTCTATGTGGTATGAAACCACTGCTTTGGCTTTTATCCTGGTTGCTGGTGTGCAGCTGTAAGTCCTACTGAGGGGCACAATGCTGGGTAGGGCTGCTCTGGCATGGGCTGGCCTGTGAGCAGGTGACTCCAAAGACTTCCTAAATCTCCTGGCTGTGCTCTTCTCAGCTGCACTCTGCTGCTTTTGCTAAATAATTTGCCACTGATGTAGCGTTCAGTCAGATGTGAAAGTGTTAAAGAGCTTTCAAATAGGGAGAAAAAACTGTAATGTGTTCAAAGCCAGGATCAGGAATCTATCAAACTGCTACCTAGTGTCTTAATGGGCCAGGGGCCGTGCTGCTCTGCCCTTTCTCTTCATGGCCAAAGCTCGAAACTCAGCCACTGTTACTCAGTGCTAGGGAAAAGTTGCTGGTAGCATGTGAATTTGGGCATCCAAACAGAGAAGCTGGTAGTCTGCCACAGGCTCAAGGCACAGTGAGTGAACTGGGAGCTTGCTGGGTAATTGGTAAAGCAGCTCTCAGATGCACCAGCAACTTTACTGGAGTGACCAGTACAAACAGGGCCAGAATCCAGCTGTACCCAACCGTGTGAACTTATTGGGAGATTTATGTTCCTAATGTGGCAATGAGAGGACATTTCACCATTGCTTGCATTTATTTTTTCCATGTCCCAGTGTTACTGGTCGAAGTACTCATGCCAGGTAATCAGACTGAGACCTGGCCCCGTGTCCCAGCGCAGCCACCTGGGTGAAGTCAGGGTGGTGAAGCTCTAACCGATTCCAAAGGGGGCTGGCTGTCATCCATTGCAATAAATAATCCTGGTCCTAACAGTCCCAAAGCATTTTCAGTTTATTTTCTCATGCTTTACTTACCATTTTATTGGCAAACATCTTTCATGCTGTAAGTAATTCTACAATGTATATAGAGGTAGTAAAACATGCAGTGATTCTTCACCTTTTAAAATTCACTTAGAATGGTGACACATTTGCTTTTATCTTGTGTAGCTTCCAAGGGAAAAAAAGTATTAAAAGTTTTATGTGTTTGAACATTTTCCTTAAAGAGAGTTCTTCTGGCAGATTTAGTCTCTTATTTGATCCTGCTAAGTATATTCCATTTCTCCAGTGAAGTAGCTATGTATATTTAGGGGAATTAATTCATATTCCTTAAAAACAAATGTTCTTCTCATCAGATATTAAAAATGTACCTAAGAGAATTTGGCTTGTTTACTTTTGATTTTTAAGATTTTTAAGTGGCATGTCAGCGATGTGAATCATTTCATGTTTGGGAACTCTGCTGTAGGGAGCTCCAGGTAGGTTTTCTGGGAACCGATAGGGTATGTGGAGAGGGGTGTATAGGTGTGTGCATGCACTTATATGCATGCATATATATATTATATATTATATATTATATATTATATATTATATATATATACATTATATATTATATATTATATATTATATATTATATATATACATTATATATACAAACTCATCTCTGTTTTTTAAGTGCATTTAAGTATGTACACATAGGCATCCAACCGCCTATCTGTGCAGAGCTTCAGCTGCAGGATTCGTGCAATCTGGCCAGCATCTCATGCTGCCCCAACACCAGAGGAGGGCAGGGGCTCATAAAAAATGCAACAAATATGTTTAAAATGGAAAGAAGTAACAAGGAAGGGAAAAAGATGAGAACGATATGACAAGATTACATAAACTATAACGGAGATTACATAAACTATACACCCAGCGTGGTGTTTCTGAATTGTCTGAAAACATGTTTGATAGGGGATGCGGGTTGCCCGTCTGCTATCACACCTTACAATTGTAGTCTGGCTGATGGATGTCACAGCACAGAGAGATCTTGAGGAATGATTTGAAAGAGAAGATTCCCATTAGATCTTTTTCAAAGGGTACATTTTCTTTAAACCAGTCAGGGTTCCCAGAGCTGAGTCATTAACAAGCATCTTTTCTGACAAAGTTCAGAGCCCCACAGCACTGGGAGCAGGATGAAATTAAAGGTTGAGAGGTTTGCTATACAGCAGACCACAAAGAGGCTCACTCTTCCAGAAGTTGCCTTGTGTTTTCATGAGGGCTATTGTGTTTAATTGATACATGGCTGCGCAATGTAATTTCGCAGCTCAGTGTTCCCTGGGAATGCTTTTCAGGATTGCATTGGGGCAGGCTGCAGCTGGGGAATGTGCTGGGGAGGTCAGTGCTGCCAGTCCTGGCAAGCAGAGGATTGAGAAGAGGCAAGTCCTGCAGCAGCTCACAGAGCCGTAGTCCAGGGCAAAGTCTTTGAAGTACTTTAAGATGGAAAGCACTGTGTTGCTAAGCCTGATTTCTCAGCTCTGTAAAAAAACCTTCCAGAACACAAGTATGCTCCAAAGAACCACATGCCACAGTTCTTTCTGGATTATATCTCAGAAAGAAAAGTTAATTTGACTCAATCTTCAAATCTTTGTTGAAGTTTTGACTTTAAGGTCAAGGTAGTAAATTTTAGTTAGAAACAGATGGAACAGATATATTTTTTTTTTCTTTAACTTAAGTAGGGCTTATATTTTATTTTATTTTAAATCCTGAGTCCAAATCAATTTAGTTTTCACTGCTGGACAATACAGGAACTCATCTCTGCAGCTTTAGGTCTTAGATTCTTAAAGGTAAATATCTGCACAGCTTTTGCTGAGCCCATTTCAATGTAGATGTTTACCTATCATTGAGGGCACAGATACCAACAGCACATTTATGCCTTTCTGTGGGCAAAGCCAGGAGATCCACTTGGGCTCATGTCTAGCCTTTGATACCTTCACCCATGTTTTTTCAGGCTGATGAAGGAAAGATTTATGGGTGCCTTTTTGATCTCCACAGCAATCACACACAGAAGGTGGGGGCCTTTTCTTACATCTCCCATGCTGGAGGAGAGGCTGAATTCAGTATTTCTGTCTGAGTGGAGATGGGGCTTCTATATTTGGACAAATTGCTCATCTTCTGCTGCAAAATATTGGTGAGACCAATCTGGATTCACGCCTCAAAATTCAACGCCCTGGAAAGCTAATGTGACATAGAGTTTGACACTAATTTTGGCCCATCTCTAACTAGAGTGGTCCTCTGATTTACATCTTATTCAAGCATACAGCTAGGCGAGATTGAGTTTAATTGTTAATGAAATAATGAAATGCTATAAAGACAAATTCATTTTGTAGAGGCCAGCAGTAAGACAGTAACACAAGCTGAACTTGGGTCAGTCAGCAGTGCTCCACAACCTTCCCCTTTGCTTTGAGACAAGTGCAAGAAGCATGGTCATACAAAGTGCTGGAGACAGAGAGAAACTGGTAGCTCTGGAGCTACCACAGCCTGGGCAGGCAGTGCTTCTGCCTTTACTGTAAGCAGCAGTGGCATTCAATCAAAATCCATCACCCAAAAGGAAACCATGTTTATAAAAACTGCTTCTTTCTACACTCATATTTGTTGGTAAGTGAAAGCAGACAGCTCCCCTTGTCTTGCATGGAATACCTCAAAGAAGTCAGATGCTATTAAAATGGCAAACGTTATTGCCAATCTCTTTCTTTCTCTCTCTCTTTCTCTCTTTCTCTCATTTTCTCTTCCTTAGGGAGCTTCAGAAGTTTTCTGAGAATCATTTAGACGTGAAATGTACCAGCAGATGAGTCATGGAAGTGCTTGGGGATAAGGAGCACTTATTGTGTCTGTGACTCCTTTTGTCATTCTCAGCTATGTGATTCAGACCATTTCTGATGTGGACAATGCAGAGTTTTGCTTCCATGCTGTTGGAAAGTAAATTTAGTCTTCACTAAAGAATGGGTTTCTCATGGGTTTCTCATTAGATGTAGATGTCAAGAGGCTTTAACTCTCTTCCAACTCTCAGGTGTAGAACAAGTTTCCCTTAGAACCATGGAATTGCAGAACAGCATGGGTTGGGAGGGACCTTAAAGATATTTCAGTTCCAACCCCCTGCCATGGGCAGGGACACCTTCCACCAGACCAGGTTGCTCAAAGCCCCATCCAGCCTGGCCCTGAACACTTCCAGGGATGGGGCATCCGCAGCTTCTCTGGGCAACCTGCTCCAGCACCCTCACTGTGAAGAATGTCTCCCTAATATCTGATATAAATCTATCATCTTTAAGTTTTAAACTGTTCTCCCTTGTCCTATTGCTACACTTCCTGATCGAGTCTCTCCCTGTAGGACCCCATAAGTACTAGAAGGCCACTATAAAGTCTTCCCAGAGGCTTCTCTTTAACATGTTTTTGCTGTTCCCTAGCCATCTGCCTCTCAGTATCCTCCCATGGCACATCCGTGACACAGAAGTTAAGCATCTCTCTTGCTCACTGCCTTTACAGGCACACTTCTTCTCTGTAATTTTTAGGAAAGCTGATGATTTACCTCCCTCACCTCTTTCTCTGATATATAATTTATTCCCCATCCCACAGATAAATCAAAAGCAGCATGAGTTGGAAGATGGCAGGCAGAAACAAGAAAACAAAACTTATGAAAAAATGTTGCATTTGTCTGACTGGTTGTTGATCAGTTGCCTGTACTGGCCCAAAACTTTTGGACATGTGAGCTGATTTCATGCAGACTTGTCAGAAAGGTAAAGATATATCAAAACCCCCCTACAACTTCAGTGAAAATAGTTGGTCAAGTGGAGGAGGTGGAAGGCTCATGCCCCAGCAGAGGAGAGGCTGGTGTGAAGTGCTTGTGTCAGACATCACAGAATCCAGAGGAGAACACAGACTGGAGATACGGAGCTGTAGGAAACCAACTTGCATCACCTCAGCTGCTCATGGAGCTAGGAAATTAGTTTCTCTCTCAGAGAAAAGAGTGTAACAACAAACTGTTCTTTACTCCTAGGGTGTCATTGTTCTATTTGAACCATTTCTTTTTGATGGTATTGCACTCTCAGTTATGGTTAATTTACATTTTGCTGATAATGCTTATTGCATAGAAAACTTCTGATTTCCACTCTATAATGTGTACTGTGCCACCTGAGGGTTTTGTTTTCACTATTTTTATGTTTGTTTCTGTATTAGAGAGACTATAATGGTTCCAACCAATGGTGAAATTACTACTCATGGATTAGGTTGCATCAAATGCATTGTGAGACTGAGATAACCAGCCATAATAGGGCTGAGGTTCCCAGCTGCAACCACAATAAACCTCCTGAAATTTATTGGCAGTAGAACTGGAAGTCATAATCCAGAGAAGAAGGTAGTGGTTAGAAAGACTCTGATGGACTATGGAATAGTGGTCCCATTCTTTTTTATTTTATTTTTCTTTCAGCTATGAAATAACCCTCTACCATCACATCTTTTCCAAGACATCATTGGAAGATAAAAAGAAGTGATTTTGTTCATTTAAAGTCTGTTTGTACCGAGAGCTGCATCAAAAGAGATAAAGCAGATATCTTCTTTCTGGAAAACCCAGATTAAAATCTACTGTCTGTCAGTGTTCTTCCAAATGGAAGAATGTGTTAAAGAGTCAAACTTGTTTTATTCCTTTATGAGTAAGTGAAGTGAATTTATGTGCTTCCTTTAATAAGGGCCCTAGCTTGTGCTTTGGAAAAAGGTGGCAGTAAAGCTGTACTCTCTCAGAGTTACAGGGGACATATCTCTCTGGTTCTCTCTAGACAAACTTTAAGCCTGCATGGTCTCAGATTTAGTAGAACCAATAACATTTAATATCTACAATTTTCATAAAGTTTTGTGGTTTTGAAATGCTACAATAACTACTTTCTTACACCTAAAGACATTCATTGTAAGTTTGCAATACCTTGCACATGGAGATGGTTCAGCAAGAGTAGCACGGTGACCTCTCCTGCACGGAAATTTATTTATGAGCTGGGTGTCCCATTTTTCTGCACTCAGATATTTGACCTCTCTCATGTGTTGGCAGCATTTTTTGAAGCCAAGCTTCTGTAGAAAACCTGAAGAGATCAAAATAGAGATAAGAAGCAGGAAGTATGTGAGTACATTAGAGGATTAAAAGATAAATAACATGGTTAAATCTGCTAAGAAAAAATACATAGACTAGTTGTACTATCTTTTGAAATTTTATTTATTTTGCTGAAAACTTGTTTTGGAGAAAAAAGATGAAAACATGTTGAAACACTGCAGTGACAGTTGTCTCCAGCTGCAACTTCAGTGTCTATTGAATCAAAGTATTCAATTTATTTAAAAATCTCCTAATTCTCAGGGGAAAACAAAACAAAACTAAATAATACAAAACCACAAACCAATAAATAATAGAGAAGCTAGCGGGAGAATTTTCAAGTTAAAAAAATGTTTTCTTTTGTGGCAATGCGAAATTAAAATCTCAGTAATGTTAACGATTAACAATCTTTAAATCACACAGTTTTGGGGAATGTATACAGTGTTTTAGTTTAAATTTCAAAACAAAGTAGCTTGAATAAACAAATTGTAACTTTTTTTTCCCAGATAAAACCATACAACAATTTGAAAACTTACATTTCCTCTTTTTTTTTTTCCTTTTTCCTTTTTTTTTTTTTTCTGTTCACTATGAAGAAATCTATTAAATCTAGGTCTTTTCTACAAAAAGTTTTAGCAAGTCAATGTTTCCCACTGGGTAGGTGGGAGCCATTAATTGAAAAATTTCTCACCTGCACTACAAAGAAGGCTTTGATCGTGATTAGAAAGAGCATTCTCTGAAATGGGCATCTCCTCCTTTCATCTTGACTGGAACGGCTATTGCATGCCCTTGGCTTCAAACAGCTACTGCTCCTGATTTTAAGAAAATATGACCAAATTAATGGCCTGATTTATCAAGAATTTTTTGTGTTATAAAAATTTCATTAGTAAATTTTTGAAGGATGTTTTGACATATAGCCTCTATTACGAGCTCGGTTTAATATGTTATTGAATACTTGTTAGACTGTTTGGTGACAAGGTAACAAAAAGTTATGGATTACTTGGGATGCTCTGCATAGCCAGATGTGTTTTCCTCTTAGATAACCCTTGACAGTTTCATTATCAACTGATAATTGCAAGCTATGCTGCAATATATCTGCTTGTCGGTTATTTCACTTTACTGTGAGCTAACCTCCTGCTGTCCTAGCGCTGCTCAAAGGTGGAACAGAAAGACAGGCTCCACATATTTTTGTTTTTTGTTTCACTGGAAACAAAATCTTTAAAAGAAGAAAGACAGGATCAAGCAAAGCAGTAGTGGTTGCAGTCAAAGTGGAACCACTGAATGTGTCACTTTGTCAGTTTGCGCAGTCAGAAATTTATCTAACTCCAGAGTTAAAATAACTCCATCAGCAAAATACCATTTTTTACCTTATTTTTTTTGTGGCTGTTTCTAGACTTTCATGCATTGAAGCCTGGAGGACAGTTTTCGTCTCAACTTTAGTAATCAAATCAAGCTGATATAAAAGTTTACTGACTATTGTGCATGGTTAATATAGTGGTTAATATAGCTGTTGTTTATTCAGAAGTCTTACCTCTGTGAAGTGACTGTGGGAGAAGTACAAATGTATTTAAATTTATATAACCATTATGTCAATGTGAATATTTGTTGGTACTGCCTATAAATATATTACCTCCTTTATATTGATATAACTGTCTGCCTAAGCAGGCTGCAGTAATTTAGTCAAAACAGTTTTGCTATCAAGGCAGCTAAATCATAGGGGAGAAAGCAAACACTGCATACAGAGAAAGGCAGGTAATTTCTGTCACTACTTTGAAAACCGCTGGCTTTTTCAATCAACAGCAGATTTCTGTGAACAGAATAGGCGTTCTTACAAAAACTGCAGTAAATGAAAAGTTATTTTTATTGATAATGACGCTATTTGCTCTTGAGATCTCTGCACCGTTAAAGGAGCTGGTTCAGAACTTACCAGTCCTGCCTTATATAATATATGCCTTATATTTTTCTGCAGTGAAGACATAAACTGAGCCCTATAATATTAGTATTTAAGGATCCTGTGTACTATTCTTTCAGAGCTTTGCGTGAGGTTTTATCGGTAGCAGCATTCTTCATTGAGTCGTACTTGCAATAAAAGACAGGGATGATTATCCCATTGGAAACTGAGAATCCTTAAATTCTTTTTTATTCTGCCCTTGATAAAACACAATATTGCCTAGGCTTTGTGGACGCTACACTCTCACCCCCCTGGGAGCTCCTGGACCTGTGAAAAAAAAAAGGAAAGAAAAAGTATGACACTAATTGAGTTTTCTTGTTTCCTTTCCAGTCCCAGCATCGTGACTGTGTTTGGGCATCTGGCTGCGAGTGTTTATTCTCACTTCTGCTAGGGGACTCCCACATGTGGCTCCTGCCTTCTCCCCCGTGTGTTTCCTCTTTGCCTGCCACGCAGAAGATGCTTTTCTGGAGACACGGGAAAGCCATCATCATGTCATCTTGCCCTGAGGGCTGTTTGCTGGGTGCCTTTGCTCTCATAGGTGAGGGATGTCTGCTTTCTGTATGGGCTAGTCAGGAAGCAGGGGCCTGAGCTGGCAATTTCCAGCTGGGTCCCTTATACAACCCACAAATATTTCAGTGCTGTGTATGTGACTCATGCAAGAAGCCACCCTTAATGTCTCTGGGAGGTGTGCCCAAATAGGCCCATATATCCCCACATCCAGATGTAGGGGTATATCTGTGCCATTAGACATGGCACAGATATGTTGAGATATGTTCATGTCGTGCATATCTGGCAGCCATGCTCAAGCAGGGCCACCCAGAGCAGGTTGCCCAGGACCATGTCCAGGCAGCTTTTGAAGATCTCCAAGGAGGGAGACCCCACAGCCTCTCTGGACAACCTGTGCCAGTGCTCCATCATCCACACAGCACAGAAGTGCTGCCTGATGTTCAGAGGGAACCTCCTGTGCTCCAGTTTGTGCCCATAGCCTCCAGGGCACCAGAGCTGAACCCATCAGAGAGACCACAGGGGTCAGGCAGAGTGGTGGCAGAGGGACAGGAACCACAAAGCTCCTCTCTCTCCCAGCCCCAGGCAAAGGGCAGCAGCTGGGGCAGAGGCAAGGGCTTCCCAAAACCAGCTTGCCCAACTGAAATTTGCCATTGAAAGGCTGCAAAGTCTTGCCCTGTGAGTGACGGTTGGCAGAAAAGTGGAAAGGCATCCAGCTGGCATAGCTGTTCCCTCCGCAGAAGAAAAGGCTATACATTACAGTTATGCTTTGAGGATTACTTATTGTTACCCTGTTTATCTGCCTGCTAGAGGCATTTTTGTTTTTCTCCCTTTAATAAAAATATTTGCTTGTTAAGCCATTCATTTTATAGTTGCCAGTGGGGATGGTTTGATCTCTGAGTCATTTGTGTTGCTCATTGCATCAGTATAATATCCCTTGGTCTCTGAGTAAGGTCTTGAATGATGCTTTAGCAGTGATTTACCCTTAAAAGTGAACCTACCTACAGCTGTTTCCACTCAAGTCCCAGTAGAGGGATTACCAAATGACTTGCCCCAAGAGTAGTCTGGCCTGCTATGTTTTTCCAGAGCCTGTTTAAGAGGCAGTGGTAACCCTCCACTGCCACACTCACCCAGGTTCAGAGTGACAAATGGCAGAAGAATATCTTACTGCCAAAGTGCGGATGCCTGTCTGTGCCAGAAGGAAGGTGTTTGTACGACAACCAGACTTGGGATCTTGGTAGGTGAGCTTCCTTTTATCCATTGTCCTGCTTTACCTGCAGAAAGACTTTCAGTGCAAGAGCTGCAAAGGGTTTGTTAATGTCCTTTGCACAGTATGATAGAGGTTTATATAATAGATTTTTTTTTTAATTATAAAATAAATAGAAAGTTGTTGAATTTCTACCAGAGCTTCTCAACCTGCTTAGAATTTCAAAACCATTTTTAGATTGAAGAAAATAAATCCAACAGTGAAGGAAAGTATTCATATCCCCTCCTCCTCCTAAAATAAAAGGAAAGACAAAGAAAGTGATATGTCACTTTAATATTAACGCTAAAATGCTTTGATGGTGAGAAGAACTTTGCAGAAGAGAAAATGATGGGGGTGAAAAATCTTTAAAGAAGGGAAAATGGAGTGCTATTTTTAAAATTCTTTTATTCTTTTTAGATTGTGGTATTTTACAGAGCCTTGCAGATGACAAAGCAGCTGCTTCCCCTGTGCTTGATTGAATGCTTTCTCCACACACCACTGGGTTAGGTTTTTTTCTTTCTGTGTCACATTGATCTTCTCTTGTTGCTCTGCCTCTAACATGCCATTAGGCGCCCCTGAGTGCCAGTAGTGAGTGAGAAGAACAGGTCTTGTGGGTAAACTACCATTAGGTTCTTCCTGACATGACTGATAATACTATAGTCCGTGTCTACTTGTTGAAGATATTTTGAGAGGTAGGATTACCTTATTATTGCTTTTACTACTTGTACTGAAGGAATTTCTAGGGGCCCTTGCCCGTATCTGGGCTCTATTGTACAGTTGTTGCACACATGAATATTAAAAGACAGTGCCTGCCTCCCAGATCTTGTCTTCAAATGAGTGAGACAGAAAAAAGACAATTATTATCCCCAATTTACAGTAGGAACCTAAGGCTCTCCAGTGCTGTACAGAAGATTTTTTTTTTTTTTTTAAAAAAGCAAGCTATGAATTGAAGTAATATAGCCAAAGGAGGATGATACCATGTCTGCCCTAAAATGACCACCTTCTCACAAGCTCTAAGGTGAAGTGATGTGTTAAGGTTGTTATCTGTGTTCTGGTACCAAAGCTGCTGGGGTGTCTCTTCCTCACGTGGTGTCATACAAGGTATCCACAGTAACTAAAATATGCAAGCAGAGATAATCAGTCATATTAGCCAGGCTAGCATCTCTCATTCATACTAAAGATGTTGGTTGCTGCACTCAGTCATCCCAGAAAGTCAAGACTGCCTGCTCACCAGTTTTCAAAAGTGCACCGATATAGCTCATGTTGCCAACGTGCTGCAGAATAACTTCTGAAAGCAAGTACAGAACAGCTTTGTTATCTCCTCTTGGATGACACCTTAAAATAGCTCTCTGTTCCTGTAATTTCTGCCAGGACATAGCGATGATGAGGCTGCTGGCATGCAGATGTTGTTGTCTATCAGGCCAATCAATACCGTCTGATCGGTTCTTATATGCCGTTAATGCTCTGTTGTCTCTTCGCTGAGGCTGTGGGTGGTTAGAGCAGCCTTACAGCTTTGTAGAGCACGTCACACAGAGAAACACGGAGAGCCACTTTTTTCTCGGGCAGGTAATGACAGGACAAGGGGGAATTATTTTAAAATGAAAGAGGGGAAATTTAGATTAGATGTTGGGAGGAAATTCTTTGCTTGGTGGTGGTGAGGCCCTGGCACAGGTTGCCCAGAGAAGCTGTGGATGCCCCATTCCTGGAGGTGTCCAAGGCCAGGCTGGATGGGGCTTTGGGCAACCTGGTCTGGTGGGAGGTGTCCCTGCCCATGGCATGGGGGTGGAACTGGATGGTCTTTAAGGTCCCTTCCAACCCAAACTATTCTGTGATTCTATGAGATATTGGGTTTCTAGGTTCTGGGGTAATAAAGCTATTTATAACAAATAATAAGCAACAAGAAATCTTTCTCCAAACACCTTTCTATGCTTACATGCTCAAATACAACCCCACACCCCATCATGCCCCAAGCACACTCACACAGCTTGCCATATGTGGGAGTATTTTGCAGCTATTGATATTAAGGATGTCTGCCCTTAATAACTGAGAAGAATTAGCATAATGCTTGACTCACTGAATTTCTGTGGGGAAATGGTAACTTCCAGTGGTCATTTAGAATCCAGTCATGTTCTAACAGACTTCAGTGACAGCAGCATTGGGTTGTTAATTTATACCTGGCTTTAACATTTTCCTTGAAGCCCTAAATTATACATTTATAACCAATTTCTTGTACAACAAATAGTTACTAGAACTGCACCAAGTGTAAGTTCTTGCACATAGGTTGGGGCAATCCCAAGAACAAACACAGGCTGGACAGAGAATGGATTGAGAGCAGCCCTGATGAGAAGGACTTGGGGATGATGGTAAATGAGAAGCTCAACAAGAGCCAGTAATGTGTGCTTGCAGCTCAGAAAACCAACTGGATCCTGGGCTGCATAAAGGGAAGTGTGACCAGCAGGTCAAGGAAGGTGATTCTCCATAAGGATGACCAGAGGGCTGGAGCACCTCTCCTACGAAGACAGGTTGGGGGAGCTGGGTTTGTTCAGCTTGGAGAAGAGAAGCCTCCAGGCAGACCTTACAGTGGCCTTCAGGATGTAAAGGAGGCCTACAGGAAAGCTGTGAAGGGACTTTATAAGACATGTAGTGACAGAACAAGGAGTAAAGGCTTTAAACTTAAAAAGTGTGGATTTAGATTAGATATTTGGAAGAAATCCTTTACTCTGATAGTGGTGAGGCACTGGCACAGGTTGCGCAGAGAGGCTGTGGATGTCCCATCCCTGGAAGTGTTCAAGGCCAGGTTGGGTGGGGCTTTGGGCAGCCTGGTCTGGTGGGGCTGGGATTTTAATGTCCCTTGAACTGAAACCATTGTATGCTGAACTGCGCTTCTTTAAAGGTTTATTTTGCAGCTGTTTACCTTTGCTAAGGGTCTTGACATCAAAAAAAAAAAAAAAAAATCCAGGTGAAAATGATAAATATTACAAACTTCTAGTGAAAATAATCAGTACTGTAACTTTTCTAAGGAAGGTAGTGCCTGAGCATGGCTTAGGAATGTTGCTTAAGTGCTAAGTGAATAGACCTTCTTTTTAAAGAGGGAGACATCCTCCAGATGAATGGAAGTCTGGGACATGTTTTCTTGTCTATTTTAAATTAGCTCCTTTAATAGGTTGAAGCCTAAAGTTAGGTGTACAGATAAGAGCTACACTACTTGAACCAGTGAGCAGTCACAGGAGATAGAGATGTCAGGGACCTCAGGAGGATGCCCAGTCTGTCTCCTTCCAGTCCAGGTCAGCTCTCATTAAACCATTTCAGCCCTCAGCTCCTTTCTGGTCTACAGTTGCACAATAGAGGGATGGGGTAAGTTAATAAGGTTTTATGTCTTTGTGGTCCTGTTTATATTAAGGAGCCCAACTGGATCTGGTATTGTATTGGAGCTACTGTGCACTGCTGATACTGGACAGATGGCAGAGATGGGCATTATCCTTCCTTTTCCTACGTGGGACTGACAATTACCATCTGAGAGCTCAGAAGCTAAATTTCAGAGTCCTCCTTAGTCCTACTTGGGGTTGCAGTGTATTAACTGGGATGAGCACAATTAGCCTTCATAAGTCTGGATTTGCAAGGAAGATAACAGTAGGTTACTGAATATGATCCAGGGGTTCACAGGTGTACCTCTGAGGTTTTTAATTTTTCTTGTTTTCTGGGTGAGGAAAATTATTACCTGTATTTGATTACCCAGTGCTGTTTTTTTAATATATATTTGTGCTCCTGGCTTCTTGTTGTCAGCATCACTGCTGCAGACTGCTGAGAGCTTTGAGAGGGCCCAACCTGTCAAACTGGGAATCAAATACATTAAGCCCTCCTCCTCACTGAGTAGTTTTTTTGAGAATGTGCCACTGATGATTGAAGCTGGGAGACACATGTCTGGGTGTGGAGGAGTCTGATTTAGAGCTAAAGCAACTGTGAGACATCAAAAAAAGAAAGGGGAAAAGTCTTGATGTGCCTCAAGGCTGTGATAGCATTGAAAGATGGAGGCTGCACAAAAACAACCCATCTTTCTGTGAAATGGCCAGATGAGCTCAGATACCTTGTACCTTACTGTATATATACTATATACTTCATGCTCTATTCCACCTACACCAGGTTAGGTTGTTTTGTGGCCCAGGGTTGTGCCCTATGCAGCTACAAATGTGGGCAACAATTAGACCATGAAAGATGACCACAGCCAACATTAGCTATGCCACAGCTGGTCTGTGCTCAGGAAGAAAACAGAGCTCAAAACAAAGAAGTGTGAGTGCTGGTCTTTGAGTCCTGCTTTCTTTCAGTTAAGGATTGTTTATCTTTGTTTCTTCTAGTGGGGATTTCCTGATCATTTCCCTTCAGTTTTGTTATTTCTCTTCTCTCTCTCTCTCTCTCTCTCTCTCTGTTTTTCTCTTATTTTTTTTTTTTTTTCCCCCATGACATTTGATAGTTATCATCTTTGGCTCTTCTTAAATGGCTCATTTGCAGGAAAACTACTTTATGTGCCTGTCTGAAGTACCAGCTAATTGAACACTCGGAAAACAGTCAGTGATGCTGTCCTGGAAGTCAGACTATGTACCAAAGAGAGTGAAAGGTTTACTGGCAAGATTCATGGGGTGGGGAGGACATATTCAAAATTAGAGACTAGTGTCAACAAGAGGTGATGCACAGGGTGTGTAGTTATGATTTGCTTTAAAGGATAAAAATTCCTATGTCATCATTTTGGAAATCTTGGTATCAATTTTGCAAATGTAAAGATATGAACAGGTCACTGCACCAGGCAAAAATCACATTCTTCTGTCTGTCTTCACGTATGGCCTGCATACATGACGTCTGGCTAATAGAGGGAATTATTAAAAGTTTTTAATATAATACTGTCCATAAAGTCTCAATAAGTTCTGCATTGAGGTTTCATGCTACCAGATGGTGTAAAAACAATGGAAATATGCCTTCATATTGGTGCTCTTTTCTTAAATTACATGCATGTTGGAAACAGGCAGTGGTGGAAAGAACAACTCAGCACAGATGTACCTACCTGAGCACTATACAGCCTAGTTGCAAATGGGAGGAAAGCTCTGAGAATCTGACTATACTGGAAGATGAAAAAAAATACATCTTTTTCAAAGCTGATTCAGAAATGACTGAAACAATTTGATTACATTTGTGTCCATGGAACCCAATTTGAACTTTAGTGGCTACACAGCCTCATGTGAAACTCTTATGACTCCCATAGGAGTCCTATAGGCTTATCAAGGCTCCCATTCTTTTATTTTTTATTTTTATTTATTTTTAATTATTGACTTCAGAATTTGGTTTCTTTATACTAATGGCCTACATGGAATTGATGGAAATCAATATGATACAAGGATATATATTTTTAAATATGACTTTCTCCATGGTTAGGAAAGATTTATGCCTTTTCAGTATCTAATCTTTCTGCTCTCTGCTCAGCCCAATGGTAACATAAATAATATTAAAACAATGCATCGACTCACTTTTGTCTGTGTTTCTGGTTAGTTAAATTATTAATATATGCTTAGTGCAAGACTGATTTCAGCTAACTTTAGCAGCCTGCAGTGCATACATTTACATCTGATTTAGCTTTGGGGGCTCCCATTACAGTTGGTATGGGAATCACAACCCTAAGGAGTGAAACACATCATGAGTTTTAGGTACTTTCCTTAAGTAAGATGAATTATTCCCTAAAACACTGATCTTTCTCCAGCTAGCTCCAATGCAGATGTCTTATTTTGGAGAGATGAACCTGACCCTTTGCTCTATTTGTGTAATTTCTGTGTGTACCTGGATTATAACGTAGGGCAGTGTTTAGTCCATGGTAGCTAAGAACCCTGTTCTCCTCTGGCTTGAGGTGTTTCAGAGAGCAATCTCCCTTCTTGATCACCTGCTGACAGCTAAAGTTGCAACTATTTTTTATAAGAGTGTCCCTAGTTGCATTTTGTGAAGACATCTGATTCTGCTTGTGCTGTGTTAAATACCTATCAGATTCAATCTTTCCAAAAGCTTAGCAGAAGAGGGCTCAGTGCCCCGACTGTTTTCCCTTCTGTAGGAGAAGCTCAGACAGTTCGTGCTGAGCAGGAGCTGGAGCAGTGCCTCAGGCACCAGTGGACTGGAGTTAGACAGGAAGGTGCTGCGTGAGTGAAACTGTGCCCAGGGTTAAGCAATAGATGAGATTTATTTGTTTATTTATTGAATTACGATTTGGTTGGAGACCTGTTAGCTGTGTCTCAGCCTTATGTTAGTGGCCCAAGTCCTTTAGTGGATGTAGTTTTTAGAAATACTCGCAACACAAGGATTTATAGGCACATTTATTCCAGAGGAATCTAATCACAGCACTGCTTTCGTAAATGTAGCTGTATCAGAAGCAAACAGTGCATGAATTATGTGTCTCAGCAGGATTGATTGTACCCTTAGGAGCTATAAGCAGCACCCAGAGAACAATTACCTTCTCCTGCTCCTAGTAATGAAGTACAATTTAGAAACAGAAAATCATTATGTAAAACTTTGAGAAATGACACAATTACATTACATTACACGTACTTTTGTCATAGGCCTTGCTTATTACATAAAATTTAAATATCTTCTGGGAGGGAATTCTGTTGTGTTGGTTTCCTGCTCTCGTGCTCCCATGCAGGTTGAATTTCTGTCAAATGACAAAAGAAACCTTTTGAGGGTTGGAAATACATATACTCTGAACATTCAAAAACCTTGCTTATAAAAGGAGACAGTATCTGAAACAAGCAGTTATTAAATACTGGTTAATTTAATCTGAAATAACCTGCTCATTTGCCAGAATCTATTTCATACTTTGTTTTACCAGGTTATTAGAACAAAATGCAACTCAAAGAAATGAACACAGGCATCATGCTTCTAAGGTTATCTCTCCTGTACAGTCAGTCTGATTTCCTGGTAATTGCTTAAAGATTTAAATCTAAGCCCTAAGATTATTTTTTTTTTTCCTTTCTTTTACATAATAGTTGGTCTTTGTTTTGCGTGCTGCTTTCAACTGGTGCATGACAGAAGCTGTGTGATAGAAAAGAAAAGAGTTGTGTCAGCCCAGTTTGTGCAGTGTTCCCTGCCAAAGGCAGTCCCAAGGCAGCGCTCTGGTGAGCAGCAGAAATGTGGGGCTGGGCCAGTGCCACCCCCAGCATGGGGACAGGACTGGGCGGCAGGCAGCACTGCTAGTGGTCCCAATAGGTCTGCAGGCTCTCCTGCCTCAGCTGTTAAATGTGAGACTCCGGGAGGCAAGCTGGTGGAAAATGTTAACATGGCGTTTCTGAAAAACTCAGCAATGCTCCTAAATCTTAAGGGCTTCTACCTGAGGCTGCGGCTGCAGCAAACATGAGTTAGTGTCTGAGCAATCTGAACGCATCTCTGAATTATCTGAATGTATCTCATCGCTTTCACTAGCAACTCTTAGTCAAACAGTATTTTCCTTAAAGGGAGATGTTAGTTGTATTTCATACTATCCCTTCTTTACTTTAAAGGCCTCTTATTTAACCAGAGAGCTGCCACAGTGAGAAAAGTGATCAAAGCTGGTTCTTAAGCCCCCAGGACTGCACAGGAATTTAAGTGTATAGGAGCCAGTTCTCTCATGGATAGGAAAGTAAGGAACAGTTTTCCTCAAAGGACCTTGCTCCAAGTGCATCACTGTTTTATTTAAAGGGGGTTGCTTCCCACACTCCTATTTATACTTCAGTAATTGATTGTGGATGGTTTCACCAAAAGTGCATCATGAACTTACTAACCCCAGTGGTTTGAACTGGGGTGGATCCCCCTGCTCCAACAACTTCTCCCAATATTCTCTAACATTTTGCTGCATGTTGCTTCATAAAATCAATGCTGTGGCAACCTCTTCATGCAAACAGTGAGTGTATGTGTTTGCACACTGGGAGAATGAGGCTCTGCAGGAAATTTTGGGAGAAGCTGGTCTCTCCATGGAAAACTGACAAGACCTGGTTAATCATTTACATGTTTGAGATTTTGTACTTAAGGCACAGAAGCACTGAAGTGATTTCCACAGACTTTTCAGTGCTGTGGGCATTTAGTAGCCTCCTGAAGTAATTAATTATGATTTTGGTTTGACTGGAATTAAGATGGGACTCTTGAGATGTCATTAGTGTTCAACTCGAGTATCAGGCAAGACAAAATTGTATCTCCATTTAGACAATTTCATGTTACCTCTTTCTTTTTAATATTATTCTTTTTTTATAAAAGAAACTATTAAAAGCTTAAAGAAGAGGCCATTCCTTTTGTTTGAATTTCACTGAGGCAGGCTGTTTTACAAGTATGGAGATACAAGGATTAGAAGTCCACATTTCATTGTGTTGATTTCACATCTCTCCTATTCTTTCCAGGTGCTTTGCACTGCACAGGCCCATGGCAGGAGCTGACTTGTAAACAGCAAACAGTGATGCTATGGGGGCTGAGGAGGTGACTGCTGACTGTTTCTCCACCTTTTCCTCAGCAATTGCCACCCTGCTGTCATATTATTCACCGATGTGTTCTTCTGCAGTCCATGGAGTGATGCTTAAGCCATCTTGGCCATGCCATTGGTCCCAGTTTGGGTGTCTGCAGTGTGGGAGTGAGCTATGCTGCTGCCAAATAGTTGTGTGTGAGTCTCCTGCAGGTACCAGAGATCAGTTTGAGCCTGTATCTAGCTGGCAAAACCATTGCTATGCAGTGTTCTGTATATATATCCAGTATGCTTCATCTTTAAATATGTTATGTTTACTGAACAGAATAAAAACCCTGACATAAATACATGGTAGTGGAGAAGGCTGGCAAGTGGTAGCCCTGTACTTGTGAGCTGAATCCCATGATGGGAGTGAGTGCTGCTCTGCCTGGAGGACCAACAGACTTCTTGGTTTTCTTCCCGCTTTGTCACCTTGCCTGAATGTCCTTGCCCTTTTGTGTGCTCTAGGAGCCATTTTCCTACATTTTAGTCACTAGTGCTGCTGGGAGCTCTAAAAAAGTATTAAAATTTTAAATAGGTGGAAGCCCCCTCAGATTCGTCATGAACACAGCAGTTGCATTTTGATGGTATTTCTCCTTTATTACAATATATTCTCATGAATAAAATGCCTTGTGCCCTGCTAGATTCTATCCAAGATAATAAATTGTTGTTGAAAGCATTGAATTGCAGAAGCCTGTCATTAGCATCTAGCACAAGCTGCATTTTGATGTGGCAGTCAAACTGAATTAGGCTCTACCATGCATCCAGACAGCATAATAGGTAGGTGACTGTCCTCTTCCTAGGCATCCCAAGTGGTGGTGACGTGTGAAAGTCAGTGCTATGGAGCTGCTGGAAGGTAATAATTACACAACACCTTCACCACATGCAGCACCCCCATTCAGAGCTTAAAACCCGTTTTCTACTTAGGTTGTAGAAGAAAACTAGGTAAAACTTATCAGAAATTATGTATGCTAAACAGACCATTAAGCTATATTTTGACTTCTGTTCTATTTGTTTTCAAGGGTGAATGGACACTTACCTGGTGGTGTAGAGAGTCAACTGAATGTCTTTTTATTATCTCTGATATTTTGTGCATTTCATCAGGAGGTCCTGAGCTGTCCCCATGTTTTTAGTTCAACCCTTTCTGAGTTGCCTAGGCATAGAGATGAAAGCTTAATATACCCCCTTGCTTCACAGATACCATCTCTCTTTGTCTTCGTCATTGTCCCCAGATTTCAGAGGGCCAGTGTGTATTAGAAAATCCTCAGGTCCAGCACTGGAAGTGACTAAAGGTAACACTGGAAACAATCCCAGGTTCTGAACAGCCCTAAAGTACAGGAGGTGCTTGGTTACCAAGCAGCTCCTGTTTTTCTCTGTGCCTACTAACAAGTATGATAACACTTTTGTTTTCTTTTATATTATCTGATAAAACCCCTACGTAGTTCCAATTTTCCTCTTATTTCTGGAAAGGTGCACTGCGTTTTGGAGTTGCCAGCTCTCTATGGGGAACAATAGATCTCAAGTTGTGCAGTGGTTATTTTTTTCAGTCAAAGCCTTCATTCCTGGAAACAAGTGGCTACAGGAGATAAATCCTTTATTTCAGAAAGAAAAAAGTCCATAAACAGTTATTAGTCTTACTGGTTGCAGTGAAAAACTCAAAAGCACAACACTAATTTTCTCCAAAGATAAATTAGAAGGTAAGTAAAAACAATCCAACGCTTAGTGTTTTTAAAAGCCAAATTCTATCACTTGTCTGCTTTATAAGTTTTGAATATTTATAAATGATAAAGGTGATGTTGATAAGGCAGTGTTGCACGTAGCCACACACTCCCTGTAGGTTGTGGTCCTCTTTTTAACCCTCATATCAGGTTGTCACTCCTAGGGAAGCACACTGTTTTTTGTAGCAATTTTCCAGTATTCTGGAAAGTCCTCCAGCCTTCCAGATTATATCAAATTCATATCTACAGACCATCTTCACTGCTGATTCATTCTCTATCATTCGTTTGGAAATAACAATCCTGGTCTAAACACCTAATGAAATCTGTGGTAATCCTGGGACTAATTTAGGGGCTGTATATATTCATAAAAATGTTATGTGTTGTTCAGAAGTATCTTGAACTCTGTGGTAACACAGGAATTTAAAACATCAGTGAATTGTGTGCTAATTTACCAGTCTAACAGAAAAGACAGTTTGAAATTTTATATTTCCCATGGCATTTGTTTTACAACAAGAATAAACATTGATTCAAAAAAAAAAAAAAGCACATGAAAAAAAAAAGCAAATGAAAAGATTTCTATTTATTTCATAGTAGTGACAGTCTTGAAATTCCAGGTGTGAAAATATCAGAGAAATAATTTTAATTTTCCATGTCAAGTATGGCAGTAGTGAAACAACAGAGATCAGTTACAACAATTGTTTTTATTAAAATGGTATTTACTTTGCTGGTCTGTCATCCACCGTCAATCTTAACTGGATTAAAAATGATATCCAGTGGCAAGTATTCATAATTAAAGTGTTTTTACAAGTATATTTACTAAGATGAGCAATCTTACATGTACTACACATTCTCAGAAAATAAAAATGATATGAGAATAGATATAATTTTAATTACTTTCCTTTTGTTAGTGAGCTGGTATTAAAGGGAAAAAGTATACTTACTTTTTTCTTCCCAGTGTGAAAACTATCAAAGTGTATTTCTCAAGAAGAGTCACCAGAGTAAGTAATGAAGGAACTGTTTCACAAAAAGAAAGTTCTGGGGTAGACCTTTCTACAATCTGCAGACCTTCAGGTTGGTTTTCCTTACCTGAATGGCTGCAGTTGGTGTGTTTTTGTAAGTTGGTGCATTTTGTGCACTCTGAAAACTTATAAACATCCAGTGAATGTGAGCTTTGCTTGCTCAGCACTAGTGAAAACCACAGAGAAATTAACCTTTTGTCCTGTGGGGACTGTGTAGCTAAACAAGTAGCTAAACAAGTATATTCACAACTGTGAATATATGAAATTAAATTAGAAAACTAACTGTGCAAAAATTCTAGGGTGTTAATACACCCTAGGGTGTCAGCATTATTTGAAAGTTTTTTCATGTTCGTATTTTTATCTTTGTTTTGAATAGTGAGAAGACCTAAGCAGTTAAATATCTAAAACTGATGAGTTAGAAGAGCAGACACTGGTTTGCAGCTGGTATTAGAGAGGAATGGTGACAGATATTGGATTTAGATATCATAAATACTGGATTTAGACATCTCCCTCTGCTCCCAGCAGGAATCTTGTGATTGATCTCAATGCTAATAGAATCAAATGCAAAGACAAAAGGCACGTAGAAATGGATGAAAGCAAAGATGTAGGAGTGGCTGGCAAAATGCTGACTGCACTGATACAGGGGGTAGCATTCCTTAGAATTAGACCTTGCATTGAAAATGCAACATCCCTGTTCAAAATGTATAAATTACTTGCAAAAATGTTTGGAATGCATAAGTGTTCCATCTCATGAATGTATTAATGAGTGGGCTATGTAGATATGTATATGGCTGTAGTTTGTTTAGTATTCTGCATAAAATAATTGCTTATCTGTAGCCTTTGCAGAAAATGAAAAAGAAAATGTGAATTATTTTGCAATAAAATAGACCAGACCATACTTGATCTAGAAAAATCTGTCCTAAGTTCAATATGAAACAAGAAATGCCACAATGAGATTTTTTTTTTTTTTTACACTTTATCCTTTGGTTGCACACCATTAACATTATTCAGCATTATGAGAACAACAGTACCAACAATAAAGGATAATGCAATAGGATTTTTATTTAAATTTAGATTTGATTAGTAGCCTTCTTGTAAAATTTTAACAGAGGGGAATAGAAAACAGGCAAAAGCAAATAATAATAACCCCCCCTCTTTGTTCAGTCCACATCTTGAGAGAAGGCTGAAGGACTCTTCACCGAATGGATTTTGCATAAGAAGTGACTTTGTGTGAGAAGCTTCCCAGTGCTGAAGAGAACCTGTAGGCAGACTTTTTTCTGTCTTGGGTCTTAGAGGAAAACCTGCATGACAGATCTGAAAGATGTGGCAGCCCTTAGCAGGGAAGAATAAGGGAGGAGTTCTACAGAGCCTGTCTTCCTCCATGTGTCCGTCTTGTGTAACTCCATCCCCCTAGATAGTTACCTGTAAGGAACCCACCTAGCCTCATGGAAGAGGGAGTTTAGACAACTAGTTTTAACTAAATGTCAACCTTAAACTTCCACCATGCTAAAATGAGTGTTTCTCAATATAATTTGAAGTTATTCACTCTAGTGTTAATTTATGCCTCACAGTCACATTTCTTTCTTGTAGCACAGCTCCAAGTATTGTATCACTGCCTGGCTCCCTCATCCATGTCTGCAAATGTGGAAAGGGAAGAAGTCTTCACCACCCAAGGCATGAAGACAGCCTTGAGGCTGTTTCTATGGGATTTGTTGTTTTGTGTTCACTACTTTCTCTAATAAAATTCAGCCTAATTTTTTTTTTTTTTTTTCAGGCTTCTGATAGCTTCCACTTATTTTGTCTCCATAGGAGGAAAAAACATTGTTTTGAAAACCGAGGTGAAGGGGTATACAGACAGCACAATTTAATGAATGATCTACTTTAGGAACCAGAGCCAGAGTGGCAGCCCTAGTGCAGAGCAGATGAGGACACTTTCAAGGCTAGATGCTTTAGTCTTAGGTAAAGAGAAGTCTAATGCAGATGTGGATGCCTCTCTGATTTCTGCAGAGCTCGTTTAAGTTTCTCTATGCAGCACTGCATTGTGTCAAGCAGATATATTTGTAGAGATAACAAGTGCCCAATAAGCACATGCACCCAATGAAGAAAGGTTGGATATTTTTATGTAGAGAAGCTTCTTGGAAGAGTTGAGGAGATTGTCACAGAGAAACAGTTGGCTGAAAAGTTGTATCTAAAAAGGCACAGCATGTGTTTGGAAAGGGATGTTCAAATTGTGTTACTTAGTCAGGCACCATGAAATGATTATTTTTGAAAATATTTTGGCAAGATCCTCTGACATGTAACAGATGATTTGCAATTCCTATTGAATGTAATCCAGTAATAGTTCTGAAAAAAAATATTCTGGCTTAATTAATGAAGTCTGATTTCTTTGGAATTCCACTTTCCTGAGTGGCAAGAGAGATGATGGGCAATGTTGACACAAATGGATCCAAATTACTGAGCCAAACAGTAGTTTCCTTCCTGTCATTAAGCAACAGAGCATTCTGCACATTGGCCACAGTCCTAAGGAAAGCACATGTGAAGAGCATCTGAAACTACTGAAAGCGTTTACAACTACCAAAATTAGGAGTCATGCCTAGGTACCAGATTTATGAGAACAGTCTCTTCAAACTTCTGTGCTTATGGAGAAAGAAATATCCTCTGAAGGTAATTCAGAGCTGGAGCCTCACCCACCTTCTCTGAATCACCATCTGGAAGTACCTAAAAGAATGACTTAGCCTAAGCCTTACCTATGATAACAATTAAGTGAAGTCAGTCCTGTATTTTTTTGAGCATGCTACTTGTGCTGTTGTAAGCAATACAAATATGGCATTTTCATGCATAAGCATAGAAATCATTATGCAGTTGATTAGAAAAGTGTAAGAAGTGTGATTAAAGTGATTAATCAAACTCCTTAAGTTAGGACAGAGAACTACCCTAGTCTTTCATAAGATTTTTTTTTTCTTTTAAACTTATATTAAGAAAATATTACAGAACTTACACTCTTTTTTCCCTCTACAATGCAGAACTCCTTGCTGATTTGTCTATGTACTCGGGTCCTTTTAAAGCCTAAAATACATATCTGTTTGCTTTCATCTCCTTCCTGCACTTCTTCTCTCTTCAAAAATCTTCATATCTCTTCAAAACCCAGTAGACAGAAGTTTGGATCTTGCATATTACTCCTTGCATAGCCACATATTATGGATGTCAAAACTGTACGCACTCCATATTTTGTTTTAGAAATATTATTATCATGTTCTGAACAACATTGGGGCATTACTATATCATAGCAGTGTTCACACGTATGGGTTAAAAAAGACTCCCAAAAGGTTCTATGGCATTTCCAGCACTAAACTATAAATGAACATTTAAACTACATTCATGATGAAATGTATGACTGTTGGGCATGTTCTCACTAGGGAAGACCAATTAATGGTGGGCTAGATGAGAGATGATGTCTTCTTTTAAGAAGCCTAAATTTTCTCTGGCACTTTCCAAGGACTTCCCTTGTGGTGGCCTTCAACAGGTCTGCAATGAATTTTGATTTAGCTTGTTTATTGCTATTTTTTCTACAGGTTTCAAGGAGAAGGATGAGAAGAATCTTGAACAGAGCTTTTAATTTTTATTCTCTCTCTTTTTTTTTTCCTTTATGTTGATACTGAATTATTTATGCAATGACCTTCTTTCCCTGTGAATTCTTAGTTTTAAAAGAAACTTTCCTGCTAGACATACCAGTTTGTTGGGTATGAAACTTAAACATGCACCTCTCTGAGGTGAGAAAGTGATATTCCCATTCTAAGGGCAGAGAGCTGAAATGCTTAATATTCATCTTCATTACATCTTGCACCCACATTCTCTTTCTGAAAAACTTGTTCAGTTTCTGCACAGCTTGGAGATGCTGAAAAGTCTAACAGCTGATCAAGGTCAAATCCACTTTAGTTTGACCTCTCCTTTGCTTTACTAGCTTGTAGACAGCAGCAGAGTTGTCCTACCTCAGGGCCAAAGCCCTAGAAACTCTGAAAAGACTCTTGGGAGAAGTGTTGAAGGCCCCTTTGCAGAGGTCTTAGGAACCTGATCCCTTGGGAATACTTTAAGATGGGTTCACAGTCACATCATGGAATATGGGATATTGTCATTGTGAAGACTGCTTGTATGTTAGAAGGAGGACATAAACCACTGCAGATGCTTCCATCACAGATTAAATACTGATTGTTGGTCTGCCTGTTTTGTGGTGGCAAAGGAGGTGCAGGTACCCAACTGAACGTACAAAACAGACTAATGGGAGAGAAAAAGCCCATTGCACTTCTGTTTCAGAGGGACACCTAGAAATCCAGGACTGGAGCATCCTTCAGTGTAGCTTGATAAGAGTCCAGTTAGGAGATCAACCAAACCTGCAACACATGACAACTGGTCCAGAATCAGACCCCACAGAGTGCATTTCATCCATCAGAGGCAAATTTATTTTGTGAGGGAATTTTCTGTATTTTGTGTTGAAAGGAAAACTTGAAGGTAACCTGACCTAAGCTATTAATTTCTGATCAAGTTCCTCCAGCTTTTTCAGCATCTTTGTCTATTTGTGTTCATCCAGTGAAGACAGCTGGTGGAATGTGTGTGTTTGTATGTGCACTGTCTTGGGAAACAACTGAGCTGTAATATGAGGGCCAAGGCAAGCTGTGACCATGCTGAGCTATCTGTTAGGCAGCTGAAGAATGGCTTGTTAATTGACTAAGGTTGTCTTCAGCAACTCATTCATGAGAATTCAAAGACTGTTTTTACAGATGGTGTATTTGCCAGTGTAGACTTCAGTTTGTCATCATTAACAGCAACTTTCCTTTTTTTTTTTCTTTTTTCCCCACTGGACAGGCTGAAAACTGACAGCTCTTTTAAGCAAGTGAGAAACTGACTTCCTTATTTCTGTGCTGTCAGCACTGGGATCTATGTGTTTAAAAGTATACTCATACATGTATTTATTTATATGCACATATATCTCATTTTACATCATAAAATTATAAGACAAGAACTATTCACTTAATGTATCAAAATGCTATGCACAACTATTGTGCTATATCATAAAAGCAATACATAGTAAATCATAGAACCATAGAATGGCTTGAGTTGGAAGGGACTTTAAAGATCATTTATTTCCAACCCCACTGCCATGGGCAGGGATGTCACCCAGTAGATCATGTTTCCTGGGGCCATGTCCAACCTGGCCTTGAACACCTTCAGAGATAGGGCATCCACAGCTTCTCTGGGCAACCTGTGCCAGTGCCTTACCACCCTCTGACTGATGAATTTCCTCCTAACATCTAATCTAAATCTCTTTTAGCTTAAAACTCTTTCCCCTTGTCCTGTCGCTATCTGCCCTTGTAGTAAGTCACTCTCTATCTTTTTTATAAACCCTCTTTAGGTACTGAAAGGCCACAGTGAGGTCTGCCTAGAGCCTTCTCTTCTCCAGGCTGAACAGCCTCAGCTCTCTCAGTCTTTCCTCATAGGAGAGGTGCTCCGGTCCTTTGATCAAACTTGTGGACCTCCTCTGGACCCACTCTAACAGCCCCACATCCTTCTTGTGCTGGAGGCCCCAGGCCCGGATGCAGCACTCCAGGTGGGGCCTCGTGAGGGCAGAGCAGAGGGGGACAGTCACCTCCCTCAACCTGATGGCCACTGCTCTGTTGATGCAGCCCAGGATGCAGTCGACCTTCTGGGCTGGAAACATGCACTGCTTGCTCATGTCAAGCTTTTTGTCCACCATTACCCCCAAGTCCTCTGCAGGGCTGGATGTCATGAGATACTTCTAGATTCCAGCTGTGTTTTCCTCTTTGCAAATAAATATTTTCATTGCATGGACCAAACTTTCCATCAGCAAAGAAAGCAGTGAGCTGTGCTCGTAGGCCCTGTTGTGCTGTGACTGCTTCCACTACTCACCCAGAAAAGTAAGGAGGATAGGGGTGCAGGAGATCGTATGGCTAAGTCCCCTCTCATGATGGCCAGTGACCAAGCACCAATGAGAAGACCTCTCTGCACCTCCTTGGGTCTTCTCCATATTTTATCTTTATTGCCATCATTTTGATGTATTGTTGTATTTTCTCTAGTGATGTCAGAAGGGTATTGGCATGCCAAAAGTGATTAATACATACTAAGCCTTTGGCTGTTTTGACAGGCTTGTTTTGAATGGCTTATGTTCAACTGCACTATTCAAATGTATTTATTATGCTTTGACAATGCATAAAAATGTAGAATCTTAGAATATCCTGAGTTGGAAGGGACCCACAAAGATTATTGAGTCCAACTTCTGGCCCTACACAGGACCACCCAAAAATCAGGTCGTATGTCTTAGAGCTTTGTCCAAATGCTTCATGAACTCTGTCAGGCTCAGTGCTGTGCCCACTGCCCTGGGGACCTGTCCCAGTGCCCGACCACCCTCTGGGTGCAGAACCTTTCCCTAACCCCCAGCCTGACCCTCCCCTGTCCCAGCTCCATGCCGTTCCCTCGGGTCCTGTCGCTGTCCCCAGAGAGCAGAGCTCAGCGCCTGCCCCTCCGCTCCCCTCGTGAGGGAGCTGCAGGCCGCCATGAGGCCTCTCCTCAGCCTGCTCTGCTCAGGGCTGAACAAACCAAGGGACCTCAGCCACTCCTCATATTTCTTGCCCTCCAGACCCTTCACCATCTTTGCAGCCCTCCTTTGGACATTCTCTAATAGTTTTACGTCCTAAGTGGCACCCAAAACTGTACTCAGTACTCAAAGAGAAGCCTCATCAGTGCAGAGCAGAGTAGAACAATCACTTCCCTTGACTGGTTAGCAATGCTGTGCCAGATGCACTCCGATTTTCTCAAATATCACCCCTTGAATTTGCCTTTACCAAAAGCATTGAAAGCACATCAGGTGGTATTTTCTGTATTTATACAACAGTAGTCATGGTCAGTTATGTTTCCTATGGATTGAAAGGCTGGAGACAGTTCTCACCTAAGGCATAAAGTTCAGAGGAGAGAGTGAAGACCTTCATTGATAGGTCTATGCTAAAATATTTTAGCTTGCCTTGATTCAAGCATGTGCCAGGCTGGCTGACTTTCAAATCTCTTGGAAAGCATACCCATGTTTCTGTGCCAGTTCTTCCACTGTTCTGCAGGTCAGGAGGGCAAGTGTCGGATATTCTGCTCTCTGTGTGCAGAGTTGTAATTCATAGTGTGGGCCAAGGTAATAACCTGATTAATTTATTTATACCTGCCCTTCAGCCACAGAATGTAAAACAAGAATCCTGAAGCAAGTGTCAATGCATTTGCTTATGAAACACGTGGTATAAACTGGCATCTTTTTTTTTTTTTTAAACATAAATTCAATATCAATATTGATGGAGGGGAATGTTCAATGCCTATATACATTTGATAATTAGTGTAGCACTAAAGCAGCAGTCTCAAACGGAAAGCCATCATTGCTTAAATAATTTTGAAAAAAAAAAACAAAAAAACAGGCCAGAATAAAAATGTGTGTTATGGATTTTAATTCCTTATTCTCCAATTGAGGTGAAATCTGAAGGAAAGAAAACTTCAATTTTTTGTTATCAATTCCTACCCTAATTTCTTTTTCTTGGAAATAACTTTATTTTCCTTCAAGGCAAATCCTTTGTTGGTCATAGGTTTCTTATTGCTACTGTGACTTTCAGTGGCATGTGTTCTTTAAGACAGTAAACAAAAATATTTTTAGTGCCAAGAAAACATGTTTTTAATACCCACATTTTCAGAATTTTGCACCCCCTCAAATTTGCATATACATGCATAGGGTTCATACAAATGAACCCTTGTATCTTTTTTGATGTACGTTTATTTTTCTTGAATTTACCTTCCTATGCAACAGACAAATACTACAAAGGCATCAGCCAGAAATACTTACCCAGTAGGTCCCTGGTTTAGATCAAAGACATCTGAACAAATAAGAGACAAAAATACAAAATGTGATTGCTTCTGTGACCAGTGGGTTACAAAGAAAGCATAGCAAGAGGCTAATTCTTTCCTCTGTCATTGACAAGCTCTCTAAAAGTTTGAAGCCAAAGGGACTGAGTTATTGAGGCATGCTGAGTTACCACCTGGTCTTCTGAGCCACATCTCTCAGCTCACTTCATTTGCAGAGTCAAGCATATTTGTCTAAATGACCACAAACATGGTAAAAGCACAGGAGAAGAGGAGGGTCTTAGTTTCGAAACTTCAGCTCACTGTTCAATTCATGACCATGAAGGTTCAGAAACTCCTACAAAACTCATGAGCAGCATAGCTTCCTGTAAAGTGGCAACAAACAGATACTACTACTGAAAGACACTGCAACCTTTGTGCTTCCAGATCATGAAACACATACACAGAAAATATTATAGAATGAGTAATTCAGACATGCAGTCCTGTTCAAGCTTTTGGTTGTAAGTCTGCAAGTAGGATAATGATCCTTCCTGTCTTACTCCAAAGCACTATGTATCATCAGGTACTAGATGCAAAAGAAAAAAAAAAAACAAACATAATTTTGCAGCTATACAAAATCTTAGAGCACCTATACCTTCAATACTGTGTGCAGATTTGTGTTTACATCTCAAAAAGGACAAAATAGTCTTAAAAAAAGTACAGGGAGAAGTAACTGAAATGATTAAGGGGTGTAGCAACTGGAGAGTAGCTGGGACTTCGGAGGGTAGCAGTTCAGGAGGATAGGGCTGATGTGGCATATGCCTGACATTTACAAAATCATGGAGGTGGTATTTAAGGTTCATGTAGAACTGGTATTCTCCTTCAATACAAAAACTCGTAGAAGTCACTGAAACTGGTGAGAAACTAGTTTAAAGTACACAAAAGAAATGACATCTTTATGTGGTGGGCCATGACCTGGAAGCCATTTCCATGGTAGTTTATGGAGGCAGGTGGTAACAGCTTCAAAAAGGGATCAGAGAAAAAAAGGATATAGACACAGGTCCAGAGTTGAGAATTAGTGAGGTCATTCTAGGGTACTCAAAGAGCTGACTGATGTCATTATGAGACCTCTCTCAATTATTTTTCAATGGTCTTGGAAATCTGGAGAGATCACAGTCAACTGAAAGTGGCAAATGTTTTCTCCATTTTCAAGAAGGGCAAGAAAGAAGGCCCTGGTAATTACAGGTCTGTCAGTCCCACTTCAGTGCCTGGTAAAATTATGGAGAAGATTGTTCTGTGAGTTATTGAAGAACACCTGAAAGACAATGCAGTCATTGGTCGTAGCCAACACAGGTTCATGAGGGGAAAGCCTAATGTACTTAATTTGCTTTTAAGACAAGGTCACCCACCTAGCTGACCAAGGGAAATCAGTCAATGTAATCTTTTTGGATTTCAGCACAGTTTTTGATACTGTTTCTCACAGTATCCTTCTGGATAAAGTGTCCATCATACAGCTAGATAAATACATAATGCAATGGGTGAACAGCTGGCTGACGGGTAGGACTCAAAGGGTTATAGTAAATGTAGTTACATCAGGCTGGTGGCCACTAGTGGGGTTTTGTTGGACTCCATTTTAGGACCAGTTCTCTTCAATATTTTCATAAATAAGTTGAATGCGGGACTTGAAGGTGCACTAGGTTTGCTGATAACACTAAACTAGGAGGAATTGTTGATTCTCTTGAAGGCTGAGAAATGTTAGACAGACAAATTATAGGGCTGGACAACAACCAACCACATGAAGTTTAACAAGAGCAAGTGCCAGATTCTGCACTCGAGATGTGGCAACCCTGGCTATACATACTGACTGGGGGGATGAGAGGCTGGAAAGCAGACCTGTGGAAAATGATCTGGGGGTTCTGGTCAAAGACAAGCTGAATATGAGTCAGCAGTGTGCCGTGGCAGCCAAAAGGACCAAACATATACTGAAGTACATCAGTCAAACGATTGCTAACCAGTCAAGGGAAGTGATTGTCCTACTCTGCTCTGCACTGGTGCGGCCTCACTTTGAATACTAAGTACAGTTTTGGGCACCACAACATAAGAAAGACATAAAACTATTAGAGAATGTCCAAAGGAGGGCTGCAAAGACGGTGAAGGGTCTGGAGGGCAAGAAATATGAGGAGTGGCTGAGGTCCCTTGGTTTGTTCAGCCCTGAGCAGAGCAGGCTGAGGGGAGGCCTCATGGCGGCCTGCAGCTCCCTCATGAGGGGAGCGGAGGGGCAGGCGCTGAGCTCTGCTCTCTGGGGACAGCGACAGGACCCGAGGGATCTCAGCATGGAGCTGGGACAGGGGAGGGTCAGGCTGGGGGTTAGGAAAAGGTTCTTCACTATCTTCAGATACAAACTCAGATAACTTCAGTGCAAACTGTTTCATAGACTTTGACCAAGTTCAAACTTACCGTTTTGTGGCAGGCTGTTATTTCTTTCCTTGTTTCCATTTTTGCACTGATACAATTGTTCTTGGTTAGTTCAAGCGGGGTTGGTATTATTAGGGACAAGAGACACAAGTGATCCTATGTCCCACTGTTAGAGATGGTCAGGCCAAGGACAGATACAGCAATGTGAGAACTGTCCACAAAGAGGGCCATATCTTTGCTGTTCACTGTGGGACATGTGAATTTTACCAGGTGCGGATGTACACGAATGCATTGTGGGGAGACAGCCTGCTACCTGCATCTACCCCAATTTAAGTTGCTGGCTGGCTTGTACCATGTACTTGGAAAAAGAAAGTGAGCTGGGCAGCAGGGCCAGGAGCTGAGGAGTGGCCATGGGCAATGCTCATATCTGCATTCCAGGTGATGAGCTGGACCACGTCCCAAAGCTTATTTTTCTCTGTCTTCCTAGCAGGAGGACTTTATGAACACACCTTACACTGCTCCTCCCCATAAGAGTTTACTAAGTCTGTTTTTCTGTTTGGCTTTTGTTTTCCCTTGGCCCAGATTTGTTAGTCACAGGTGTTTTCTGAATGGGCTTAATAAAGCTGGCTGACAACCTGCTGAGCACCAGAATTCCAATGATTTTGTGCAGCATTGGAAACATTTTGCAAGATGTGTAAAATCTCAATCTGGTGAATCCAACACAAAATCTTCCCCCATCATGGTCTGGCTGTGAAGGAGATATACCAGCACAGTGCCCTCACACCAGGCACCCCTGGGTGTGCTCATCCCAGGGACTAAAAAGGTCCATTTGAAGCACAGGAAGAAAGCCAACAGCAGGAGGAGCGCTTAAAAACTGTGACAGCTTACATAAGGATGATCTGCAGCCTCCAGGGAAATGAAACAGGATTTCACCCACTTGATCTCCTGTAATCATATAATATCTGTAATACAGTCTAGAAATGAAAGACAAATGACAGCTCCCATGTCAAGCTGCTCATCTTGTAGTGAAGACAACACTGAGCAACATCTGAAATTTGATGGACAGATTTCCCAGAAATAAGAGAATGAGAGGATAGGAAACCAAACTAATAGATTTTTTTTTCTTTTTCTTTCTTTCTGGTTAGAGTGGACTAAGGTATGGCTGTGAGTATTTTGTCAACTGAGTTCAGCTTTCTAGGGGTGGATATGATTATTCCAAGATTTTAGGCTTGCAGCAGGAGGTTGAAATCAAGCAGCTCATAGATGAGGCAAGGCAGAATGGGGTAAAAAAAATAATGTTAATAGCTGGTGGCAGTCTGTTCTTCATATTCCCAGGGGACTGGTAAAAAAATAGATAAATAAATAAAACAACAATAACAACAACAAAATCCTAATAATCTCTCCACTGTATTTGTCAAAGATTATTTGTGAGTCTCCACTGGGCCTGAAGTATTTGAAGTGTGTTTATAAAGTATCAGAATGAAATATTCTGTTGTGCTATTGAGTTTAATTCTGCAAATCACTTGACATTATTTCTGATGCTTGAAAATGATGCATGGGACTAGCTTTCAGCAACAACTCTCCAATGGTAATCTGCAGATACAAGGTGTCATTGCTGTTTTTTTAAATCAATTTAAGCTTATGTGAGCTTTTTTTTTTTTTTTTTTTTTTTTTTTTTTAATATATATTTATATATATTTGAAATATCCAGGTTAAGCTAGATTTAGAGGGATACACACAAATTTGAAGTGCATTCGTATAGTAAGTGAGTGTATACTCATGGTGAATTTGACATGTTTACCTAAGGCTGGATAGTAGTGGCTAATATTTTGTAGTGTGCACATCCCACAGAAAAGACCAGTAACAGCACATTTCACCAGTGCTTGTAAAAAATCAGTTTGCTGACCCTTTATTTTCTTCTCTTTTATTTTTATTTTGTATTTTTTTTTGTCTCTTTCTCCTCCTCCTCTGTCCTAAGGTGCCAAAATCGTGTTTGAAATGATGTGTGATGGGTGAGCGTGGAGGGGAGTGCTGCAGATTAAGGTGTTTTGGGTTTTCTTGGCAATGTCTCAGTTAGGAGAGGTGGTGGTGGCACTGGTACCAGTGGGCTCTGAAGATTGTGACTGCCTGTCTTCAACACAGGTTGTGTGGGATGTAGGAGAGGTGCACATGAATGCCAGACTTCTGTGCCTGAAGATGGAGAATCTGCAATGGCTTGAAGCCAAAATAAAGACCCAGATCTGAAGGTGTCCCACAGCACTTGATACTCACTTCTCAGCGCAATGGGAAAGGAGCCATTCTACCAAAGCAACCTCCCTGACAGCTAGTATGGTGATTTTTTCTTTCCTCCTGGTGATTCTGGCACACTGTGCAGAAGTGTGTGTTGCAAGCTGCTCACTGCGTGCTCTGTCCTACCTCTTTTCTTTTAATCTTGTCAATTTGATGCAATAGTTCACGCACATGAAAAAAACCCTGAGCTAAGAGGGTTAATGATGAAGCCTGTGACTGATGAAATAACTGGGAGCACCATCCACACTGCAAACCTGGAAATCGCACACATCCTGACTCCTTGGGGATCATTGATCCTGTTCTTGACAGCAGTCAGTGTCCTACTGACATCATGTTTAATTGCCATAAAACTACGCCCTATATTGCAATGGTTTTGCCACCAGTGATTTGCATGTCAGTCTTAGTCATAATCTGTCAGTCAAACACACCAGACAATATCAAATGCACAGCTTCAACAGTCTGGTGAGACAGTCTCTGACAATATGGTCACAACTACCAGAGCCATCACTGCCAGGTGGAAAAAGGGACACCTTACTCATCTTTTGGTGCAATCACAGCACTGACAAGTACTGAGGCCTGAAGTTTTGCACACAAAACCAAACTTACCTTTACTCTTTCTCACTGAGATTAGAGCAAAGGCCTTGTCTAACTGATGAAATCTGACTATCTTTTTTTCTGACTCTGAAAATAAGAAGAGGTATTTTTTTCTAAACACTAACTTGTATTTTGGTCTGGAGTTCTATTTCTTGGCCCTGAGCCTGACACAGTTTTTCACAATTTTTTATTTTTCTTGACATTAGACCTCCTGCACCAAGGGTGAGAGAAAGACAAGGAATAAGTCAGTGGGCTGGAAGGTGTGCTATGGGAAGGAACATAGCATAGATTGAGGAACATCTCTGTTTGAATCTCTACAGGGTGCATGACAGCTTCACCCCTTCTCTGTCATGCTTATGAATCCCAGAACAGGCTGGGATCTTTTGTCCTAGGAGAAGGTATAGCACTGCTCCACAGATGAAAGTGGTGCAAACCTAAGGACCAAAAAACATGATTAGGGGAGTCAGTTATGTGCCTCTTTTGTTCAGTGTAGTTCAGACAACATATGTCCATGCATATGAACTGTTGTGGACTCTATATATGTTTTCCACATTCTCCTGTATAAAGTTTATGTGCAAACACTTTGCTTTCTGAAGGAGTCCTGGGAGGTTACTCTGGTTTGGATTTACAAGTCAACAGTGTCGTCCAGGTGGTGTTTTCAGAGGGAGGATTTTGGAAATGAGGTGTTTTGGACTCCTTTTCGAAGCATTTACCTCTCCAATTTGTGCAGTTTATTTCTGTCATGGTTCCATTTCTTCCCCATCCATCTTCTGCAGCCCAGACTCGGAGCTGCTTGCAATAAATAGATTGGTAAGTGAGGTTCAGTAAGTTGGTTCAGTTGCCAGTAAACTCTTGGTAGTTCCAGACAATGAAGCAGGTGGTAATTTGGTTCAGTTGCCAATAAACTCTTGGTAGTTCCAGACAATACAGCAGGTGGCAATAGTTATAGGTTATGGTTTGGAAGTTGAGGTTGGAATGTCAGAAAAAAGGCTCCACCAGAAGTATAGGGTGACCCTGGAACAAGTAGCTCAGACAGGCTATCCGATCTCCATCCTTGGATCTTTTCAAAACGTGTCTCGCCAAAGACATGACAGACCTGATGGCAGTGGTCTTGTTTCAAGTAGGAAGTTGAACTAGGTAATCTTCAAGCAATATTTCTATGGCTTTGCTATCGTCTCTGTTCTTGAGCTGCAAGAATGGTCCTTCAGATGGGTTTGGCCTGAGACATGGTCTCCTGAATCAGCGCTCGGAATTCCACGTAGGAATTTCTATCCTGAGCCATTCTCAGTAAGTAGTTTGGGTAGGGCTACATTGCTGACAAGGGAAAGAGAATTTTATAGAATGGTAACAAGGCATTCTGCACCAGGAGAATGTCTTGGAAATGAATAACTGATTTACTTTCCTAGTATAGATGTGTTCCATCAAGGAAAGTAAAATGGGAACTAGGGCAGATGCATTTCCTGCTTGGCCGTTTCTGTGGTAAAGGCACTCACAACGAGGCCATTTTGTTAGCTTTGACAAAAGGCTAACAAAATGTGCACTTATTTACCTCACCATAGCATTTGGATTGTTAGTTTATTACTTTAAAAGTTCTTTAAAGGCTGAAAATGACAATCATTTATCACTGCTGTCAAGAACGTAATCTAGAAGAGATCTTGCAGATATGTTTCTGAGTATTGTGTAACAAAATAAAATTTGTCACTGTCTTTCACTGTAGGGATGTAGTGTGATGTTAAATTCAATTAGGATATACAATAAGAGGGGGTGCTGTCACATAACTTGATTTCTAAGCCCTTCTGAAGTTTATTGCCTTGAATTCTTGGAGAGAGCTTTCCAGTCAAATAAGTGTCAGACTCTGGTAGTCTTTGTTAATAGGTTCCAGGCTGCATGTGTCTATAAGCAGGGAGGTAATTCAGTAATTCACTTACAATTTTAGATATTGTCATTTTAATTCTAGGTTCTATTACAAGAATTTTCTTTCTGGATCACCCCAGGAGGAATTTAGTCCAAAGTTTTGTCACAGGCTGGGCTCAGCATTAGAGTGAGCCTGATATTCTGGAAACCACTGGGGACAACTGGTACCAGATGGTGAAGAAAAAAACTGTTAATAGCCCTGCAGCGTGGAGCAAGGGAGACTGGGAGAGCTCACGATAACCATATTTAGTTTTTTGTTGATCTTTACACCAGTGGGTTTGCATTGCATCCACTCATCTATTTTTACAGATTTTCACCATTAGCAAATGCTGAAAGCAAATGAGCTCTTTCTCTAAGTTGCTGTGCTCGGGCTAAAAGGAAGGAGAACTCAGTGCCTTTGGGGAGAGCTGGCAGGCATCGTGGGGACGGGAGGCAGAGCAAGCATGGCCCTGGGTAGGAGGTCATGTAAATGCTGTGAAAACATGCTGTTGTTTTTAAAGCTTATGGATAAAGTCTGCAGGCAGTCCTGCCTCCCATGATTCACAAATTGCCTTTTAGGGCTGAAATTGGTGTTTTTATAAACACAGGGCTAGGCAGCTTTTCTTCATAACATACTTCTGAAGAAGAGATTTTATAGGCTTTCCATCCTATAAAAGGTGAGGTGTGAGCAGTGAGGTTACAGTTTCTCCAAACATGCACAGGGCATTGGTGAGAGGGTTGGAGTTTCAACATGTCCCTTCTGCTTCCAGCCCTGGGCTTAGCCTGCTGCTGCACCCTCTGTTTCCTGTTTTCTTTGCCCCACCACTTCCACCTGGAAATGGTGAAAACTCTCTCCAAATTCAGTCCCATAGATCTTTCATATTAGCTACATTTATCATGCTATATATTCATTCGATTAATGACAGATTTACTTTTGATTGTAATACAGCATTCAGCTCAGCAGGGCATTCTTTTTTGAGGTGTTTTAGTCTTTTTAAAATAAAAATGATTTTTTGTAGTGGCACTTTGCTAAAGAAACATTTTCAAGTAACATATAATTATACTCTACAGTTGTCAAACAGAACAGTGGCTAAGTGGCTGTTCAATAACATGCAGCAGCAATGCTATATCAGGTACTTATGCTGCTTACCTTTTAGCTACAGTGTAATTATTGGTATTTTAGGCAAAGTACTGCATTTATTCCCACGTGAAAGTACTGCTGTAAAGTGGGGAAGCATTCTTATACCATAATGCTTCTTAAAGTTCATATGAATGTGAGTAAAAATGAATGTGTCAATCACCCTGGAAAGAAGATGGAAAATTACTCATCCTTTCTAAAATCAGTAGTTTTAAAAAAGGTACAAGTATGAAGAGGCAGCTGACCTTTGTGTGCTCTGAAAAGTTCTGAAAACATATTTTCTTTCCCCACTTAACAGAGTAATGGGAGGGCTATAAAAGAAGATGATGCTTGAAAGTAGTGTGGAACAGAATTTAATAAAGGCCATTTTACATTACTTGATTTGATAAGTGACTGATAGTATTCAGTTCAGCATGTTTTTCAGAGCACCCTAAATTAAACATCCAAATTTTTTAAAGGACTGTGTCTAAGCCCGTAGAAAATCCATTGTAAGAGCTAGTTAATCTCTTAAATTCTTGAGGCATGTGTTCTGTAGAGTTTTGAAACCTGGATGCACTGAGAAGGCTTAGCAAAGAAAGCAGCACATGACAGTGTGCATCTTCAGTATGTGTTTCTGTGGGTATTAGCTTCCTTCTTGGTTCATCAGATCATGGAGATTTGGGAATGCAATAAGATCCTTAGGCACTGCACCTACTTCACTTGCAGTGACCCTTGCCACTTCTTAGCATAAGCAGTCTGCTAACCAGTAAGAGGCAAGACTAAAAAGATACCTGGTATCTTTCCTACCTTGTTGCAGAGATGCAAATACACAGGCTAGTATGATAGCAATCCAAAATGCTCAGTAGAAGTACAGGGAAAATATTGTGAACATTCCTTAGAAATTCAAATGGTTGTTCATACAAAGTGTTTCTTTGCTAAGCATCTCGGTGAGACCGTATTTGCAAAATGATGCCTTTTCTATGTATGAACACTGGTATTAATATAAAAAAACATGAAACTGAAGAGGGACAAGAATATTCACTGTTTTTTTTTTGCTTGCTATTTGTCCACTGTTGTTATCCTTGAATCTGAAAAGGTCTGCCTTGAGAGAAGAAACTGTATTGTGTAGCCAATCATATACTACACTGAGATTAACAAGTTATGGATTACTTGAAACTGAAATTTCTTTATGTGTTAAGTTTCTCCTCTTATTCTCAAGAATAACTGACACTTTCATACAAGAAAGGGGACTGCTTGCAAAGAGGATAATGGCTAAATGTGCTAGATTTATTCATACTGAATCACTCAAAACAACCTTACTCAGATTAATTAATTAATTAATTTAATAGAGAGCTGATAAAAAAAGTTTGTCCTCTTAAATATAAAGCACGAGATACCAGCTGGAAATGTAGTTGAGTTCTGTTCTGATGAAGAAGGGGAAGTGAGAGAACAGCATGGTGGTGCTTAGCTACCTCCTGGTATGAAACCACCACATTAGCTTGTTGTGCATTTACCAAGAAGGTACATTGGCTTTTCTTCTGCCTACCAGTGGGAATGTAGTCATCTGTGGAGTCAGACAAAGGCTGAACAGTGGTTTTGAAACTTGTATCCCCAAATGGTGGATTTAAAATGTTCAAGTATTTGAAGAGCTGGAGGGAGGTGATAGAGGTGTTGTAGGGGCAGAAAAGATGCCAGGTGTTTCTCAGAAGAACTAGAGACTGTAGTTCCCTCGGCCAAAGCCTGATTCCTTGTTGGTTGTGCAATATCAGATGACAGCTGCCCGCATTGCTGTCCTGCATCCTGAAATGAATAATATTATCTATGAACCTGTGAATTGCTAATAAAACATGTACTTACAGATTTAATACAATATGATGAATATTCCAGACCAGAATATGAGTTAAGACTTTTCATATACTTGCAAACAAACCTTCTTCAGTGTTAATTCTAACTCCAAACAGGTAAAATCAAAAGCTGACTAAACTAGAAACATAGAGCTTTCATTTATTGAGTCAGATAAGACCTAGTGACAGAGTATTGGGGTAAGCAAACACTTTCTCCCAGGCTTCAGTTTGCATCATTAGATTTGATTGCACAAAGAGCCTCACATCCACAGCCTGGACAAGATACGAATAAGAGATTAGAGAATCAGAGAGAAATAGAAAAAGTTTTGGCTGATTTTTCCTCCTCTTACACCTCACAAGGTAGTTGCTGAAAGAGGTCCTGAAGCCTTAAAATCCACATTAAATAAATGTGAGCATCCCACCAGTTTTTCACACCTATGCACAGCAGAATTCCCTGGTAGGAATCACCCATAAAAACATCCATATAGCCTGGAGCTTCCTGGGAGCTCTTTTTGCAGGAGAGCAGAGTCATGCTTAAACCCCTGACATCAATGGCCTCTTCCTTCCTCTGCCCCTGCTGCTCTGATCATTTAATTACTTTACTCCTCAGTTTGGAAGAAGTGAGCATTTGGCACCAGAATGGCTAAGTGGTCCCAAAGTACCATCAGTTGGTTCTGAAGCTGACATGCGATGCACAAAAGACCAAATGGTGTGGAGGCAGAGCCTGGGGAGAGAGGCCTTTTGCTGCAATAGCCCTGATCTGAGGCTGGCTCAGTTCTGCAGAGACAGAATCTGACACAAGGAGGTGCAGACTGTTGTCTCTGGCAGAGTTTCCCCTGAAGTACTAAGATCAATCAAAGGTAACTCAGTGGGGTTCTACACTTTATTTCCCAGTGGTATTCTACTCAATCATGTGCTTAATTTTTGATAGGTTTTGGAAGCATGGTAATAGAGTGATATATCTGTGCAATGACATCTTTCACTTCAAGTGCTTTCAATCCAGCCCCTCTAGGCAACTTCAGTAGCATCAGTCCAAAGTGAGACATAAAGTAAAATCAGGCACCTCAGAAACAGAAAGGTAAATCATTAAGTGCTATGTGAGGCATAATTCTGCCTCTGAGTTTGGATTGATAAGTTCCCATACTTGGCACATCAATTATTTCAATTGGTGATTCAAATATGGAGAAGGCTATGACCTGAGGCTGTTAAAAAATCAATGGTGGAGCGGTTTAGCAGGCATACTATTTAGTTCTTTAGCTTTCATATAATGAATTTTTAAGTAAAAAAAAAAAAAAATGTAGCCCAAAATCTTAGTTTTAAACTATTTTATTTAACAACTGTTCTGTATTTTTGTCTTCTCTTAAGGCATCATTTATTTACTGAGGTTTGAAAAAGACCTCCTTATATTGGCTCTGATAAGAAGACCTGAAACTTCCCCTGTCAAAAACAATATGAAATTGTTAGGTACTTCAACAACCAGGGCTTTGGGGTAACTGTCAATGTGGTGAGAACAGTGTAAAGAGCCTGTTGTTAATTTGCATCCATGGCTGTAGGGATGTCCCCTGGAGGGACATACATGGCTATATTGTAGAGTTATCAAAACAAGAAAAGCATGCATTATTTATCTAAAAGAGTGTGAGGAGTTACATTAAGGATGGATAGTGCTTGAAATGTGTCCTTAATGCCTAATCTTAAACTAAATTGTACTTGCATCTCCCCCATTTGAGGTGACAAATTTGGATCACAGATTGACAGCAGAACATCCCTATTGACCTAATAAGCCTTTTTGCTTTCCTTCAGACTACAGACTCAGAGCCTCTGGCTGTAGCGATTTAACAAGCATATCAGCTTAGCACATGCATTGTGGGAAGATGAGATATCTTCAGTGCAACTTCTTACATGTACTAAATCTTGGTCAAAATCTTGGGTCTTATCTTTAAGATGACCCTTATAAATTTGGGATTAAGCAGGTCTGAAAGTATGTCTGAACATAAAGGATGTGGCATGGTTGGGAACACTACCCCCCTAGCACATCACTATCTCTGGAGCTTCTTTGCTAGCTTTTTCCATGTCCTCGTCTAAGGTCCATTATGTGCCCTACATTATGTGCATCTGGCTATTGCATTATGCACTCAGTTGTGATTTCTGCCTGGAGTGAGGGTGAACAAACAATGATCAGCATGCTGCTTAATGCGGTAGCAGAAGGGACTTTAACATTCTGGGAATGAGAAAGCTGCAAGGATTTCTGCAGAAGAGAATGAGTGGCTGATCACCTCCCTCAAATCCCTCTGAGCTTTGTGCATCCAGTTGCTGAGGTTATCATGATGGGGCTGGTCCATTAAGAAAGGCTTTCAGAAATGTCAGTCAGCTTTGTTTAACAGACAGAGCTTACTGGCAAGTCTCAAGGCATAATAGAATGGGAGGAGACTGAATATGACCTATGTGAAAGGATTTTGGTCTGAAAATTGGGATAAATAACAGCAACATAGAGAGTATTTGTGTAAATGAGAACTTACTGTGCTCCAAACCACACAACCAACTTACTTGGCACTGTCCACACAGAATGGACAGGCTGGCATTGACAGCCCCAGCTGGTGTTTGGAGTTCAGATGCCCCAAAATCTGAGCGGGGAAGCAGCAGCCAAGAGATGTGAGCTATTTGAAAGCACTAGCTAGCACTTGGGCTTGGCTGGCAGAGCTCGTTTCAGCTAGAGATGGACACAGCTCATGGTTTTGCTCTTCAGATTTTATGTACTACCAATGTCATTTTGTATCCTGGGATTTTGGATGCAGGCCCATAGATGATTTTTTCTTTTTTTTTTTTTTTTCTTCTTTTTTTTTTTTTTTTCCTGCAACTCTTCAGGCAAAAGATATTTTCATGTTTGAGACTTCTCTTTCAACAAAGTGTGGGTAAGACCTTCCAGCTGTTCCTTTTAGTGACCTGTTCATGTCACTTGGCACTCCATGTTGCAAGCTCTCTGGTGGATGGATGTTGCCTGACAGACTTTGTCCAGCTGACTGAAGATGTAATAAAAGATGTTTATCCCACACAGGGGTAAATACAGAAACATGAAGGAAAGCAGAAAGAAAATGAACACTTTATTTATTTTTCCTTCTTTCTGCTTGGATGCAATAAGGAGTAAAAAGGGTAGGTAAAACCATGTATTACAGAGATTAGGAATAGATTGTGTCATTACAGTCCTACTCCTGTCCAGTGCAAGCTTCCTCCCCTTCACTCATTGCTCAGATGGAGCAATAAAATGCCAATTTTATTATGGTAGGCCAAAACTCATAACCTGATGGCTCGATCTGCGTTGAAACTGCACAGAGGTCCCCATGCCTACTCAAGTGCTTATCCACACCTCACACATCATGCTGTGGACTAGGGGGAGCAGTGGGTGGAAGACAAATCCCCACAGCCTGAGTGCTTCTCCTATAGGGGTTTTGCTGCTGATAGGAGTGCAAATGCACACTGCTATTGTAGTCCGAGCAGTGCCTGTGTATGCTGCTGCCACCAAATGCAACATGATGTGGAGTTAGCCTGCAGAGGGTCATCCATGTTCCAAGCAGATGGATTGTGGCAGGGCACATGTCCCTGTGGCAGCCTGTTTGTGGGAAGGGTGAACCAGCTCCCAGCAGCTCCGCATTACTGAAACCCATCTGGCTCGGGTCTGATGCTTTCTCTGCAGTCTCCGTACTGCCTAGCAGCCTGCATATATGTGGTCCTGTTTGGTTTGCTGTGATTACTTTGGAGAAATTAGTCATTAATCCGTTAGAGAACTGACTATTTGCCCAACCTAGTTTATATTTCCTGGATTTTCTTATTATAATCACATACAAAAACACACCAAAGTATTTTTCCCTCTTATGCATGCTAGCAATACAATACTGTTATTTTCTCTTTTATTCTCCAACCATCCATTACCCCTCAGATGTTTGACAGTCTCATTATCCACAATAAATAAAGATAGCATGTCCAACTGAAGCACAGGCACAGAGGCAGTGGTTTCTGGCTATAAGTGATGGCAAAATGGTGACAGCAAAGACAAGCCAGCATCCTGTTGCTGACTTTGCCAGGGCTGGCATGTTGGAGAGCCAGGTTTGCACTTGAAGGAGACATGGAGAGTAAAGCGGACATAGGCTCCTGCTAGGAAAAAGGGGTCTGTATCCCAGGATGATTTTCACCTGATGAGACGAGAAGGATCTCTTACCTCCCCCAGTCTTACACCCCAAACCCATCTTTTTGATCTTCAATAAAACTACCTCTACATTAAGACTTCAGTCCTGGTCATACTGAGGCTGTGGGAAGAGATTCCCTTGCTCTTAGGATGTGGTCTGCATCCGAGATGTCTGAGACCATATCTATTAAAGAATAGGAGAAAGAAAATATAACTCACCACGGCACTGTATTAACAACCTAATAAAGATCATATCTTTGACTTTTATTGGTATAGCATTAATGTGATGCAAGTATGACCTAAAAGAAAGAAGCTCAAATTCTATAGATTCTCAAAGTCATTGTGGATGCTGGCTTTGCTGGCGAAGAGTTACTCTATGGCTTCATAGTCATTTTTCTGGCTCCTGCAGTACAGGATGCATTTTAAATTTCTACCACAAATCCATAAAGAAAAATATTTATAGTGACTGTGGTAGGTCATCATTTCAGATATTTATTAAAAAAAAAAAAGAAAAACAAAAAACAAAAGCCATGTAATTCTTTGTCTTCTAAAATGCATAAATTTCAACCCTCTGCTTTTTAAACAGTAAGCAGCATCACTGGGAATTTTGGTGTTTAATATTCTAAGTTCATAGTACTCTGAAATCAGCCAACATTAAAAAAAATGTCACTGCACAACCAAGAATAAATGCATATTTTTAAGGCTGCTCAGGTTTTTGATGTGATAGATTGGTTTGATTTTGAGAGTTTTTTATAATGATAAGACAATTTCCACAGAGTTTGTTCCATGCCAGTGTTCAGTTGGAACTTCAGCTTGGAACATAAGTTTACAAAGGTCTTTCTGAGTCTGGATGTTTTCAGAAAATACCAAAGTTTTAAAAAATGGATGGAGGCATCTCCACACATTTGTCTGAGAAAAACACAGCCAGTTAGAATCTCAGAAGAAATATGCATTGTTGCGCTCACTGGGTAGTTTAAGAGATCTGCAATGTTATGTAATCTCTGGGCTATTTTATCACGTCTGATTATTGACATGAACACATTTTCTGAATTTCAGTCGTTGTGGAAGAAACATCATGGCATATAAAGACATTGTTGAATTACCATGATAAATGCTATAGATATATTTTATAGGTTTGATAGTGGCTGTACCCTTGAGAAAATAGCTGGTGTAAAGGACAAACCTTGCGTCTGGATGCAAAGCTCCCTTTTGAAACAACATAGGTAACAAGTTCCAGTTGCAGTTCAGATTAATTTTACCTAGTTCGAAACTGGAGTTGAGAGACCTAAAGCTGTTAAAAACAAAGCAACCATGCTAAAGGCCTTCAGGTTTATTAGAACAGTTCTTACTGTGGGTCTTCTCTCTCAACAAAATGCTATAAATGTTCCAGTGGTTTCAAACTTAATTATATTATATGATCTGTATGTTCCTAAGACAAGCTCGTGACCTGGGACTTATTCTGAATATCAGGGGTAAATAATTGCATACTCTAGAATCCTTCTTTTTCATTTTTCCTTTTTTTTTTTTTCTTCTTTTCTTTTTCCTTTTCCTTTTCCTTTTCTTTTTCTTTTTCCCTTTCCTCTTCCTCTTCCTCTTCCTCTTCCTCTTCTTCTTCTTTCTTCTTCTTCTTTCTCCTTCTTATTTCGCCTTCTTTCTATGTCTTTTGGTTGGCTAGGTTTTCATATTGTGCAAAATAAGAAGAAGGAAGCAGGATTTCTTAATTCATAAGGCCAACAGATAATAGAATGGCTATTTACTGCCAGTTTGACATTTACAACATACCTCACTGCTTCAAGACATTGCTGTCCCTGTTGGTCCCTGAACTTAACATCACTACTGATTAATCACAATGGAATTGTAACCAATAAAATGTCTTGGGACTGCAGAGCTCATTGTATTTGGCTTTTTGATTTAACAGAGATGCTATTGGTAACCATTTATTTTGGCATTGGTGGGCCAAATTTTGCCAAATTCTGACTCTTGAGGTGGTCTTATTTCTTTTTAAAAAAAATAAAACTCAGTCATCTAAAGGTAACTGGGTTTTCATTTCAAGAAAGACAACAACATAAATTGTCATTTCATTAGCAACTTCTCTTTCTTAATATCTGCTAACAGACTGAAAACAAACAAACAAACAAACAAACAACAAAACATCCAACAACCAAAACACTAAACAGTGGCAGAAAATACTTATGAGTATTCTTGACCCTGGTTAGAACTATGGCAACTTCATCTGGGTATTTGAATTAATTAGAAAACATGAACTCATGAAAACCCCACATCTCCCTGTCTTGCCACTGAGCGTATTTGTGTTTGTATGCTTAATCTCAGATGACAGAAGTGCTGACTGTGGATTGCCATGAAGAGAAGTTATTTCAGAGATGCCTCAAGATACCAATGTGGACAGGGAAAGAAGGAAAGAAGGACAAAGTTTGAAAGGCCCTAAACACTTGCTAGCCTCTTCCCAAATTATTATTGTACCCTCCCTGCCAGTGTATTGTGTATGTGTTTTCCAGAGGTAGGAAATGTTCTGGGGCAGCAGAGACTGTGTGAGGGCTTTTGCAGCTGGAAAAGGTTATGAACCTTTGGCATGAACAGTAGTTTCTACAGAGTTATTTCATCTCTAAGTAAACCAATAATATTCATGTAGGCAGACAGATGAATAATAAAGACCATCTTTCTAGTCCTTTAAAATTTCCTTTCTGCTTTGGGAGGTTTCATCAAAGAATGTGAATCTCTGAGGCAGTAGCTGGTACTGTTTGTGACTGGGTTGACTGGGGAAATCATGGCTACTTTATTTTTCTTTAAACCCTCCTGAGGCTCAGCTGTGTAATAAGAGTGGGGTTTGATACAAGTTCTAGCTACTTATGTTTTCCAGTTTGTTACTGTTTTGAATCCCACTGTTCGGTGCCACTTCTTTGTGTCTTCTTGTTAGATGTTATAATTATATTGGAAAAAGTGTCCTGAGAGAAGAGAGGATATGCTGGGCCAGGCAGAAAGATGTGCAGATCAGACTTACTCCCTCTCCATTTGTCTGCGTGAAGCCACGCTGCAGATCTGGCTGAGGTTTCATTAAAGGGAGTTCATATTCAACAGAATTTAAATTATTTTTAAATTAAATTTAAATTCTTCAGAATTTTATTTGCATAGAGAGTAGATCAAATATGCTTAATCTATCTGTGGTCTGGCATACTGATACTTCTGGCCAAGTAAGTAATGCTGGAGAATTCCTCTGCCTGTCACGTAGCAGCAGAAGAAAAGGAAAGGGAGAAAGTTTGGAGAATGGCCCTAAGCACTGTGAGAGCCTTCACACTTTCTCCACAGGCCCTCAGAAGTTTTGTTGAGATCAGCTCCAGGAGTGTGCAAACAGAGTTTGCCTGATCCACAGGACACTTTCAAAAGATACTGCAAAAACAAACCCTGATACTTCAGGATATTTTGAATGTCAGTTATGATTTATGAAATGAGACTTCAAGCCTTATTTCCTTTTGTTACCGAATAAAAGTTTTCAAATGCTTATTAAGATAACCTGAGAATCAAGAAGGAAAACAATGAATCACTCACAAATAAGAAATGAATCTTCAAGAGAATCCTAAAAAAGAAGCATTTATCATTCATGCTTCTTCATTTATCTCCCCAGGCTGAGTTCCAGTCCCATCTGTGTGACTGATGCTGCTTCTGAACAAACTCCTTCCCCACCTTTCCTTTCATGCTGCCAGCCTGGAGAAGATGAGGAGCTGGAGCTCCTTAGAGGTGACACAACTGAGCTTCTCTCTCTTTCCCTGTTGCCATTCATATTGCGGCCAGCTCAAAGAGTGAACAGAAATCAATATCTTAGGCTACCAAAACCGAGAAAAACTTATGGGCTGTTCTGCATTGTCTTTCACAATTAAGTAATTTTCAGACAATGATTTTTTTTTGGCTGCTGTTACAATGAGAAAAAGCAATTTCTCAAGGTGAGGAGCTGGGAGGCCAAACCCTGCCTGAGATCTTCAGTTTGTTCCCGTTGTCCACCCAGAAACACCTGAATGTGATGGCTGCAAACTAAAAAATGTTAAGACCCTTATAGGCAGCATGGTTTGCATATTGTGGCCAGGTCAAGTGTAGGGCACATTTTTTTTTTTTTTTGTCACCTAGGTACCCCCTGGTGAATAGTCATCTGTCTACTCCATATGTTTAATCTCTTCTCCATTTTAAAACTAGAATCTTCTGTCTCTCATTACAAATGCACTACAGAAAGATAAACTGCTTGCTGTGCTCATTAGTATGTTAGCCCAGAGATTGATTTTTCCAGCTCACAGCATCAGTAACAAACTGCAAAGTTTGGAAGTGTTTCTGAAATGCACTAATGGATTAGCTTCTGCTCATCATTCCACATGGTACAAAATTAGCTAGTATTGCTGGTAATTAATCTAGAATTAACTTTGAAAAAGTCAAGAAGAGAAGTGGGTCTCAACATTTTTTTCTGAATTTTGAGAACTAGATTTTCAGACTTCCCATGAGTTTAACTTACTGTGAAGAAAAAAAGAATAGCTTGAAGAGTTCTAGAAAATATGAGTCCAAATATTTTTTTCTTTGAGGCCAGTATTTTTCCAAGGAAGGAGGAGCTATAGCTGCTCGGACTCTAAAAGCTGGACTTTTATGTGGCAGGCTACATGCAGATGTAACACCTGAAGACTTAACTGTCACCTTCAAAAATGTTACCTTCAGTTTTTGTAATAGCAGCTCCAGCACTGGACTACCTCTATTTGGTATGGCACTTGAGAAAGAGGTATAAAAAGTAAGTGGAGCTCCTCCTCTGCACCAGAAGTGCAAAGAGTTTGGAAGACTCCATGTTTCTGCTTAGTTTTCATTAACAGCAGAAGCCTGCAGAAAAGTAAAAGGACACCTATAATGTGTATTGGGTATGTAGCAAGCTGTCTGTTTATTTACTGCTGATGGGCATGGGGGTATGTGTGCTTGGGAAGGCCTCTGGCGTTGTGGTGAGTGCTCATTCAAGATGGATGGCTTTCTAGGTGTTCTGCTGGATTTGCAATATGCAATCAACAAATAAACTGCACCAAATCTGAAAACAAAAACTGAAACACAGGTTTGGGAAATATTAGTTTAGGAAAGAGCAATTCAACACATAACTATATCTCTGTAAGAACTGTAGCTTAATTGTCTTAAAATGACATGGTAGATTTTTAGGGATTGATTATCTACCAAAGTGCATTGGTTATTCTTTCTTCAACAAGAACTTTGATATTGGATATCAGCAAGTAACTCCTGTGCATGTGCACACACACGGAGACAGACAAACCTATTTTGTTTCTATAATGTAATGGAGATATTTTCCAGTTCTTGCCAAAGGCTGCTCTGAACAGTTTTTTCCACCTGTGAAGTACTCTATCCTGAATACGCTCTTCCTTACCAAGGTAAATGAGCCTGGTTTCTGAAGCCAACACGTAATTTTCCATAAAAAAAGTGTTTCTTTTCAGAGTTGCCAGAGAGTACTACAATGGAGACAACATCCGCATCTTTGCCAAAGGCCATAGATGAAATAATAAAGAAAACCCCAAATTTTCCATGATGGTTCCTGAAAAATGAAAAAGTTTTCCTTAAAAAAACAAAAAACAAACACAAACCAATAATTGATTCTTTTGCAAAAAAGAATCAAAAAAGAATTCTTTTGCATTAAAGCAAAATTTTAATTATCTATATTCTTGATCAAAACCTCAATCTAAAAGTAACTGTATGCCAAACTTACCACTGAGACTAGTGGTGACTTTGACATGCAAAGCTACAAAACTGCAGCAGCCAGAGAAACTCCAATGCAGCGCCATATATTCTTCCCCTTGTGATTGTACATGTTATTGTCAGTGGTTTTGTGGCTTAAAATATCCCAAATCCAGATCCAGGCTCTGCTGGACCTATCCTATGGGCCACCTCAGAATGGCTTTAGAGATGCCACATAAAAATGTAATGGGTGAGAAGTTCTTATGCAGACTGTATCAAACTATATTCTGTTGTCATAAATTTAGTAATAGAACTTTTAGTGATTTACTGATATAAGAATGGGAGCTTAGGAGTTTCTTTTTTGAATGCCATATATGTGAAAAAGAAAAAAAAGAACACATCAATGTAAATTCAGTTAAAAGGCCAAATCAGATGAAGTTTGTACAAAAATGAACAGGAAGGGAAAATCTCCATGTATTCAAATGTAAGAAAATAATTATGACAGTTTTCACTGTATGCCCTGTACCTGCGAAGGTCCAGCTATATTTCCACTGACTTTTATTTTTATTTTTATTTTTTATTAATTAAAATATTAAAAAGTGTATAAGGGCATGAGGAAATAGGTCTAAATTTATACTATGTCAATATAGATTTTATACCTATACTATGGTTGTCATACAATATAATGCAACACAGTAAAAACAATATTGTGCCCCAAACCATCTCAAATAAGATCCTCTTCTTATATAATAGTGCTATTTCTCCCCTAAAATGAAATGACAGAGAAAAACACTTGATTTCTTTGAATCAATGAAACTGTCTCATCTACTTGCCCAGCATCACCATAAGCATTTGTGTCTATGTGCGTTCATGTGACGTATTTTTGGAGAAGAGCTGTCAGAAAGCAACATTTGCTGGAGCAAAGACGAGAGGTTTTAGGGATATGAAATCACAGCAGACATTCCAGTTATCCCATTAAGATGAGATGTGACCTTTAAATGGAAGAGTGATACTTTGGAGGCTGACATTTGATTTCCCAGTATGCTCCCAGCATGTTGCAATTTGCTACAAAACAATGAGTAGCATTCATCTGAGGCTAAAAATTTCTTTTGGAAGTGCACAATATGCTGTGAAAACAGCAATTGCATTTTATGACTTGCCAGGCAGTCTTTCAATGTGTTAGAGAAATTATCAGAAAAGGAACGAGTGGGTTTATAAATATTGCATGAGAGAAGATGTATAAACAAACAAAAAATCTATGGTTCCAGACATATTACTCCTTTTATTAAAGCACTATTTATTCATACATTAAAAAATCCCATTGAAATATTGAAGAGTTTGGTTGAAGCCGGGAAAGCTGAAACAATAGCTGTTTCAGTTCTATCTTCAGTGTCCTTCCCCTCATCACTGCACAGCTCAAACATACACTGCCATGAGTGCTGCTCTCCCCATCGACACGGCTCTTGGCATTATTAGAAATCTTTACAAACATTCTGCTGGGCCTTCACTTGGGAAAGGAGCTGTTACTTGTAGGGTACGTTGCTTTCTACAAATGATGGATGTACAAGAATCAAAAGGTAGCAGCCGGCTGCCTGCCTCACCAGGCAGTCCTGCTGTGCCATACAGGCATGGCAGCCTTGGGGTGACACCTCCACAAGCTTTTTCTTTGCCACCCTGAGGCACCAGTCCCAGGACGACGTACTCGCCACCCTGCTGGACCTCCTGCCAGGTCAGCTCACAAGGCACAGGAGGATCACAGAGTCATAGAGTCATCTAGGTTGGAAAAGACCTTCAGGATCATCAAGTCCAGCCATTAACCTGAGCTACTGAGTCCCATCACAAAACTATGTCCCTTAGTGTCACATCTCTTAAACACCTCCAGGGATGGGGACAGAACCACTTCCCTGGGAGCCCATTCCAATGCTTGACCACACTCTCCATGAAGAAATTCTTGCCAATGTGCAAGCTAAACCTCTTCTGGCACAACCTGAGACCATTTTCTTGCATCCTATCACTGTTCACCCAAGAAAGGTGAGCAATACCCTCCCCGCAGCAACTGAATAAGGTGAAAAATAATTTTCTCAGTGCTTGTCCTGAACTGAGACTGAAGTTGGACTGAAGTGTTGTTTATTGGCAGCAGCAATGGCTGAAGAAAAGTGGTTTCAAGCATAGTCGAAGTAAGAATGGTAAGGTCTATTTAGCTTTGATCCAAAACATTAATTTTGCCTAAAATAAATAATTGCTTCACATTGCGGGCTGATTAAACATTTTCATTTATTTATTATTATTATTAAAATTATTATTAAAATTCTGAAATAGTTGAGGTTGGCAGGGTCCTCTGGAAGCCATCTGCTTCAACCCCAAATCAAGCAGGGACACCCAGAGCAGGCTGCCCAGGACCATGTCCAGGTGGCTTTTAAAGGTGTCTAAGGAGGTAGACTCCACAGCCTCTCTGGGAAACAATGTTCAGTCACTAACACAGTACAGAAGTTTCCTGCAGCTGAAATCATAGAATCCCAGAACAGTTGAGGTTGGCAGCCATGCTCAAGTAGGGCGACCTAGAGCAGGTTGCCCAGGAACATGGCATGATGTTTTCTGAGCATCTCCAAGGAGGGAGACTCCACAGTCTCTCAGGGCAACCTGTGCCAGCACTCTGAAGCCCTCACAGTAAACAAGTGTTTCCTGATGTTCAGAGGGAATCTCCTATTTATGCCCATTGCTTCTTGTCCTGGCACTAAGCACCACTGAAAGAAACCTGGCTGTGGGCTGTGTTCTCTGTGCCTCCTCTCTTCATTGAATTGAATTTTATTCTTTTTATTTTTATTTTTTTGTTTGGCTTCTTTCATGAACATTTGGGAAAGTCAGGAGGCTGGCAGAATTCAAAAGAGAAATATAATTTTTCATCACTTGTATTTTACATTTTTGTATTTTAGGGTACTAATGGTTATAACATTTTGTTTGGTATAACAATATATACATACATACATACATATATATATATATATATATATATATATATATATATACATACATACATACATACATACATACATACATATTTCCTTCCGCCCTCCTCCCCACCCTCAAGTTTATCCACTGGGACCTTGAAAATATAAGAGGTCTATCAGTACTGAGTGAACTAACATGTCACACCTTCTCAAGTCATTAGTACCTCCAGGTTTTTGACAGCCAGGATAACTCTTTAATTATTTTCCATCTGTACATGATTGTTAAATGCTGTTATTCAATTCACAATGTTTCTCAAAATGTTTCTTGACTGTTTTGTTACTGATAATAGATTATTTTCCCAAACAAGCAAAACAGAAGTGAGCTTCGATACCTCTGAAATTATTATGACGGTAATTATATTAGTCCCACTAGTGCCAAATAACATTTATAGTGTTTTTTGTTTTTGTTTGCTTGTTTTCTTCCGTGTCCAATCCAGTTATTCATTTTCTTTAATAATTTACAATTTGACTGTCAGTATGGCACCACATTGCTTTATACCTAGCAATAATGGCCCTGCAGACAGGAAACCAGCCAGGGAATCAACAATAGCACCTAAAATCTGAAGTAGGGACTTAAGAGAGAGTCTTGGATGAAAAGAATCAAGCCCTGCCAGGCGAGACTGTCAGGAAGATGAGGCTGTAAGCTGTAGGCAGGGCTTCCCTTCACTACATCCTGTTGCTGGCTCCAAAAGCAATGTATGCCATGGATGTAAAAACAACTGGAGCAACAGGGCTAAGTTGAAAAAGTACTCCTGGTCCTCTGTAATATTGTGTAGTCTTTAAAAATAATTGTAGACAAAAGATGGACCATTTATGATGAACCCCCTGTTTTCCCTTTGTATTTTGAGGCTATGGAAGAAGTTGGTGTTATCCTCAAGCCCCTACCTTCCCATTTTTTTTGAAGCTGAAACAGAATTGTTCCATTATTTTCTCAGGAGAAAACGTTTAATGATCTGTTATTAACTTCTTGCCCTTCTCTTCATTATTATTATCTACAGTCTTAACTCTCTGGTATAATAATTAAAAGATGACCACAGACTCAATCTTGAAATGAATCTTTTTAGAGTGAAGCACTTTGAATCATTTACACTAAAAAAAAAAAAAAAAAAAAGAAAAAAAAAAAAAGTTTTAACTCCCAATCTAGACAAACCTACATGACACCAAGAGCATTTTTTTTTTTTTTTTTTTAATGATGGGAAAAACAAACTCTTTGAATTTCCTTTGAATCATTAAATAAAAATGATTGCACATCTTATACAACATCAATGGAGAACTAGTAAGTTGCCTGTGAGAAAGAGGTGATGATTTTTTTTCCAGTAGAGGGCACTGATGAAATGCATCCAAATCACTGCTCACTACCTTGACTTTCTCAATTGGAAGCACAATGATTATTTCACAGTAACGCCTGTTCTCTGAGGATTTATAATCTGAACACATATTAATGCAGTCTGCATGGGCTGTTAATAAACATCCAACTGTTTTTATCTAGATGTAATGTTACAATCCTCTTTTGCAAGGTTTTAACTAAACTCTGTACGCTTGAAACTTGGGTACCCTCCTTGTTATCAGAATGCTAAACTACTTCTTCCTTTTGGTTTTTCAGTCTCAGCCTTAATAAGCACTTTTATTATGGAAGGACACTATGCAGGAAAGCATTAACTTGATGTGCCTGGTCAACACAGGACATTAGTTTCTCTCTGAATAGCAACAAATTTTGCTTGAAATTATTATGGAAAATATCATATTACCTAAAATAAATCAGAATATTAATTTTACTTCTGGAATGACTAAACAAACACATATTAGAGAAACTTCAGCCACTTTCTTTAGGACAAAAGAACAGAGAGAAAGGGAATTGGAGAGTGCTGTTGAAAGTATCCACCCTGTCACTTATCACTAACCTTAATTTTATTTGTTAAAATTGCAACTACCTTGCTCAGCTGCTGCCCTTAGATAGCTCTATCAATGATACTTTTTGACATCAAATTTCAAATTCTGGTCAGATTTGACTGAGATTTCAGTTTAATCCCTTGTCATGACTTCCCTGATGAAGCGAGAGATAGTTTTTGCAAGTTGGTTTTAGGCCAAACCTTCTTTCCCTTCTTTCCCCTTTGCCCCACAGAGAACTGAGCCTAATCTTGGACCTGGAGTCTGATGTGATACACCTGCTTAGCCCAGATGGCTACAGGCAGCAGAGTAACAGCTACCAAGACAGATGCTTCACTCACGTTGTGAACTGAAGATTGATCTGGCTAAGCACAAATAAGTCCCTCTTGCTGAGCTAACACAGAAGGTGATCGTTCAAGGTAAGCACAATTTCTCCTCTATCCATTTCCTTTTCCAGGGGATAGGCAACAAGCATAATTAATTAGGAATTTCTTTCCTTGCTTTACAAAAGCAGCCAATGCTGCAGGCATAAACAAACAGCTTCTCTTGAAAAAAAACAGCTTCTCTTTTGAAAGATCCTGCTAGTCTGGAAACATTCTCTATAGTTCGTGTGAAGAATGTAACAGGGACCAGCAATGCTGTTCACTTTTAGTTGACACCAGTGTTATACTCTACTGATCTAGTTGTAACTTGATTAGAGTGTTTTGGGTTTCAAATGATAGTGGACGCAAGGCAATGTATTGTAATGTATCTTCCTCCTACCTTGTCATTGCCCTTGGAGGTAACCTGAGTTCCCCATGCTCTCCCTCATGGTACTCTTTGCCCCTCAGTGTTTTTCACCTCCATACTTCTTGCTCCTTCCTTGTAGCCTGTTGCCACCACTGGACCTCCCATGCTCCCCTGTCCCAAGCAGCCTTCACTGAGGTCTCCAATGTCCTACTCACACTTGATCTGATCCCTTTTGTAACATTTCCAGTAAAGCTGCTGTAGTTTCCCCTGCCATTTTCTGTTCATCCTACAACACCCAGCCTACCCTCTGCTTCCCAGCACTCCCAGCCTCCAGCCCCTGGATCTGTCATGGTGTGACAAATTTCCTTGCTCCTCCCTGATCATTGGTGGCTGCTGGTTGATTAGTGACTCTCCAGAGAATACACATACAATCTTTGACCTGCCATCCAGCTGGCTGCCTCACAGATATTATGCCTATTATGCCCATTTTTATCAACCCACTGGTCAAAAAACCCTGCAAGCTGGTCGGGAATTACCTGTGCTCTGCCTGACACCCCTGGAAGACCAGAAAACATGTACATGTAACACTTCCCTTAGGGATATCTTTGTGGCAATGAGGGATGAAGGGGTTCAGCACAAAAAGGAGCATCTCAAAGTATACCAGAAATAAGGGAAGATAGTACGAACTCTCTGATGATGAGCATACTCACTGTATCCACTTGCAAATATGAACTGATGTCTTAACAACCAATATTTTTATTGCTGGATGGAAAACTTTAACCTGCTAGCTAAACAGGGCAACAGTGAGTATTAAAGTATAATTATATTAATAGCCATTTACCCACTTTTCTCCATGAGGCAGGCCAACTGTAGTTTTCCCCCATCAGAAGTAACTTTTAGCCACGGCTTACAACTTGAAGTTTTGGTGCATAACAAGGCTTGGTTTAAAGTGAGCTGCTGTGGCAGTGTGCCATCCTTCTTGTCTCTGCTTCTCCTCCAGTGGACTGCCCTGGTGTGAGCCCCTTGCCTTTGCTCTCTTTTGGCCCACAGGTTTTGCTGCCTGCCTCTCTTTCCCTGTTGTTCCCAGTGGCCATGTGCATACTATCCCACACTCTGTTCAGTCTGATGGCCTTTCCTATAGCTTTGCTGCAAGTTCCTATTGGCTCTACTCCTGGAGGAAGAACAGAGAAATAAGACAGTGGTGGTCTTTCAGGTCAAATAAGGCTCTCAAAACATTCATCCCTTGCATCCTGTGAAAGAAAATCTTTCCACTGTCCTGTTTATCAGGTTATAACCCCAGTATCCTGGCTTTGGGAGCTATTGCTTCAGATTAGCAGGGCTACAAATGTTAGGGCCACTCAGCCAGAATTAATAGCCCTAGGGGCTCAATACATTATTACATCTGACATTTTCTCCACAATATGACTCTCTTTTGGGAGGAAAAAGCAATTCCTCAATAAAAAGGTGAAGGAGAGTGAAATAGAGATATGTCTGATCTGATCTCACTGTGTTTAAAAAACCTGCCATTGCTGAAACCTGCAAAGCAGAGTTGGGGATGGAAGGCTGCTAAATTAGGGCTAAAATTTGCTCCCTCTGCAGCAGAGGGAAGGTGAGACAGCTTAATATCTTGGGCAACTGAGACCCAATAAGGTGAGGTAACCCTTGGTCTAAGTCTTCCTATGTGATCTATCTCTGTATTAGGATGTCACTTGTGACCTTACTGTTGCATATTTGCATTAATGCAGTAAAGCAAACCCCAAACAGTAAAAAATCATAAGCATTCACTAAGAACAAAAGGGAGGGAATGGACCTTTTTTTTTTTTTTTCTAATAATATTTATTTATTTATTTATTTATTTGAGGCTGTGCTGTCGCAGAAAAAAAATGTTTAAGAGACATAACTGAAATTGCAAAAGGATGAACATTTTGAATTAACTCTGTTGACCAGCCTCATTTTAATGAAACACCAACTTGCATTATTGGTCTTCTCTCTCCAGTCCTAAACGCTCTCTCTGGCACTCAAATGACAGATCAATCACTGCAGCTCCAGGCTAAGAAAACCTTCCTGCAATATTACAGGGCAGGTAGGCTTTTGGCTCAACATTCGTTTCAGCATAGTGATTGCAACTTGCAATTATAAATTTAATCTTGCTGTATGAGACTGTAAGACCCAATTCTGATGTGGAGATCTACATGCCACACATTTGTACTTTCTTATAAAATACCTGAAATCCTAAGCAATGCAGTGCTTTATTGATATGCAAAGCTGTTCAGGTAAAACATGATTAATTTTATAGGTGGAATAGAATGGCTTATCTTTAAAAAATAACATATTCAACACATTTCCTTCCTTTATGCTCATGGAATACATTTTTGAGCATATTCTAATTTCTTTGTCTTGATTTGTTATTTCATGCATTTCAACCATAGTCTGCAGGCTTAGTCCTGTTTATCTAACTGGTATGTATGTCTAAAAGTGGGAAGCCTAGGTGTGATTTTGCTGCTGGGGATAGGTTAAAAATGACTGGCCAGTGAAGTGAATGGGATTTTCTCTGTTTCTCATGAGATCTATACAAGCACTTCCAGCAGTAGTACTCACAATTGCTGATCTAAATCCTTATTTGCTTGACTGCTTGTGAAATGTATTGCTTTGCACGGCAGCGCTAGGGACATTTGTGGTTTTTAATTTGTGTTATTCTGGCACTGCCTGCTGCTGCTGTGGAGAGCCAGTTTCTAGGGCTTGTGGGCAGCTCCCACTGGAAGGAGACAAGGCTTAGCCCTCTTTGTTGAGAAAGCATAATCACAAAGTCTCACCTGGACAGGGAAGAAAAAGGAAGAGAAATAACTTACTTGTTCCCAATTTCAAACTTCTTTAGAGGCAATACTTCATTAAAGTGTTTTCAGGGCACATTTTCTTTTCTTGTTACTTGTGCATCTTTTCTGAAAGCTTTTCTGCTGCTGATTCTGTTCTCACATGCACACACCTATAGGCTATATAACAGTGCCGAGCTCACACAGCTCAGCTGGTAGACAGCTGTGTGCAGGCTTGTTTTGGACTGCTATCTCTTGCTGCAAGTGAAGTTGGAACTTCTACCTAATCTTGCACGGAGGAGAGGTATCCAGCATTGCTTTCTCACTCTGCAAGGGAATAAAGCAAATGTTTTTGACAAACTAAATGAAAATAGTTATACCCATGACAAAAACAAATTAATTTAGTCTTTGCCAGCTAGCTCAGTCAGTATTCAGCTGGTGGTGTTAATTACTACTGTTACAGAAGATAACTTACATGTTATTAGCGTGATGTTGAATAACAGGATAAAAATGAAAAACAAACAAAAAACCCCCAAACCTATCTCTGTAATGCTGAACCCTGTGTAATGATATCTTCAGTACAAGGAGAGTACAAAAAAGTATGTCAAACATACTGTTCTGATTTGATAGCTTTTGATGCTTTCATCGGTGTCAACCAGTGCAAAATTTGCAGGGTGACAGATTCACTTTTTCAAAAAAATCAATTTAAAAAAGCTTATGGTTTTGATAACAGAATGTTCAGGAAATGTAAAAAATGTTCATCTGCTTTTGAAGCCTATAATCCAGTTCATTCCAATCCAATCCAATCCAATCCAATACAATACAATACAATCTAAAATATTCATATTGTGAGGCTATGTTCTGTAGAAGGTACTCTGTGCAGACCAATGTTTCCATATCGATTAAAAACATTAGATTAGGAAACTCAGAAAGCCCAGTTTAGAACATTCTCTGAATGAGTCCGATTTCAGAGAAAATCTATATTTTTAGAGGAGGGAATTACAGAAATAATTGAAAAAGTCAAAAAGTCAAATTAAATTGATTGTTTTTCTTCTGCTTTCATCAGTCAGGATTTAAAAGGAACACTGCAGTATTAAATTAAACATTTCTATAAATTTACTTTTGTGCATATTTATGATCTTGATTTTGGTAATAAAATCTTGGAGATGGTATTAGAATAATACTGAATGCAGCTGCTATATCTTCTAAGTAGCATTGTTTTACAAATTAAAGCTGAAAGGAATTCCATGGACTGACAAGAACAATACAGATGAATTTTCTTTTCTGCAGACAGATCTGCATTTGTTTGTGTAAACTTCACTTGGGCTACTCTGGCATCATGGCAGAGTGCTTTGTCTTAGATTTGAGAAGTTCTATTCAAGAAGAAATATAATCCCATCTATCCCAGCTGCATGGCATTTATCTCCAGTCAAAGAGACTGTACATCCTTCTACTGTTAATGGCCAATAAGAATAATCTGCTCTATATAATAGAGAGGATTGAATTGTAAGCAAAGAAATTGAAGATTTTAGAAGAAAAGCAACTAAATACTAAGTGCACATTTCAGCATTCAGTTTTGTCTAAAGTGGTATACCAAGGCAGTTTTCAAGGTTGGCTGATGCAGGTATTCAAGCAAATGAGGGAGGAGAGAATGGAACTCTGGTTTGGCTTGTAGTCCAAAGACCCTAATCTAATGTACTTTCTGTGTAAACTTGGCAAGGCACTTGCTTTCTTTGTGTCTCAGTTACCATTTGAACTACTCCTTAATATCTATTGCGATAAAGATTTGTTAGACAGATGGAAAGACACTGTAAGCTTCTGTCTCACAACAAACCTTATATAGAGATGAAATTATATAATAACCAACAGTATAGTCTATTACAAAAATCAAGTACTTTTCTGAAAGTGAGCAGCAACTTTAAATGATGCTCGGAAGGCAGAGGTCTTCTGGCTACTTTGTGTGTGAGAAAAAGGCATTAACTTCCTATCCATTTGCTGACAAAGACAGGGAAGAATTTGTTTTCTGCTTTAAATCTCTGCTACTGGATGTCTTGTGCTGGGAATTTGAAAATTGAATCCTTGAATCTGAATTTTCAAAACAATTGTTATGTCTCAAGTCTTTGCCTGCCTGCCTTCCTTCCTTCCTTCCTTCCCTCCTTCCTTCCTTCCTTCCTTCCTTCCTTCCTTCCTTCCTTCCTTCCTTCCTTCCTTCCTTCCCCTTCCCTTTCCCCTTCCCCTTCCCCTTCCCCTTCCCTCTTTCCCTCTTTCCCTCTTTCCCTCTTTCCCTTTCTCTCTTTCTCTTTCTCTCTCTTTCTCTCTCTCTCTCTTTCTTTCTCTGTCTTTCTCATTTCACAGAGAAAGAATTTCAAATCTTTCACTGAAGATTTTTAGCAACAAACATATCAGTTCCCTAGCTGTAAAAGAGAGATTGAGCTAGTTTATATAGAACGGGACATCATAAATACTCAGCTGTAATCTATATAAATAAAAGATTCCTATATATAATGAATTCTTGAAACAGCACGGCCTTGATTCAGGGAGCTAAGTAGTATGCCCAGTCCAGGCCAGTACGGATGGTCCCAGCAGCAGGAAATAAGATGGAGTACCCAGCAAATGCACATGAATATCCATGTGAGGAGAAGAAGGTCAGAAAGGGCTTAAGGGAACATAAAACTTTTTTTTTTTTTTTTTTTTTTTTTTTTTTTTTTTTTTTAAGTCAGAAGCTTACTCTCTGAACATTTAAATTTTTGAAGCTGATAATGCTTGGATGAAATAGGCATATGGTATAGTTTCCCCTAGAGAGCTCTTCCTGCTACTGCCTCCTCATGCAAACTGAGTATTGTCCTAGTTAGAAAAAAAGTCTCTTCTGTTGTGAAAGGAAGATTAGAATTCTTCCTTCTTGCATCTTTGCTGGTGGCTTGATGCTGGTTAGGGACCACCTGAAAATTATTTTGGCAAACCTCCCAAACAGTTTTGAGTCAGCTGAGCCCACAATTGGCTGTGAGAGAAAAAGAGTCAAAAGGACAAGGACAGGACACCTGAGTCTGTCAGGAGGCACAATTATTTTTGAAGTTAAGCATGCTGTATGTGCAACAGAAAACTGGTGGGACTGAGATAAGCAGCACTGTGTGAGCGCCATTTCAGGAGTATGTCCACCTGTAGTAGAATGGGGTGTAAAGGAAAGACAGCAACATGGCCCCCCATGCTGTGTCCCAAGGTGTCTGTTAGGCTGTGTCAGCAAGTCACCCTTCATATCTCCTGAAAATCTATGCTTGCTTTTCACTGCCCTTACCTTTAAAAACCAAGTTCCTTATGGTTGGTGTAAAACTAACTGTAGAGTGTTGAAAGTCAACCTCAAAAATCTCAAACAACTTCAAGAAACTCATCTAGACCTAAAACATTTCACCTTTCCATCTGATATGTCAAGATATCAACTTCTAAGTTCAACCTTCTCCCCACAAAACAAAATTACTGTTTGTGGGGACCAGCTTCATTGTGAAGTAAAGCAAAGTTTGAAATTTTATGATGTCACAGAAATTTACAAACCCTAATAACATGGATCAGCGGTATAAGGTAATGAGGCATCTGGGTGATAAAACTGGTTATTATGAAGTTCTACAGTGCATTTCTGCAGGGATGGAAAGATATCATCAGATGTCTCTGGAAATGCCAATGTGTTTCTTACCAAATTTTTTTCTCCAGACTTCACTAAAAGGTCTACTTGAGATCATGCAACTAATACAATTATCACTAAAAGCATAGGGAAAATTTCAGGTTAGGAAAAGGGAGAAAACACATGGATAAATTTGAAGTTTGCTACTGAGATAGTCCTGATGATTTGTACACTACAGCTTTCTGAGCATTTGATCAGTCCCAAATGTCAGTTATAATTGAACTGGCATTCCTTACATCCATATGTGCATGTACACTCACATATGTGTGTGTTTCGGGTGGATGAAGGACCAGAAGCATGAAGGAAAAGTGCTGAAAACCAGAAAACAGTGACAGACTGAACATGGGATTATGGTGGTGGGAGTTAAAAACCTAGTAAGGAAGAATGAAATATATATTCTGCATGTTCAAAATCAAAACATCCCAAATTGATATTTACTTGATTGCTTTTTACTGAAATAGCTTATTTGCGGGGATTTTATTTTTGAGAAGACATTTCTGTCTTCTGAGGGAAGTAATTTGTTGCTACTACCTTTACCAAAAGATCACTAGACAAAGACTGCCCGCAAAGATAATACTTTTAAAAAATTTATAAACTAATGAGATAATTAAGTCAAGAGGTTTCCACTGAAAAGTCAACATTTGGCAACATCTTCTGTTCCACATTATTTCAGATGCTGTAGGATAAGAACTGTCAGTAAGTACTGACTTATAAAAATAATGACCACTGTAAAATGATTTTCTGCTTCACTTGACTGTATAAGGCCACTAATGTGTTGCTAATGAAGCACCCAGGGTGCATAGCACTGCTTTTTCTGGAACTCGGAGAAACAACCAGCCATATGTACAGCAAATGTCTTTGGCAAGACTGTGTAGCCTTAACTGGAATATCCATGCTGTTGTAGTTTTATGACTCAATCTGAATGTTATTTAAACATCATTTTTCTGTGTTTAATTTATTTATTGTCTCTAGTGGTAGACACAGAGACTGGTGAGCTAAATTATATTAACATTTCAGAGTAATAATAGAAGAAAGCAATTATCGTTGGGCATAAAAATCATTTTAATTAGACAGTAAAGTGGGAATGGACAGACAATGATGAATCATCATATTGTGGTTTAATCAGTCAGAGAGCTGGTCTGCAAGAGGAGCTCAAGGAAGAGTTTTGGCTGATTGAGTGAAACATAGACAACAATGAGAAAATGTCAACTTCTTTTAGCCTCTTTTCATCACCAGTAGAATAAATATATTGGCCCATCATTCCTTGGAAGTCACAGGAAAACTTTGATCTTACTGAAAGATAACTGAAGCATTTTCTTTTCTCTGTTTTAAGAACGTATCAAACCAAGAGTAACTTGAAACCTGTAGGCCATTACCCTGAGTCCTCACTGTCACCTTGCAACAAGCACCATCTAGCAGATTTTTTTCTATTGCACAGTAGAAATTAGGATGGAATTCCACCTCTATGGAAGTGTCATCTGACACTGCTTCCAGGTCAACCTGATGCAACATGCTAGATATTGCCAATCGCCTTTTAGGTACGTGCTATTTTCCTGACCCAAGGATAAGAAAAGAGATTTATGTCTGAGACCCAACTCTCCTATGTCAGAGAATAGAGCTTTGTGCCACTGTGAATATAGCCATGGCCCTGCTTTATTCCTGTGCCAATTTTCAGGTCAAACATAATAAAGTGATCCCCTAATGTAATGAAAAATGAAACCAGATGGTATTGCAAACTCAGTGTAATTTAGGTGCTGTGCTATACAGAATCTATCATATGATATACAGGATCAGTTTGTGTATTAAGTCTGTTGATAGCTCTTCACAGAGCCAAAATGGACTGGATAGTTCATCATGATTTTCTATCAGCATACAGATAAATGTGAGCTAATGCAGCTCCAGTGTGTACACACTGCTTAGTCCAACAGGGACAAAGCCAGAGCTGAACGGCAGCACTAAGATGCTGGCACTTCTAGGCTGTGTGCCAGGCTACAGAGGGGGCTCTGTGGGGGATAGGAGTGGTGGTGGGTCCCCAGGGCAGGCAGGACATTCCTGATTTTAAGATGTGCTGACACCTACTGTGATGCCTGCCCTTCCTCACTTGAGGAACCTGGGCACCTTGCCATCAGACATGACGTAGCCAGGTGCCTTAAAATGGAATTCAGAAAAATGAGCATGTGGAGATGAAAGACTCCTCAGTGATTCAATAAGATGTATCAAGTAGATACATCTTATTGGTTGGGGAACATTTGCGTCTCACTATGGTTTGCAACCTGAAACTTCTGCCAGGGCCAGTCACTTGCCTGAAAATAGTGGTTCTTTCTTTGGTTTCTTTTCCAGGGAAAATCTAGACATCTGCCTGAAAATCAGGCCTTGGATCCTCTATATGATAATGGTAGCTACCAGAACAGTAAATATTTTCAGACCGGTATTCTCTATCACTCCGGTGATGCCATTTCATATCCCATTCAATTTCCAGTGGATTAAAGAGAGTGTGAGTGAGGAAGCCTGACAGTGATTCTGCAGTGTGATTATCAGGGCAGCTGGAGCAGAGATGTCAGCTCCATTTGAGGGGAATGGTTGTTTGCTTGTGGTGTGACAAGCAGGGTGAAAGTGTTAGGAGTCAGTAGGGAATAGAAATGACCACCAGGAGATGCCCACTGGTCTCTGTGCTTGATGGCACAGGTAGTCATTTGGATAGATGAGAGCAATCCCCTGAGAAAAACAAACAAACAAACAAACAAAACCAATCAACCAAACAAAAAAAAAAGAAATAAATCACAAAACCCAGAGGAAAAACCGTATTTTGGCTTTCCATAGCTGGTGTTTGAAGTTCCTCATTAACAATGCAGGTCCCATCTCTGGAGCTTGTCCTTTGGTATCAAAGTTCCACTGAGATCAAGACTCTCCTACCAGCACCGTAGCAGCAGTTTTCCCCTCTCCTTACATTTTGCAAATTAAATCCATACAAGAAACTCAGAGGCCGAGGAGAGAAGGGAGACAGCTGATAGAGCGGGTATCTGAAGGCATATGGTGAGTTCCGCTGAGGCCACCTCTGAGAGACAAAATTTGTCTCCGAAAGCAGAAGAGATGTGAAGCTTGGAAAAAAGAACATAATTGTGCAGCTGAGAAAGATGGTAATCAGAGTATTAGTCATTAACTGCTAGGGGAGGTGCTGGAGTTTGAAAGTGATCTCCCTTTTCTATGGCATAAAATGGTATAAGAGATACCACATATAAGATACACCATATGTTGTAAAAAGTAAAATCAACACTATTAGGAAGACTGAAATAGATTAACTGATGAATGATTTTGAGACAAAGTTGACAGGCATTCTGCTTCATTCAATTTTGGGAAAACAGTTTATTAGGGTGGAAAAATTAACTAAGACCTTTGACATGTACTGCAGGCATGAATAAGAAATTCTGAAAATATTCTGACTAAAGACAGCTCTTCTAATGCAACTCCAATGAGTGTAGTTATTAACTATTAACCCCCAAATTCGTCTCACCTGGGAATAGTAGGAAAATCAGTTAAAGTAAGCAGAAAAGACACCAACCATTCTGAGGTCAGAACTGCTAAGGAGAGCTGGTGACTAATGGGAAATTGGATTCTGTTTTTTGTTTCTTAATTATCTGATTTCCTCTAATTTATTCCTTATGCATTGAATAATTACTAAAAGCTCTTAATCTATAGCTTGAGTGAGCATTCGCTGTTTCAGCAAATGTTCCTACTAAGCCTGCTGCCTAGACAGATGCAGAAAATGAAGGCACAATGGGTGTGAAAATACCAGCAAGTGAGAGAAATTATTTTCTCTGATGACATTTCTATTTGTTTTGGCCTCTCAGACCAATCCATGAAAAACCAGGACAGGGCCTTGTGACAGTGGGGGAACAGGGCTGAACTGCTGCAGGGTTCTTGGGAAGACTGCTGCTGCAGCCCAGTACAAGCTTACTATCTCCTGAAACAGCAAAAATGTTACCTTGCATACAGACCTGGCCAAATACTGGCAAATACTGGCCTCTCACCTCTGATCTCACTTTATTCTGCAGTTTTCTCAAATATGGTAATGTATGTATGAGTTCTGTTGGCACAATCAATACCTGAACCCCTCACATTCAGTGCTGTGACTGTCTCTTGTCCCAAGCAGCTCATGCTGGACATTCTCACCTCTCTGTCCTCTGCAGGACTCAGCACTGAGACAGCACAAATTTGGCTGTATCACTTTATTTTTTTTTTTTTCCTCTGCCTTCACTCATTCTGTTATTGAGCTTCACTGATCAGGCACTAAGCAAATACTGAGTATTCGACACCAGCCCTTGGTTTCTGCACTTACAGCACATAACGGCCTGTGGGATCAAGCCCTAATTGAAAGAGTAATCAGCCATGACTTCTTGGTGATTGCTTTTAATGACCTCATCCTAAACCCCTCCAGAAGACAAAGGCAGCCGAGGGCATTAAGCATCAGAGATGGTGCTCAGTGTCTCACAGATTGGGATCTTATTTGACCAGGCTTTCTGAAAGTTGTTGTTTAAACCAAATGACAAAACCAGCTTGGAAGTTAAGCAGTAATTAACTCTTTGATCCCATACCTGAGGAGGCTAAAGAACTCATTTAAGAAGTGTTTTAAAATGAATGCATGTTTAGTTTCTGCACAGTGGGAGACGAGAAGCAGGGAATGCATTCTGGAAAAGATATATACTCTATTTTTGCACTTATAGCTACCAGGTTAGCTGGGAGAAAAAATACTCATGAACAAAAGTTTAGCCATTCAAGTTATAAATGAATGTGGGTAATGCAACTGGAATTTACTGAAGCATCCTCTCCTCCCCCTCAGCCCCTTGGGGCTGCTCTCTACTGCAGTGTCCTTCCTCCTTCTCATTTGCCTCTGTCTCTTATTCCCATCTTTATTATTCCCTACCTCATTCATTTCTATCTCTGATTTTGTGGGCATGTCTGGGCTGTGGGTTCTATGTATAAACACCAATTTGCTGTGTTCAGATGATGTAAGTTATGCGCAAGGCAAAGTGGTAGAAAAGGAGGACAGCGTGGACATACTTAATGTATGGGAGCAGGCTGGTGCATGCAGACTGAAGGTCAGTACTACTCACAGCTGACTGTTAACTACTAGTATTTATTGTGGTTACAGAGTCTTATAAAGATGAAGAAAGTGTAATGAACCTTGATGAGATCTCTGCATGAGAGAGGGTCATTAATAGAAATGCAAAACAGCGTGTGGCTGTACAGCTTAGGACACACTCCTGCAGTTAACGAAACTGAAACGTTTAAGTACTGAGGACTGTGGCCCATTGACTTTAGTGGCAGAAGTTAAAGCCAGCACTGTACCTGTTGGTTGTGCTTCTCAGACCATTTGGGCATAGATAATTCTGGACAGAACAGGATGGTGTTATTTATTGTGCCATATCTACCTGCTTCTAAGAACGATTTAGCTGGATACACACAAAGATTTATGCACACTCCTTAGCCAAAATAACTTTAACCAGTGCTCTGCCCAGTCACTCTCAGCTAATGAATCTCATAAAGTTGCTTTTCTCCTAGCCCCTAACTACTGCTCAGCAAGAAGGATGGCAATCTCAGAGATGTGTTTGTTTGAATTGTAGAAGAGATGGAAGCAGATTTCTATTACAGTCACAGAAAAAAAAAATGTTAAAGTGAAATTCTGTAATAGGCAGATGATAACATTTTGTTGAGAACAGTCAAAAGAACCTGTGCTTCATTTTCTGCTTCATTTAATGCATGTTATGAAACCATTCCACACCACTTTATGAACTAACTTTAGAAGCTGACAAAAATCTGTGATTATGTTTTATACTAGACTTGCAGATTCGTTTTCTTGATGTGTGCAGATACCTCTGTCTTTGACAATATACCTTTTCCCTAATGTCTAGTGGTGGATATATGCACTGGAGGAGTGGGAGCCCCTGATTTTCTTCTTTACCTAGGGATTTTCAACCACTTCCCACATCTCCTATGGGTTTGATCCTTTTGAATAACATCTTGATTCTGTCACTCACAAATTGATAGCTGTGCAATCCAGAATAAAGGAGAAAGAAGAAGAGAGACACATGAGCAGAAGAAATGGGAAAAGGTGACCTACATTCACCTGAAACAAATGAACTAAATGGCTCTTTTACTTCTCTCTGCATTTTTCCTGACCAGTAAAAACTCTTATCAGTGCTACCCCATCATCCCCTTCCTCCCTGAGGTCTTAAGAACAAAGTTACTCTGATTGACCATGACTTGCAATGGGATAACTCTGACAGATTTTAAGCAATCACAATATGTCCAGACTTCTTTTCACTGTAGCTGTCTTAGTGTCTGTGCACCATTGTTCAGATTTTTGTATTCCATTTTTTTTTTGTTTGGTGTAATGGTGAAGTGTATGAAAAAGTTGTATTTTTTTGCTCACTAAACTGAATCCCCCTGTTTCTGTTGGATAGATAGGGGGGAGAAGTGTTGGAGAAACAGGTTTGGGGAGCATATGGGACTATTTGCAATTCTGGGCATAATTAGCTGCTGCCTGACTGGCCTGTATAACGAGAATTAGTGGCCAGTGACATCTTGGAGGGGAAAATCCACAGAAACATAATTTTATAGAGAACTTCAAAGTTTGCTACTCTAAGTAGCAATGAGTCTGACTGGCAGGTGCCCCTTATTACAAATACTCTGTCCATAGGGTGTTACTGTTTACCGTAAAGACACGCTAGGGTACAGCTGACTTGGGCACCACTGCAGTGGAACAAGTTCAGTCACTGCCAGCCTGTGAACACTGGGCCAGTGGCACTGCTTTCCCTCTGGATGTGGTAGTACTGGTGCTGTGGGAAAAACATCCATTTACAGTTTCTAATGGAAATTTTTGATGCTCCTCTGCATGTTCTTTGCCTTTCATTCCTCCTACCCCAGCTAAACCTGTAGTTTTCTATCTTTTGCTTTCTATGCATGTTAAAAACATTTTCTTTGCACTCAGTCAGAGCAGGGAAGACATAACAATTCAGCTGTACCTTATGTATGTGCTCCTCAAGTCTGCATGTCCTGAAATACCTCCTTTAGGGTACCCTGATTTTAACGATGGCCAAACAACGGCACTTTTCAATTTAAACTATAGCCATTGTGTATTAAACATCTGTGCTCTCCCATTAAAAAGCTGTTACTCATAACCACACTTCATTGGGCCAATCTGTGTATTTTTTTTTTTTCTTTTTTTTCCTGCCTGAGTGTTTTAAAGAGACATATTTGCACTTTGAACAATTGGTTGATGCTGGAGGTAGAGGCCAGCTTTCTATGTACTCTGATATGCAAACTGCTTCCCAGGCTGTCACAGTTCTTTGTCCACAGGACATGTAACTCTTACCCAATTCATGTGTCAGTGAATGATATGTTTGCAATTATAGATTTTAATGATTTCCTGATTCTTCAGCTTGTCTTAAAAAGATTCAGCGTACTCATTAACTCTAACCCAATGCTCAGCTCAGCTCTGTGTTGGCAACTTGTAGGTAATTTTTTGAGAGAGTGTATTTGTTTTTTGATCCTATTAAGTCAAGTTCATTTTCTCTAAATTTTTTTGCAGTGTCTCCTTCCATGAGTTATCTCATCTTCAGGCTTAGACTGGAGCCTTTTCAACAACTGTCCCTGAAATGAGAACTTTTGATGATTGACAGTGTCTAACAAGTAGAGCGTGTTATGTTCCCCAGTCAAATTCTGGTGGTTCTTTCTTTTCACACTTGAATCCACCCCTCTTTTGGGCTCTATAATAATAATAATAATAATAATAATAATAATAATAATTGTATGGATTTAAATGTTTATGGTGTTCTTGCAGCAGCTTTTTTTTCACCCAGATTTGTAAAACTAGAGGAAGTGGAAAGCTCTGAGAAAACAAGTGAATAAGGGAGCTTGTTTTGGCTTCAGCAAGTGCGATCATTTATCTTTCTGTTACAGGTCTGCCAAAAGAAAAAAAATAATGCTGTGCCTAACAAACCTCGTAGAATGAAATTCCCATACATAAAATACCTGTTGCCAAAGGGTACAGTTACTCTGTGCTTAGACTGTAAGGTGGTGTGTGTGTATTTAAAGGTCACCACAGTCCTTGGTTTTATATATGTTGGTGAATCTTGACAAGCAATCCCACTGTACGTTTTTTCCCCTGTGGTTTTAACAGCAATCTGCTGGACAAAACTGCAAATCTCTGTTAAAATGTTCTGCAGTTAGCAGAAAGAAATTGTGAAAGGAGTACTTTCCCAGAAAGCCCAAAGATAAAATTCAGTATGATTTTCCAGCATTGTTACAGGAACAAAACTTTTTAAAAATACTCAATTCAGTGCATTAGACTGAAAAGTATTGAATAATGCAGTGAAGCTCCACATGGATAAGTGAAGAAGGATTGAAATGATTAGCATAATACATTTTTCTCATTTGAAGAGCCTGTGTTTTTGACAAGGCTTCACTAATCGGAGGAGCCAACATGATCTGTGGTACTTTACAGTCACTTGTTTATGCAGGTCATGGACACCCTTGCTGCCCTGTCCTCTGCCCCATCTTATCTCTCACAGAGCAAAACAGATTGCTTCTACCTGTTGAAGCATGAACTGAGTGTGCTGGTGGGTGCTCATCTGCCAGAAGGGAGGAGACTATCATGAATCTGACAGACACTGAAGGTGGAAGAAGTGCAGGTAGACTGACAGCCCTTCCTTCCCTGCCACATGAAGTAGTCTGCTCTGAACTCTCTTTTATTTGAATAGTAAAGGTCTTTGGGAGAGTTCCCAAAAAAGGAAGCAGGTTGCTCTTTGCTATTCTTTTAATGTAGGATTTCAGAAGATGATTTCAAACCTATTAAAATTTCCATCTCTAATAAGCTTAGTATAAAATACCAGAGCTTATTAATCTTCTCAGCTTCTGTGCTGAGTAAACTGGGAAATAAATGCATCTTATAGATGGGATCTGATTTTTTTTTTTTTTTTTTTTTTCTGAAGGAATGTTAACCTTTTGGGAACTGTTGTGTCTTTAAGCAAGTCAAATCAAGAAAAAACACCACCAGCAATGTAACTCCTTTTAGAGGGTATTTTACTTTGCAAATAAATGTATATCTTCTAGGTAAAACAAAGGAGCAGTTAAAGAAATAGACTATTAACATCCCAGTCATTGAATATGTATGAATATTGACACAGAACTTGCTGTTAGCTATTTTTATTTAGCCTTTTCCTGATAATTAACCATATGTTCTGTGGGAGTTTTATCAGCTGATTACGTGTTGCAGAAGTGTCCCCAGATGCAAGATGTACAGGAACTCTTGGGTAAACTTAGCTAGTAGTAGAATTTAGTCTTTAAGATCTCTGTGCATTTTGTAGTAATTAATCATGATTTTAAATCTCTGTGGGCATTTCACAGTAATTAATCATGGAGAGACAAGCATCTCATTGACAGCAAGCAGACTCTGCTTCTGAGAAGCCAGTTACCCACAGTCAGTACATGATCTATCTCCTGCAAAGGTGGCATTAAAATGGATCTATTGATCTGAAATAGACTTGGGCAGCAGGGAGCAGTAGTGTGACATACAGCAAGAAAGGTGTACTGCACTATGCAGAGATTAAAAATAAATAAATGACAGCGACCTTACATACAGGCAAATATTAGCTACCTAGAGTACATCTGAAGTGGGACAAGTTGGAGTGATGATTTCTTGGATGACTCTGAAGAAATTCCAAATTGTTCTAGCTGAGAGTACTACACCAGGACTCCAGAGGTACACTAGCTCAAGTATTTGCCTTTGCCTGTTGCATAATAACTTTAATAATAAAAATAAGATGAATGGAAGGTAAAGGAGCATATTTATTTATTCAGATTAACCAGCAAAGAATGTCTTGATACCAAAACAAAAGCTTGATACCGTGAAAGCATACACAGAGGAAGTGTGTGGAGTGCTGAATCATGTGAAAGAGGATGGGCAGTGTAGAAGGCAGTGGCATGCTGTGAAGCGTGCCATCTTATGAGTCCTTTTGGACTGCAGTGCCCACCTTTCAGCGCCTCAGGGACCTTTCTGCTTCCTTGATCCTAGCATCAGCCCCTTCAGGCCACCAAACAAGTGTACATGGCACAGGAAGTATGGGCCGGAAGTAAGGCTATAGGCATGTCCTTTAGAGACGTGAAATGTGGCAGTGGGCATGGAGATTCTTGAGGGGAAAGAGAGCTCCGTGATTACCAATCTCAGTGTGAATTAGCAGTTCTGCTGTCTGCACCCTGCTTTCTGTTACAGAGAAGAGATGAGAGACAGGCAGTTTCTAAGTGAAAAAAAAAAAAGGCCCTGAGTCCTGGCACCTGGGAAATATCTGTGTTGAAATTTTTTTTTTTTTTAATTTTATTATTATTATTTTAAGCAGGAGAGTATTATTACCTGCATGAGAATGTACAGAACACTTTTCTCAAGTTACATCTCAGGGCAACCACAAAATTCTCAGTTATTTGAAGAGAAGCAAGACCAAACACTAACAAGGATGAAAATATTTCTTCTTCCTTTTTTTCCTTCTCTTTCTTCTTTCTCTCCTTCCTCCCTTCCATCATCTCTGAAACACCCTGAGAAGCTATCTGGCTGTTGTGTAGTTTCTCATATTTTCTATGATCTCCAAATCACCAAGTCTTCCTGAAGGCAAAAGACCCATACAACAATGTACAATGCTCAGTCTTCCAGCCAAAATGTCCTATATACACTAACAATACTGTCATTACTTTTTATAATTTCTTACAACATTCATACTAAGTGTAAATCCATGCTTAGGCACCCAGAAAGAGATCAGATGCCTAGGGTGAGCAACAAAAACAGCTCAGCAGGAAATCAGTGGCACTTTGCAGTGCTTAACCTAACATGATAATCTGCCACATTCACAAGGTTTTCAGAGATGGTACTGAGGGCATGATCAAATGCAGAATCTCTCTTCTTATTATCTTAAAAGCTATATGTATATATATTAAAAAAAAAGTAGAAAGTAGAAAGAATCTTGAAAGAAGTTGTTAAAGTCATTCAGTATTGGAGGGACAGCAGTACCTGCTGAGACTGGATGGAGGCTGACTGGAGCAAGTTTGGTTTCAAGTGTTCTGAAAGTGAATTAAAGCAAAATGACCAAGGGGAAGTTAATGCACTACTGCTGTTACTAGATTAACTACTCTGAAGATAAACTCTCAGACCCTGTGGTGTCTCCTATAAACATGCTATCTTGGCAGGGTTGGACCAGTCTACTGACTGCTGTGCTGCACTAATCTCCTACGTGCCTGAGCTCAATGGTCTAAATCATTCCAGCAATTGGAAAGCAGATTGGCCTAATGTATGATGCAGAGTAAATATTTGTCTTTTTGAGCTCATTTCTCTAGAATTGTCTTCATTTATCCGGATGCCCTACAGTTACTGTATCTGAAGAATATCAGCCTTTCTGTCTTTGAATGTCTCATCTGCTTCCTCTCAGATAAAGAGGCTTTTTGTGTAGTGAAGTTCATTATTACAAATGTGTTATAATTACCACATATTTCTAAGGCAGCTATTGCAAATCTGTATTATTACTTTGAATGTGAATGATATAAGAAGAGTTTTAAAATGGTAATGCATTGGCAGAGAAGGCAATAAACTAAGACTCTTGGCTCCTGTAGTTTACAAGCCAAGTTATCTTCACTAGGTTGACTTTACTGATATGTATCAAAACACACAAATCAGTCTGGAGCTAAGCCTACAGGCTTGAAGGAAAGAGAAAGGGTCAGTGTCAATATGTGCCTGCATTAACCTGACAACCACTGATGTTGTGGTCCCAGTCAAGGTGATGGGAAGCCCCCTGCCTCATGGCAGTAGATGTCTTGGAGAGTGGATATCAGTTGTCATGCCACCCGACTGAAGTTACTCATAAGGAAAAGCTGAGGTGGAGGTGTAGAGTAGGCTCCATTCCTCAGAATAAATTGTCTAATTGCTCTGTAGCTTCACAGCCACAAATATCTTGGAGTTGTGTCGCAGCCAGTTCAGCTCTTTTGCGTATCAAGCACAGCAAAAAAGGAGGAAAGACATTTAACACACAGCTCAGAGGAGCTGTTCCAAGTAACAGAAATCCAATTCATTTCGTTATGGAAAATTGTTTATAAGGATCTGCTAAAGACAGAAAAATTAAAATTAATCTAAGAAAGAAAAGGTTTCTGGATACACCAGAAATGTTGTAATGCTAAGAGCATTTTTGTGAGTTAGAGATATAAGAACATGGAAAAAAATAATCTTTTTGCCAAAAATTGTTTCACTTAAATTTAGGGTCAACTAGTGGACAAAGTAATGAGCAGATGTCTAATCTTAATGATCACAATTTGATTTGGGTAGTTGTAAGATATGAAGCTGAGACAGATGATTTTCACCATTGTGCCTGGCACTCCAGAGGCTGCTGTATTAATACCACTGTGCCATTATCAGCCTACTCTGAGAGATGCCATGGCCAGACAGATCTAGAGAGTGTGAACAGATGATGCCAGGGTAACTATCAGCTTCATTTGACTACCAGATGTCTTTTGAAAGGTACAAGTTCTAAACTTGTCCTCATCTACTTTAAAAAAAAAAACAAAACTTTTTTTTCTTTTTTTGTCCTTTTTCCTTTTTTCTTTTTTTTTTTTTTTTTCTTTTTCCCTTTTTCTTTTCTTCTTTTCCTCCCCTAACTGTTTCTTATCATTCCTGTTCATTCATCATTCATCTTTCCATTTATTCATGGCCAACCACAGTGGTCTATACTGCTGATTGTAACTGCCAGTGGCTGACATACCTAATGTACACAATTGTGTACATACCTGTACACAACTACACAGTTGTGTACATTGAGCTAAGATCTTACAGAGCGAGTGAATGAATTTACTTCAGACACTGATGTTGTGAGCTGACCTACTTCAAAACTCTTCTGCTTGAGTTAAAGACGTGCAAGACCCAGCTGCCACTATGTCAGAACAACTCTTCAAGTAGTTATGATATACCATTATCAGCTACTGGCAATATTAATAAAGTAAATTGAAAGCTTCTCTTTGATACGATACATACCTCTCTTTAGCCCTTGGAAAGAAACCAGCTTCATGTCCATAATTTCTGATAAACAGGCTCCTTGCAGGTGGATAAAGTACATTGAAATGAAAATGAAACGTCTTTGTTCTTTCTACACTAACTTTAAAGACATGCTCAGATCATTGGCACATATGAAATGTGCATTTTGGTTACTCTGGTTCCCATGCTAGACTATGCTAAGATAATACCTGCAACCTTTAGTAATTACATGTCACTGCCTTGAAGGCATTGATACCTAGAATAATGAGAAGATTTGACACTATGAATCAAGGAAGATGACATGTTGGTCCTTCTCAGAGTGACAGATTTAGTTCTCAGTGACTTCTAGGTATCACTAATAGCTGTTTCTATTTACCTTTGCTATATAAAATGAAGGTCCATACGTACTACAGCATCTGAGGAAGAGTACCAAAGCTTTAAAGGAAAAATTTTTCTTCAGTACATACAGAATACTGTGTATGCACCCTCAGATAACAAAGACATGTTTACAACACTTTTCACTGTATGAAATTGAAAACTCACTCAAACAAATTTTCAACAAATGCAGTACAGCTCCACTGAAAAAGAAGAAGTGATTTAAGTCTCTGATCTTTCAAACCTGGCCTTAACTTCACCTTCTATCTTAGACTATGTACTGGCAATGTTTTAAATCCATTTTTTTTTTTTTTTTTTTTTGTCTGTAGAAGCTGCATGTTTGTCCCATAACAGGAAAAACAGACTTGACTTTCTGAATTTAAGTTTACTTGTTTTCTGTTGTCTCTGTAAAATCATCTTCCATAGCTCTCTGTTTGCCACATCATTAATCTGAGCCCTCTGCTCTTCATATCATTAATCTGAACAGTGTACCTCTTTCAAAGTTAATATAGTCCCTAAAAATAGGGAGTCTTCATATGCATGCTTAGCATCTGGCAGGATCGTTCTACTGATGAAAGAAGAATTTAATCCTTTCCAGGGTGAAAAAAGAGTTATCCGTGGGTGAGAAATTCTGAGCTAGATCTGCTAAATTTTGTTAATGTTTCTCTTTTCTGGGGTAAGTCAAGGTTTGGAACATGTCATTGATTTATTGCTTTCATTAACATGATTGAGTGCAACAAGTAAAGAGTGCGGCTGTTGAGTTTACTGCACCTGTCCTGTAATGCAATACACAACCATTACCAGATGTAATTAGCATGTTTGAGGCAATATATTAGTCCACCACAAATGTTTTTTTAAAGGAAGAGGGCAGCTATATTGAATGCTTTTTGACTTTCCTGAAGAGTCTAAAAGCTTTTTAGAGTACGCAAATGTTCATGCTAAAAGAGCTGAATCAGGGCTCTTCAGGAAAACTTTGGTATGGATGGAGAATTGCTGCTAGCAAAGCAGTGACACAGGAGACTAAATGACACAAATTCAAAAATGTTGATACTAGCGGTATAAGAAAAAATTCTGCGAGCATCATTCATCCACAAAGCCTCTACAAATTACAACTTATACAAGAAGATCTAAAGTGTGGCAACAGTTGATGGAGGGCTGAACTCTAGGAAGTCTGGCATTTTGATTCTTATGAGTATTGAAAAGTACTCATAAGAGTACAAGAGATTAGTGAAAAAAAAAAGACATTCCTAGTGGGTATAGGACAAGCACATACATTATATTTTCTTTTATGCATGTAACAAAGAGTAGGGGAAAGGTCTCTATTATTTTTCAAAGCTAATGACAGAGGAAAGCTATGAGAGTTGCTCACAGAGGTATCCAACTTGATAACTTGCAATTATAAAAAGTAGATGTAGGTGCAAGTATGAAAGTAGCCCAACACGATCTAACATCTGAAATCTCGGACCTGATGTAGTTCAAACGATTTCCAATCCATTTGTGTACGTGCATGACATCTGCAGAAAGTTTACCTACTCAAACTATATCTTTTTTTACTTGAATGGTAGGGAATACAAATACTAAAAATGTTTTTCCATATCATCTGCAATCTATGGTACTTCTCTTTCATTTCCTGTTGTGCTCATTTTCCATGGAAAACACGGATGCTTTTTCAGTCATTGATAAGACAGGTTTTTCTAATACTTTAAGCACTTTTGTTTCTCTCTCCGGTTGTAAGAGAGGACACTGTACAAAAACATATTGTGCAACATGTGTAATAATGAAGGAAGAAAGTCCTTGTTCATTCTCCCTGATTCTTAGCTGGTGTCCACTCCACCAGCATGATCCTCTCACTTCCCAGCTCAGAGACTTTGTCAGGAAGCTCAGGACCTCCTGCCTCCCCTGCAGGTCTGATTTGAGTTCCGTTCTGACCCCACTGAAACAAGGAAGAGTAAACAGACCTTAGGGGTTTTGAAGTTTACATGATTCCCACCCTGATACAGAGTTGAGAGGATAGCCAAGATGTACTCTAAAGTGCTCTGGGGGATCTCTGTGAGTTTAAGCCATCAGGTGACCTGGGGCACATGCAGACACTGGAGCATGAAAGCAGTACGGACAAGTCAGTCCAGTTCATTGAGAGGTCACATGTCTGGAACAAAGACAGAAAGCCATAATGACAGCAAGGGCTACTCTGCCTTGGGAAGCTTTGTCTTTGAAGGAGACATGAGGGTCATCACAGATCCTCAGATGAACCAGAGTTTCCCAGAAAACAGTGTGGTTGACGTACTAATGCAATCCTTGGACATCTGCTGAAGGGAATGATGAATAACAGGAAAGAGACTCTATTACTGGTTTGATGTTATTGTGGGCACAGCTTTTGTGCTCATGATTCAAGAAAGATCTTGAAACTTGTAGTGTTCAGGGAAGAGTTATTAAAATAATGAAAGAATCAGAGAAAAAAGTCTAAGAACAAAGGGTCTGAGGAGGTGTGTCTATTGAGCATACCAAAGGACTGACTGAAGAATTATTCATCGATGAACACCTACATGGAGAACAGCTATTGCAATAGAGAGTTCTTCAAACCAGTAGGACAGTGGAATGCTGCATCCACTAGCTGGCAGTTGACAGTAATGGGAGTCAGAACAATGGGTGCTCCCCCCCTCCTCGTCCACAGCCAGATCAAAAGTCTGATGCAGCAGTTTATGAGAGGCTGCAGTAAGTTCTCTATCCCTGGAAAAGTCTTTGAAGCAAGATAGTTATATGCAGAGATGCTCCACAGCTGCTTGGTTTGAACCAGAATCCAATGGCCTTCATTTATCAGTCAGAATAGAGGAGCACAATGGTGCCTTGGAATTAGTAAAGTTTCACAACAATTTCAGATATAAAAAATGTAGAGGATGGAATGCAAGCACTTTTATATTTTAATATCTACCTAATCCAGCAATCGATACATGTGTCTGAATGTTGACGACCAATACTGAGTAGGTATTGACACTGTAGTGTGCCCAGAGCAGAGGAGGTGTTCTTATTGCTTGGATTTCTGTTGTCCATGCCCACAGTATAATGGAAATTTATTTCCCAGTGCTGTTGGTTGCCTTGAAGTGTTTGCAAACAATATTGTGCTGAGGAGAAACATAATAAAGGATATTACTTTTTTTTTTTTTTTCTTCCTTTCTTTTCTTATTTATTTATTTATTTATTGGTAAGCCATTCTCATCCTGATTGATAGCATATTATTATATACAGAGTAGAGCAGCTAGTATAGAGAATTCATCTGAAGAAAAAAAAACAATTAAAAAATTATTTAATGTAAAGTATTGTGATACTACAGTGACAAACATGGCAAGAAGGTCTGCACTGAATAAAATCCAAAAGAGTTTATTTTATTATGGAGAACAACTGGCAGCGTTGCAACTGCACTTGGCTGTGCAGCATAAGCAAAACTATAGTAGTTGCCATTTATGTACTCTGACTTGAAAGCAGGCTGTTTGCCATTTCTGTGTATACTGATATTATATATTTTCCATTCAAGATTACTTTTTCCCTCCATATGCCGCCTCCCTGGAATTAATCAAAGAGATTATTCCAAAGTGACCTTGTTGTAATACTATATATATATTAAATTTATACAGAACCTCAAATAAGGAACAGGTTTGCATTATTGAACATAGAACAAACAGCAGCAGTGCTAATTTATTTAATGCTGTGCCTACTATATTTTGTTAAAAGATAGGAAGATTTACTATCCATTTCACATGAAGTTATTGCAGTTTGATACATTTTCTGCAGTTTATTATTATTATTATTATTTTAATCTCTAGTATAATAGTAGAGAAATAACAAAGCAAATTTCATGGCTGATTGTAATACAGGGCTGCCCACCCTGCGGGGACAGGAGCCCAAGGGCTGTGGGTGACAGTGGGGCATAATGAGGCAGAAAGGGGGGCATCCCAAACTGTGCCTTCCCAGTTTGCAGTTGTACCTTCTTGGCCATTAAAACCCACCCAAACAGCAAGCAGGGGATGATGCAGTGGTTGGTTGGCTGTCCCTGCAGCTGTTAGGGGTCTGGAAATTGTAAAGGGTGATTTGAAAGCACTGTAACCTCCAAGGTTTTATTGGCCTCCTCCCACTTTTGTGCTCACCAATGTTTCTCACCTGGAGGGAGCATCTCATGGGTGTGCTGCTATCATGTGTCATGCAGGCCATCCCAGATGCCCACTGGAAGCACTGTGGAGACCAAGCCACAAGAAGTCCTCATCCAAGTGCCATAAGATTTTAGTTCCACTCCCTAGAGAGCAATGCTTCTGCTCCATCCTGCCCAGGGACACACTTCTCTCCTCATGGCTGCCTCACCTTCAGGGTGCTCCTCAGAGCTCTGCCCAGGGGTGGATGTGCGCCATGTACACATGGCTTTAAGAAAGGATGTGTGCATGTCTTCTTAAAATCCCTTGTCAGGAGTCATAGTGGATAATATTCTCTGTATGTTTGGATACAAAGTGTTTCACTCCCTAAGCTTGGATTCCCCTTGTGAAAAAGAATCCTATTTTCAGAGATTTAAACTTGTAATGCCAGTGAAAAAGCAATTACATAGCAAAACACATATAAAAATGATGACAGTCATCTATCTTTTTGAAGCTTTTTGCAGTTCTGTTCAGATTTATCAAAGGTTTTTCCCCAAATGACACCTTTCTGTAAATCCGCTTCATCTGCTAGAATATCAGGTCATCAGAATGCCCTCAATGATGAATCATTAGAAAGTCATTAAAACATGGTCCTTAGTAGCAGTTGCGGTCACAGGAATGCAATAATCTAAGCCATGGCAGCACACTTAGAGATATCTAAATGTTTTTTTAAAGCTAATACACTTTTCACTTAATTACATTTTCAAATTATTCAGCCATTTTGCAGTGATTCATTGTAATTATAATCTGTATTTAATTTAAAGTAAAAAAAACCTGTCCATAATCATCCCTGGAATAAACACACTTTAGTCAGTAGTTTTGTGTCAGGGTAGAATTAACCCCACAAAAAGACCTTTTCACATTGAGTTTTTCCATACAAAATATTTGATAAAGTATTCCTAATAGTAGTGCAAAAAGATGAGTAAGTGTAGTCATGTGTATTTGAGTACAAAAAATCTCTTCAATTTACCAGAAAAAAAAAAAAAGAGGCAAGATGTAATTATTTTAGTTCAGAACAAATAATAATGTGACTTAAACTCTCAGTTTATGGGTATCTGTTTCAACAAAAACTTATTGGACATCTCCCAGAGCTGCGTGTGTCTTTACATTGAATCTGAAAATTAAAGCACATCCACTAAGTGCTCCTGATGGTCAGTAAAGAAAACCAGCTTGGAATATGTGAAAATACAGGAATGTGAGCAGAAGCCAAATGCAGCACTGACAAAATCATACACCAAATTCAACTTAAGTGTAAGATGAAAAGCCACGTGGTAAGGCTGATTGTGTTATGTCCTTGTGGATAAATTCCACTACTTTTAATAGAGCTGTGTAAACTGTATCCAAAGACAGAATTTTATCAGCTCTAAGAAATGCTACCTCATTAACCCTGCTGTTCACTACACCAGTTTCTGAAGCCTGATTTAATAAATAAATAAATAAATAAAAACAACCAAGCAACGATAACAACAAAACCACCACACATACACACACACAAATCCCAAACATTTAAACATGGGTGAGGTGAAGATCAGTGACTTTTCTCAGCTATGATGTTGGTTTACTTTTCATGAAGTTCCACAGAGCATCTTCTGCTTGGATTGTCTCAAAAGATAACATTATCAGAAACCTCCAGACCAGTTTTCAAAGAACCATCTGATGGTTCAAAATGGATCATTGTCTGTGCTCATATAATAACAGTAGTTTTAGTTCTCTATATTCTGTTGTTGAATCTGCTGCTGTTATGGCACCTTTTTGGTCTGGTGGTCTTACCTGCAGACAATTGAAGGGAATTATTATCTGACATTATCTGCAGCTGAACACTTTTAAGTCAATGGAGTTACAGAAGCAAGAAATTTGGCTTGTTATTATACTTATTTGCACTTCTGTAACACCTGAGAAAGGACTGGAACTTAATTATTATGGGTAATATCTGAACTTAGATGAAGAAATTCCCTTGTGAGGGTTTTATAGTTAAAAGTAAAACAAGATGTAAAAAACTTGTTAAAAACAATAGGAAAAAAGGAGGATACTGTAAGAAATTGATATGATTCTATGGTTGATTGGATGTGCAGCCTAATGGTCCTGAATGAATGAACTTTATTAAAAATGAAATAAATAAATCAATACCTGCAGTCCCCCATTGACCCTCATTTCTTTATTGTGGTAAATGGACCATCCACAAAGAACTGAATGGCTCATAGCTCTCTGCATTCAGCATTATGCTATTTGCCAGGACATTTGCAATTGAATCAGACTAGTAGAGCAGTTACTAAGTGAGTAAAGAGCTTTGTCTGTGTCAAAACTCAATGCTTTGATGAACACTAGATGTTCTCTGAGCACGATATTTACCTCAGTCATACATTGACAAAATATTATGATGCTTTATCATCTTGGAGTATAACCTCTTGAAACCTAGCTTTAAAAAAAAAAAAACAAACAACTATTTTAGGAGTGGGTTAAGCTAGAGCACAACATACTCAGCATGAAATAAAACTTGCAGATAAGAATCTGGTGCACGCGAGCTGCTGCAGTTTGGATATCTGCTATGGTTCCTTTCCCTGTTGCTCCCTGATGAAGGTTCCTCTACAAACACTGTTAAAAAATACTATCCACCCTCCTTAACATGCTTGGTGTATTTTGCCTTGATCCAGAGAGTTGCTTTGTACTTTCAGGTTCCCAGGAAGCATGATGGCTGTATTTGTGACTTGTATGATAAACTCTTTATTTAGGTATTTCTACAGCAGTGCCTGTTCTCCCAGAAAATCAGGATCCTGGGTCTCTGTGAAGTTCCTTAGGAACAAGACCTAAGACCGTTATTAAAAAAAAAACACTGACAAACTCATTAAAAACCTTTCCAGTCCAAAAATATAGATACTGCTCACTCGGATGACACTTGAAGAAAGGTAGATGGAATACAAGATTTAGCTTAACAGGTGAGTAGCTAGGAAATACCTTGGTGAGCAGCCAGGGAGGGGATGGCAGGCAGAAGTTTAGTTTTGGATTAGGTGTTTTATGCTTTTGAAAGACTCCTTTTGTCTGTCTTTTTGTCATTTTCCCCCAGTATGCTGGATGGTGAATGTGAAATCCAATATCAGGACCGAGTGCATTCCCCCCTCATGGAGGTCTGTAGTATGGCCCCTTCCTTTGGAGACCTTGGGGTCTCATGTAGTGCTGTGGGGACACCCCAGCCAAGGATACCCCCATTTCTGCTTCTTTGTAGCTAAGAATCCACCAGCTGGCTTGTGCTGTACCCTGACAGATATCATTGGAAGGAAAAATTACAAGGCTTGTATTTTGGAAACTGTTTCTGTCTATTATAGCGCTTGAAAGATTTTTCTTTCTAAAGTAAAAGGCAAATTACCTTTTCTATAAACTTGAAGGGAAAAATTGCACTCTACACCTATTTTCATATGAATCCTAACACCATGCTGGCATGCTTCAGCTTGCAGAAATTATGACCTGTATGACAGCACTATTTATAATGTTACTTGAAGTTTTCTATCAGCCAGTTTTACACAACGTTTTACAAGAGAAACTCAGAAATTAAGGCTCTTTGCATTTTTCTAGACTCCTTACTCAGAGCAAATGTATGTAAAACACTAATGCTCTTTCTCTTCTTCTTCAACTCCTGCTGACACATAACATCATGAGCAGAACTTGTCTGAAATGCTGAAGTAGCTTCTCATAACTTGCATTTCTTTAGTCTCTTGATATGTTGAAAGCCCACAGTGGCTCAGAAAGCAGAGTGGTTGCCTTTTCTGAACTGAGGATAGGTCAAGCTTAAAACCAGGAGCCTTCATGGAAAGAAAGATTGACCACATTCCTGCTTTTAGATACAGCTTGATAGCATTTTATTTTACTTCCACAGGATGCTATTTAAAGATGCTGGTGTTGTATGTGCTTGGGGTGTGTTTTATGCCAACTGGTAGCCCTTGTAGAACTTGAGCCAAGTCAATTCTCAAATAAAGAACAACATTATTTCTTCCTAGGATTAGCTATTAATCTGAGGAATCTCCAAGTTGAAAGGAGAAAAAGGGTATAGACAATGGACACATGGAACATCTCTGAGATATTCTAAAGCTTCAGATAGTTCTTAGTTTCTATAACGCTGAGGGCAAAAGACTAAAATATACATAAGGTGTTTATATAAATACTGAATTAAAGTGAAAAAGAAATAAAGAAACCTTAAGTTCTTAATTTACAGCTGCTATTTGCTACATTTGATGGACTAAGGAAATAATTTTTCAGTAATTATATTCTTCAACCTTAGGTACAATTCTAGCCATTTTTGAAGGTGGACTTCCTGGGAATATTTTTAATATGTTGCAGAATATTTGTAGTTTCAACTTAAAGTGATGCAAAGCATAAATAAGTAGGTGAAATATCAAATAGGAAGAGTATCCAAACTCCGTATTGTTTTAAAGAATTACTTAAAACCCATATTTAGGAAAACAATCTTCCTTCTCTGTGTACTCAAAATGTCTTTCTAAATCACTGGAACATTTGGTAGAGCAAGAGACCCAGCCTAGTAACTTAAACATATCTTATCACAAGGAGAGGTCTTTCATGATGTTATTTTGAAATTCTCAAGGATTCTCATTCAGAAGCTGCTCAGCTGCATCTATAAAAGGAATTTATAAAAATAGGTGATCAAAGTACTGTAAAGGGAATGGTTATTTTCTGAAGATTAAAGTATATTTTTGGTTACACAACTAAAAATTAAAATCGACTATTAAATCTTTTAATCTCTACATTAAGCTTCATAAAGTAAGTTTATGTGGGTCACAAATTTCAAGACACTGTTATTTTATTTTATTTTAGATCACTCTAAGTTTTCTAATTCTTAATTTGTAAACATACTCTTCAAAATTTGAAAATGTATGTGTCTCCAAGGTTTACTGCTATAAGTAAAGGGAATAAAGTACATTATTCCTAAAATATTTGAATGTGGGAAATAGGCTATGTGGGCCCTAAGAATACTGTCAAACTTTGTAAATACATTCTAAGACCCAGGTTGGTATTAAGTACGATTCAGAAGAGAACCTAAACTGTTTTTTTACAGTATTTAAGATTCACTGGCTATATGTATTTTTGAAAACTGTATTTCTAGAATCATGTATCAGTAAAAGTTTGGACTTTTGCTGCATGCAGTACCATGTTAACTAACGTGGTAATAAAATAACTTATGGTATGCTGTGGACATTTTTTTTTTCTAGTTTTAGGAAAATTATATGTACCCTAATCTTGGAGACAGTTTCTGAAAATTTCTAGGCTGACAGTATTTCAGCTCTCATTATCAAGACTTAATAACCCTAGGATAACCAGAAGTGTCATTTTTAGATTAATAGATAAGGGAGACTAATTATAGATAATTTAAAAAGGAAAGCAATCATTTAGTGACTCAGTAGATGGTAAGAAAAATTGATTTTTACTTCTTTTCATACTTCATTAAATACATGTTAGTTTCATGGGGGCAATAGTTATTCCAGATTGCACCAACTAAACCTATCAACATCCATCAGGCCCTCTTGATGGACACTAGATTCCTTCAGAGTGTTTTACTGACAAGGTACGTCTTCACCTGCACTTGTCCTTCCACTCCTTGCTGAAACAATAGGAAACTGAACCCTGCCTGCCTGGGTTGTCTTCTCTATTGTCCTCCAATGTTTTCTGGCAGGAAATGTTATGCTTGAACCAGTTCTGATGGAAATACACCTAAACACTTCTCAAAAACTCTCAGTCAATAATTGCTCAATATTTCCCCCTGTGACCTATTCCATTGCTGGGCCGTTTATGCTTAGGAAGTTATTCTTGCCCCATTTCCTGAATTTCAGATGTAAACCTGTTACATTTGGTCCTTTCATCAGTTGGGGATCTGGAGAATAATTAATTCTCTTCTGTTTTGCTGGTACTTTTGAATTGCTTTGAAAACTGTTATTATGTTTCCATTTTGGTTTTATCTTCTTGAGACTGAAGTACTCACATTTTTTCAGGGCTGCTGGTAATTCAGACCTGACACATAACAATGTGGACCAACAGATACCCTTCTTTGTGGCTGCATTGTGTGCTCTTTATGTTTAGAAGTCTCATCAGTAAGCAACGTGTAAGTATCTATCTCATATACGGAGAAAACAAGTCTTTTTTTCTTTTTAATTAATTATTTATTTTGAATTGCTAATTTGAAAAACATAGTTCCAGAGTCTCTTATACTAACTTCTGATCGCATATACTTTGCCCTTGGTGCTAGGTGTGAGTACAAATTAAAATGACGAGATAAAATTGCTGGCCCCATTGTTATCTACTAATGTCATTATTTTTGTAATGACCTTTAGTTTTGTTAAGCCACAGAAACTGCTTTAGAGAGTGTTGATGGAGACGTATACTATATGTTTGTCAGTGGTTACAGTCTTAATGGTCATCATTGGAATAGTAGCTGAGTGGGGGCTGTGACAAAAATCTAATTGTCCACAAAGACTGCGAAGGGGTCAAGAAATGCAGTGCTAAGCTGTGAGCTACTGAAGATAAACATGCCTTTGTAGGAATGAAAGAGGGAGAAAAATCAGAAGTTTTTTCTGCTTTTAAAGTTATTGTTCTATCTCAGTATAATGGGTTGGTTAATGACCACTTTAGTGCAAAGATGGTGTGATATATGAGTATGTATATATCCCTGTGCACAAACAAGTTGTGTGATCCTAAAGTCAAGTTTGAAATGAATGAATGGCCAGGCACCCTCCCTTCTCCCAAATACAAGACCTTCATGATCAGGACAAACCATCACACAGTTTGGTCTTGCCCAGATAATAAATACATTTTCACCAAAGAGTGTCTTGGACTTACCATTCTCATCTACTTTCTGTCATCCAAGTACCTGTAGCTTTAACTCTGTTCATTTAAGTGTGGGAGGAGCAGTAAAGGTGGTTGGTGACAACCAAAGAAGATTGAACAATGCCAATTAATTAAATCCTCTTGCCCCAGAAAAAAAGACCTGGTGTATCTAATAGGATATTATACTCGGAAAGAGATTAGTTAGAACAGATCCCAATCTAATTGTCTTTATAAACCACTTAGTCATTTGCCTCAAACAATGGAAGACGCAAGATCATAATTAAGGCTTCTAGCTCGTGGCAAGATTAAATGCACACCATGATAGCAAAGCAAGTAGTTGAACAGTGCAGCATGTCGTAACGTTATCGCCTCAGAGTCTATTGTTCCCTTCTGCGCCTGTGAACTGCTCTCTAATTGACTAGGAAATTGGGAACAGATGATGATTTTGGAAGCAAATCTGCTGTCAAATATATCTTAAGCAACAACATCAGTTTGGCAGAGGAGAACGTGTGTGAATGAATGAAGGGCTGCAGCTTGAGGTGTGACCACCTCAGCAGCCAGTGACACCCTGGATCTCAGCCGAGGCCAAGTGAACCCAAACGCTGGAGCCCTCATGGCTCCAAACAATTTAGCTCTTGGCACAGTCTCATCACTTCTTGTGTTGTGAAGTCCGTGCAAGCAAGTGTGGGGGTTACTGGCAGGGTGGGAAGGAACCATATAATATATATATTTATATATATTTTTGTTTTCATTTTAATTAAAACTGCCTGGAGATGTCCTCTAGGTTGAGAAAGATGGTCTTGGCCACGTATCTGGGTAACTAGATGACAAACAGCCAGGTCCTAGCAGCTGACACCATGCATGCAGAGACCAGTGATACAACCCAGGTGTCCTGGACAGATCCATGAGAGATCTTGCGTAGTGAAGGGTGCTCCTCCATCACTTAGTATTTTCACACTTTCATTTTCACCAGATCTGAAGGTGCCCCTGGCAAAGCATGTGGTCAGGCTGGCACACTGGGAGATGTGGACTTATGCAGCCTGCCCTTCTCCCAGGATCTTGATATCATTCCCTACCTAAGAGAATGATCATCTACCAAAACATGTGCATTTTGGTTTTTTATCTCCTGCAGAGAAGCAAGGCTATTGACTGACTTAGCAAAAGAGTCCAGTGACTCCAGCAACTCTCAGGACATCTGGGATCCAGAAATCTCTGCAAAAGCAATAGATTTCCCATCTGATTTTGCTCCATTAATGGGTTTATCTCAGAGGGTAGCACCTTTTCTGATGGAAATTGCAGGGTGGAGTTCAGTTAGAGCATTGTACCTGTCAGATACCTGTTCTGAAATGAGGTTACTTCAAACTTCATTTTCGCATGACAAAGCCATGTATTACAACACTGTTTTAAAATATTCTTGTCCTATTCTTGCATCTTTCATTCTCTCTCCAGACCCTTTGCCTGTCCTCATACCCATGTGCACTCTTTCCAACTTTGCTTCTAGTGGCTACACTGCAAACTGGACATGAGGATTGATTTTGCTATAAAAAAAACTCTTCTTTATTGACTGGCTTATTTTTGAGCTGGATAAGCTCCCTGACTCATTTCACAGTGCAGCCACACAAGCAGCTATTCCAGCTCTGCAGAAGAGCAATGACACACAGCACAAGGTGGGAATGAGCTGTAGGCCATGCATATCTTAAAATACCTGAATGCTTCATCTTATGAAACCTCAGCTCAAGTCTTTCCTATTAAAGTTCCTCTTCTGGGCATAAACTGCTTATACAGTCACAAACAGCATAAAAGAACATTAAAATGACACTCTTGTCTACCATTTTTGACACTCCCTGGATTATGATGGATTTACAGACTTGATTTACAGCTATGGGAACTGTTAGCTGAAAAGATGCAGAGTACTTCTCAGTACATCACATCTACACATGGGAAAAAAATTCATTCCAGCCCTCACAAGCAGCAGAAGAAAACAAATCTATAATGCTCTGAGTCCTGAAAGAGTGTAGAAAAGACAACCTTTTATTTTCCTTGCATTTTTGGGAATAAAGAACTTTGTTTTCCTAGAGTTTCTTGGAATAATATTGTTTTGTATATATATATTATATATTTATTATTTGGTATATATATATATTATAAATAAAAGTTTTTTAACAAAGGGAAGCTTGTCAGTGCAATTCAGTTGAAAAAGAAGATATTCAAATTAGGGTTTCTACAAGTAGGCATTTGCCGGGGGTTGAAACTCCTGTCACAGTCAATGCAGTCATTCATGCTTGGAGAACAGTTCATCTCACCCCAGAGCAGTCACTTGGGATGGGACTTACTTGTCTACAGGCTGCTAGTGGTTGAGATGCTCAGGAGACCTGGACAGGCTTGGCAGATAGGACAGGCACAGCAGACCTCCACACTTTAGAAGCAGCAAATGAAGATAGCAAAGATAGCTCACAGCATATAGAATCATAGATCATAGAATATCCTGAGTTGGAAGGGACCCACAAAGATCATCGAGTCCAACTCCTGCCACCACACAGGTCTACCCAGAATTGCAGACCATATGACTAAGTGAACAGAACAGTCCAAATGCTTCTTAACTCTGACAGGCTTGGTGCTGTGGCTATGTCCTTGGGGAGCCTATTCCAGTGTGCGAAAACCCTCTCAGTGAAGAACCTCTTCCTGATATCCAGCCTGAACCTCCCCTGTTGCAGCTTGACTCCATTCCCTCGGATCCTGTCACTGGTCACTAAAGAGAATAGCCTGCCCCTCCACTCACCCTTGTGAGGAAGCTGTAGACCATGATGAGGTCTCCCCTCAGCCTCCTCTTTTCCAGGCTGAACAGGCCAAGTGACCTCAGCCGCTTCTCATATGTCTTCCCCTCTAGTCCCTTCCCTTCTAGTCCCTTTGTAGCACTTCTCTGGACACTCTCCAACAGTTTCACATCCTTTTTGTACTGTGGTGCCCAGAACTGCACACAGTACTCGGGGTGAGGCCTCACCAGCGCAGAGTAGAGTGCTTCCGTTACTCTTCCCTTGCTCTTCCCTTGACCGACTTGCAATGCCATGCTTGATGCACCGCAGGATACACTTGGCCCTCTTGGCTGCCAGGGCACACTGCTGGCTCATATTCAGCTTGCTGTCAACCACAACCCCCAGATCCCTCTCTGTAGGGGGAGTGTAATGTAAGATGACGCTGGACACCTGCCATACAGCCTGTCAATTAAAGAACTCTATTCTCTCAGTACATGGTTGATGGTACTGAGTTGGTGTCCCCAGCATTTAGTACGAGCTCAGATGTGTATATATTTGAGTGCCTTTATGTAGATGTGTAGATTTAGATTTAGATGTCTTGGTCTCAGTTTGAATCCCATCCTAGATGCTTTTTTTTTTTTTTTAATAAGAAAAATCAAATGTAGTTTAATGAGAATCCTCTTTATTGATCAGTAGCTTTACTGATAAACTAAGAAATCAGCCATTTGTGGCAATTCTGGAAATACATAATATACAGATTTGGCAGTGGCTCTTTGTGTCTGTGGTCTTAAATACTGACATCTGAGACTTTGACACTTACTTACACAGGATGCTATGTGAAATTCAGCTTTTATTTTGTGCAGTCAGATGAAATGAGTAACAAATAATAAACGATGAAACACACCAAATATTCACGTTCACATCAATGCTTGTGGTCTTACAATGATATTCCTCCAACTACATCTTTCTGAACAAAACCTGTTTGCCTATATGAATGCTGATAAACAAAAAACTTCAAGGGGAAAGCTCATCTACTCTATTCAGACAGCACTTAGCAACTGCAGGATGTTTTATTTACTTGGGTATTTTGATGTTTTAGCCTTTCACCCAAACATAGCAAAATCATCCAAAGTTTGAATATCCAATATTTGATATGAAAACCATTTTCCCATGCTTTCTAAGAGAAGATAAAAAACTTCTGTGTTTATAGCACAAGGCAGACTCCCCGTCCAACAGCTAACTGGGCAAAAAATGAAACACTAATGAGTGTTCTGAGGAAATTTTCTTAATTTGGAAAAAATAGCATTCAACTATTGCTTATTTCACTTTCTTTTTTGGTCACTCTCAGAATAATTCAAGATTTTTTTTTTACAGGTGAAGTCCGAGGAAAGTGTTTGTGTCAAAACACGGTAAACTTATTCCTGAAAATGACTGAGACTGACTGCAGGAAGCATTTTTAAACATGATGAAACACAAGATGCCTAATCAGAAATAGAGCAAATGACAGTGACATTTTTATGCTGTGCATTAGCAAACTAGTGCAGAATTATTTCACTTTAAATTCATTAATTTTTAAAGTAGATAAGTATGTTATTTATTTGACTGGACACATTTTAGTTCCATGCTTTAACTAGAAATTAATAGTACTCTTGATTATATTTTGATTGGACTGTGACAGGTTTTGGCATCCTAGGTGAATATTTTCTTAAGGTATGGCTTTACAGCCTATATACTACATTGTTGAGAAGAAGAGAGCTACTAGGCTACTCATGAAAAAATACTGGCAAATGCAAATAATGCTGATTACTTTTCCCTTCTGCTATTGATCGATGTTTCCAATAAAGAGGTGCTGTATTTTACTGCTGTTAAAATTTGAGATTCTCCCTATCCTCTTGTGCTCCTCAAACTTCCTTTAATCTATCTATAACCAGAGAGAATATTTCTGGTTTTGAGGAGAAAAGTCTTTTCAGCATCACCTTGCAAGTAGGTTATTAGAGAACACAAGTCCTCCAACACCATAATCTGGCTAATGTTTCAGGGATGGTTAGAAGGGAAAAAAGAAAGAAGAAATAAACAACTCCAAAGTAAATTACCAGTGCAATGCAAAACTACTTGAAGCTAGAGGAATATATTTTCTTTTGATCTATATTGTTAGTATGCAGACCTGAATAAAATTGATAGATTAATTGGAAAATAGCCCATAGCACATTCATAGATAATGAACTGCTTATGAAGTCTTTAAACAAGATGCCCTTGCAGATCAGATGACTACAGTGTTTACTGAAATTCTTTTGCTTCTGATTCTGAAATAATTAAATCTTATACTTTTTTTTACTTTTTTTTCTTTCTTTTTTTTTTTTTTTCCCCCAATAAAATGACAGACCTCTCAAGCTACCATTTAAACATTTGAGTGGCCTAGAGATTTCAATACAAGCTAATGTCTGCTATGAAAAAAGTGTACTCTGTAGTACTGCTTGCTGTGGTTTAAGCAGAAATGGAAACAAGAGGTAAGTGTGTTTTGATAGCCAAGTACCACACAGAGCCAACATAATTCTGTGGTCTGAAGTGGATGAGAGGGACCCGTTCACCATTACCATTTATTTTCACAAGTCTCAAATCCATAGCCACTCCACAAAATTATTTTCAAACCATTTCAGAGAGATTTAAATACCACCAGGATCCCCACTGTGCCATTGGGCTTGCCAAAAGCATGGTACCAACCAGCACAGGATGTTCTGCTCAGGCTGAGCCTACTGTTCACAGGAGACAACAGGGAAAGAAATAAACTCTGTCACAGGCAGTGACAGAGGGACAGAATCATCTGTAAAGGTAGAACAGGCCATTAGTGCAGCATGTATTACCAATTTTTAGGCAGTTTTTCTTATGTTGAAATTGGTGACTTGTACCTGACGAAATACAGTTACAACACTTCCTTAACTTCATGCCAACAGGAGTGCTCCAATTCCCTATCAAATCGTTAGAGTTTGATTTCTGGTGTACATATCTCATAGAAAGTGAATCTTCATGTTAGACTCCAATAATCATTTTAAAATTGCTGATTCTTTAGCTCTGCCAGCTGTGAAACCAATGCGTTGGACAATTGCTGGACACAGATGAAGAGAGTTCATTAAAAAATATTGAACCAATAATTCACTGACATTTCTTGCTGTATTCGCCTAGCTCTATTAGTTCCTAAATCTCCAAGACCTTTTTAAACATGTGGAGTGAGACTGAGAAAATAAAATGAATCTGTTCTAATGGAGACATTTGTCACCGAGACAGATGAACATGCCTGAAGTTAAAGAACAGACACTGGGAAACTGAGGACATTGCTGAAATAAGGTTAAAACACATTATCACGAAAATTCATAAACTGAACCAGTCAAGACCAGCTGATGCCCCAGACCTCATCCAACTCTCTTTGTCTGATCAGTGAGCTGGAGCAACAATGATAGCTGGAGTACTGGCAGTCTGAAATACAGAAATGTTAAACAACAAGTAATTCTTTCCTGAATAAATGCCATGGGAAAGGCTTAAAAATTGTGTGGCCACTTAAAATACTCACCAGTTACTTAAAGGTCAGAAGAAAGTATGGTCAGGTAGCTATACACTAGCCAAGCATTCTCTGACCTTCAAACTTCAATAGCTACTTGAAAAAATAGAGAAGACATTGTATAACCTGAAGTGGTGAACTTTTAGCCCACTGAATGATGAAGGACAAATTTTCTGTTGGTGTAAACAAACCATTGTCACTGATTGTATTGATGAATACATTTCAAGTCTTCTGTTAATTACAGCATAAGTTGCATCTAGGAAAGCTGTTTCTCATTCCAAAATCAAACCATGCTATCTCTCACTGAAAGAATATGGATAATGTGTTAAATGCATGGTATTGAATGCTCATACATACTTACATATATAGGTAAAATACTTTTCTCCCCACTTTATATCTCTACTTCTGTTTCTGCTTACTAGTTCTGGTCTTTAAAGTGTATATGAAATTAGATCCCAGCTGTGGTTGAAGAATCCGTACTAACACCTGCTTTTCAAGTAAATCATCTCCTGTTTAATAGATTTCTAGCTTCTTTATCATCATCATTATTATTATTTCTTTTTTTATCCTAAGAAATACAAATTATAATTTCTAGTAGTATATAAATAGCTCATTAGCAACTTCAGACCTATAACAAAGTGGTATGTTTTAATTCTAAGGCAAAATAAAGACATGCAAATCACTATAGTACTACTACATGCACAAAGTAGAGCACTGTTTAGGAAATATTCATTCTATGGAGCCCAGTGTTCCTGCTTATACTAACAGAGAACAGCAGCAATATATGTTCATAGTTACACTCAGAATTTATGGCACTGGGTTTCTGCTGTCCACATTGGCAGATAAGCATTTTTCCTTCAGTTCATGATTTAAACATTTAAAGGAGCAACAGCAACACAAATCAGGACTGTATTTAAAGGATGGAAAAATAAACCAAAAATATGGCTGCTAGTAATGTATGAACACCGTCATATTGCTCTAGTGAGGCAAAATGGTATATCAGCAAAAAATGAATGTGCACATTTGAGTTTTAAATTAGAGAAAAGAGGCAATCAGGTAAAGTTTTCATGAGGTAAGGTAGTGGGTGATAATAAATTTGAGCTGGAGGTAAAACAAGTAAAAATAAATAGGAATAGCTGATTTAGAAACAAAAAAGGTACAGGGACTGTGATTAGAAATAGCAAGAAGTAGTTTGCCAAGACCTTAAGTAGGAAATGAGCAACACCTGTAGCAAGATAATAGGCTGTAAGGAACTGTAATTTCACCATCAGCTTGAATATAGAGACATAGGCACTGGAACACTGATGACAATCTCTCAGGAATTTCATCCAAAGATCTTTACATGACTCATTAAGAGAAGATGTATTACACTACAGTAACAGAAAGGGTCTACAAAAAGGGGACAGAGACCCAGAACAGCCCCTGCCTCTTTTCCTTCTCCACACTCTTGTCAAATATGTCTTGCTAGCCCAGTCTTCGAAGATTTTTATTATTCAGAAAAGTGCCTCAGGTCTTATTCCACATACTGAAGTTTTTATCATGATGTTAAATGTATCATGGAGCAAAAAAAAACCAACACCAAAACAAAAACAAAAAGCCCACCTCCACAGATACTACCTTCTTCTTAAAGCCAGTAACGAAATAACCTACTTCAGCTCTGTGAAATGGATATTAAAAAAAAAAATAGAAAAGAAAAAAAAAAAGAATTGGTAATGGTGAGAGTTGAAAATGTGATAGACTGAGACAGGACAAAAGAGCCATCCCTTCTCTCTACTTCTCCTGGGCACCCCAGAACTTACTGCTGCAGCTGACTGGACTGTTGGTAAGTAGCAGGTTTGGGAAATGTCATGTAAGCTCTTTCCTTGATGAGCATAAAGGCTCTCTTTACCATTCTTTCAAAGGTTACATTTGATGAGCTAGAATACCCTTCAAACACAGCAGTGTCTATTTCTCAGCTCTTATTTCCTCTCAACTTTAATATCTCTTTTGAGGGTAAAGTATTGTACTTTTACAAGAACATAAGAAACTTTGTAATTGAGAAATGCCAACATATCTTTATGTTCAAAATGTAGTTTGTTTCCTTCCTTTCAACTCTATTCATTTGTTCAGGAGCATACCTCATTGCCTCTTTGAAGACGTAAAACCCTCTGTTTCAGACAGTCATTTTCTGTTTATCGCATGTTTACTCTGATGTGTATGAAATATTGATTAGGTTATCTTAGACTGTGGGTTAGATCAGTGTGGTGGTTTGACTCGAGTGGGCAGCTGAACTCCACCAGAACTGCTCTCTCACTCCCCCTCCTCAAAGAGGAATGGGGAGAAAAAATAATGAAAAAGGCTCAAGGGTTGAGATAAGGACAGGGAGATTGTGCAGTAATTATTGTGACAGGCAAAACAGACTCAGCATAGGGAGATAGTAAGATTTATTACTTATTACTAACAAGCTAGAGAAATGAGAAACAAATGAAAGAAACCAAAAGCACCTTCCCCCCCAACCCCCCATCCACCATCTTCCACCTCTTCCCCCCAAGCAGCGCAGGGGAATGGGGGGATGGGGGTTATGGTCAGTCTGTAGCACTTCTTCTCTGCCGCTCCTTCTCCGTCACTCTCGTCCCCTGTGCTGTGGGGTCCCTCCCACGGGATTCAGTCCTTGGTGAACTGATCCGGCGTGGGCTTCCCACAGGCAGCAGCTCAAGAACTGCTCCAGGTATGGGTCCATACCATAGGGTCCATCCCTCAGGAGAAAAATGGTCCAACCTGGCTCCCCTACGGGCAGCAGCTCCTGCCAGGTCACCTGCTCCACCGTGGTCTCCTCCACGGGCTGCAGCATGAAACCCTGCTCCACCGTGGTACTCCATGGGCTGCAGGGGGACATCCTGCTTCACCATGGTCCTCACCACAGGCCTCAGGGGACTTCTGCTCTGGCGCCCGGAGCACCTCTCCCCCTCCTTCTTCACTGACCTTGGCGCCTGCAAGGCTGTTCCTCACTCCCTTGACTCTCCCAGCTGCTGTGTGGTGTGGTGTTTTTTTCCTTGTCTTAAATATGCTCTCACAGATGTGCAAAACAACATCGCTTATTGGCTCAGCTCTGGAAAACAGTGGGGCCCTTCCCAAACATGGGGCAGCTTCTAGATTCTTCTCATAGAAGCCACCTCTATGGCTCCCTGCTACCAAAACCTTGCTATGTAAACCCACTACAGTAACTGTGAATTCATACTTGGAATTTCATATTGTCAAGCTGATTTTTCTCTTTGTAATACATTCCCTGTAACACATTTGATCAGCTTCTAGGAACGGAAAGTGTATATTCAGTTGGAACTACTTACCCATCCCAGTGTTGGGAAGAAGACATAGGCCATGTTTTGGCTAACATTTTTTATACAAATACTTTAGAGTCTGAAGTAGATTGTTCTCTAGAAGGGTCTATTTTTCTTCATTGGCTATTAAGGGGATAACAAAGTCACTAGACTGTCTGGAGATGTCTATATGGTAAACCACATTAGGAGGACAAACCTTGTCTTGGTACCTAAACATCTGAGATACTCTGATATTCTGCTCTGGTAAACTCAGATGCACAAAAGATCAAGCAGATGCTCCACTTTGTTCCCAGATCCCCAGGAAGAAGTGTCAGTGCCTGTGGAGAGGTGCTGAGGAGCAATAAGGGTCCAAACTCTGCTCTGTTGCTGGAAGGTGTATGGGGACTTTTGATAACACTATACTTCTCAAAGTAGTCACACCTTTCCCAACAACTGTGTAACTTGCAGGGTCACCTCTTGCACAGCCCCCTATGCTAGGGCAGATATGTAAAGATGAGGTGAGACTGCCCCTTTTGCTGAAGCCAATCAATGTGCAAGATTGATGAGGTTTCATTAAGAGGGAGCCCAGAAGAAAATCACAGCTTGCCTGTAGCCTGGTAAGGAGCAGAAATGATCCAGAACCTTTATTCTATTATTTTATTATTTCTTATATAAAAACTGTACACACATTTCTGGGAAGTGCACTTCCCAGTCACTTCCCAGTCCCCAGGACTGCGTGCTGAGCCACCTTACTTGTCTCCCTAAGCCACAGTCCCTCTTGCCCCACTGACATGAATCAGTGATCCTGTCTCTGCTAATGTGAATTTTGGCAGCCTGCTCTATCACCTTGGCCCAGACAGGGAGTCCTGCTGTGCAGGTACCAAACTGGTCTCTGGAAGTCTTATGGGTGGTTGTGCTGGAATCCAAATAACCAAATTAACAGTAGGTGCCTATATGTACATTACTGCCCCTAGAGACAGCAAAACCAAGACAGATAAGCAGTGCTGTTCATGAAGGGGAGGCTGGGTGTTTCAGGAGGGAATCTTACTGGCTTCAGAGATGCTGGCTGGGATCTAAGGAAAGGAATCTCTGGAAAAGGAGAATGTACTGATAGTCTCCATACTGAAAGTGAGTACTACCACAGTATGTGGTGGAATGAATCAGATAAACTATCATTGTAAGAATCCTTCTGTGTTTTAAGTAGTCACTATCACAAGTTGTGAATGAAGGAATGTTGATGTTACCCATCCATCCATCCATCCATCCATCCATCCATCCATCCATCCATCCATCCATCCATCCATCCATCCATCCATCCATCCAATTTTCAATATGTGGGAGGTTGTTTTAGTGATAAACAGAAAATATTAATAAAACTATTTTTTTTTTAATATGCCTTCATTTGTGAGATTTCAGTTGTTCAACAAATGAAATCTGAAATACCCGGCTGAGATATATTTAATATTATTTAAGTTATCAGCTCTGGAATAAATTTAATATAATAACCAAATAGTGAATAAAGTTGTAAAATGATTCATTGGAGCAACAGGGAGTTATATGGTAGATCTTATGTGGAAAATAAAATTATGAAATGTTAATGAAATAGGCATTTAAATATGGAGTTATAGTGTATAATTTATTCCATTATTAAAGTATTAAATTACTTTGTGCAATAAACCAGGATGAATGTAAGGACGATGATTACCAAGATGACAACTGGGGAACATAAATTCGTATGCATCGCTATGGTGTGGAATCAAATGGATACAAATACAGCTGTATAGTTGCAAACCCAAAAATTTCTCTGTAATGCTATATATAACATACTCAACAAAAGCACAGAAATTGCACCTGATACTGTGGGCATTTTGAAGAATTATTTTTTTTTTTCTGTCACAAAAAACTATAAAAATAAAGTTCGAACATTTTAATGAAAAACATCATTTTTTTTTCCGAAATAATTTCAATAGGAATACTATAGGAATATGGTTTCAAAATTTAATTTTTGATTTCTGTTGCTGTAAACTGATGTTAGTGGTTATTTTGAATCAAGATTTTTTAGTTAAACTGTGCTGAATTAAAACACTATGAAATAACAATCTTTTTTTTTTTTTTTTTTTAACCATAAAATCAGAAAAAAATGTCTGGACAGAACTGTTTAAAGCTTTGTTAGAAGCAGAGATATGCTTTTATATGTAATATGAACTATCAGCAATTGCAGCCTTTCCTACTGGTTCAGCTCATGAGCCCAGTGAACTAGTCTGTTGCTTTCTCTTAAGAACAAGATATAGGTGAGAAAACACAGCAGAGATGTCAGCATGAAGCATTTCTTATTCATCAACAATAATTTTTTCCTGTTCAACATGCTAAATGGATAAGATTGAAGAATGGTAATTTAGCACTTAATAGGAGTTAGGAAATGGAGCAGTGAATAAATATCTGCCTGTACTATAGAAAGTTGACTAGAGCAGATCTGGAAGCATGAAGGGGGCTGCGAAGGAAAGGGGTGCCTGGGCAGTGGTTGTGTTGTGTTGTGTGCCTTCAGCCTTATAAAGTTTGGGTGCGAGTCCCATCACACCAGCTGCATCAATTACAATGGTTCTTCTAAGTTCAAATGAACACAGTATTGAGACTTCTTAAACTAGCTTTCAGCCAGAAAGAGACTTCCAGTCTCAGGGGATTTCAGAGCAAAACGCCTGAGAACAGGGTACAAGTCTTGCTAGTATGGCTGAGGCAAAAGAAAACAAAACCTCTGAGGCAAAAGAAGAGGGAAAGAAAAAGCCTGAGAAGGGAAAGTGAAGAAAAAGAAACAGTGGAAAAGAAGAAAGAGGTTATCTGATAATAATAGAAGGAGAGATTTATTTAGGGAAATAATTGGTTAGGAGACACGGTGATAACCAAGAACACTAGAAAGAATGTGATAAAATGGAAGAGAGATGGGAGTAACCAGAGGTGAAAGGAAACAAAATAATTTAGAACTTGATTAAGCAAATTCTTTGTCATGTTTCCAGATATATAAAATCATTTAAATGGTGTTAAAAAAAAAAAAAAAAAAAAAAAGAAAGCTGATAAACGTTATTTCCTTTCCTAAAAATGCAGTGTTTTTGTGCAGAGAAATAAAGGAAGAAGCTTAAGAAAAGTGGAAGATGGCAGAAGAGAAGGTAACTAAAAGACGAAAGCGAAAGGAACCAAGGGAAAATATACCCAGTTTAAATAGAAACACTCAATTTAATTTATTCAGATTCATTTCAACCTGTGATTTAGAGGTTGTCAAGAGGTGACTTATTACAAGCAAGACCTCTTACAGCCAGGGGATTTACTGTCAAATTCACATCCTCAAGCAAAACCATGCTGTCAAATCTATATTTTCATTTTCAAAAAAGAAAGTAAAAAAAAAAAAAGTGCATTATACACCTTTCACAGTGCATTATGGAACTAACACCGACTCACAAGACTGGTAAAGTAGAGTTGCCTTGCTATGTTTGCAAAGTAGCCTGATGCAATTTCTCAAGAACTTAAGTTGTCCCACTTAACATTGACGTGGGAAGTCAATTCCAAAATTCAATCCTCTAACTGTCCATATTTGTAACTGTATTATCATTCAATACACTTATTGATTTTCCCATGCAGGCAACTATTGCTGTTAAAACTGTATTGTGATACAAATTTCTGAAGCAATGTGCATCTGAAATAAGGAAACAATATTAAATACACAAAAGTTCACGGAAAAAAATGAGCATCACAGGAAAATCTGTATCAACATATTTTAGTGATATATTTAGTTCAATTAAAAGTACCCACAGTACAATATAGTAATCATATTTCTTAATGTATTTGAACAAGAGAAAAAAAATCTACCGTTCTCTAACATGATGCTGAAAAATCAGGGACCTTTCTGCAAAAGTCAGATATAGGAATCATTTCACAGGTATTTTCATGGGTACTTTTGATGCTAGACATCTCATCCAACTACTTGGAGCTCCCTTAATGGTTAACAGAGAGAAATAGACACCTCAGTGACTTCTTGAGCTTCACTGCAATCTACTGGGATGTTTCTATGAATAGATGAGTGCACTGGTGAGGCATACTTAAGGATATTAACATTGTAGGATTGGATGTCATCTGGAAAAGAGCCACAAGTGCAATAGATTGGAGAAGAGCTTTTCTTCATTGTCTTTTCTGTTATTGAAAAGGCGATTAAGAAGCAACAGGACTGGAGAAGAGCAGCTGGACACTAATGGCCTCTTGAGCTGACTGGTGAAAGGCAGAGTAGCAACCAGTGTCTGAAAGTGGAGGTCAGACAGAGTTGAATTAGAAATAAAGAAAAGCTGTAATAAGAGCTGACAGTCAGGGCAAACTCCCCACAGAAGAATCACTAAGTTGTTTGGGTATCTGTATGAAGGCTGAAAGAAAGTGGAATAATGGGTCTGAAAGACTAAATGTTCTGGGCTTTGATTCATGGATATCTGGGTCCTAAGACCCAGAAGGGTCTATTTCTAAAATACAGAAGGTCAGACTTTATGATCCAAAAATCCCTGGCCTTAGTCTCTAGATACACTGAAATTATATGAAGTTTTTAAGTACCACAGTGTAAAGAAGGAACTGGAGAAAAAAAAAAAAAAAGAGAAAAAATGAGGAAAAAAGAAAAGATGTTCAGCTTTTAACAACAAAATGATGTGCTGTGCTTCAAAAACTGTTTACATCTGTACATCCTCCTCTGTTTTATGGTAATAAAGTGGAGTGTAACCTCTAAAAGAGAAAGAGAAGTGCCCATAACTTTGGACTTTAAATTAAAATATTAAATATGAAAATCTGAACTGAACTGAATTGCTTTTTTTTTTTTTTTAATTCAGTCGGAAACTTTTCCTGGTGGGCAGACAGGTTCCTAATAATTTTATTTATTTATTTATTTATTTATTTATTTATTTGGTGTGTTTAAAATTAGAGTAGGACCAAACAGAACCCTTTCTCTACACTTGGTAGATGCTTTGTCATAGGAATTATAGGTTCAGGTGACTAACAGGCAAGTGGTTGTAACAGTGTTGAACTGGTACTTAATGGTGGTAATAACTGACAAATAAAAAGGTAGCACTGTAGTTTGGTGCAACTTACTGATAAGAAACTTATAAAGCAAGCTGAATTACACTCTGCTTCTAAATGCAAGGCTGCTGACAGCATTGATTACTGATGTATCTTTCAAGACAGTTGTTAACATGAAAATAAAGTCAAGTAACCATCACCAAGTACACAGCACTATGCACTACTTTCTCTTAGGCTAAGCATCTGTTTGATTGTATTATCATTTCCCTTCTTCTTTCTCTTTTTCTTGTCCATTTCTAGATTTTTATTTTTTGGAACCTCCTTTTCACTTTCAAACTCCTAAGGGAAGAACCTGTGATTTTGTCTTTCTTACTACCCCTAAACCTGAGGTTTCAGAGGAAACTATTTCTCTCTTCATTTTCAGCAACCATTCAAATTTTATTGAAGAGTGTTCCCTTATGGTACCCAGTCATAATATCCACGGTCTTTACTTTGAATGAAATTAGACAAAAACAGCTCACATTAGAGAGTAGGCAATTTGCCTTTTTCTGGCCTGTTGTGTGCCAGAAATTGTTGTATAACAATCTTCGGTGTAAAACATTGGCGTGAGGCAATCAATTCCTTGAAAACAGCCACTGAATCACATGCAACATTAGTACAATGTTTTCAGTGAGATGTTTTGCAGTAATTCACTTTTGCAAAAGGTATGCTACCCAACTGAGGGTCTGGCTGCTCTCCAGTGAACTCTGATGTTCTCTTCCCCTATGCATTACATCCTTCTTTGAACGTACAAAGTACGGTGCCCTCTAGCAGCTGCCCTTTCATAAAGGCTTCAGAGAAGAGTTATTCTGTAATGTACACTTGAATTACTTGAGGGTTAGAGGGTTAATATATTCTCTTCTGAGCTTATTTTCACATATTTTTGAGAAGGTCAGTGTCCTAGCTTACCTAATGGCAAAGCTATCAGTGTGCTTGTCAAAGGAAATCATGCAGTCACTATACTCTAAAAAATGTGTGAAATGGTGACTTTAGGTAAAAGGTCACATATTGGTTTGAGTGGAGTGTCAGTGGAGTGACTTAAAAAATATGTCTGCCTGTTCTGAAAATCTTATTTTATAAAAGAGGATGCCAAGCCTGCTGCCCTCTTGGAGCAGAATTCATATAGAGCTTTACAGCATGGTTAATATTCTGTTAGAACACCATTATCACTCATCTGTTATCTGCTCAGAGGTCTATTTTTCACATGAGAAGCCTACCTTGAAATGCATGGCTACCTTCTCACTTGGTTAGATTTTAGAGCTTAGGAAGTAGCTGCTCAAAGGCAGTGGCTGAGGTCCAGGAAGAAATTTCCTTATGGTAGAACTGCTAGAACTGCTAATTGTAAACTCCTCCCTCATGGGTGTAGGAGATGCATGAACACAGACTGCCTTCCCTGAACTTGAGAGTAAGGAAATGTTAAATCTTATGCTAATAGTTAACCTTCAGGGCAAAGGCAATTGACTGATGAGGATCTGTTATCTTTCTTTAGCTTTGTGGTGTTTCTTCAAGGGGGCTTTGTATTTAACATTTTTTTTTCCTTCCAACAATGTAAGATCAGTGGCTGAGACTAAGGGCAGAGTTAGTTAAATTTTTTAAAAATAAATTTTGTTTTGGAAAATTTAAAGTGTTTTTTTTTTTTTTTTTTTTTTTTTAGGATCTCACAGCTGGAATGTAGTGAATGGGAAGTACTTTTCTTTGGAAAGAATTCCTGTGTACTGAGAGGGCGAGAAACATGATTTTCTCACAGTATTGGTATAAACCAATGACTGCTATTGGACTGTCTAGCATTTCACTCTCTGGTAATGACTAGGGTACTTCTGTGGGATGAGAAGATCCTGTGTTTTCTCTACAGGTTGAAATCTGTTTACTTCGGACTTGAAAGTAAGGAACTAACTTCCATATTATATTTCTATGTTATTTGGATTTAGTGCATTATAAAGTATTTATAAATCACTTATTTGTCAGGCAATATATATTTTTTCCTTTAATATTTAAAACATTTCTTAAAATGGTAATATCTAGTTTACAATATTTACATATTTATTTAGAAATTTTAGATTTGTTGTTGTAGATTTTTTTTTTTTTAAAGCACAATACCTTAACCTATATGAGATTAATATATATATATATATTCCATCTTATTATATTTTAATTGCTTGGAATTTTCTTGAATTTCATAGCATCATTATTTCTCTCCTTGATAATTCTTTTATTCACTGCTACCTTGTTTGGAAGACTTTGCTCCCACTTGCTCTATCCACATCCTTGCAACTATAAAGATGTTATAGGAGTTATCTTTATTTGAAGGTACTCTTTAAATAATGTAAGGACTTGAACTTCTTTACTGCTCAAACAAATGAAACAAACTCTCCAACATAATACAGCCAGCTGCCTGTTATCTAACGTCGGATGTGACAATTATAACTAAATTTTCGAGGCCTATTTTGAAAAGTTGTTTTCTCAAGAAACACTAAAATAAATTAATGTCTGGGATATAAAATGTCTGGAATATAAAGAAAGTTTCATAAAACATTTTTGTGATTTTAAAACCAAAGCCTATAGTTATTAAATTTCAAAAAATCCTTATGCTTCCTACCACTAGCACTAATACAGCATCACAAAACTCCTGTCAAATATGTGGATGCAGGCAATTTACACACTCAGCAGTTGCCAATTTCACAGAATCATAGAATGGTTTGGGTTGTAAAGGACCTTCAAAGATCACCTAGTTCCAAACCCCCTTTCATAGACAGGGACGTTGTTCACTAGATATGTTACCCAAAGCCCCATCCAACGTGGCCTTGAAGACCTCCAGGGATGGGACATCCACACCTTCTCTGGGCAACCTGTTCCAGTGCCTCACCATGCTCTTCCTAATATCTAATCTAAATCTACCCCCTTTTGGTTTTAAACCACCACCATCCTATTGCTACATGCCTTCATAAAAAGTCTCTCTCCATCTTTCTTGAAGATTCCCTTTAAATACTGAAAGACTCCAATAAGATCTCCCTGGAGCATTCTCTTCTCCAGGCTGAAGAACCCCAACTCAGACTGTCTTCACAGAAGAGGTGCTCCAAACCTCTGAGCATTCTTGTTGCCCTCCTCTGGACCTGTTCTAACAGGTCCTTGTCTTTTTTTGTGCTGGGGACCACTGCTCTGGATGCAGCTCTCCAAGTGGGTTCTCACAAAGGCAGAGTAGTGGGGAAGACTCAACTCTCTCAACCTGCTGGCCATGCTTCTTTTGATGCACCCCAGGATATGGTTGGCTTTCTGGGATGCAGGTGCACATTGCTGGCTCATGTCCAATTTTTTATTCAAGAGTACCCCAAAGCTCTCCACAGAGCTGTTCTCAGTGCGTTCATCCCCTAGCCTGCACTGATGCTTGGGATTTCCCTGACATAGGTGCAGCACCTTGCACTTATCATAGAATCATAGAATCATAAAATATCCTGAGTTGGAAGGGACCCTTAAGGATCATCAAGTCCAACTCTTGACACTGCACAGGTCTACCCACTAGGCCTTGTTGAACTTCATGAGCTTCATGCGGGCTTCTCAAGTCTGTCCAGGTCCCTCTGGATGGCATCCCTTCCTTCTATCAAGTCAACAGCCTCACTCAGCTTAGTGTCATCTGCAAACTTGCTGAAGGTGCACTCAATGCCACTGTTTATGGCATTAATAGAAATGTTAAACAGCACCAGTCCCCCAAAGACATTTTCCCAGGGGATCTTATCATAGAATCATAATGAATTCTGAATTCCTCAGATATGAATATAGATTCTTAATTTATCATAATTCAATGTGCAACTAAATATTCTTGGCTTTTTGAAAAAATCCTTTAACTTCATTTAATTTAAGCCTCATATTTCAACAGAGAAGTTTAAAATTGAAATATTTAGATTATTTGTAAAACTAATAGAAGAGTTTATTATTTACAGATTTCAGAGAAGAACATGGAAGTTTCTTCCATTTAAATATATACAGTTTTAGTGATAGGAAAAGCTTATTTTTCCACATGACAGTAGCCACAGGTATATATATGATAAGAGCTGGATTAAAGTTCCAGAGAAAATAAATATAAAACATTGCTATAGGGAGAATGAACAACAGTAATTAAATGAACTACAGCATAGTCATACAGCAAGGAATTTATCTTTTTCATGTACTGTTCTTCAAGGAAATAATTAATCATGAAAATTAATATTAAAAACCTTTTTTTTAGGTAACAAAATCTTTATACATATATATAAATAAAATAAATATTTTTGTAAAATTATTATTATTATTTATTTTTTAAATGATGTTCCAATGGTGGTAGGTTTTAAATCTTGTTATGAATACTAAGGACCAGATGAAGAAAATATTCTCTTCATTTTATGAGCCAGTGGCATTATTACGAAAACTACAAAAAGTGTACTTCAGAAATATATTTCAGAATATTTTTATAAGTAATGACAGCTCCTGTTAGTTGATATTGCAGATTTTCACACAAATATTTAAATTAAAATTTGTATTGTGATTTGACCTGTGGTTACCTGAAAGCCTTTCTAAGGTAGTGGAATAAGTCAACAAATTACTCCAGCAGCACAAAGAAGTGATGATGGAAATACTAAAGTTGATAGTAGAGAGAAAAGCTATTTGAACACGGTAACACATTTTCATATTTATATCAACTGCAATGTTGGCCTCAGCACCCATGAACTGGCACTAAAGTTATTAACTTCTCTGGCACGGTCTGAAGACCTGGGTAATGAAATCTGCAATCCCAGAAGACTTGGTGTGCGGAAAATCTGTAAAGTTTACAGCCCAGTGTGCTTAATTTGCTCAACATCTTTTCTTATATAGCTTCAGAGGTGTCCATATTATTCTGAAAATATAAGCACAGCTTCATTCACACAGCTATTTCAGCAGGAAGGCACTAGGTAAGATCTGGTTATAATTTCTGAAAAACAAGTGCAAAAGGGTGCATCAATTTGAACATAACAGAAAACTGAGTGCAAATCTGTTGAATGCTTGGTAAATCTGGCTTCAGTCATACTAGTTCCATAGTTATGAAGAAAGCCAGCTATTTTGAAATAAGAAAGACCATTTTCACATTGAAATTGAATTTCATTTCTAATGTAAATCTGAAAAAAACATTTGAAGGTCTGAGAATTTGTGAGCTGCTTACTCCTTTATTATTTTCTGCTTGCCTTCAGGAAAAGGATTTTTTTTTTTTTTTTTCAGTGAAAAGTAGACTTTTCACTGATCACTTTTCAGCTTCCTATTCCCTGTAAGTCTTCCTATTCCCTGTAAGTCTAAGGAAGAAAAATGCTTTAAGCATCTCCCTGTGCTTTAAGACACAGGGAGACCCATCACATATTCAGACTCCTATGTGGCAAATAACCATATGGTATTTTACAAAGGCTACAAATAGCTCACTTAAATAATCCAGGGGAGGGAGAAGGTAATTCTAACCTATCTCTAGCTATTTAGAAAGAAAACTGACAGTCTAAGATTGCAATCTAGGCTGGTCATAAAGATTATTCAGACAAATATTAGGAGCTAAATATTTACTTTTGATGTTTGGAATTAGGTGCAATTAATTATAACCTAAATTGTTACACTTTGCATGTTTTTGCATATGTTTTGTGAACAGAAAAAGTAGTCCCAATAAACCATTACGAATAAATTGATGGACTCTGTGGTTATTGCACAACAGTAGATAACATGGTCTGTTCTTATCTCTTAATAGTGTGGTCACAGGTAGCTAAAATGCCTGGGTTTGTTCCTTGGCACTGCTTAATTTACTTTTATGGAATTTTTTGTTACTTTCAGAGGCTTAAAATAATATAACAGAAATGTTACTATGCTTTTAGCACAGCTCTGTTGCCAGCAAAAACACTATCCCTTATTAGCAAGTAACTGTTAAACTCTAGGTTATACAAACTACTTACTACGTTTATGAGCATTATTAAAATATCTAATTGGAACCTGCAAGCGGACTATAAAGGGTACCCTTTAAATTAGGGGGCATATATAAAAGCTTTTGTTATCTTCATGATTACTAGACACAGCAACATTTTAATGGCTTGCTGAACAGATTTTCTATAGTTTAAGGCCAGAAAGGACCACTGAACTGACCTCCTGTGTTTTGCAAACAATTAGATTTCACCCAGATACTCTATATCAGCTTTATCACGTTTAGTTCAAGTAAAGCATTTCAGTCTTCATCAGACTAGAGACAGAAAAAGAGAGGACAGAGCCTCAAGACTGGTAACTGGCAGGAACTAATATGTCCAGATGATCTTAAAAGATATGCCCTTTGGTGCAAGGCAAAAGCTCTGTCAGGTTGAAATTGAGGAAAGAATACCAACCTAGCAATCATTTTGAACTTGAACTAGAGCATATGATTTAAACAATGCTGTCTGTCATAAATTGATGGAGATGTCCTTAAGTACCTCTGAGATTTATTTTTTCTTGGTTTATTCTTCACTGAAGCAAGTCAAAAAGTATCAGAAGTACGAATTTTTTCCTTCCTCTCTTCTTCACTTTCTCCCTTCCTTCTTCCTTTCCTCTCAAATGTTAAAAGCAGAAACTCATATAAAAACACTGAAACATCCCCAGTCTCATGACTGTGCGCTGTAATTTTGCAAGAGGTCTGCAGGGCTTCTATAGCACTGTTTTGGTAGCATAAGCAACAAGTCAAACATGCTGTGAGGACACGGCATGAGCCCATACCACATGGGCTCCTGGAGGGAAGTGTGCAATCCACTCAGTATGGTCCCTACAGCTGGTCATTTAAAGCTAGTAACTGTCCTCAAGTCCTGCAGGAGCCGTTAGCACAATTTAGGTGGAAAAACAGTAAGGATGTAATGATAACTCATCTAATGTATTTATCTACTTTGATCAGCAAAACACTATCAAATGAAAGATAAATGACCATTTTATTATAACTATAAAATTAACTATTCTCTATATTTTTCACTTCAAGCTATCAATTCTCAATGTTTGTTACTACACATACTCGAGAGACATTGAAACTGACTTCTTGCTGGAAAATGAATTTTACTATGCTTAGATTATGTTTACGCAGAAATTGAAGTCTCCTCCCTTCCCCGCTCCCCTTCCCCCAAAGAAAAACAGACTAGCATAAGACATGTCCTAAAACCTATTGATATGGTTTCATTTGCTGTTATCTCTTGTGAAAGACAAGGAAATATGATGTCTAGGAACTCAAGATTCTCTGTCACAAGCTAGTTTGCAATGGTCAATCCAGTCTTCAGGCCTGACAAAGATACACACCATAAAAACTTCCAAACCACAAATTCCAGTGGATCCAGGGCGTTGCCAGCTTCATGTCCTCAAGATGCTTGAGCCCGCTGGGGCATTTAAATCTAATAGCTGTCATGTAACCTGGTCATTTTTTCAATAATTCTGCAATGTTCCTTATTTAACCTGGATTCTTTTATTTTTATTTTTTTCTTGTGGCCGATTTTGTCGAAACTTTTGTTTTAGCTGGCTCTGCTCCAAAGATTTTCTGTTTAGTATGGTTACTTTATAGGCTTAAAAATTCTCTGTATAAAAGGAGGACAAAAATACTCCTCACTACTTTCTTTAAGATGAGGGAAGGGAAAAACTCCATTTTATAACCTACCTTGTTTTTTAAGCTACCCTGTTTTGTGAGCGGTAAGATTTGGCTCTCTGGAGACTTTCCCATTTTAAACAAGGAAATTAATCCGCCACAAATCTAGCACAGAGATTTACTTCTCCATTAAATCAGTTCCCCTCTTTCAGCTCTTCTCTGTTTCTTCTCTTAACTAGGCAATTTATTTCAGACATTGTATTGTCAAGTTGATCAAATAAGACAAGGATTATTTTCCAAAGTCTTGCATCATTTGAGCTCTCCAAGAGTCACGCTGAATTCAGTTTCTTCCCCCCCTGACTGTTCTCTGCTTCTTTAAGATGAGTTCGGAGCAGGATAAGTTTTGTACTTCTCTCCCACACTGTCTGCATGCCAATAATGTCTGCTGTCTTACACTGCTCATTTGCTGAGGCAGCGGAGATTTCACTCGAGCAAACTGAAGCTGTGGTTTTCTTCCCTCTGCGGTGGTCTTGGTTTTACTTCTTGCAGGCAAAAATTTCCTCTCAGAGGCAGGAGATGTATCTCTCATTAAAACCTCATTTGCTGCTTGCTGTTCACCTTACCAATTTACTTCAACTGACTGTAAGTAAAAATGGTATGATACATTTATGCTCTCCTCTTCAACAGTATTTCATGCTAGTGAATGCATTTATGCAAAGCAACCTGCTTTATGAAAGTGCCTTTTTGTGGCAATTATTGAAAAGCCTCATTTATAGTACAAAGTCCAGATCCTTGTCTTAGTTCCTCCAGCCCACAGTTGCCACACTGAAGTCTACTTAAAAGGGGAAAAGTTCAGGCAGTGTAGGAATTCACCCTCACAAAACAGACATAAATATAGATAGGACTGATGCTACATTCACTCTGACAGCGCTTCCACCTTTCACCACCCAGCAGCCAACATCTATCTCCTCTGGTCTCCAGGGAGTAGATCTTCCTGACCCAGCCAGAAAAACTGGTATGTTAGTCCTTGTTTGTCTTCAACCATGGCATTCACAAAACTCATTATTGACAGAAGGGCCAAAGAGGGTAAAATGCATGAAACTATTCTCTCCCATCCTTTTCCTGCTTCTTCCTCCTTTTTTTAAAATGATGCTATACAGCTAAAATGTGGTGGCATATTTGTATTGAGCTATTCCAGGTGGACTCAGAGTTATGGATCTTGATTGACTTTGACTTAAGGGTTATGCCACTGGAGGTAGTTCATATTGGTCATATCTTTCCTCTGTGTACCATCTAGGAAAGGTATTTTGATACTCAGTGTTTGTGCAAGAACCGGACAATATACAGCTTGGGGGGTTGTGCAATTAAAGAAATCTTTGTATGTAGCGTGGATATTGCTCTTTCTCTCTAGAATATAAATTTCTTGATTCACTGTGTTTGTGACATATAAGGATAAAACTTGGAAATTTTCATATTTGTTTGTAGTATTGAGTTGTAGAAGTAAAAAGTGTTCTAGGTAAGGCTTTATGGATAGATGAGCAGCAAATTAACTTTGTGAAACACCATGAAATGTCTCCCATGGCAGTGGAAGTCATCCGTGTATGCAGGCAATGCTTTGGCTCCCAGGAAGGCAGGTACAGTCATTGTGTAAAACTATGCACCAAATTCAAATGGAACTTCATGAAATGGGTCAATACTAAACTGAGGTCAGTCATCCACCATGAACTGGATAGATGCTAAAAGTGAAAGTTTAATTCTGTTAGGCATCATCTTCACAAATCTGGTTTATCTGACATCACAGCACACTGTATTTGGCTGTTCTATTACATTACTGTTTTATTGCATTTGGAAATACTTGTTTGATCTCTAGAGCACAAGAGCTCTTCACAGCCTATTGAACTCTCATAGCTCACATAGTCAGGTCCAGTAAGGGAAAACTGAATAACAAATCTCATCCTCTGTTTGGTACAGCAAATTGAGTAAAATTTCATCTGTAAAGTCCAGGGTTCAGCAAAACTGAACAAAGGGAAATGGGAAGAAGAAAAGTTATGAATATGTTTTGGCCTGAAAGAAGAACTACCACAGCTCCTCACATCTGCCACGACCCTGGGATAAAATTATATTCTCTGACATTGCATGGCTTTATCTGATCAGAGATGTTTTAACAAATTAGAGCCAGAGAGTGAGCTGAGGACACCACCATACATCCTGGTATATGTGGAATCTTAGATATGAGAATTGGTTTAGCTAGCCAAAACTGCATCTTTTTCAAAGCAGCCATGAGCCTGGGAGCTCAGAGAGGCTGGAAAAATATCTGGTCTAACCTGGCTTGGATACAAATATATCAGAGTCTGAGGTTGCTGATAAGATGATGCTGTGACCAGCCTTTTCTTCAGCAACAAGCAGTTTTGCACAATGGCAAAGCTGCAGATTTTGCTATGCTGTTATTTCTTTCCTTCCTTCCCTCCTCCTCTTCCTTTATGTTCTCTCCCTTCCATCTTCTTTCTCACTTTTTTTTTTTTTTTTTTTTGTTTGTTTGCTTCATTTATGGGAAGCAGTCAAGATTTCAAAAGTAGCTGCAATTTCCACAGCACATTCAGTCTAAGAAAATTTTCTTGAACAAACAGTAAATAAAGAAATCTTTCCTGCACTTACACAGAAACTTAAAGATAGAGTTAAACTGTTTTTCATCTTATTAAATGTTTTAACTCTGCTATTTCTCCTTTTTATTTTTTAAATAAAAATCTGTAAGGAATTTTAATGGTTCTTGTCACCATTAGAAAAGACACAATGAAATCTCTGGTCTCAAAACCCAGTTTCACTCTGAGTGTTCCCTGCTGCACAGAGACAGAATAATTTACATATCTATCACTTTACAGTCATGAAATCCATTGAAACTCGTGTCACATTTTCTTGCTCTGCTAGGAAGAATAAGGGTCTTCTTGTCCTCTCACTTTTTGACATACTGCTTTACCAACATAATGTGACTGCTTTGATCTCTTTGAGTCTGTGGCTGGGAGACAAGCAACACTTAGGAAACAGAAGGAAGACTTTGAGCTGTGGAGTATTTATGTGCAGACTCTTTTCCTCCAGTGACCTTCAACTGTGAGACTGCTGAGATGTGCTCCCTTCTCCTGTCTGGAAGCATCTAATATGGAAATGGCTGCTTCCATTTCACAAGACGTGAGATCTGAGAACAGTAATTTGCTGGATTTTTTTACCTTATCCTCATCTTCTCATGCTGGAGGGTCTCACGATTCTGTCACACTACCTGACTCTGGGCCTGGTGATGCACAAATGATGCTGCAAATCTGCCAGATCTAGAACAGGTCTTGGAACATCACTTCTCTTTAAGTCTCACACTATGGATCTGCACCCCAGGTTAAGTATCTATTATGTATATTTGGAATTCTTTGGAATTCCCCATTCTTGCAAGGTCAGCAGTACTCCTCTTTGGCCTCATTCCTCTCCTGAAGGCATCTGGTCAACTTCCACAAAACAGGGCTTGACCAACACAGAGGGCTCTTTGGAAATCCCATTCTGCCTCATTTAGGACTCTATGAATTTATAAAAAATATTTTACACTGAGAAAAAGCACTTGGAAAAAGTAGAGTCACTGTTGTGAACAGCAAAAAATGAAGCAGAGAGGCCATTACATGTCTTTAGAGCAGAATGCTTCCACAAGTCACTCTAATAACCTACCATCATTAGCTTTTTCAGATTTATTTATAGGGTTACTGAAAGATTCATTTTAAAATGAATTTCTAGTATACAAATACCAACAGCCCCTTTATTGTTGATGAAGACAGAAAAAGGTAAAAAAGAAATTTGCAGTCCTCTTGTTTTTCAGAGGTAAATGTTCCTCTCCTCCATTATAATGTAGAAGATATAAGACTATTAAAACATGATATTTTACTGAGGCACAGAAGATAACAAAATTTGCCTTGTAGGACATCAGTTAAAAAGGAATCTGTGTTGCAGATATTTTTGTAAAAGTCCAGAAGGAGCTGAGGTATTTGTATCCTTTCCTTGCTACAAAGACCTCCTCTGGTGAGCTGTAGCCTTGTTCCTTTTATTATGAAAATACTCCAGTCTTTCTGGTGGATTTCTGGTCTCTTCTGTTTCTTGCTAAGGAAAAAACAAAACAAAACAAAAAAAGCTGGGGACTTGAATTGGTGTATCTTCCAGAGGAGGCTTCAGGGCAAATATATCCATTCTTTACAAATATTTGCATAAAGCTCTTCAATAAACTTATTCTCAAACACTGGAGATCATTAGAACCATGGCAGTCAAGTCTATGTCTGAATGCTATATTTTAGGTAGGTAAAATGGTTTTTGGTTTGAACACCCTGGGGAGGCTGGCAGACACTCATCACATGAAAGACTAATGAGAAGGAGATGCATGAAACTTGATTTATTACTAGATAACTGAACAGGATATCAGACTTCTCAATCTGAACATCCTGTTAATAGATTCTAAAAATAATTCCTTGGAAAAGTTAACCTCTTGTGCATTTTTAACTGTTGTGAGTGGCTGTTTACTTCTGGAGACCACAGGATTTTCTTCCCTGTGGTGTTCAACCATTTCCCCAGCTGTACCATGCACTGTTATACTACCATGACTCTGGACAGTCCTTCACTATTCCCGATAGATACAACCACTCTGCAGAACAGTTTTAGCAGCAGCAATTACCATCTCAAATAAAATCATCTGTTTATTCTTCGTTCAGTTAAAAACACACAATTAACATTAAGAATTCTTCTACTAAGTAAATAATCAAACTATCAGTGGTCTTTCAAAATAACAGTGTGGTATTCATCAAAGATTTCTTAGGGAACCTGACTATGAAACTGCTAATGAACCACAACTTGCTGATAGTTTAAATCAGTTGAGGTACCAGCAAAATGTGAAGTGGTAAACATGACATACCTTTAAAAAAACTATGGGCACAACTAGGAAAAACAGGAAGTTTGGGTAATGTGTTGGGCAAACTGATGTAAACTATGATAAAGAACAGAATTAAGAGACATATGGGTGAAAAAAATATAAACAGGAAAAATATTTTTTTCAACAGATAGTCATGCCTCACAGTATTGCCTTCTAAAGTCCATTAACATACTGATAACAGTGAATTGTTCAATACATTGTACAAGGAGTTTCCAAAAAACTTTGAATAGGCCTATTAAAAAAATACTTCTAGAAAATACACTGTCATAGTATATAAAGTTCTATGCATGGATTAACATTGATGAAAAGACAGATAAAAAGGATAGGAATAATAAGACTTTTTTTCAGCGAAGATAGGATGACTTTGTTGTTTGGCACATTCATTAATAATCTGGAAAGGAAGAGAACAGGCTTTCTGATCTTAACAGAATCAGAATAGTCAAAACCGAAGTTACCAAAAACTGCTGCAGAAAATTCTCCAGGCACAAGCTGCTGGGGTTAGTTGAGATCTGATGCAGTTCAGTGTCAAGAAACACAAAGTGGCAGCAACACCAAAAATAATCCCAACTACACAAACACACAGCAAAGAGCTTAAAGTAAATTATTACCATCATCTCTTTGGACAATGCTGTGAAAACTGTACAGATGATCTTGATACCCAGTTGCAGTCAAAAGACAAAAGTAATTATAGAATTGGATTAGAGAAGAAAGCAAAAAAGTGTCATTAAAATACTGGCCAAAGTAAAAATCCATAACTCCTCCTCCTACTTGATTATTACATGCATCTGTCAGTTTTCTTTTTTAAAAGAAGTTTTTGAATTAGAAAATATTCAGAGAAGGGCAAGTTTATGAAGTGCAGATGTGTGAAACCATTCCCATATGAGAAAATGGGACATGTTAGGATTCTTGAGGTTAAAAAAAAAAAAAAGATGTTGAATGAAGGAGATATAGCAAAAATGAATAAAATCAAAACAAGCATAGAAAGGGGTGAATACGTAACAATGGTGTCACATGCTGGTCCTGTCCACAGTCTGGGCTGGCAGGTTACAAAGCAGATTTGATATGTAGGCCTGAAAGGAAAGTTAGGATGTTATTAGATTAATATGATAAAAGCCATTTGAGATGATAAATAGAGCTTGTGTTCCCTATCATTTTTTGCAGACCACAGCCTTACTCTGGGATTGCATTATAACATCGGTACTTATAGTTCCCCTGAATATTTACACATTGTCCCCTCTCTGCTCATGTGAACAATTCAACAACCTTGAAACTTGAGTGTCACTCCCTAAATCATCTGTGATGCACTGGTACAACTTCTGAGAGTAAGCTTGAAACTTGTTCTTAGCACTTCACGCTGAAACATAGGATTGATAGCTCCTCTCTGACACTGCTCTAAGCTCTGAAAATCACCTGGCAATGAAATCACATGCGGAAAAGGAGTTACACGTGCAAAATCCTGAGTCAGGGCATTAGGATGGTACCTCTATCTGCTTGGAATTGAGTCCAGAGTCTTTCTGTGAACAAGGAAAGTGCCTGAAGTACCACTCTTTGGAAGAGTTAAACAAAGTTAGCAGTTTCCATTTAAAATGAAGCTGAAGCTGGAATTGAAGGAGCTACTGCTCATCCCTGATAATGAACTAGCTGTATAGCTCGCTTTTAGACTTGAGCCTCAATCACTCACTGTATAAAATTAGAGCAAGGAGCAGAGGTATATCTATTGGTTAGGGTGCGCTGGGCTATGAGGCTTTAATTCCCTCAAGCCACAGAGGGCATTTAACTCAGATCTCTTTTTTCCTGGGTGAATACAAGCAACTTCTTAAACACCTGAGTTTTAAAGCAAAGTGGTCTTGTGATGTGAGGGTTTTGCCCACAACCTACCAAGACTGAGACAGCTTGTGTCTGTAGCCCTGCTGGTTACAGGCAAGGAGTAAATGCTCTGAGTGGAGGGCCCAAAAAGCAGAACTTCAGAAGATATATAGAGGAAAATAATATACTTAAGGATTTATGCACTTCCGGAATTAGCTGGATGGTTTTCATAGTTGGACATAGGCTTCTAAGGTCATGCTGGATCTGTTTAGACTTTAACTGGATTTCATCCTTTATCTTGTCTTTCCTTTATATATCAAGCATTTACAGAGAAAAAAATCAAGAACCTTATTTTCTTCTCTCTGTTGCATAATCTCCTTCGGCTTCAGATAGGTACTATCCAATTTTCCTAACATGTAGAGTAAATATCAAGTAACATTAGCCCAGTTCCTCTGCTGACAGCATCACTACTTCCATCAGGGTCTCTGTCAGTGCTTCTGAGTTTGTTCCTTCCTCCTATTTTTTGGAAAGTTTTAGGGCAAATCATTCAAGACCTGGTTCTCATTGTAGTAATAAAGCAGAGTGAATGGAGTGCCTATATGTTAAGTGTCTGTATCTTTGGAAGAGATTGTTGCTTTGAACATAAGATAAGTCAGTCACCATGTGTCTATTTCCATACAAACATCTGCTATGTGGGGAAATTATTGCTGGCCTACAAACATTGTTTTTCTATCATCTTTTGCACTGCTGAATTGGCCAACTGTGAAAAACTAAATTATTAAATATTTGGAGCTAATTGATACTTTGCCACAGAATTTATGTTACAACTGACAACAAATTAAAAATGTATGCCCTGTAGAAGCAGGATGTACATCATCTGTCTGCAGGTAAGGACAGAAATCCTTATTAGATGCATGCAGATCAGCAGAATGGGACATGCCGATCACAGAGACATTCATATACCTCTAATCCTTACTTTCATAAAAACTCTCTGTTACAATCTTGAGGGCAGTTTTAGCACTTATCATGTAGCCTGATGAGTATGAAGAAGGATATCTTGGCGTGTGCCCCCCCAGAAGCTCCCATCCCACCTGCACCGAGGAGCAGCAGCCTTGCAAAGGGCCTAGTGGCCCGTGCTGGGGATCCTGGGCACAGAAGGTGATGCATATGTTCTGCTCTGGATTACCATGTCCAGGAAACTCCCATATCTTTCTTTTACTGAGTTTCCTGAAATCACTCTGTGCTAAACAGACCTTACAGTATAGAAAAAGACACCACAAACTATGCTACTATATTTAAAAAACTGATGACTACAGTTTTGCTTCTAGGTGTCTTGCAGATAGCATACTGTCTAATTATCTGCCAATCTACCAAAGCATTTTAAACAGCTCCCCAAAGCTGAAATACAGTCATTGCCAAGTCCTGAAATTCTGCCTTCAGCATGCTAACAAAGAAAAAAAATGTATTTATTTGAGGTACAATCTCTTTTAATTTCCCAAATTTATTCATCTCTATTTTCTTTTAATGCAGCTGCAACAGCAATATCAGCCTAAGCAGTATAATCCATTTCTTCACCCCAACCAATCTACTCATACTTGCCCTTCCACAGCATCATGATCCCCCCCATCAAGCTTTTAGCATTGGGCTAAAATGGATCATTGAACTGGCTAAAAAATGTAACCACCCCATAAACAAACATTACTTTTGTGAAAAGGAAAGAATGACTGGACAAGAATAGAAGGAGACACTTCTTAATCCAGTAGGGCCATAAGAACTACTGTTTTGTGAAAATATGACTTTAGAGAGCTCAAAAGCTTAAATCCACAGACAGGGGTCTAAAGTATATCCTGAAAGTTGACTGATGCTTCACATGTCCTGCAAAGTTTTGGTTAGCTCACCTTCTTTTTAATCACATTATATTGCTTTTCCAATGTCCTACCTAGCCAGTCAGTTCCAGTCTGAACACTTTGTCCATAGTGAACAAATTATGTACATTTAGCATTAAACAAAGATATTTTTCTTGTCAGACAAACAGGGGATTTTGAGACATCCCACCACTATGGATGTGTGCATTTTAGTTCTTTCACTGCTCCATTGTACAAATAAAGAAAATATATAAGGTTCATTATTAACTCATGGTAAAGCCGATTTCTACTATGCTTTAAAAAAACAAGCTGGCATACTGACATTTCTGTTTAAGTCGAATCCTTCCTATCATTTTTAGCTGTTTTCTCTTCTGCATTGTCCTGATTCAGGCAATACTAGGATCAGAAAGAGAAGTTCCTGGTAATCACACAAATAAGAACCTGATAGATTTCTGAGACTGTAGACAAAGATCCTCTGCTACTTGCACAACATTATTTAAACTAGCTAAAGAGCTGCCCCTTACAAAGTTAAAATTAATGTTCACCTCTCTTGAAGAGATCAGCAGTTCAGTTCTTATGTGCTGAACTAAAAGCTGACATCAGAGCTTTTAAAAAGAGAAGCGATATTATAATAAGGAGAGCAAGAATATTTCTGAAAGTTGCTGAAGCTTCAGCAAGCTTTTACATTAACTCTCTGTGGGCTGCAGCCAATGCTCATTTTGACTGCTTAGAGATGACAGATGAGAATCAGTGTTACAGGAAAGCTGTAATGTAGATTTTCTTGACAGCAAGTAATAGAGAATGCTTCTGCACCACTGCCTTAAAACAATTGTGAACACCATCCATGTGCATCAAGCACAAATTACGGATGTTGTTTCAGATATAAACAAATTTGAAATAGGCCTGCCTTTGGAGTCAGCAAAACATTATTTCAGCAAAAGGGGAAAAATAATTGTGCTATACTGGCTGTGAAAGAGCTATGATAATCTGTAATAACATCTCCTTCCTTTGCCAGTAGTGTTAAATTACAGTAATCAACCCAAAATAATACATTTGTCTTAGACAGAGGGAACTAGCTGTAACCATGAGAGTCTGTTTGATCAAAAGAACAGTTACATGAATCCAAATCCATACTAGCTCTGCAGGTCACCTGACACTACCCGTTTGGCAGCTATACAGTGACAACACAGCAAACATACTTAAACAACTACACACACACACACACACACACAAAAAAAAAAAATTAAAATAAAATAATTGTGGTCTGTCTGAAGCAGAACTAGGTGTTGTGAAAGTTCAAGGGAAGCTTTGCTCTCCAGTGTACAGAGATAACGGGACCATGTAGACTGTGGTTTGAAAAGAGTCCAGGTAGATGATTGCTAGTTGTCTAGAAAAAATCGTGTTTGGGATCTGTGGGAGAAATTCAAGCTGAGATAGTGATATTTAAAACAAAACAAAATAAAACAAAACAGTTTTATCATCCTACAGAGGGAAAAACAAAAATTAGTCTGAGCTGCTTGTTAAAATTGTAAAGCTGCAGGTAGTTTTAAAATATTTTACTACATTTACATGGTCAGAGTATGTATTCAGGAATCTATCAGTTAAAGCTGGCAGAAGAATAGAAAACAGTTGATATGTCTTGTGTTTCAGGATATTGTTTATCAGTTTTTTCTTAGACAAACTATTTCCAAATTCTCAAGGAGACAACAACAACTAGTCTTTAGAATTAAAAGGTTCAGGGAAAGCAGGAACTTGTTGCACCAAAAAGAGGCAAGTTATTAGGTAGGCACAAACGTGATGTAAAACAATTCACTGTCACACATGGAACTGCCCTCAGTTGCTGCATACCAAAACCAGATGGCAATACCAAGCTCTTCATGCTGGTTCAGCTACACCTTACAGTCTGTTTCACTGCTCTGCCTTTTTGCCCATTCTGTGAAACAGCATGTTCTTATCTGTGTTAGAAAATCCTAATTAAGAAATAAATGGTGCTTTATAAAACAGTTGCTGGTTGTCCTGAACAAGCAAACTCTATCCCAAATCTTCTCTCTCCCTGACCTCCCTTTGCCTTACATATCAAATTTAAATCTGTCAGGGATAATGTGACTGAGGTGCGAGTGTAGCTGTGAGCCTTGCAATACTTCAGGTGTCTCACTGCTCTACAACACCCTTAGCCCTCAAATAGACTCCAAACTTCCCTGCACATCTGAGTACAAGTCCCAGGTGTCAGCAAGCTGGGAGAGAAGCCTTATGAGTGCATGGGTTAGCATGTTTTGATCACTTGAAGGCTTGCTGAAACATAAAAAACAAACCCTGCAAATGTAGTCAGTACAATAGTGCAAAAAGTGCACAAATGTCTATCTATACGGAGGGAGGATGTGACAGGCTGTGTGTGTGTGTGGTGAGGAAAGTAGGGAGCTTGACTGGTTGATTCAGCTTGCTTAGAGAGTCAGAAATCTGGTTTTTGTACCAAGACCTTTCTGTAGGCACTTATGCTTTAACACACTGTTGGAACAAACAGTGAAATTATGCAGTCACACAAGAAACTGCTAAAGTTTTGCCACCCAACTGACCATTCCTGTAATAAGTAGCATTGGAGCCTGCTGGCAGCAGATACACTAGCACTGTGGTGCCTGCAACTTCAGCACTGATATAACACGAGTTCATTTTTGTCTAGTACAATAAAAGGCATCAAAATGGCAGGCAATGCTGAGAAAAGGGGACTGGGATTGTGCACCAAGACACCACAGGAGCTGACTAACATGGAGGAAGGAGTACAACTGATTCAGAAATCATCACAATGAACCTTCCCCAGCAGTCAGGTGCCTAATCCCCATGGACATCACAAGGAATACATGAAGATGCTGTTTTCCCAGTATTATTGGGGCCAGGTCAGTGGTGCAGGAATCTACAAATCTTTTGTCTTACAGCAGACTTGCAGCAAGAGTTTAAACCTGCTGGATCAGGCTACAGCAATACCTTTAAACATTTCCAGGGCCATTTCCTGTTCTTGTGTACAGGTGGCAAGGTGTGACTAGTGCCTACACTCTTGACCTCTACTACAGGGCAATTTTATCTAAAGTTCCTTCCAGGAATAATCCCAGCCTTGGGCTCATAACTTGGCAGTGCCCAGGTTTTGTCTGCAGACTAGCCGGGTTCCCAGACTGCATCATAAATAGTGTTAACAGCTTAAAACATTATATACCTATGCTTGTGTCTCTGTCTTGGACATGGTTAGTGCCTTTGTACAGATTTGTTACCCTAGGGTTCAATTATGCTATGTACTTCATATCTTGAGCCATGCTAGGGAATGGAAAACAATTCTCACTATCCTACCTTATTACATCTCCATGTGGCTTAGCCAGCTTTCACAGATGCTCCTTTAATTGGTACCTTAATAGCACCTTTGGGTGCTATTAAGGACAGATGATGGGAAGCCATGACATTTTGTATGGAATTCTGGAGCCAACTATATGGATTTTCACCACCAGCAATATTCCTAGAAAAAAAGATAAGCTATCTGAAAATCACTCCTTGTTTAAGCCAATTCAATAATTTGTTGACATTTTTCACCAACCAAAATAGGCAACAATCATGTATTAAAAAAAAAAAAAAGAAAAAAAAAGAGAGAGAGATGAAGAAATGGAAGAAAATCGTGCTTAAGTGTGCTTACAGCAAGACTAATCAAAGAAATGTTTCTCTTTGTCTATCTTATCCAACAGCTGACCTGCTGTAATTCTCTCTGGTGAGATGGCTGTCAGAGATTCTTTCTTGTGTTTCAAATGCCTTGGGTTACAAATTACATTCATTATGGAGCTTCCACACTGGTTGAACTTGCTAGCTAATGTCTCCCTTGAAGTCCTTTGCCAGCTTTGGAAAGATACAATCTTTCTTCCAGGAACGTGTTTTATTTCTTCCTTACCTGGAGATAAGTTAGAGTTTCCTCTGAGGTAGAATAAACATTTTTCCTCTTGAGATGTACATATATCTTTGTTAAACCAGATGTTGTCAACTCTTCTGGGCTTGCTAATTATTAATTATTTGCATAAACTCTGGGTAAAAGTATATTCAGTGATTTTTTTTTTTTTGTGAGAGCATATGCATGCCTCCACATGAAAACTTTTCCTCTGGTGAACATTATAATAAAACTTAATATTGAACACTGATACAAACATAAAATTGGCTAAATCTATTAAGGTCATAACTACTTTTTCATTGAGATGGAGCTCTTTGAGGTGATACTAAGGTTGATGGGACTGAGTCCTGATATCTTCCTTCTTCTAAGTGACCAGGGACCTGTGTCATTCTGGTGCAGTGAACATGCAGTCTGTCTTTCAAGAGATGCTGTGTGTTTAGGCTCTTCAACTGGTGTCTGTGAGTGAGTCGTGGTAGGATGACGGTAGACAAAGATGGGTGGACAATCACCCCCTCTTAAATTAAGACTACTAAAGTGTTCTTCCTTCATCTCCAGCTCTGTTCCACTCTGTACCAAATCTGTAAGTGATGGAGAAGTATCTCAGACTCAAGGTTATAGCTGAGTGTTTGCACACCTGTGTAAAAGGATTTTGTTTCTTCTTTCAGGGTCACACACAGCCATGAATTTTCTACAAGTCCAGGGGGACTGTAACTATTTAAAACAAAACATAAGATGAAAGTCTCATATGGACAAAGTTGGTGTGAAATATTCTAGCAGGTGGCATCAGTCACTCTTTTAAATGATGCAAAAATCATTTTTTTTTCCGTGACTGATATCAGCCAGAACTCCATCATTTTGCATTACTGCTCTAGTCCCAGGGTGTGGATTCCATTGACAGGAGCAGCAGAGGTGAATAACAAGACTCATTTCTGCCTGTCACATGAAAGCATTTGTGCAAGCCCAACTCCTGACAAGTGAGGGCTCCGTCCCAGCAAGCAGAGCTGCTGAGTCTCCAAATCCCTTCCCAGCTTCATAAATCTGATAGCATTTATCATTGTCCAGAAAATAGAAACCTCAGAATGATAAACCAGATGGTGATTATATAAGTTTGAAGAAAGCCAAAAATCCACAGATAATGTTGTTTTTCTTACTCCAAAGCTTGCATTGACTAAGAACCAAACCAAGCTACCCTCCCCAGTATAGTCTTACCAGAATCCTTTTCAGAATTTTAAAATTTAAATAATTTAAAAATAAGTATTAAAAATCAGAGAATTTACATTTTTATTAAAAGGAAGTCATGGCTGTTTATTAGAGTAAATAAGTCAGAAGCAGATTTTTGTAGAGTAATATGTATTTGGATCCTGAGACCAGCATCTTATAACTTCATGGCTGGCTCAAAGTAAGATCGGTATACAGTGATTTCCTTTGGTATTCAGTCTCATGTTAAACATCAAACACAGGTGGATAATTAAGTTAGTTGTATGAGATGTTATTGTTGGCTCTGAGCTTTTGTAAAAGAACTACTCTTGAGCTCCTCTCCAGAGAATAGAACAGCAAAGGTGTTGAACATAAATTCTAAAACATGATCTGGCTATAAAATATGTTGTCATAGAAGAAGTGCTAGTTGGATTTCAGTCTTCCTTTAGTATGCCCACAAAGTCTCTGCACTTCTTATTCATTCAGCAATTAAGGACTTAATGCATTATCCTCATAGTTTCGTGTTTTCCCATATCATTAATGTCCAGAGGAACTTTTTTTATGTATTGAAGTGTATAAGGGACATGCAGCTAGAAAAGAATGGGCACAGTCACAGGGTAGGCAGTGCCTTGATATATTTTTAGATGTTGCAAGAAGTCATAATGAACATACTAGCTGGTAGAAAGTGCAAACCCCATGTGTGTATCTTAAATTTGATCTCTAAGGTAAGGCATCAGGCAACATTTTCTGCAGTTCAGTCCCCTCTCCTAATCATTGGTACCTGCATCCTTGTCTTCCAGACATGAGTAAAAGTAATTTAGAAAAGACGATGAAACTGGTGGTTAGAGCACTAACCCAGGAAATAGGAAAAAAAAAAAAAGAAGGAAATGGATTTTGTGGGGACCCCGGGTCTGCAGGCATCCTCTGAACTGCCTACTAAATTGAGGTAATAAAAGCAAGTGTTGGCTATGCTCTGGACCTGGGCAATTTCAGCTCTGTCCAGATTGGGATCCTTCTGCACATGCCTGACAGCAGAGTTTTCTCATGCTCAGGAAATTCTAGCATCACAAAATGCTCATCTGAGGATATTTAGGCACCAGGAAGTTATCACGAGTGCAATTTTGGCAACTCAACTCCATATATGAGCCATTGACTTTTAGATCTAGTCTCAATGTCAAGGATAATGTACTACTGGTCTAGCCCAGGGACTGACCTTTTAGGAAATAAAAAAATCCAGTATGGAGATGAACTTCAGACAGCAGCCTAGAAAATGCTCTGATCCTATATATTTAGGGGTTAATGAGCTTATGCCCAATTAAGCACGACTCAAGTGCTTGGATATGCTTGTGTCTCCTGCTCGATGTTGACAGCACATTTACAATACTTGCTCTCTTTTCTTCCTGTATGGGAAACACAGAAAGAACTGTCTGATCTTTTCTTCACATGCCACTGCCCTTTCAAAGTCAGTAACCAATCTTTTCCTGGCCAGTCTTCCCCAAACACAACTTCACTTTGGGTGTTAATCAGGCATCAGACGAGCCTAGGTCCATCGCTTTCTTTTTGACAGCTTAAACCAATGTCACTTGGGGGAGGGTTGCAGAGAACTGGTATCCTGGCTCTATCCCTTGTGCTCATTATTTAGATTCACTACAGTTAAAGATTACCAGGTTTTTCATTGAGCCATAAACCCTTACTCATTTAATGTTCATTGACATGAAAACAAAGTCTTTTATAGAGCAATATTTGGAGTACTTTACTTAGAGTTTAGAATTTAGATAATCACGGAATTAAATCACAAAGTCACAGAATGGTTGAGGTTGGGAAGCACCTCTGGAGATCATCTAGTCCAACCTCCCTGTTCAGTCAGGGTCCTCTAGAGCACATTACCCAGGATTGTGTAATACCAGGTTTACTTTACATGCTAGAAGTTAAATTTGAGCACAGTCCATGTTGGCAAGAGTGCACAACAGCAGTTTTATCTTTGTTATGGTGTGAAAATATACACAATTGTTTTGGGAATATCTAATGTACAATTACCAAATCAGTAATTTATGAGGCATGATAAAACCCCTAATGTTTCCCCAGATTCCAGCCAGTGTTTCCTATAAAAACATAGCATGGATCCAGATCAGTTCACAGCTGTCAGCACTTTTTCATAATTACCCAGCACCCCAGGACTAGGATTACAGAAGGTAAAACCTCCATGGACTACATACTTCTTGTACAGTCTGTGTAGTCACAGGCTCTTGACAGTTAGAGAAGTCAAGTCTCAGCACTGCCATGTCCAGACTCTGAACTACATTAAAACAGAATCTATGTTCTGGGCTTTTCCAAAAGAGTGTTTGACAGGTGAGACAAAGGTCTTTCTGTGCTAATTTAATTGCTGGGGAATACCATTTTATATTATGCAATATTCTACATGAAGCCATGTCTTATCCTCTGCAGTATGGCATGATTGTTGTTTCCAATAAAAAGCCAAGAAAGTGGGTGGGAACATAAGTATCAAAATGAAAAATCAATGAAGACCTCAATGAACATATCACAAAAGAACTATGCTGAGTTTTTTTTTTTTCCTTATATTTTCAAAGTCAATTTATTTTTTTAAAAGATATTTCTGTCTTTGACAGTGAGCTAAGAAGACAGAGGATCTCCAATTGTGTTCCTGAAATCCCAATCATTTCTGTATGCAAACTGTTAAATTCCAACATTTGTAAAGTCAATTTTGTGGAACAAATTATTTTCTACTTTTCTTCTTTTCAAGTACAACGTGAATAAATTTTAACAGGCATTGTGAGAAATGTCCATTGCATTGCAAACAGTTTCAGGAAGGGAATGTATAGTTAGACAGAGTTGATTTTATTGTATATTATTGCTTAAAGCGTATGCTACATTTGCTTTTACATATTTCAAATAGTTAAAGTATGTGTAAAACCTGAAGAATGGCAGTTTACAGTAAGTTCTTTGCAAAACATGGTGAGCTGATGAGCCCTAAAATAGAATAATTCATCTGGACAACCTTCTATATTTATATTTCTTCTTTGTAACAAAAAAGTCATCCATTTTATCATGCCACGATAGTTACACTAATATGAATCTCTTTCCTAATGATAATGTCTGTGATATTACTTACAAAGCTATTGTTATTTAATGTTACATTTGTACCACACTTAAAATGCAACATAAGTGTTATAATTATTCTAGCTTTCATTTCAAGAGATAAACATTTTCTATTACCCTGTTGGTATTAGATATTATTAGTTATGTGTGGATATTTGAATAAAACTGTCACTGGCCACTAGGTAATTTTCAGTGTGTGTCTCTGTAATGTCATAATATCATTTCAAAAGTGAGTAAAGGGAGTAACAGCTTGCTAGGCAATAAGTGCTACACCTCTGTGCCCATAGATAATGTGGTGAGATGCTGATCATCCCTTTGCAACAGTTTTCCGGTCATTGCAGGTGAAGAGGGAAAGGCTCCTGACAATTCTGCTGGAACCGAGTGAAAGGCATTCAGGCAAATTTCCACTTTCTGTGGTGTATTAAAGGAGCCGTATCAAAGCTATAGAGTATGATCTTCAGTAAAAAAATAAAATAAAATAAGGTAATACATTAAAAACGGTAAGCTCGGAAAATATATCTGCAGACAAAAATATAAGCATGCTGCAGCAGGTACTAAATCTACCTGTGAGCCTGCATGGTGCCCACCAGCATCTTGACTGAGGTCTGTGTACCCTCCTGTAGCACTGAATCAGAAGTGAAGTGCTGCACTGGCACGTTACCCCGTTTAGCAGTACAATGATTATGTTTCCATCTATGTGATAAACTCCATCTGAATTACTGATCAGAAGAAGCGCTGCTTGACTCTTGCCAGAAAATCTTTTTCATGACATTTGCTCTCCACATTGCACCTGAATGTGTTTCAATTACTTACTAAGAAAACTGTGCTGGCTTAAAAGGATCTCTCTGCACTGGGAATATGGCCCCAGTCGAAATGACAAACCTTTCTGTCAGCTTTGTCTCGAGCAGGGAATAAGCGCTTTCTCCTATTTAATTAAAACTCCTCTCTTAAGATTTGGTGCCTTGCCATATCAGGATAACATAATAGTAATCAGCAATATGCCCTATGGAAAGACATTTCTTTAAACTATCCTATCATTTCCTGCTGGCATTTATTTTACCAGCAAAGCATTCCGGAAAAGAAATTCCTAGGTTAAGCGCAAAGGCACTAAACTGTAATGATCAGCAATCTGAAGAAAAATAATGTTTTTTTCTCTGACTAAATAAAAAAAAAATAATTGCAACGTCATTGCAACTTTCTTACACAGTGAACTGAGGTCAGATACATCTTTATTTTCCTTCTCTTATTTTATTTTGTTGAAGTGCTGTTTTTTTCCCTCCAATATTAGACATTGCTTGCCCTGAAAGCTGTCACACACTGTACTGTAATGAGTGACTGGACCTTTGGAGCAGCAGACTGAAAATTTTATACCCACCGGGATTTTTCAGTTCTTGTACCTTATTGTAAGTGCAAGTCCTGATTTCTTCTAACCAGCTTGGTTGCTAGAGGATGGACAATGTATTTGAGTTATTATTCTGACAGAGTGGTGTGTGGTCATGGGGTCAAACATGGCTGTACAGGGTCAAATGTCCAGTTCATTGATTCCTGAAGTAGAAAAAGAAAAGTGCTGTCACAGACTCCAGGGCTGATAAGAATGGAGGCATGTATTATGTTAATTAAGTAAAGATGTACAAAGGAAAGACAGGGTGCCATGTGTCACAGTTCTTGGAAAATGAGATAGATGGAAGTAAATCCAAACCTTTGAAAGAGGTGATGGTTTGGTTAGATCCAGCTGGAAAAAGTTCTTAAGTCAGCAACCATGCAGATTAATTTACTTTGTAAGGTGCTTTTGTGCTTCTCAGACTGGGCTTCTTAGGAGCACCTGAGGTAAGGGCTGCCCAGGAGACATGCACAGTTACAAGTCAGTGAAAGAAGTGACCTTTGTGTCTTTGGTTGTAACACTGGCTCTTCCCAGAGGGGTGAATGAGAGCTTTGTAGATGGTCAGGCTCACCCTTTTCATTGCTCTTTAGAAGTATGTGTGTCTGGAGACCAACAGGCTATAGAGCTTGCATCAAAGCAGTAAGTGACAAACAAGTGCTCAAACATTTTCCAAGCCTTTAAAGGTGTTTACTTCACAAGTCAGATAATAAACTTCAGCCAGAGCGGGCAGTATTATTCTATATGACAGACACTCTCCAATAAGAGACAGTCAATGTGTGTTCATAATCAGGAAGAGATATGACAACCTAGCATCGTAAATACTCTATAGAGAAAGGGAGAGAATTCAGTTTTCAAAATTTCTGTATGATTTTGCTACATAAAACAATGCTTCTGATTGTATTTCAGCTGCCAATAGCCATCTGATTGCATTATACAATCTGCAGAGTACAAGATGTCTCTCAGCATGCATACTAGTGTGTCAGCTGAGTAGGTGAAGCAGAAAAAAGTTTCTCTGAGTCCTGTAAAATTAATGAACAGACAACCAGACACTTGTGAATGACATTAGCCTTTAGGAAATGGCCTCTCCTTCCTGACTCTGATGTCTTCCTGAGCAGACAATACAGTGAATGCAAGAGGTGTTTCTTTTGTCTGGTTCAGAAAGATCAAATAGTGTGTCTAAACATCTCAGTGACTAGTGAGGTGAAGAAGGTCCCTAAGGAAATTGTGTGACGTTGGGGAATATTTCTTTCTACCTCAGACAGCGAGAGGCTTTAGCTTGAAGGAAGGAGTTCACCAGCAGTGACTTTAACTGAGTTAACAGCCCATGGTTATTATCAACATAGAGGGGCTCACTGTGATCTTTATAACTTAGCCCTACGCCACTGAGATGGAAGGGTACTGCTTTTTAACCGTTTCTTTTGAGCTAAACTTGACTACAGTGACACACATCTAGAAAGTATGGTGTGACATGGAAATGGCAGAAAAGGTTTTTATCTTCAATTTAATTTTGAAATATGACTGTGTATATATAATGCCAGCCAATCATGCCAGTTTAATCTCCAATGAGAGCACTTTTTAGAAATGCTTACTAATGTTGTTAGTACAAGTGTGTAATAATACTGAAGCATCCATCCTGGAACACAAAGTAAGCAAGAGGAGTTGGTTCACTTTACAAATACCAGCATTGTTTCCAGCTGAGTATTTTTCACCTTATTATGATGCTTTAATTTTTTAGAACTATATTTTTATATTTTATGGAACTAATTTTTTAGAACAAAGAGAACTATATGAAAATGATAATTCACAATGAGAATATCTGAGCAGTAAAACGGTAGTAAAGACTGTGCTGGGCTGATACTTATTTAAGATTTCTGAAAAGATGTAGTGGGGAAGAGAAGAAAGAAAAATAAAAGTCAAACAAATTAAATTGTTTTGTTTGTTTGTTTGTTTATATGGGAAACCCTGATAAGAAAATTTTTGTTCAGTATTGTAGAAGGTGTGAGAGAAAGGATATAGGAATGCTTGAGAATCCAAGAATTAAAAAGAAGGTCCTGAGAGAAAATAATGATAAGAAGGGAAGAAAACAGCATGGAATTGTTTTGTTCACCTTTTCATGTAGTGTCCTGCTCTCCTCTTTGATGCTTTCTCCTTGCCTCATGCTTCCCCACCTCCACTGTACTGCATTATCTTTCCCAGTCTATGTATTCTGGTACCAGATCTGTCTCACCACCAGCCCTCCCTGAAGAGGAAGAGGTGCTGGTGCGCTGTACGGCATCACTGCAGCCTTGCTGCGGAAGATGAACCAGAGTGACAGCTTCCTATATTCCTCCTGATATGGCGTTTTGCCTGGCACAAGAGATATGAGTTACAAGATGATCTATATAGCACAGCAGACCATGGTACTTATAAACATGCTGGAAAAGAAGAATTGGGGCAAATAGAAAATGTAAAGATATTGCCTTGCTGAAGCATTTGATACCAAAGATTAACTCCTTCTTCAACCCCCCAGACTCACACCTCACACACAAACACACACCATCAGCTGAGTTGTGTAGCCTTCCATATCAAGAATCTTTGAACTATTTTTGAGCCAACATCATTTTCACCTATCAGCGCATCTAAGAATGTTCTAAAAATGGGGCCATGGCTCAGCATCTTCTCTTTTCCAAAATCTATCAGTGAAATGTATCTCTAATACTCCACAAAAGCTTATTTTCCATTCTGTTGTTGAGCTGCAGAGAAAGGAAAAAAATACATTCTCTGTGCTGACACTTAGTATCAGAAACACTTGAGTGAGCACCCAAACTGTTTTACATCAATACCTACCACTTACATCAAGGATTTTATTCATGCGCTTATTGAATTTATTTTTCCTTGCTGAGAGCACAAATTATTTACATCAGCCCTTAAATGTAATATTCCCATGTAAATTTCTAGATACAGAGGAACATACAGAGGCAAATGAGTTCAGTCTTTTGAAATGGATGTATGAATTTCAACTATTCACCCGAGATTTTCTATTGCTAGCAAACTAGATTTTATCACCTTAAGGACTGCTGTTAAACCAGGCTTAGATATAATCCTTAGGCCCTAGCTGGCTGCTAAATAACTAGGGAAGAAATAGAATTTTTGAACAGAGATGACAAAAAATTAGAGCTTCAGTATTGTTGCAAAAATAATCACTACAGCCATGGATTTCAGTTTTTTATTTAATTTGAAAGATACAGCTCATTTATTGTGTTAATTATGAATACCAACCTTTTCCCCCTTAAAAGCTTTAATAGAGACATTTTCAAACATTTTAAATTGAGAAACTGAGAGTGGAGAAGCAGTATAAAATGTACAGATTTGGCAGCCTGGCAATACTTTTCTTAATACAAATTTGGCAGCTTGGGAAATCTAAGGAAAATAAGGTACTTACTGTCATTCCTCTCTTCTGTATCTGTTGAGTCTGATACTAGAAGGAAGAAAAATGCTACTGCTTTGAAGAGAAAACATCATCTAATCATTACTGTTTGTGATGTGCTCCATGGGCTGCAGAGATTACAAGTGGGGTTCAGCCTTCCAAATGTTGATACCCAGGGCCATTTGAGGTGCTCCATCCACAGCCATGTCTGTTGCACTGAAAGGGTGTAGGTCTTGTGTAGTTCCTGCATCTGCCAGATCCATGCATATGGGCATGTTCAGAGCATCTGAAATAGCATTGAGCACCTATCTTTGGGCAACCAAATTAAGTCACCAGACAGTAACAAGAGCACGGACACCAAGTTTTCATGTAGACACACATCTATTTTCTTTTTTCCTCTCCAGATGCAATTCTTGCACTGAAAAGTCCTCTTCAGGATAAACTTCTTATTCAAGGATAACTGGAATGTCTTATACACTCAAAACCAGACCACCACATTCTATGAAAACTAATTTATTTCTCTAGCTGTAATAAATGGCTCAGTCTTCAAAATAGGACTATAATCAAAGTTTACAATTTATTAAAGGAATAGAGGTAAGCAAACAGTGCTGGGTGTGCTGGGAGTCTCTGCTCCATCAAGACGCACACCAGTTACATCAAGTAGCTGATTTTTATGTTCCTAGGCTAATACATATTCATTACTACTTCTAAAAAAACACCAGGGTTATTATAATTAGTTTCTGGAATCCAAACCCTCCTACTGGAGCATGCGTGTCAGTCTCCGGTGGTCCCTCTGGGAGTCTCTGGGGGTCTCTCGTGCCGAAGGCTCATAGTCTTCCTCCCTCTTGTCCTTCTCCTTTGTCCAATTTGGCTATATGTCAGAGACTTGTGCAGTGTTCCCTGCAAGCTTTGTCTTTTAGTCATTCTTCAGCTCTCCCCATCTCCTTAATCTCCTGGCCAGATATCAGAGACTTGCATAGTGTCCCATGCAATAGTCATAATAGTTAGCAGTTATTCTGAAACCCCCCAGATATCAGAGACTTCAAGGAAAAGACTACAAACACATTTCCCTTCAAGCTCTCTGTTGACACGAATTGCTAAAACATTCCTTTGCAAGATACAAGAATTATGTACATTAACCACTCTGTTTTTCTTAGACTTGTGGTTATACAAGGATACGTAAGACAGAAGGTCACATTCATCATACCATGCGGCCCTAGCATTGTTCCATACTGACACGAATCAGGTGAACATATATTACAACACATGTTCATCCACACCTATACTACCTCTTGTTCCCTGCCTATGTTGTTTGGCTGGAAGGTATATATTTGCATTTCGAACTAACCCATCATTTACCAAGTTTATATAGGCCAAATCCTCTTGGATGCAATTTCAAAATATAAGGCAAAGTAAGTGATTGAGAATAGTCAGCATGGATTTACAAAGGGGAAATCATGCTTAAACAATTTGATAGCCTTTTACAATGACATGGCTGGCAATGTGGATGATGGGAAAGTGGATGTTGTTTACCTCAGCGAGGTGGTCTGAAAAATGAATGGTCAGACTCAGAGGGTGAGTCATGTTGCTGTGATCAGCAGCATGAAGTCTAGCTAGAAGTTAGTCAGTAGTGGTGTAGCCCATAGCATTGAGGGTGAGGCCAGTACTTTTTAACATCTTAATTTATGACCTTGATGATGGGAAATAGTTTGTAGGTTTGCAGATGACACAAAACTGGGAGGAGTGCATGATGTATCAGATCTTTAGGTAGCCATTCAGAGAGGATCTTTGCAGGATGGAACAAAGAGTTGATAGGAACCTCAAGAAATTCTGCAAAAGAATGTCAGGTTCTGCCTTAGGGAATGAACAACCCCATCTATGAGTACATGCTAAAGGCCATCCAGCTGGAAAACTGTTTGCAGAAAAGGACTTGGGGGTCCTGGTGGACACCAAGTTGAGCATGAGTCAGCAATGTGTCCTTGTTTCAAAGAAGGCTGGTGGTGTAAGGGTTTGGATTAAGAAAAGTTTTGCCAGCAGGCCAAGAGTGGTGATCCCTTCTTTATACTCAGCACTAGCTAGATACATAAGCAACACTAAGTCCAGTCCTGGGCACCCCAATACAAGGAGCTCCTGGAGAGAGTCCAGTGAAGGGCCACAAAGATGATGAAGGGCTTGGAGCATCTAATATATGAGCCGATGATGAGAGTTTGGACTGTTCAGCCCAGTGAAAAGAAGGCTCAGGGGGACCTTATCAATGTACATGAATACCTGATGGAGGGAGTAAAGAAGACAGAGACAGTCTTTTTAGTGGTGCCCATTGGCAAATGGGTTTGCAGTGGGCACATACACAAATACTGGAAATTCCAGTCAAACACAGGGAAACAGTTCTTACTGTGAGGGTGGTCAAACACTGGAAGAGGTTGCCCAGAGAGGCTGGGGATTCTCCATACTTGGAAATATTTAAAATCTGCCAAAACATAGCCCTGAACAATCTGCTCTAGCTGGCCCTGCTATGAAGAGTGGGGTTGGACTGGGTGATGTTCAGACTCCTTCCAATCTCAGTGATTCTGTGACTCATCCGGAGGCTATCTGATGTTAAAAAATCATTTTCAATCTACATGAGATGAGGAAAAGTGCTTTATAACCCTACATGGCTCAGGGTGAGGTTGTCCTCCCATATCAGAACATGGCTTTCAAACATGTTGGTAATCCTTCACCTTTGAAATTTAGCAACCTAAACCTACCAGTGTTGTTAGTGCCCTAGCTGCAGAAACCCACTTCCACTCCTAGGTTTAATATTGTCTACAGACACAGTAAAGCAAAGAACAGAAAAATGTACACAAAAGGGATGATATTTCTGGTTTATGTGGAAACTGTATCAACCTGTTTGCTAGTGTTCAAAGCAACAGTCTGGAAATTAAGATTGTGGGGAGTACTCAAATCAGTTTTTTTTTTTTTTTTTTTTTTTTTTGAATAGCTATATGTATATATATTTGTTTCAATACCAGCTGGATAAAGAGTTAGGGTTCTTGCTGTGCTGACATTCTGTGCTAATGAAAACTGTTGATAAAGGATTTGTGCTGCTTTGGTGACAATTAGTGCAGGAAGATTTAACAGCTTTAATTTGTTTTGGATTAAAGAAACATTACATCAAAATAAATATTTTCATTGAAACAATGTAGGAAAGTATAATTTCTCTTATGAGGAGATGTTTATTCAGTAATTGTCCTGCTGAGGATTTGCTTCTGAAAGATACCAAATCCACAGAAATGGAAATTGGTGTCTTCTCTTTGCACAGACTGGGAAGAGCGTGTGGGTTTTATTACTGGCTTCCACATGGGCTCAAGAAGGTTGCCCCCCTGCTGTGCAGTCTACCATGTTAAATTATCCCCTTTATAAAGTTACATCTCAACAGAAGTGAGGCCTCTTGCTCTGACAAACTCTAATTGCTCCTATTCCTATCCTTTTCCTACCACTTAAGCAATCAGGATTGAAATTCACTGTGAAATACACCATCACCACTCTTTAAATTCACAAGTACACCCACATTCCTGCATTCTTTCAAAATTATCAAAAGTCTTAAATTTTGCTAATATCCATGCCTTGCCCTGGCCCCATAGCCAGCCACTCGCTCAGACCTTCAGTCTTTCCAGATGTGGGCCTTCTCCTGCTAACTGGCTAGTCCATCCTGAAGTTCACTAGTGAATTACACATATACACACATCCACACAAGGGTAAATTCACTAGGGAAATATTAACACACCTCAGCTGGCACTTAGGTTTATGAATGTTGTGACCCATAGCCATTCTTCAGTTGGTGGCACTTACATGTAGGATAGAGAGTGAGATTACACAGAACAAATAGTTAAGCATAGGACTGAGCAAGAAGATAGGGTAGATTGTGGTGACATGACAGAGGGTGCATTCAGACAGATGTACTCATGGCTGCTTATGCAAGACAGGCCACTACTCACCCTTCCCTCCTTTCTTTTTTCTTGTGTTTCCTGCTTTCCAATCTGCCACAATCCTTCTGTTTTCCTGCCTCTAATCTAAACATCTCATAAAAAGTGTTACATAATCCCACAAGACCCTTCTGAAAGTCCATCAGTAGTTTCACAGAAGTCCCCTGAAATATTTCCCAATGCTCATGATAATCATGTTTGTACTTTTTATCAGTTACACAGTTCAGGGTGATTCCCTTAACAGCCATTGACCAGTGGCCAAAGAGCTCTAGTCTTTGTTATGGGTGCTCTCCTTTTAATTTTCATTAATCACATCCCTTGTTATTTATTATTTATTTTGTACTGATAGTCCTTATCTAAACAAATTAATGAACTAGATGCTTGCTTCCACATACCCTTAAAAATGCCTTGAGTGTATAGGTTTGTATTGGCCCCCAGCACTCAAGAAGAGCAGGGCTTTCCAAAACTCATCAGTGTGATTAGAAGCACTTTTGAAGGCAGAAATCCAACCCTGAAATTTGAATTTTTTCATAAAAGGATGGTGTCTTTCCAGTGCTTTGGGAACTAAGCAACAGGAGATTAACACTGCAGTACACATTTAGTATTTTCATTCCAGAAAACACACTTTGTTTATTTAACACTGAGCTGTATTTCTGACCTCAAATTTTAGCCTTTTCGAGCAGCTTAAGTACAGGAATAGCAACATTGGTTTTATGACTAGTCAGGCAAGCTGGTGGGTAAAGATCATTTAAAATAAAGTATTAATTTAAATGTACTTTTAGATCTGTTCTTTGGGTTTAGCACTCAAAATGTACTCTTAAATGTTAATACAAAGGTTATATGTTATAATAAAAAGTTAAAAGAATCCATTCAGGCATTAACACTTATATAGTCTCTGTCTTAGGTTCTGGGATAAAGGAAGTTTTGTACCAGAAAACTAATTGATAGTGAGAAATAGATCACACTTATTCTGTGAATGTGGCATAGGTCATAGTTTTACCCTGCTTCCTATAAGAAGTCTCTCTCAGAGAAGCATTTTTATTTTCTTTTTTTCTCTTCTTTTTTCTCTTCTCTTCTTTTTCTTTTTTCTTTTCTTTTCTTTTCTTTTCTTTTCTTTTCTTTTCTTTTCTTTTCTTTTCTTTTCTTTTCTTTTCTTTTCTTTTCTTTTCTTTTCTTTTCTTTTCTTTTCTTTTCTTTTCTTTTCTTTTCTTTTCTTTTCTTTTCTTTTCTTTTCTTTTCTTTTCTTTTCTTTTCTTTTCTTTTCTTTTCTTTTCTTTTCTTTTCTTTTCTTTTTTCTTTTCTTTTCTTTTCTTTTCTTTTCTTTTCTTTTCTTTTCTTTTCTTTTCTTTTCTTTTCTTTTCTTTTCTTTTCTCTTTTCTTTTGTGAATTCATAACATAGTGTCATTTAATGTATGCACAAGTAAAAGCACACATTGAGCCTTAGTGTTAATATAACAGCCTGTGAAGCATAAAAGCTGTAACCATAGAGCTTATATAGTCCAGAAAGTGCTAAGCTCAGCTCTAGCACCGTTGTTGCAGCATTTATTCAAGGAGGTTTGGGAGCTCACTCCTGGATTAACTGGTATTTGAGGAAATTTCTTGGTTTGTTCCTTATGCTCACCCTATCTTGAATTTACATATTATCAGTGTTGTAGAATGATAGGTCTTTTATTAAAATGTACTACAAGAATAAATGTAGTTTCTCTAAGAAAATGAGAGTTTGAAGGAAAGTGAAGGTCTTATTTATTTATGTATTAGTAATTTCATTTGCACTCACCACCTGGTACAAAGTATAAAAAGAAAAGACTTTGTTCATTGTGCAAGTCACCAAGAGATGACTTAGACTGCCCACTGCTTTGCTGTGCTTAGGGCTTTCTGATGGAGCTCTCCTTACTCTGGTTCTTCCATTTCAGTCCAGCTTCAGGATTCAGAATAACAGCATTTTTATTTTATTTTATTTTATTTTATTTTATTTTATTTTATTTTATTTTATTTTATTTTATTTTATTTTATTTTATTTTATTTTATTTTATTATTTTTAACACAAATAGCTATACATAAGATAAACAGGAAGATACACCTTCTGCCTATCTATCTGGGTTTCATGAGCACCTCATAGCAATGGGTAACAGCTTCAGACGTTATATATATATACGCTGCTTTGTGACTACATAGGCTTTAAATTACTTGACTCTTTGTGGAAGAATATTTTGTGCTTTACTTTCTCATGATAGTTAATGATGTTTACTGTATCTTGGGTCTAACATCTGAGTTTTTACAATCAGACATTTGAATTCTGATTGTCTGCTTCAAGAGGTAGTTGGATTCAAAGATGATGCCTTCATTTAGGAATGTGAATTTAAATTTGAAACAGAATTTGACTTAAAAGTCTTAAAGCATTCTTTCAACAGCTTTTTATACAATTTGACACAATCCCCAAGGTGCAAAGAAGTGTTCTTAAAATTCCACTACTTTTTAAAACGTTTAAACACATAGCACATTGTAATCCATTATCAATTCTTATAATGACGTGGTATTCTCTTTCCTAAGAAATAGAACTTATATGAAGTCTCATGCTCAGAAGTTATGTTCTCTAGCAATGCTAAATCTGCATAGTTGATAGAATCACTACCAATAGTGATAATATCAATATGCAATATATATTTTTCAGAACAACAAGTGAAGCTGTATAGTCTATCTCTCTCTCTCTCTTTTCCCTTATAAGGGGTTTATTTCACTAGTCATAACTTTATTTACTGTTTATTGATTTAATTCATCATCACAAGTTGTTCACATTTTTTTTGGAGTCTCTATGTTAATCCATTTTTACTCCATATTGATTCATTAGGTATGTGAAATTTAATAACTTTGCTTTCTTCAAATAACAGCCATATATATTTTTCTGTAATATATTAGGATCTGAATATAATATGGAGGATAACCTAGAAAAAATAATCAGAAGTGTAACATTTTATTTTATTTTATTTTATTTTATTTTATTTTATTTTATTTTATTTTATTTTATTTTATTTTATTTTATTTTATTTTAATTTCCTAGAGCACCATACCAGGATCAGGCTGCAGTGTCTGGCCACTTAATAAATATTTCTTTGTTGAAGATATAGAAACATGTTTCTTTCTTGCACATTATTAGTTCCTTAGAACTGATGCACAGAAAAAGGGCTTTGTACTTCTTTTCAGTAAGTGCTAGAGAATTAAACTGTTTCATGGGGTCCTCAATTTTGTTGTTGGTTTTCTGTTGTCCAAAGTTTATCTTTTTTTTTTTTTTTTTCCTTCTTCTAATTCTGAATTTGATTTTGGCTGAATACCACAGAGATAATCTTAGGTGTAAGTATGACAAAAATATCGCATTCTGTCAACATAATTTCATATTCTCTGAACAGCTTTTCAATATGCCTGGAGCCATAAGAGAATTGCTCTTCATGGGCTCCTCCACCCCCCTTTTTTTTTCAATAAGCCATCTCTTAAGGAGACATACCCGATGTATGTTTAGGCCTCAAAGAGACATCCTGTCTCCTGAAGTAGCTATAAATTTCATGTTTCCAAGATTAAGTTTTGCCTTTAAATCTAGTTTAAATGCACTCGTAGCATGAATGTTTTGCCTTACTGAGTGATGTGAGGTTGGCCTGAGTTCAATCAATGTTTCCTCTTTAGGTTAGTCACCACAATTAACACACATTAACAGATGAGCCAGTGTCTAGTTTCCAAAGGAAAATATTCTACTTAAGAAGGTGATAATTTTACGTGAAGGTGATAAAACCCACAAAACTTACAGCTATTCAGTTTCTGTAGATGATGACTTTTTTTTGTTTGTTTGTTTGTTTGTTTGTTTTGTGTGTGTGAAGGGTGTGTATATTTTGTTCCTTTGGAGATGTGCACAATTCTGCTCTGCAGGCCTCTACAAAATATTTTCATGCTCTTGAAATTGCTGAGCCATACATGTTATCCTGAGTAAAAAAGGAAGCATATGTAAGATACTGCAAATATGTTGCATTATGACCTCTATGTTGCATTAAAGGGTAAGGAAGTTTATCAGGACCTAAGCCCCCTTGTGTTCCAGCTTGTCCTCAGATATCAGAGGGCTTGGGGGTGGCTGGGCTTAGATTCTAAGTGATGCTTAATTTGGCACTATAAGTTTGGTCGCATTCAATATATTAAATTATCATGATCATAGATACAGAAATAGTGCAATTGGCACTATAAGTCAGATCACATTAATCATGATCATGGATGTACAAATAGCTCAATACACTTTCAGTCTAATAAATGACTTGTGTAGTTTATTGAAGAAACTGGAATATAAGTTCCTTTGGATTGCCTGTGATAACCACACTGCAAAGCACGTGCCAATACCAAGAATATGACAAACACAACCAACTACATGTGCTAACTTGTGAAACAAACTCCGTAGAGAATGTTTGGTTTCCTGGGGAAGCACTCCGTATAACCGAGAGTTGGAATCTCACCCAGTAGCTGTCCCCAGTAGGGAGGGAAAGAGAGCTCAGCCCATTGACTGATCCCAGAAGTCAGCAATGTCCTTCTAACTTCTCTGTGATGGTGTTTTCCCTGACATTTTCCTCTCTTGAGGCATTTTAATACTATTTTTTAGGTGGAACTTGAGCAACTCTAGTAATACGTTTCTTTATTGTGATTGGTATACAATTTTCTTGCTTTTGTTTTAAAGGTATAGGTTCAGAGAAATTCAGAGTGCGTGCCCAGTGAGGGGTGGTTGCACCTTGGAGGTGAGTAGCCTTTGTGACAGAGGTGTTCTGGCATTATAATGATATTATAATGAGTGAAGTTCACCCAGAGGACATGATTTGATTATCAGTTAGACTCAAGCCTGGCCATGCAGTTACATAGTGTCATCAGGTGCTCTATGCCTGCAATGATAGCACAGAGCCTGGCCGAGGTGTCTTCACATTGCTCCACCTTCCATGCTATATCTCTTAGAGTCAGTACACCAAGCTCCGCTGGTGTTACCAATATCTAATGTTACAGGTTATGTTGCCAAGGGGACTACCATGAAACCTATTCCTTGCATATCTGCCGCATCTCACCCTGCAAATTTCCTCAATGTTGAATCTTCTCTTAAGATGTGGACAAACGTTTAACTTTAGTAAGCCACCTCCAGCAATTATTCTATACGCCTTGTAGAAAAATTGAATGAAATATTATTACCAGGATTTGTGTGAAGGTGGAAATGGTCTAAATACTGACCAGAAATGGAAGGGAAAAAAAAAGTCAGAATATATTTAAAATAAATATATATTTTTCTGGGAATAAGGTAACATAAATCACAACTGTAAAAAAAAAAAGCATCTTAAAACTCTTGCACAAATTGCTGTAAAAAACAAACAGTTTAAAGCTACAATACAGGATGATGAAATGTCTATTCATTGACAGTTTACCAAACACTGTAGTGTCTTTAGGTCAGACAAAGTAATCACAGTTTTAATTAAAGATGATTTCTTTTTTGCATCTGTATGTGCCCATCAGCTGTGAAGAAAATGAAAGAAAAGGATTGTATTTTCCCTAGAAATCTCTGCTGAGTAGCCAAGTTCAGATGACACATTTAAAAAGACGTAATTGGTGTTGGAGTGCTCTGGAATCACAGATTTTACAATGTCTGATGCTTATAATCAGGATTTGAATAGAAGTGCTTTCAGAGTATTTAAAACATAGCATTTCCTAATCTGACTTACATTTAAGCCTGAGATTTACTTCCTAGACAAGAAAAAAGAAATCCAAGGGCTTATGAAAAACAGGTGCAGGAGAAATGACATTGTGACAGCTCAGGAAAAGACAAATGTTAGGCATATTTTCAGGTTTCTGTTTCTTTGTACTCATCATTTTAACCAAAAATGCTTTCATGAACAGCCTTGGGGTACCACTAGATGCATTAATTTTTAAAGAAGAGTCAAAAACAAGCTTCTGTTCGAGCTTGCTGTTTCACTTGCCTGCTATAGTTACCCTTTAGCACTGGATGAATTGGAAACAAACAGTTCTGGCATCTTTTCATCTAGATTCTCCTGCTCTCTTCACCAGACTGCTGCCTCACATCATGAGCTGAGGAAAAAAAAGTGGTGTTTAGCCACACACTGTTTAATGAAGGTCTGAGGCTCATTGTTTTCTCTGTTGGAGGCAACCTCACAGAAGGGTCATGGTATTTAATTTGGAGCCTACGCCTGCAGGGTGTAGGTAACTGGTAACTAGGTCTCAGTTCATGCCCTGCTGGGAACACAGTGAGTTGCCTTACGAAATCAAGCATGGGAATTTTTCTTTGATTTCTGGGTAAGAAAAGTACTGTGGCTAAGAAGTACTTCATTTGTCTCCAGATGAACACATATGAGAGGCTGCATGGTAGATTAAATTGAAGAATTTGTAGCCTTTTCTGGCAAAAGGATAGCTTGGGAGATTCTAGCTTTCCTAGGAAAGAAACATAATTCATGCCAGTTCTCTATAAACCCAGACATCAGCTAATTAGTGGTCTCATGAGGCAAGTTGCCACAGAGATCAGGTGATTTAGCTATTCTCAGAGAAGTGCTTTGTCACATATAAGAATGAAATCAGGAGTGTGGAGGTGGAAATATAAATGTAGACTGGCAGTCCACAAGAAAAAAAAAAAAAAAATTAAAAATTTCCTGGAGTACCTGTCTGGTACTTGGAAAATGATGGTAGATTATTTTAACATTTGGAGAAATGTTGGTGTAGCAAATACATGTCTATTTGCTACATTTCTTCCATGCTGGGAAAATACAGTTTTAAAAGCAGAAAAATCCACTTCTTCCCAGGTCCAGGAACAGCAAAGGCAGCTGCTTCCCCTGCCTCAGCTGGTGATAGAAAGCCCAACTTCTTTATGCCCACTCATTGTCTGAAATTCTATTTTTGTCTATCTGAGGTAAGTGGGAAACCTCACTGGAGGGTCACTGTCCTGGTTTTGGCTAGGATACTACATAAGATACTAGGAGAAAAATTAACTCTATCCTAGCCAAAACCAGGACAGTCACACTACCAACGTAACGTAAAAAAGGGTGAAAAGTACTGAAAATTTAGGAAAACGGAAGATGAACAGAGCCAATGCCTCAGCATTAAAAGCTAAAAAGGTGAGACAAAGTCATCTGAATGTCATCATAAACAGAGAAAATAAAGTCAGTAGGAAATAAAGTTTTATCAGGCACAAATTTGTAAGGATTACATTATTATCCTAAATTTTTCACATATCACTTAACACAGTTGTTCAATTTTATGTGTGGATCCCAAGAAATCTTTACTTCACAGTGTCACCAGATCTTTTCATAAGCTGCTATCCCTGAATTTCTGGTGCACTTCATAACAAAAACCCATATTTCTCTCACTTCTTGAGTATTGAATACATTCTTATTTCCTTATGACTCCAAATGGACTGCCCAACATATATACCCCCAAATCCTTTCATGAGTGTTTGTTGTTGAATCTCATAGGTGAGACAGTGTAGGGAAGAAGAAAAAGAAAGAAAGCAAAAGAGAACTTAAAACAGCTCCTTGCCTGACAGACTTATTATTTTGAGTTATAGATGGAAACAAACTGAAATGTAATTTCTCTTTCTCCATTTGAAGGGAAATAATTTTTTGGATTTTGAAGTTTTGACAGGAGGCAGCAGTGAAGATGGCATGTCAGAGCAATGATTTCCTCAGCTCATACTCCTCTGTCAAAGGCAAGATTTTATTTCTACTTATTTTCAATTTTTACTCTTTCCCAGCCGACTTTCTCTTCCTCAATATATTTTTTTTCCCTTCTGACTCTTTTTCTTCTACACTTCTTCTGAGGTTCTTACGTTTTTCCCTGGCACCAAACTGAGATTCTTCAGCTGTGATAGGACTGTGCAACTCTCAGTTCTGGCAACACAGCCAGCCTTCTTGTTTGTTTGCAGCAGTATATTAGCAGGTGATGGAGTTTCAAAGAGCAGAGCTTCCTTCCCTCTTTCTTCTTTTGAGACCATTTCAGCCAAGGCAGAAGCCGTAGAGTTTGAGCAAATCTGGCAAGCAATGTTTCCCTCCTAACAGGACATCAATCAGCTCCTGTTCCAAACCTGTGAGTGGCTTTGGGAGAGAGGAAATGGCAGAAGTTGGGAAATGTGGGAGTGCTAAAATAGACAAAAGTGCAGGCAACCATAACTTGAAAAAGATATTACTCACCATAAAATAAATAATTAAATAAATAAATAAACAAGCAACCAAAAAATATCACCTAGCAGAGCCCTGGGAAATAGGGTCAGAATTTCCCCTCAGGACAAGAACTGTTCCCTGCTTTTCCCCGGGAGAAAGAGGATCAACCTGTTCATGGCATCCATGCTGTAGGTAGGGGAGATGAGGGGAGAAGCTGTGTGCAAACGTGGGCACACTCAGTCATGTAAGGACAGAGAAGACTCAAATACAAGGAACCTTTTGAACTTCTCCAACCTCACACTTATCTGGCAGCAGGCAGTAAATAGACAATCTCATTCTTCCACTCAGCTGGACATCGGCCTGCCTGACACTTGAAAAAATGTCAGTGAAGTATTAAAAAAAATGGGGCAAAAAGACGTTTTCTCCTCCAGACCTCTCCAGTATGCTTCATTCTTTCATGCCATTCTTTCTTTCCACATCAGTTTGTACATCAATACTATATAATCCTTTTTCAATACTTTTGAAGCCACCTTCATGGCTTCAGAAATCAGAAAGGGCTTGCTTTTCTTGTCTAGTACTTCATCTATATTTGCAAGAGTAGGTTTGCCTGGCTTGTGGTTCAGTTTTGTTGCATAAAAAAAAAAAGTGTCGGAGCACTGGAACAGGGAGGTAATAGAGTTTCCTTCTCTGGAGATATTCAAGGCCTGTCTGGATGCCTACCTGGGCAGCCTGCTCTAAGGAATCTGTTTTGGCAGGGGGGTTGGACCCCCCTTTCTTTCGAGGATCCTTTCTTTTGAGGTCCCTTCCAACCTCTTCAATTCTGTGATTCTGTGAAAAATTCCTTGGTCTGTATTTATTGAACCCCAATGGATCTATGCAGTACTGGCAAGGAGCCTGTGGCATGAGTGCAACAAACCTAGCACACAGATTGCTACCTACAATACCTATTTCTATCTAAAAAACAGAAAAGGCATGAAGATATATTTGAGCTTTAGCCTGATTTGTAACTTGAATGGAGTGCCACCAAAGGCACTACTGATATTTCCTGAATTATTCTTTTCTTTTATTTACTTATTTTTTTTTCTTCACAAAAGTGAGGTAGTCCTTGAATAAAAATGCAATGAAACATTGATTAGAATACAGTGTACACATAAATGGGCACAGACATTCATTGTCTGGACTGAGAAGCAGGCATGCTGTAACTGCAAAGCTCAATCTTAAATAATACAGAGTGGCAGTAAAAAAAACAACCAACCAAACAAAAAAAAAAAAACAACAACAAAAAAAAACTAAAAACCTGCAGGAAGCCTCATAGTGAAAGAAAGGTTTGCGTGACAGCAGCAGTTGAGACCAGGCACAGCTGAATAAAAACAAACTGATTTTGTTGATCTGCAAGCAGGAAAGGATGTGTTTTAATTGTTCCTTTACAAGGCTGCAAAAGTCCTTTAATGAAAATAACTGCATCAAGGATTAATAGAATTCAATTAGTCACAACAGGTGTATATTAGAGATCTTTAAACTACAGAACACAACGTGGTCCTTCAGAGCAACTGGCAAATTACCTCCTAATGAATGCTGTCAGGAAACCCCAGACAGCAGGAGTGCTCTGGAAACACCAGCACTGCCAAGTCACTATCAGCAGGAAAATTAGGGCAGGTGTAAATGTTAAGATTGATGGAGGTTAATGAAGGAGTCAGCAGCAATGGACCAGATTGCCTTTCTTTCTGGGAAACTCCAGGGAATTCCTTGTGATTCCTGGTTAATGTTCACTGGAAGGAGAAACTGCTAAACCTGAACATGTAGCTCCCTGGAAAATGCCTTGGAGATGGTGGCAGTGATGTCTTGCCCCTAGGAGACAACCTTGTCAACAACATTTATGGCTGTGAATGAAGTAGCAGCCAGGTTCTGCATTTGGAAACAATTTATTCTTCAGGGGAAGAAAAATTCAAAAAGAGCGTTGTCATTTTATGAAAACAAACAGCCTGTAACTTCTAATATTTTCTCACCTGGCAGAAAGAAAAATGATGGAAAACTAAAAAATGTAGCAGGTTAAGAAGGTTCTGAAAAATATGTGATACTATATTTCTATTTCTTGTGATGTTTGTACAGTTTTTTTTACATTTTTTTGTTGCTGCTTCTAAAATTTCAGGTTCTGGATTTCTTCACCATGACGAAAATCTATTTTTTTTTTTTTCATTTTGTGAGACTAAATCTTGGATATTTCCATCCAAATGTTTCTGATACCAAAAGACAGATACAAATAACCTAAAAAATGTTTTAGAAAAATATCCCAATCTTTAAGCTACACTCAGGACTCATTAACAGGCCTCATTCATAACTTGAGATTCTGGAGGCCAGTCATACTGTGTATGCCTACCTAGAGGTAAATGAAGCATATGATTTCAAAACACAAGTTTAGATACATCATATGTGTTCTAAAGTGTTTCCATTTCTCATATCTTCCAATTCTAGCATATTTAAAGACAGCAGTATGTCAGATTAAAAGTTTTGTGCCATATCTGATGACAAAGGGATTATCAAAATGTTATCTTTTCTGCAGAGATCTTATTTTTCATAGTAGCAAGCACTGAAACAAAAAATTGTTGAGGTATCAAAACTACAGACCTCTCAAAATATTAAATAGATAAATTAGGGAAGTGTTGATGCTGTCATATTTGAGTGAACTCTGTGTCCATGGAATACCTGGGAGATAACCTGAAAGCCTTTTTGAGAGGATATAAACTGTTCTATATAGAAAGGAAATAACTATAAACTTCAGAGTACTGGATATTGAAATGACTCAGGTCATCTTATAGAGGTATTCTTTAGACATTAGCCTTTCCTGTAAAGCAGAGAGATGGGATTTCTGAAACTGCCCTTTGGACTCATTGAAATCATCAGTAGAAACCAATAGATTTCAATGAACACAAGGAGTGGACTGCTGCTGTGATTTTAAGAATCCAGCTTCCACTCTCATATGAAGTAAGTGTTGATTAATCTTTAGCTTAACAGATGGATGAGCTGCAGGCAGTTTTATTAAAGAGCAGGTAACCTGTTTCATTTCTGTGTAGAAAAGCCAATGCAAAGCAAAAATATTTCAAGTTAAACTAATGCCAAGTATGTCATATACTTGTTAGCTTGACTAAGAGTACACAGAATAATGGTTTTAATTCAAAAGAGAAGAAAGAATAAAAGTATGGCAAATGGGTTGCAATACAGATTAAAGATTCATATAGCTGTTTCATCCTGATGGTGTTTTGCCACACTTAGAGAGTTTGAGGAAGACAACCAAAGTGACTTTATGTTCTGCATAATGGACTGATTAAATAACATTGTAAAAACACTTGAAAATACGAAGAGATTTAATTTCATTATGAAAAGAGAAAGGCATTCCTTCTGAAAAACCAATGAGCCTGACCTTTACAAATCTGTGCAATGTTAACCTAGATATATTGCACTAAGCATGAGGGAAAGCTTTACAAGAAAGACATGAAGCTGTATGGGTCAAAGTTGAGAGGCAACATAATCAAGAAGAAAAATGGAAATGTGCTTGGGAGAGAAGATAATGAGAATGTCTCCATTTGTATAAACACCTGATAAGTTTAGGAATTTGTAGTTAATACAAAGGCAAGGAAACAAACAAACAAACGAAAGACTCAAATAAACAACCAAACCAAAAAGAAACAAACAAACAAACAAAAAAAGCAAAACCCTCTGACCTTTCATGCTAGCGAAACTTCAAGGCATGTCATCAATATTAAGATTTCTGTATTGCAAACAAAATCTTCCTTGCCAAACTTACTGATGACTAATACAGAATAAAAACTAGATTTTATATTTGATGGGAAATGCTATTTTTTTTTTTACAGGGAAGAAAATGTAGACTAGGAAATAGTGAAGCTTTCTTTGATATTTTCTCTCAAAACAACACACTTAACACATTCACAAATCAGAACAGTTCATGCTGTCATTTTGAGCTTAATACTCTTCCTGCCATCTACCTGTGTTTCTTTTAAAATGTTTATTTTCCAGCCATTTCATCATTAATTTTCGTCTTTGTTACTGCTTTTTCTCTAAAGGTGTAATTTGGATGGCTGTTGGAGATTACGTCTCTCCTGATATATCTGCAGCCATGACTCACATAAGATGTGGCATGGATGGAAAACACAGCACTGTGCTTTCCAAGCCAGGGACAGAGGGACTCCCAAAGTACCTTGAGAAAACACAACATCAAAACCAAATGCAGACTAACAGTCAACAAGTTTAAAAAATTGATAATTTCATTCCATTTATTGCAGTAAAAATATCAGAAAGTTTCAGCATCACCAATGGTAAAAACAAGTCTGACAGAAAATTCCTGACTGACGATATTATCAAGACACTTTGTGGCTGAGTTATTTGAGGATACTAGTTTATTTTCCACTAGTTGTGATCCAAAGTTTTGTTCCAGTGTTCCCTGTGTGAAATATCAGCAAAGTCTGCTTCACAATCAAGTCCTGAATAGTGTACTGTGCTGCTTCCAAGTAGCAGTGCCCGAGTGTTCATTGGTTTAAATGGAAGTTTAAATTTGCTGCATTGAAGCTTTTAGGTGAAAATATAGTGGTATTTGAGTGAGTCTTATTTCCACTATAATTTCTGTTTTGTTGTCTTCCTTCCTTCCTTCCTTCCTTCCTTCCTTCCTTCCTTCCTTCCTTCCTTCCTTCCTTCCTTCCTTCCTTCCTTCCTTCCTTCCTTCCTTCCTTCCTTCCTTCCTTCCTTTTTTCTTTCTCCCTAAAGTAAAATTTTCCCCAGTTTAAGCTACTGTTGCCCCAGTATATGCATCATAAAAATTCAGCTGTGTTACTCCACTGTAGATAGATTAATCCAGGAATTACATGTACATTGGCCCAATTCCTTTTTTATTAAGCTCAAATGGAAAGGAAATAATTAGATCTGATAGCTATCATATAAGATAATATGCTGAGGGTGAAGCAATTAAACTGTAATTGTGGTAAATTATGTTTTTCATTAAAGTTGTAAAATGTCTGTTAAATGATTAAGTAAAATATTTTGGGTGTTTGAAGTCCATTCAGTTTTCTGATTCTGCAGACAGAGAAGGGGGGGATTCACAATATGTTAATGTATATTTGGATACTGCACTGTCTCCTGCTATCCATATCAAATTGTTTTCTGCTTGTTCCATTTTACTATGTATTGTTCATGGTTGATAATAGATAAAATATGTAAGACTCTTTCCCAAAGATGAAACAGCTGCTGTGAGGACTCTAAAATGTAAAAACAATCTTGTGTTTACAATAAATATTTTATTGTATTTACAAACAATCTGAGTAGCTTATTTACTACTAATAACGTTATCACTAATGATAATAAATAATGTTAATGTCTTTATGTTATCTGTCCTGGTTTCAGAACTCTCTCTTAGAGAACAGCTATAGCAAAGAGGTGTTTTCTAGGGAAATACATTTTGGTCTGTCTCCTTTTCAGTGGGGACAATGTTATATCTCCTGTGACTGCATGTGAGCTGTGACTGTGCACCAGTAGGAGATGCCTGAATACCCTGATTTGTTCTTGTCTGCTTCAGGTACCAAATCCACTGAATTCACAGCATGTTCAGCGGACAGCCAGGTAGCCCAGGTTCTGTTTTTCACACATCATGTATGCACGAATCTCCCAAACAGCATTAAAATGCAGCAGCCTAGAAAGAAGAAATAAAGAAAGATAAAAATAAAATAAAAACACACACACAAAACACACTCTCTGGGGAGTTGCATGAATCTGGTTATTTTTCTGTAAATAATCAAAATCTTTCCTGACACCAGCAAGGGTTACAGAAAAAATTCTAAGTAAGAGTTCTCCACAGCTGCAAGACAACCTGAGCTAGATGTTGGCAATAAATCCTCCCAGTCCAGTCTGCCATCAAGCACTGCAAAGCTGTGGCAATGCATGGACCATGTGGAAAGAAGGAAGTGTTTTAGACAAGTGTTAGACTTGAAAAAGAAGTAGACATTGTTTCTGATTCAAGGAAGACCTTCCAAACAAATTGAGGACAAACACATCTTAAATGTAAGCTGAAAGCAGCCAAGAATTAATGCATCTGCATGGTGTAGCCTTCAATGTTGACATTCATCTTCTGAACTCTAGAGAACCATAAAACCTGTTGCACACACAGGTGCTGATGGAGGGAGAGTCATGCTTAATGTACTTAAAAGCTAGGTGCAGGTTAAAAGGTTTTCTATTATTCAAAGTTCCTGGATTAGTTAAGGGGCTGCATTCCTATACGAGATTGTGTGGACTGTTTTAAAGGAAGCATTGAGTCATCTCCTTTTTCCAGTTAGCTAGCAAAAAACAAATAAGAAGATGCTGAAGGAGGGGTACTCCAATGGTGTCTCTCTAGAGTTTCCTTACTTGGCCTTTGAAGTACAGGCTCCATGCCTTCTTCTACATTCTTCCATCAGTAAATCTGTTTTATGCATCATGAACCAAACAATTACCTGAGATATGATAAAGCTTCATTGAAGATTATGTCTCTAAAACTAAAATTTCATAACTAGTTTGGCTTTTCTAAGGTGGTAAATGCAGAGCATTACAGTCTTGTTTCTAATCCAGTACAGTGAATTTAAAACATGACTTAGATCTACTACAGCGCTTAAGTCAGATTTAGGCAGAATTCAGTCACTGGTGTTTACTGCAACCATCTGTGCTACTTGCCATGTCCTATGAATCTAGACGTGCCTAAGAACTTAAAGCAACTGACTTCCTTGTTCTAATCATCATCATAAGGACTAGCTTAAAAAAGTCTTGGTCATGACAGGTATCTAGAAACAGACAACTAAGTCTCCAGAGCAGAAAAGTCTATCAAACTGCCTCAGAAAGTGCCTTCAACTCTCAAATAGCACTGAAAACCTAAGCAGCTTGGTGCAACAGATCTTTTATATAAAGCCTGATGATAACCATACTTGAGGGGCCTGGATTTTAGTCTCCTGAAGTGAAGTATGCTTCTCCACAGACAGAGACTGGAAGAGTGATCAGCAAGGGGAAAACTACCAGAAAATTGTAGATTCATAAAGGATGGAGAGGAGACCGCTTCCTAGCTAGTGTCTGTTTTTCTTGTTATGTGAGAACAGGGACGGGGGAAGATGGGGAGGGTAGTTAACATGAAATGAGATTTTTGGGCAGCAGGTTTAAAACAATTCCAAGGAAATATTCTTCATAAAATCTTAGTGAAACTGTGGGATTTGATATTTGAGACCTGTGAAGAGCATGGGCGAATTGATTCCAAAATCAACTAACAAGTAAATGGAAGTGTCTCTCCAGGGCTCTTTGAAGTCATACATCACCCCCAAAAAATAATGAAAACAACAAACAAAAACAACCTACTGATTAACAAAAGCAGTGGTGTAAGTTGTTCTACATGTATAATTATCTTGAAAGAGTATCTTGTATTCCTCATTCAGTTGCAGCTGTCAGATGTAGGGTGAAAAATTAAGTTGACTATTGTTCTGATCCCAAATTGTCATTCTGGGGGCCTGAGAGTCAGAACTGATCCAGGCAAAAAGTTAAAACAAACAAACAAACAAACAAAAACCACTATAAATAACTGGTTAGGAGGTTAAGAGGTTAGGAACAAGGAAGCACAGCTTAGAAAGCCTCCAGGAGGGAATTTAGGTGAATTTTTCACCTTATTTTTGCTTAAAAAGTAGTACAGTGGAAAACAAACAAACAAACAAACAAACAAAACACAAAGAAACAAACAACATAGTGTAATGGTTAGCAAGGTATTGGACATCGGAGGAAATAAGTAAAATGTCTGGGTGTGAAGGTAAAAAGATCATTTCTCGCAGGTATGCAACATTGCTGACTGAACTAGTGAACAGGAACTTGCAAGAACAGGTTCATCTAGGAATGACGGTGAAGGCAATGTAGAAATTTGGAGATATGACAGAGAAAGTGAGCAGAAGAGAGTGGCTGTAAAAACAAAAGGACAGGAAAGGTAGACCCCTGAATGGATGAAGAGGATGAACCATGGAAAAATGAGTAGGGGACTGGAGCATCTCATATGAGGAGAGGCTGAAAGAGCTGGGCCTGTTTAGCCTGGAGAAGAGAAGACTGAGAGGGGATTTTATCAACATATCTGAAATATCTGATGGAAGGGTGCCAAGAGGATGGGGCTGGACTCTTTTCAGTGACAGGACTTTGTCCAGTGACAGGACAAGAGGCAACAGGCACAAGTTGAAACACAGAAAGCTCTGGTTGAATGAGGAAACATTTATTTACTGGAAGGGTGATAGAGCACTGGCACAGGTTGCCCAGATAGAATGTGGAGTATCCTTTGGAGATATTCAAAACCCTCTTGGACATGGTCCTGTGCAAAATGCACTAAGTGACATGCACTAGGTGCAACCTGCTTGTCAGAGGAGTTGGACTGGATGATCTCCAGAGGTCCCTTCCAACCTCAACAATTTTGTTATTTTGTGAGAAGGAGAACAAAGACGAAGAGACTGGTTTATGGCAGGAAAACAGGGTTGAAAAAATAATTTTCACTTGAGGAGAGAAGTAGGAAAAATTTTTATCCTTCCCTCCTGTCCCCAAAGAATGGTTACTTTTATTATTATTATTAGTAGTAGTAGTAGTAGTAGTATTAATATTTTAATGGCCAGGTTTTAGGATCACCTGAATTAATGTTTATGTTACTGAGTGTGAAAAAAGTCAGCTGTGGCTAAACTATCAGAGAAGTTGCTGAATGAGTTTATTATAATCAGAAATAGTTATAATGGAAGATATGTATATATTTATGAGTCATAGTGACTGCAATGACTGTGATGATAAAAGAATTAAAACTAGTGTCCATCCAAAGTGGGAAGAGCTGTCCATGAGTTCATGAAAGGGAGGATCCAGTATGATTCAGGAAAAACTGGATCACACACACACACACCACACACACACACACACACACACAAAGGCCCGCTTGTCAAAACAGTATTTTTCAGGAAAAGGAGGCAATTTACTTCAAGTTTCTAAAAGTTACATATAAAGTATTTGTACATATTAATTTACCTTAAAGCTGTAAAATGTTATTCTCACTGTTAAACAAAATCAAAGCATTAGATTATGATATTAACAATTCTCTTGACAGTGTGGAAGTTTGAAGGGCAAATTAAAATGTTTCCTAGCAGAACTGGGCCCAATTACGGTAGAAAGAGATGAAAGAGTAGAATTACAACACAGGATGTCTGATATTTATAGTGACAGACTTTGCCCTTCGGGTCGGGCGTCATTCTGCAGAAAGTTTAGAGTTGCATTTCTCACATTTTTTTTTAACTCTATTATGTTGTGATCAAAGACTTTTCAAACTACTAGCCCTTCAAATTTGAAAGCCACTGTAAGTGGGAGACAGAGAAATGGCAGTCTCGTATCCTTCTAGCTCCCTCTGTCACTGCTGTTCCTTGATGTACAAGTATCTTTGGTGATAAATAGTTTTAAGCAGTTGAAATTAAGCCAAGCTTATTAAATCAGTAACTCACTGTGTGATTACTTACTTACAAATGGATTCCTTTTGAATTTAAATATTAACAGGTATTATTTTAGTTGAGAATGCGTATATTGTGTTACTATCTGAAAATTAATTCCAATTCCCAATTTCTTTCAAAGACATCTGTAAAACAGCAATAAAGATTTTTAAAAAAGGAAGTTGGAAGCATTGGGCAACTGAAAATTAAATCTATTACTTTATTTATTTTTAGGTTTCCAATTATTTTCTGATGAATAATTTCATGAGTTCTTAAAACATTTGTGGGGGATTTGTTACTCTGGAGAAACAGCTACTGTGGAACAAGGGATCTTTGATTTTAATTATTAGTTTAATTCTTTTAATGACCTTAGAGAAAGACTAACACGCTTTTTCACATTTTTTGTGTTGATGATAATAAAATTGTGTACTACTGTTTTTTCTCAGTTGCAAAGGTTTATTCTTATTTTTATTTTTATTTTATTTTATTTTTTTTAATGGCAGTTCAATTTCAAAATAACCCAATGGTACTTGTTCAAGACTTTGAACAATTTTGAAGAACAGCTGTTTTTATGTCAATGTCAAAATTCACATAGACGTGTGTTAGAATTTTACTGAATGAATCTAACTACCTATTTATTACATACTTTGGAGTAGTCACTGAAAGGTGCCATGTTATTTTAGTTTCTCTAGAAAGTGCCAAGTCATTAGGATGGAAATCTTGAAATAATCTGAATGCCTTTATTTTCTTTACATGTTCATATTTTTCATATATTTCTTTACATGTTCATATTTCTACAGTTGTAGAAATTTCTACAGCAGCAAAAAAAAAAAAAAAAAAAGCTGCTAAGAAATAGTGCAATAGATATTCATTAGCTCTGGAGTAAAATCTGTTAAATTTACTCTAATGTGACATTTTTTCTAATGTCACTAATATTGCCATTTTAAGTTGCTAATTATTATTTCATCCATTACCATTCCTAATTGCCAATTCATACTATATAGGAAGGTTGCTTTCAATATTCCAATTTTCTGAATGGAACTTGTCATGCTTGTCAGAAATGCATTGTCATGCATGCCAGAAATTACATGCATTTCAAATGACCTAAAAAATGATATGTTTTACATAGGAACAGTGACTCTTGAGTACAAAACACTGCCACTGTAAGACTATACACGAAAGACACTTTTAACACATTTGGAAGTTTAAGAAATTTCATTATAGTGCAGGGGATAAAAGATTTTATGGAGTTGTTATCACAGAATGACATTCCTTATTCTCCAAATCCAATCATGCAGTCTAAAATGGTGATGAGAGAGACTTTCTCCAAAGTAGCCTTATTACCTTCTCATCTCTGCTATTCAAATTGAGAAAGGAAAATTTACTCAGGTGATTTGTTTTCCAAACATCCTGCAGTGGAAAAAGGACTTTGAGGAAAACTTGCCAATAATTTTCCCAAAATAATCCTTCCTCTGTGTTTAAGTAGATTAGATTTCTTAAAGAGACAAGTTAAAATTCTGAATGTCTTTGAATATTTGAGGTCTAGCATATAAGAAAACACCTGTTGTTGTTGTTTTGTTTGGTTGGTTTTGTAATGGTGTAAAAATAAACCTAAAAACACTTATGTCACATGTATCTTATATTGTTTTGTCCTGGAAGAGGTGTCCCCATCCGTTGCATACATTTAGTTAAAGATCAAAAGGTTTTCTATGGATGTAGGATAAAAACATCATTGTTCCATTTTCAAACTATTAAAAAAAGAAAAAAATATATATATTTTAAGCACCTTGGAAGTACGTTAACTTCTGGAGACCACATGCAGTTCTTTAATACCGCACCAGAGTGTCCTTGCTATCTCAAGAACATAGATGATATTTTTCACTTGCCCTAACACAAGATTTTATTGTCCTTGTGATTAGCATAGGTCTTTGTTTTAGAGATCTGTTTTACTTGACTTGGAAGTGGTCTTAAGTCCCTCAAAACTGGTACTTCAATGAACACTTCATATATGGAAACAACCTTTCTGAAAGGCTTAGGGGGGTGAAGGAAGAGAAAATATCAAAGCTCGCTATTTTCTTTTGAGTACATTTTGCTTCTCTAAACTGCAGAAATCAGGAGCTCTGTCCATGTAAATTGTTATGAGTAAACATCTGTCTTATGCATGAATATTTCAGTGCTGGTGTATGTGACAGAACAAATAAAATATCCCCAAAGCTCTAAAGTGATTATTTACAACATTCATTTAACAATAAGTTAATTCTTAAGACAAATGTAGTAAATGTGTGTGTGGCTAGAACAGCTGGTGCGTACAGTATTTACTGAAGAGCCTCAAAATAACATGTTCTGTCAAGAGCAATCTGATATATACACATATATAGAGAGAGCTTCATTCATATGTCAGGTTACAAGACAGACAGCCACTCTGAGAGCACTGTTCACCTATCAGTTGGCTTAAAGCTGTCAGTGAATAAACTCCTCATGGTGGAAATTTAAAAGGATGGCTGGGAAAGAGCCCTTGATTATTAAAGGTTTGAGACCTAAACAGATCTCATTAAATCAGGAGCTTTAATAAATTATACACATAGGAAGCTGTCTGCTCAGCTCTCCAAGGTGCTATGAACAGTAGTTTGATGCGCTCTTCAGACCTACTGCTGTGATCCAGACAGCTAAAAAGACTCCCCTTTCAAATGTGCAGGGTGGCCTGACATCTTGCTCTTGTTTGCTGGTGGTTGTGAGCCACGTACCTGGCTACCTGTTTGATGCAAGGTGACATGGCAGTATCAGCAGGCAATGCCTCAGGCCAACCTCTGAATACAGCATCTTCTTCTCTTCCCTTGCACTGGAAAAGTCTTTGTAACGACCTGTTTCTATCCATGCTGTATGGATATGCATGTCATATGGATATGCAGCTGTAGAAGAACTACTGCCTGGGTTCACCTCCACAAAAGTAGCTGACCAGATTACAGTTAATCCGATCTGCTAGTGATCTGCCAGTCTCCTACTGCTTAGCTAGTCCCCAGCCATGGGGCTGGTTCCCATATGTGTGGATGGCTGGTACACAGCAGGCTTTGGCTATTAGGCTGTGTGGTGGCTGCAGGGAAAGGCAACTCCATCCCAGACAGACCCAACACAGGCTGTTAGGCTGTTATCTTCCTTTTAGCATGACCTGGGGAGCTTGGAATTGTCTGTTCTGTAAGATGCAATCAGATCATGACCAGTACATTTTCAGTTTCCCCAACAATCTTAACAGTATTTTCCAGTGTCTGCATGTCACCTTATTCTTTCCTTACAGTGGTCATAACTCCCTCTTGAAAGGAAATGATGGCTGTACAGTCACTCTCTTTGTTTCTGCCAACCCATATATATGGCATGGCCCAGGTAGTAAGTGGGTAATTAGGAAGAAACAGAAGAGACCATTAACACACAGGGAAAGTAAAGATACAGCTTATACACTGTCCAAAAGCTGCATCAAAACTTTTGGAGCTGGGAGGCCAATTTCCCCTATCTCCATCTGTCTTTGCACATCTGTCACTGGAGAAGTCAGTCTAGTACTGACAAACAGAGCTATGACATCTATTTAAAGTTGAGTAACATGCCCCAATGCTGGCACAGGAAAACCTGTCTGTCAGTGGTTCTCTGTAACAGATGGAGAAGGGCATAAAAGCAGAACCTCATAGATCTCAGGACCTCAGAGATGCTCAGCTCCAAAAATGCTCCATTTTCATGTGTCATTCAGAGAAGGGGCCCAGGAATCTAACCAAAAATCACTGCCACATAATAGCAATGAATTTATACCCTTTGAATGCATTTTGAATTCATGTTTTTGAATAGCGGAAGTTGAACTGCTCACTGGGCAAACTGAGGTCATTGTGGCAGCATCTCTGCTGCTTCTGGGCAAAACTCTTGAGATAACTGTGACACATTTCTGCATGGAAATAGAATTTTTCAGGAGTAAGGAGTGACCATCAGTTCTTAGTTTCTGGGTAAACTTTGCCCTGTAATCTGTCTCACACACACTTTGCATTTCTCAACCATGTCTCATTTGTGGCCAGTGATGTCCTAATTTGTTTACAAAATGCCTTTCTTATTCCAACTGAGCCCAAATTTCTAAGGTTAATTCTCCAGTCTGAGATGGAAATTACAGGAAAACAACCTATAAACCTATAAGAGATGTATTACAATTAAAGGCACTAGGACCCTCCCTGACCACTGAGAGCAGACTGGTGCCATGAAACAATGAGTTGGGTAAGTCAGACAAGCTATGGTGACCACAGGAAGCTGGAGAAAGGCTTACATGACCAGGGTTGACTAGCCATTAGAAAAAAAATAGTTCAGTTGGAAGGGAGCTGCAAAGGTCTTCTAGTCCAACTGACCAACCACTTCAGGGTTAACCAGAAGCTAAAGCATGTTAATGAGGGTATTATCTAAATGTCTCTTGAACACTGACAAGCATGGGACATCAATCACCTCTCTAGGAAGCCTGTTACCATGTTTGACCACCCTCATGGTTCAAAAAAAAAAAAATCCTAACTTTTTCCTCTGTTGAAGAACTTGAGTCACACTTCTTATCCAGAGGGTAGAGACTAGTCTGTGCTTTTATATTATTGGCTGTTACTGGATTTCTAAGCTCTTGGGTAGATGCAACTGATACGACTGTTACCTGGATAGGGACTGTGCATTTTGTATTAAAGATATCTCCTTCCCACTCAGATATGTCATGAGGCAGGAAACTTTCAATAAGCAGAGATTTACACTGCCTGGTTCTTACACAACACTGCATGCTGGCTCCCCACATCTTGTGCATGGGGCTGAAGAGCCAGTGCAAAACTATTACACTGAGAAAGACTGGTTTTCTATGCTGGGACATGAGAACAGGAGACAAGTGCAAATGGAGGGAAGTAATACTCTGCTAACATACTCCCAGCTTATGTTTTCTAGAACTACTTCCAATGAAAAAATAAAAACCACAAACAACCAACAAAACAACAACAAAACTACCCAGTACTAAATAGAATGGTTTAGGAACACAGAGTTTGATTTCTGGTTAAATACCATCCAGACAGTTTCTTACTGGGCGCCAATGCTTTCAGTTCCTATAAATGAAGCTCGACAGATTGAAAAAGATTTTCTCAGTGAACAATCTTCAGTCTTATTTCTCATCAAGAGCCAAGACTGAGAGACTGAAAGGCTCATTTTCCAGTTCAGATATCTTCAATCCCCAGTGAGCAATTTGAGCTTTAAGTAAATCAAAAGACATAATAGTAAGTTAAATAAAACACATCCTCTGTATAGCCTGTGGTATATCACAAATGCTATTAAAAAAAAAAAAAAAAAAGTATTCTTTGTTATTTAACTGACAGAAAAATATTGTTTGTCTTAACAGAAGACAAAGCAACTCTCTTCATATATAGGAAAAGAAAAAAAAAAAAACACAACACACCAAACAACACTTAGAAATGACAGTATTTACAGGTGCCTTAATAGTTTTTAATGCTTCAATACTATTTAATGCTCTTGGGACTGAAGTAGCTTTGCTGACAAGGACTTGTGGACACCAAACTGAACACAGCTGACTGTGACAAAAAAGACTAACAGCCTGGGTGGCATGAGAGGGAGTGTTTGCAGCAGGTGATCTTTCCTGTTTACTTAGAAGTGGTGAGGCCACACCTGGAGTCCTGTGTCAAGTAGAGGGTTCTCCAGTACAAGGGAGACATGGACAGATTGGATAGAGTCCAACAAAGAGCCACTCCTTTATAGTGGAGTATCTCTGCTCTGAGGAAGTCTTAGAGAGCTGGGACTGTCCAGCCTGGAGAAGAGAAGGCTTAGAGTGGATCTCATCAAAGTGTATAAATACCTCAAGGGAGGGAACAAAGAAGACAACGACAGGCTCTTTTCAGTGGTGCCTGGTGGCAGGACAAGAATTAAGGGACATACAGTGGAACACAGGAAATTCTATCTACAACAAAACACGTTTTTAGTGAGGGTAGTTAAACACTGGAACAGGTTGACCACAAAGGTTATGAAGCCTCCATCCTTGAAGATATTCAAAACATGACTAGACATGGGCTTGGGCTACATGCTCTAATTAAGCCAGCTTAAGCAGGGTGCCAGTTCTCAAGACATCACTTCCAATATTGAGCATTCAGTGATTATGTGATTTCTTTTGTGTGGAAGATATTTATTTTTATTTAATTTTTGAAAGAGACAGGGACGTATCTACAGATGTCCACCACCCAAATAAATATCACAGAACTTTTCTTATTAATTAACTCAGGAAGAATATATCAACTCTACTGTCTATCTTATTTAAAACATTGGGTATTACTTTCCTGTAGTACTTGGGAAGGAACTCCACTGGAAAATATATAACACGGCTTGGTATTGACAGAGGAAATAAAATCATGTTATCCATACTTGTAGGTTCCTAAGGAGTTTTAATGCAACAGACCCATGAATAACATTCTTTTAGAGTGAGGAAGAGCATTTCAGGAAGGAAAAGTTCAGCAGAGTGACACAACTTCTGGAAATGCTAGATCCTTTGAAAGAACCAGTGATCATTAGTCCCACAAAATTACCTGAACAATTTTGAGCCCAATACTCCAGTTTGAAGCATGCACTGGAAAGTGGCATGTCAATGCCAGTTATATATGCTTTTATTCTGGGGAAAAACAAACAAACAAACAAACCTGGCATTTTTCTTCTTGAAATTTTTATATCTTGTAGCTTACAGCAGTCAAATCTCTTTTCTCTTAAGTCCAGAGCATGTACTTAGCCCTTTCTCTTGCTAATGTCAGCAAGAGTTTTGTAGTATTGTGGTCTTGAAACACACACATATTTATTAAGAAGATGAAATGCAGACTAGCTAGAAAAGGCTAGATCTACTAATACAGTGTAGCAGTTTGCTGTGAACATACTAACAAGTGCTGCACTGGGCTGTAAACACAGACAGGAAAGCTTTCAATACTTAGGTTGCTAACTTTTTCCTTTCACCTCCCACTGTATCTCCCCAGCTCACTTGTAACTCATGAGACCTCAAAGCTTGGGAAAAAAACCCTGACTAAAATAGTTGTGAACATCATACCTATTATTTTGTAATTTGGATAATCAGGCAAACAGGTTATAAATATCTTAAATCATAACACAGATTTATACACACTTACACCTCTAAATTGTAAAAAACTATTTGTTTTAACTCTGAAGCCATCAGGTCATTAGTGGAAATTGAGTTATGCATTTTGCAAGTAGCTAGCAATAATGGAAAGTTATGAGAAATAGCAGCAATAAATTAATTATAACCTGTAAGCACAATCACTCTTCTATGAAGCTTCAAATGCTTCTACTTCATCATTCATCCATTCCTCTCAGCTCAGCTATCACACAGCTTTCACCAAACTGCTGTAATCAATATGTTGATGAGGACAAATAAAGAATAAGGTGTAACAGTAATGTGCAGTCCCAATCCTCGCAGATTCTTTTAAACCTATTGAATTTCATTACGGTACTTCTCATTTTCAAGTGAAAGAACATTGGGAGTGAATAGCGAGCATCTTGATTTATTAATTGCAAATTAACTATTCTGTTAACAGCAAATCTATGCAGTAAATCCATTCACTCCTAGCTTTGTATAGTCAATAGGTTGAACTTTGCCTACACTAAGTTTGTTTCCTAAAAGCAGAGAGAGATGGCAAAACAATGATCATCCTTCTTATCTCCCAAATTGCAATAACACTCATTAGAAAAACAAAGATACTTATAAATCTTATGAACCCACAGTGATTTTTGTAAGTATTCCTGAGATCAAATGTTCACGTTAGCATGCTTCCAAAGGTTTTATCCAGAGCACTCAGATGAGCTCCACATTATAAGTCTTCAGTCACTATTACTGCTTGTTAATGATGTGCTCAGGACACTGAGACCCTGAGTGACAGCATTACATTACTTGTCATGGTATGTCAGTCTCAGGTCTGACCACTCAAGCTGCCTTACCTTCTGTCTTTCAGGTCACAAGTTGCATTATGTTAACGTACACAGAAACATGTTAAATGACACTGAGCATTTTGTAAATTTTTATAGAATAAAATAACTTGTGAATATCTGAGCTGGTGTACCCCCCCCAGCCTGCCCCTTCACCGGTAACCCTGCTCAGGTGGCAGCCATCAGTGGCAGCTGTGATGAATGAACCTAGTCATAATAGCTGAACCAGGTTCAAAGTGGGTGGATTTGGGGGGAGATAAGTCCAAGGACTATTGGAGCATGCACCAAACAAATAAGGTTGATATACAAATATGACTAGTCCTTCACCTTACTCCATAAATAAGGGACAGTCCAGATCCCATTGAGCTCTTCTGCTGCATGCTGGAATCTTCCCCTGGAACAGGGACATCTCTCAAGGTTACTCCTTGAGGCTGAGAGATTCTATGCCTGTGACAGATAGTCATTGACTAATAGCTAGCTCATTGAGACTTTGCAAGTAATTTGCTAAGCATGATGAAACTTTGTAATCTTAGCTAAGTGATATAAAGGATTGGTTGTGCATATGATTCTTTAGGTATCAGCTCTTAAGTCTGGGATTGTGTTGTATCTAGACTCGCTCCTTGGAGTTTGGACGGCAAGAGGGGCTCCACTCTGAACCTTGTGACTCAAGGTGAGGGTCTTCCTGACTCTTTTTGTCTGACCCTGCCCTCAATGCAGTGAATAATTGGGTAACCTTGCCATCATGAATCTTGTTAATGCTACATTTACCATTACAATTTTCTTAGATTACTGTCTAATTCATGATTAAGCCCTGCTAAATCTCTGCTTTCATTAATAAATATATTGCTGCTTCTTTCTTATGAGTGAAATGCATAGCAACATTTGTGAGAACACCAAACTGTAACCTTCTATAACAAAGGGCTTTTGGGAGCCATGGACAGCAAATGTGGCCCTATAATAAGCATAATGCATGAAGGCATATCTTTGAGGAAGCTGTTTTGCACCTACCATTATTAGCTAAATGTATAATTACATGACTGACTTGTTTTATCTGGAAATCATAATAAGTATTAAGTCATGCATGGTTCCTGGAAAACCATTGACCGTGAATCCAGCTCATTAAATCTGCCTTTAAATCTGGACTTTACTGTACACTAGATTTGGTACGAACTATCCCGGCCATACTAAAGACTTTTTCCTGTGATATGCTGATATGCTTGGTGCCACAGAAGTGATTTTCATTAATTTGCCATTTAAGCAAAAACTCTTATTTCTGCGGCATAAAATAAAATCTCAGACATGGTTTACATCAGTGGAAAAATCCTTATTCCTTTGAAGCAGGTCAATATTTTTCAATAGAAAAATATTTTTCCAATAGAAAAAAGGGGATCATTATGAGCAGAAGATTTTTATATCTTCTTCAGCAGTGTTCTTCCTCTTTTCCTTGCACCTAGTATTCCATGAGTGAGCAAGGCATATCTTTTCTGATACATATTAAACACAAATTGCTTCTGAAGTCATTCCTCTGGGTCTCATCCAGCCTTTTCAAAATCAGTGGCATTACCTGGGATGTGAGCTGGAGCAGGAATTGTCCCAGCGTGTGTGTAAAACACTGTGAAGCATTTTACAATCCTTTAGCCCAAGTACTGCTACACTAAAAATCAATGGTGGTTCCTTCTGTAACCAAGTGAATTATGGACTGAAAACAAACAACAGCCTCCAAAAGCTAGGAAAACCTATTAAAATGTCATCAATCACTTTTCACTTTTTTTTTTTTTTTTTTTTTTTTTCTTCACATAGACTGCAGCAAGATATTGAGCTTGGGTATAACGGGAATTTTATTCCTTAGTTCTCCCATTTTTTTCCATTGACCACCAGTATGTTCATGATACCTAAATGAAAAACAGAAGATATTTACAGTTAACAGAAAAAATATACCATTTGGGGCATTTGATTCAGGAAGATTTGGTCACCATACAAAATTAGACCTGTTACAATATCCTCACTATCAGTGTGTGGGGGACTCTGAAGCCCCATTTGAACATCATTGTTTAAGGGACGGAAGAGAAAAAATCTTTCGCGTTATATTGGAAGAAAGAAAAAAACAACATTGCTTAGTTCATATAGAGGTTTTCTTTTTCTGATATTTCTGTCTAAATGCAGATGTCTGTTTTCTTCTCTGTACCGTCTATATAAGAAATCCCTCAAGACAAAGATGCTGAATAGAAATGAATACTTAAAATGATTTTTTTTCTTCTAGAAGGAAGACAAATTTATCAAGTATGTTTTGTGTCACTTTACCAGTGAGTTGAGCCTTCATTTTCTCTGGGTAACACTGCAAATGTGCAAAAGATGAAACAGACAAAGAAAAAAAAATATGATCCTAGGATTGTGTTTGAATCCCTATCCTTCATTCCTCTTGTTTAGTCTGCTTCTGCCAGAACAAAAGCAGAGAGCTCCTACCAGCATTTAGACAAGACAGACTCATTTTGCAGCCCTGGGGTTAGTGCTTCTTCTAGCTTTTGGGTAGGTAGTATTGCTAACTCTGTTTAAATTGCTCTTTTGTGTAAGGATTTGGGGCATAATTTTACTTTCTTACAGAAGAAAAATAAAATATGGTAGAGAGTAATCCATATCCTAATAAAAGAATTAAAACAAAGAGACAAACAAAATCAAAAACAACAACAACAAAAAACAGTCTGGCAGTTTAGACTATAAGAGATTTCTGAGTGACTGTCAGTGCTGGCAAGCTCTTGACAGTGACAAATGAAAACAGCCAGCAATCACAGCAGCCCGCTTCATTGCAGGAGGATTGTGAGGTGGACAAAGTTGTTTGGTTTCTCATATTTCACCATATATGGGAGAAAACTCAGCATGCTCAAGTCCTGTCAGGTGGTCAATAAATATCAATATTTTGTTTCTAGCTACTTTGCTCTGAAAATATTTATTTTTATTCAGTTAAATCAGATGGGAGTTACTCTTAACTGTGACACCAAGGAGATGAGAGCAGTAGGGGACCCACAAGAAAGTCTGGATAGTTCAGGGAGGTGTCACTGCAAGCTGGAGGGGTTAAAACAACAACAACAACAACAACAAAAGGTGGGAATTGGCAAAGGTCAGAATGAAAAACAAGAAACAAAATTTTAGGAGCTGTGTAGAGAAGTAGGTGACATCAAAGTCAAGAAGGTCAAAGAGAAGCAGGTTGAGGTGAATTTAAGCTATGTACAGGGGAATAAAGAAATGAATCTCGGAAACCTTAAGAGAGGAGAAGTAGAACTTTAATCTAATTTCAATGTACAAGGTAGGGGCAACTTTTTGGTTTCAGGCAAACTGTAAAAAAAATCCAAGTGTTGATTTCAGCTGTGGCTAACAATGTGGAGGAACTGTGAAAAAAGATAGGGTGAACTTTTTTTTTAGTCATGTTAGGATAGATGCAGGAACAGATGTTAGGTAGAAAGTCACTGAACTGTAGGATAGAAGGTATGGCAAGATGCAAAAGAAGATTTGTGAACATTCAGCATAAATTGAAATTCAAAACCACATGAGTTCATATAATAAGCCACATGCAGGGCACAGGGGACCCAAGCAGGAGAAACAGATCCTAATTGGGACACTGCACTTCGAAAACTAAGTTTCCAAAACGGTGGACTTGACAGTGTTCAGGATGTCCAGAGTTGTGTTCCATGACTTTGGTGAAATGGGGATTTCTCAAAGAAAGAAAGAAAAAAATAGAAGAAAAAATAATTTCCTTACAGAGACAAGAGGTACGGTCTTCTGAGGAGCATTTAAGAAGTCTTAGTAATAACAACACTTCTAAATTATTTTAAGATTTCCAACAACAGTGCTGTAAAATGCTTGCAGAAGTGCTGTTTGGTTAGCCCTTGTGCAGTGCCAAGGCTTAGGACCTGGTCAGCATCTCAGAAAGGTCCCATTGAAACAACCAAGAGTATATATCTTGGTTGGTCCATATCCTAAATTTATCCAGAGCTCTAACTTGGAGGGAGGGACATCTAACAAGAATCTGTAGATGTGGGAAGGAGAAAGTACCATCTAAGTTCTGCTTTGCTTACAAAGGTAGAATTTTTTTTCTGGAAAAAAAAAAATCATAAGTTATTCAGTAGAGTGATTCAGTGAGATGTGCAGTACTGAGAATCACACAGTGCTAATACCATTCTTTTGTAATTTATTTTTATGTTTGCAACACTAGTTTTTCCTCTCTGAGCTTGAAAACCCAGACAACACAAACAATGAATATTAATTTTAATATGAGACACCAGATTATGATTTCCCCCAAGTTTCTTAAATTTAATTTTCAAGCTAGAGTCAGGTTTATTGTTTTGAAGTGAGAATTTTCTATATGAAGTCTGAAGACATTAGTTTTGTATACACTAAATGATGCAATACTTCATTCTTGGAATATTTTTTCCTTCTATTAAAAGTCCCCCCAGCTTCATTTCATCCAAAAGACCAACAGTTCCTTGTAGTTTTCTTGTCTGCCACCAATATCTTTGAATAGGAATACTGTGTGGAGAACTATGATAAAATGTACTTGTTACAGATAGTATCACAATTCTCTGTCCTACAAGTACCTGAATTGTTACAACTAAGGAAGGCTGACAAACAAAAAATAATAAAAACAGAGTCCCCAGGCCAGAACAGGGTGTATCTCTCCTTTAGCATGTGGCATCAGTAGCATTACTGATAACTTTGTCTGAAGAGAGTCCAATTTTAAAAATACAAACTTTCAATATGCAGAAATACTTATCTGTTTCATTTTTCTTTATATCAAAAATGTTTCTTTTTTTTTTTTTTTTTTTTTTTTTTTTTTTTTTTTGTGTGTTGTACATGAAGATGTGTAATGGCTACATTACAATGATTCTTTTTTTTTTTCTTTTTTCTTTTCTCCTGATGATTCTATATCTATAATAACTAGCATTAAGCTGTCAATGAAAGCTGTGACATTGGTAATTATATATTTTTTTTATGATGAAAATTAGATGCATAATTGTGTATGACATGTCATGGGGTAACTGCAAGTGCTTACCTTTATCATTGTAGTCATTACACGTCTTCATGTACTACACAACATCACCTACAATGCTTGCTACTATTTGTAACAAGTAAACAGATTGTTTAAAGATACATATCATCTTAAAGATACATTAATAAAGAGGTACATGATCAACAGGAGATCTTTTGTTAGCATCAGATAAATACAATTACAACAGAATGAACATTTCTAAAAATTGTAATGCACTTGAGTAATAGCATATGAATTATCTTAGAGTATAAAGATTGGGAAGGAATTACTGAGAAGTGAAAACATATCTGTACCCTTTCTGTTAAAAAAAAAAAAAAGCTGATAACTGCAGAATTAAATGAAGCCACATTAAACAGACTACTGTGTTTTTTCCATTTGAAAATTGTCTGAAAAAGCTGAGCAATATGTATTTATAATAATACATGCGTACTGTGTTCCAGAGCTCCAGCAGCCAGCTTGTCCTGCAGTTCTCATTGCTCTAATGACAGGTGACTGACCTCCCACAATGTGTGTAGCTCAGGACTGTGAGTTGGACCCAAGCAGCAAAGCACCTAACATTTTCCTGCTGAGCTGATAATTGGAATACTTCTATTTTTTGATAGATAGCCAAAAGCAACTTGTGGAACCATGAAATTAAACAGATATTGCCCACACAAGCTCATTGTAACTACAAGTTTTAGGTGGCCACTCAATTATAGGTGATTACATCGTTCAGCAAGCAGTGCAAGACTGCACTGAACTTCTGGAGCTGTTCTTTGACAGCAGAGCCCTGCAAAAAAACAGTTCATCATCCATATGATGTAAACCATATATTTAAACATTCTGATTTTGAGAAGAAATTGAGATAAGCAGGTCTTTTACTGACTACCTTATAAAATTACCCTTCGTCTTCTTTTGAAGAAAATACTCTATTTGTCTTGCAGACGAATCATTGCTAAGTAAGAATCTCTCTCAGTCTGGCCATGAAATATATATTAGAGAGCAGAATGCTATCAAAGGCTGAAAATATATATATATATATATATTTTTGAGTCTGTGAGCAACAGGAGTCAGGGGAGCAGCATTACCTTTGATCTTCAGTTTACTGCATCTTGTTAGTCCACTCAGACTTCAATCCCCAAACTGACATACTGCCTGCAATTGTAAAAATTATAAAGTCAAAAAGTTCTGTTCCTTTTTTTGTTTGGAGGGAGGGAGGGGGGATCTGAATACTGTTAATGTATGACTAGAAATTTGTTGATTTGTTGTTTTGTTTGCTTTTTACTTGAGGCCTTGCTTTGCTGAATGCCCTCACCTGCTCTGGGGATCTCAGCACCCGACCTTTCCTCTCCCACTTGATCTCTCCCTTCTTCCTTCTGGTAAGTTCTGCCCAGATAAAATCAGATTTTGGACTAGAAAGATGAAGTGAGAATGGGATAAGGTTATAGTTTGTGCTATAAGCACTGAAAAAACTATTAAGGTCTTGAATAGAGCAGAATTTAAGACACAGCTGTATGTTCAGCATATCCCCCTTGGTTAACCTGTATTCAGTGGCATCTTCTAATCAGGCTGATGAGGCTGTGATTTCTGTTGTGTGTGACTCTGACTGCACAGGGGGAGCATTGGCAGCCTGCTTGCATGCAATGATGCCAGCTTTTGAATGTGATGTTGTAACCAAAGAGAGCAACTGTAAATTCTGTGATTCTGTGATTCTGTGGTGCTGTCATATATGAGGCTAACTTTGACCATGAACAGTTTTAGTTATCTTAAAAAAAGACCAAGTATTTTTTTTTTTTAACATCTTTTTTAATCAGACGGCAAGCTTTGTTATTTTATTATTATTATTATTTAAGAGGGATGTTTTACCCATTACTTGCCCAAAATGCAGACGTGAAAGAGAGAGCTATTCTCTAACAGATGGCAATACATAGCATTAGAGACAAATATATAGAACATCCTAGTGGCTGAGAATGGTCATGAGTATTATATGCAGATGTTTATATTTTAGTGCTAATGTTCCTGTTTCACATTAGTACATTTTCAGAATTATATTATCTTCTGCTTCTAAAGAGAATAAAGTAGCCCCCATTGCAGAGGAACATTTTGATATAATTTAAGACATCACAGGAGATTTTTAAGAGTTGTGTTTAATTCTTACCTGCTACTTGGATGTCTAGAAGTGTAATATAGGGATCATACAAAGGGACTATATAGGGAGTACTGATCACTACTGCCACAGAAATTAAATGCTTCCTTTGTCTTGCTGTGTTTCCCATAGGTTTCTTATATCAATAGGTTCCAGTGTTACAACACTGGATGCTTACGACAGCATGAAACTGTCCTAAAATGACTGAATGTATTGATTACAGTGTGCCTAAGATACAGGAACTGTCCTTCATTTTAAAACAGAACATTTAAACTTTACATCCAATCTCCGTAGCAAAACAAATCATTTCTGCATGAGATTCCTCTTCAAAATTGGGTGTTATGCTGAAATACCATAGAGCAATAGGTATGACCTTTGTAGCATATCAGCATTTATTTAATGAAAAATATAATAAAAAAAGAGCAGATGGCATTTGGATATAAACAGATTTTGAAGGAAAATGCTTTTGCTTACTCTGATATACTTAGTATATGTGAAGCAATTTTCCCGAGGCAACACAGAATAGTTCAGAGCAATGGTATTTCAGAAATTTTCAAGTGATAAGCCTCAAAAGGCTCCCTCATGAATAAGAGGAAGGGTCTTCATGGAAACCTAGCTGACATCCTGAGCCACATGATACATTGAAGGAGGGACAACTGGAGGCTTAAACAAGTGGAGGCTGGATGTTCTCACAAGGGGGGGTGGATAGTGGGGGGAGGCTTGTGACTTCTGACAGCAGGAGAAATGCTTCTTCTCTGCCCTCAAAGTTGAATTTGCAGTCTTGGTAAAATGTCCTAATACCCAGTGAAGGGGACAAAGCTCCACTGAGAGAAACTACAGGAACCATCTGGGCCTGAGCTGAAAGTCAGCACCAGGAGGAAGTAGCTGGTGATGGGGGTTGCAGGAAGGCACCGTTAGCTGATGGGCACATTGTCACCAGAGGTTGCTGCTTGCTGGAGGACAGGATCTGTGATGTTACAGAGAGTGCCAAAGATCCCATGGGGAGTAGCTCTGAAGCTCAAAGGAACTCAGGAAACCTGTCCTTTAAGAATGGTCTGTCTTGATACTCAGGAAACTGAGTGGACATATCAGGAGACCGGGCAGGCCAAAAAAAACCTGTGCCAGTTCAAGGACTGGATGCTTACAGAGCATGGGTTGTACTTCACCTGGATGGCTGTGACAAGTGAAGTACCAGGTGTTACCTGCCTTTTACTGTCTTAGACCCTGTACTGTGTCTGGCTGGGATGGAATTATCTTTCTCTGCAGTGACCCTTACAATGCTGTGCTCTGCACTTGTAGCTAGAACAGCCCAGTGTTGTGTCTATGGCTGAGCAGTGCTGGCACAGCACCAAGACTCCCTCCAAGCCTCAAGAGCCAGCAGGCTGGGGGTGGGCAAGTGATGAGGAGGGGACCTCACCAGGGCAGCTGACCTAAACTGACCAAAGGGATATTCCATGCCATAAGGTGTCATACAGCAATAAAAGGCAGGAAGGGGAAAGGAGAGGGGAGGCTCTCATTATGAAGAAGTCTGTCCTCCTGAACAACTGCTACTTGTATTGAGGACCTGCTTCCTGGGGCATGGTTGAACATCGCTCATGGATGGGAAGTAGAGATTTTTTTTTCTTTCTCTCTGTGCTTCTGGGCAGCCTTTGCTTGTTTTTCCCCTCTTCCTTTCCCTTTAATTAAATTATCCATATCTCAACCTGTGAGTTTTGTTTTTTTTTTTTTTTGTATTTTTTTTTCTTCCTCGTCCCCCTCTTCTTTTGAGGAGGGGGAGTGAGAGATGGGTTGTGGTAGAGTTTAGCAGCTGGGTAAAACCAGACCCCCAGCACAGGAAAGACATTGATAATGTGGATCAAGTTCAGTGAAGGATAACCAGGGCTGAAGCATGTGCCCTGTGAGAAGAGGCTGAAGGAGCTATGCTCACTCAAACTAAGAAAAGCATAGCTTCAGGAGGGCCTGACAGCTGTCCCCAAATATCTGGAGTTTATAAAGAAGTTGGAGCAAGACTATTCATAGTGGTTGCATGGCAGGAGGATGAAAGAAAGTGGGTATAAATTGAAGTGGGAAAGTGGAGATAATGGAAAAATAAATCACTATGAGAACAAGAAAGCACGGAAACAGGTTGCCCAGAGCAATTTTGAACTTTCTATTTTGGGTCATTTTTAAAGAAATGAACAGGTAAAGCCTTAAGCAACTGGGTCTGAATTCAGCATTGACCTTGGTTTGAGCAGGAGGCTGGAGTAGTAGACCTCAGACTTCCAGAGGTTCCTTCCAGCTTGTATGGATCTGCAGTGCCATGAATCTATGAAAATACACTATTGCAATAAAAGAAATATGCTACACAATCTTGCTTGTGTAGGAACTTTTAGTATGTTATTTTATATATCAGCAGAAAACCTTTTACAGGAGACAACCTTTTGCATGTTGAACCTGGGAACAAAAAGTCCTTTGTGTCAAATTAGGATCCACAAAAAGCAAATTTCTGTAAATACATTCATATCAGACAGAAGAGAAATAGCAAGTTAGGTTTTAGAGATGAAGAGACATGAACATGAAGGACAATGTGTTTTACCATGGATGGTTAGAGTAAACCGGGAAACACAGTACAATCTAATGGTGGATAGGAGGTTAATAACGCACAGTGGTCCAAATTGCCCCTTTGTTGACCGAGGGATTTATCTGGATTGTCATCAATTAAAAACAAACAAACAAACAAACAAAAACAAGCAGTGGAATTAAAGTTAGCCATCATAAAGCTATCTAGCTGAAATCAATATTTACATGACAGCAGGCTCAAAGAAGCAAAATCCCCAAAATTGTCAAGAAAAGTCCTACACTCTGCTTTCTCCAAAGACACTCAAAGTTTTGACACTGCCTGTAATGGGCCAAGCCTTCACTATAGGGAAATATACCATGGTGTTAGGAAGACACATTTTATTTTCTATTTAATTGTCTCATAATAGCTGAAACAGAAAACAGCCACCAAACACTTTTCAAAGAGGAATTACTGTTAAATACCTCAATTTTTACACTTCACACATTTTGGAAAATCTTCCTCAGAGCAAAAATGGGCTTTCATGAGCATTTCATGTTTTTTTTTTTTGCCTGTTAATCAGTTCCAGGCTCTATCATGTATTAATAGTGAAATAACTGATGGTAATAAAAGGAAAATCGTTTACTGATTTTGATCAAAGACTGAATGTGACATTACTCTTTCCAACAATATTTCCACAAGAGGCTTAGAGAAAGTATGTGGTGCATTTGAGACTGCTGTCACTTGGAGAAAGAGTAACAAGGCAGCACTGCTAGTAACATTCTCTGATGAGCTGATGCTAGTAAGTACCAGCTTTGTCCTAGGTTAGAAATGACATTATTTGTTACAAACAATTGTAAGGAAAATAACTCAATATCACACTTACATTAATTAATTCTCCTTCATTCATCTTCCAGAGCTGGCAGAAAAAGAACAGGCTTTTCTAGTTTGAATTATCATACTGATAAGATTAGTATGCACAGCTCCATCTTCTGATACTTACATTCAGAAGATCATTACATCTATGTCTGTGAGGAAACAGGAGGGAGACTTGTAAATCTTACATGTTCATGGATTCATAATCTTCCTCTTGTCAGGAACGGCAAGTTTTACAAGCTATTTTAAAGGCATGCCAAGTAAATCAAATAACTATTGGTTTTAATTAGCACTCCTGCAAGCTGTAATGCTCTTTAACTGAAGCTAAGTTACATCAAAGAGATATGAAATTCATTCTTGCCTTTGATGTTTTTTCCACATAAAACACTTCTTCTCTCATCCATGCAGTTTTTATTCCCATTTCATTAAGCAATTGAAGGACACCGATGGGAGCTAATCCTTGGCAATGATGTACCTAAACAATCATGAACTGAATTACCTTGAAGAAGAATATGTTAATATGATAAATAATAATATTTTCAATGGGGCTTTGAGGTGGGTAATTCTCACATGGTTTGTCGTGAGGCAAATATGGTTTCATTGTATTTGTATTCAAAATGATGTACAGTTAAATTCAAGCAAGAACACAAAAATACATAATTATTTGCTTATAGCTTTTGAGGACACGATCTGTACACATACATTTGGTGTGTCTGGAGGGAGAATGAAATGCATATTTATCCACATATCAGTTTAAAGCTATCATAAGCATCTCTGTAGTGGAAATTTTCAATACAAATACAAAATGTGCTTTTGCAGGTACTTGATACCCTGCTGGGGCCATAGCTGACCTGCAGCCAAGCACATGCACTGTGGTGCGAGCTACTGGAGCAAATGGGATCCTAGCATCAGCTACTGTAGTGTGTGGTGTCCCCTGCTCCCAGCCACTGGGCAGGATGTGTGGTTCCAAATCAACTACTGGGGGAGGCCAGAATAAGCAAGGTGATTGTAGGGCTCTGTGCTGGTGGCTGAGCCTGTGCTACAGGTTGAACCTGCAAAAGGGAACAAAGCAGCCAGGTCCACTCCCAGTCTGGGCAGGGACCATGGGTACCCAGACATCTGGCTGGGCACAAGCACCTGAGCAGAAGCAGTCCTGGGCTGGAGTGGCTGGAGGAGGTGGCTCATTGCTCTTAACATCACTTAACATCTTTACCCAAAATTTTGTGTTAGTTGATTCTCTTTGCAAATATGTATTATTTATATATATTTTACTCGTGCAAAATTTCTAGCAATTCTGAACAACAATTGCTGATTGCTTTAGGTCCTTCTAGAATTACTGATATAAACTGCTATTCATTCAGGTTCAGCTAGGTTAATTATTTAACCACATACTTTTTTGTAGAAGAGCTGCAGTTCTTCGTTTCTTAAGTATTGCTTGCACTCAAGATTATTTAAAATGTTAATCTAATGACAAATGAAAGCATAGTAGTGTCCATTTATTTATAATCTGCTTCATTATTTAATGGATATTTTACAGGAATTATCTTGAAACTCAATAGGCTCAATCTTGCTTTCACTGAAATCAATGGCAAATCTCTCACAGAGTTCAATGGATTATGACTAGCCTCCCTATGTAATGAGTTGTTATTAATGCCTGTTTTTTGCTACCTTAATTATTCCCTGACACTAAGCATACAGTTTCTGACTTATTAAATAATATATAAAAAAAAAAAAAAGAAAGAAAATAAATATCTAATGACAGCAGAATAAAATAAATAATTAAATAAGCAAAATGAGATATTTTACTTTTCCCACAAGCTTTTTTATGGACTATTAATATGTATGTGGCATATTTAATAATATACAATGCAATATACACATGCCACCAAACAGGTAACAGGATTAATTGCTTTTCATGGTTGATCTATATTTATGCAAACAGTTTAATGAACTCCATGCATTATAGAAAGTACACCACAAGGGACAGGAAGTCTTAATAACTTGCCACAAGTTATTTAGGTATTTTCCTCATGAACAGAATTAATTCACAGTCTCACTGGAACTTACACATCCTATTGATATATTTACATTTGGATTTAATTTGTTAATTTTTATCTTTACCGTTATCTGCAGCTGGTTGAGGAGAGAATAATAAATAGTGGATTTAAATGAAATTATTCCAGTTACATGTGAGCCCACTTACAGCTTTGGTTCTTTATATCTGCAATAGTAAACTATGAACAACATGTACCTGAGCAACTCAGAGCACAGGCAGCTGTTACAAAGTTAGACACAACCTTTGCATGGACAGATCTACTGTTTTTTGAAATTGTCAAGCTCTTATTTCCTCATTGTATTCATTTAAATTGTAAAAATGCTGTGGAACAATATCATTAAGATACAAGCATCTTGTTTTATGAAGGGTTCTTGGGTAATGTAGGCAACTCAACCAAAATTCTGAGTATTCTTATTTTTTTTCAAAATACGCTTTCTGTTTTAGTGTATTTGGGCAATGCTCTAATTACACCCTTATTCCTAAATATAAGGATAAAGAGACGATGCAATAATTATAAAAAAATACATAAAAAAAAAGCAGATTCTGGTTTATAAAATATCAAATGCGACTTGGTATGAAGCAGATACATGCTTGCTACAAAGATTTAGATTTTTATGGCTATTAAATCCATGCCGAATAGCAGGATAAGGGCTTGTAACTCATTTGTGTGCTCTGCTCCATCTCAGAAGCACCATGTAGCCTCATGTCCCATGCCACCACCACCATGTATGACTCTCCTCTGATTACTGTCTTTTTTTGGCTGAAATCTTGCCTAACTATTGTTTTTCAGAAGCTTGATACCTGGACCATAAAAATTCATTACAGGTTAGAAGTAATCTATTATTTATGGAGAAAAAAGATACTGAAATAGAATAATAAGTTGATTTTTTATTTTATTATACTTTATTTTCTAGGGGATCTAACGTAGGATTTTATGTCCTTGGACCAAGGTGACAAAGAGTCCTGAAATGCAAAATAACACCTTCTCGGAACATGCACATTGGATATGTATTTGGACACAAAGAGAGAAAACTGCCTCTCAGAAAACAAACACTTAATTGGTGAACTGTAGTAGGTTAGTTATATATTTCAAAAAGTGCCAGATTTGAAATATTCATTTGTTCAAGTCAACAGACTGTGGATGTGCTTTGTGTCTGGAATTTGCTAAATAAAGTCACAATCAAAAAAATACTGATTCTCATCCAATAATTATAATACTAACTCTAAAACCCAATCCCACACTGAACAGTATGCTCATTTAAAATATGGGTGTTTGAGAAACCCCTGTCTCCAAAGAACCCTGTCTGGGATCTTGCATTCTGTTCCTTTTGATAGTTCCCTACTCTTCCTTCTAATCTGTGCAATATAAATACACAGGGCAGTGTAATATAGACAAAACTAAGCAGAAAGCATAAGCAATTATAGCTAACTTTCTCTTTTCTTTTCTTTTCTTTTCTTTTCTTTTCTTTTCTTTTCTTTTCTTTTCTTTTCTTTTCTTTTCTTTTCTTTGCTTTGCTTTGCTTTGCTTTGCTTTGCTTTGCTTTGCTTTCTTTCCTTATTTATTTATTTATTTATTTTATCAATTTGATATGTTTGCTTACATATCAGCTTTTACAAACATACTGGACTGGGATACCAGTTTTGCAAAATGCTGACACTGTTTTTAAGCTACTTGCTTGACACTGTTTCTGAATTCTTGAAATATTGCTCTTTCAAGAAGTTTTAAGAATACAGCAATTATTTTCCTCAGGTTATTTGGAAAATGTTGAGATGGAATTTTACATGCGGACAATTCTGCCTGAGACAGTGACAGCAGCTGCCTCAGGCAGTTGATGTCCCTGGGGCAGGAGAAGGAGTCACAGGCAAGCAGAGATGCCTTCAGGTGAACAGAAAAAGTAGGATGTCTCGTGACATCTACATTGGCATACTAGGCAGGGTCTGCTCTCTGGTTCTGAGGCCAGCTGTCATGGTCAGTCCATATCCATAACATTTAAGTATCCTTATCTCCAGAATGAGATGTGTACATCCAAACTGTTTATTGAGAATGGTTCCTTGACCATGACAAACCCCACAGTGAAGTCTGGGAATTGCTGGTGAGAGTGCCAGTTGGCTCAAGCCAAAATCATGCCAGAAACCTACGTTCAGATCTACAGCTTTGCTCTGCTTAATGCTCTGGTTGTAATGCAACCATGCTGGGTTCTACGCAACGGCATAGTGAGACAGGTTGCATGGAAATTTCTGTAGTTAAATGATGTTTGAATTTGACATCAACAAAAAGCAAAATAATTTAAAGCAAATCCTGAAGGGATTACTTTATATTTTCAAGTCCATCATTGTGACTGTATCTTCTGAGACACATTAGAAAAATAATTTTCAATTTGTTATATTCATGTATGTCAGTGGCTTCTTCCACCAAAGATACATTGCTTTCATTTTGACTATTGATTAAATCCTTAAAAACGTAACTTTAAATACTAAAACACTGATGACAACCATTACATAAAAAACTGAAGCACTCCCAAGATGCTGTTGTCAGTTAGTTACATTAGTGAGTAATAGAATAGCAACCCCTTTATGATGTATTGCACTAATTCAACTCTCTGATGATGGATTAGAGCAATACATAATCCAAAAAGAAGCATTTTGAAGATGAATTACTCAAGAGATGGAAAGGGGTGGGAATAAAAGATCCAGGGGAGTCAATAAATAGTAATTATAAAACTTAATGGAATCTTTAGGAGTAGTTTTGATGACCATTAAATGGAAGAAAGAGACTATAAACAAATGAACTGGTAAATTGCTCATCAGCCATTCAAATTCTTCAGTGAGATGGTCTGTGAAGGTCTAAACTTCAATTATTTTGATCCTTGTTTCTCTGGAAATTACAGCAAAAGTCCTTAAGAGAAGTGATCCCAAGAGTAATTGAGTTGATGAGCATTGAAATGTCTTGTTTTATACACTTGTCACATCCCTCCTTTATGTCACCACAGATAGGAAACAACAACCTTCCATTACCTAGCTACATATTTTTTTTATTTTTTTTTCCCTTGTTCTCCTGCTGACCTTTTTGTAGGCAGAGTGCCCTGGGTTTTAGAGCTCTGGATACTAGTCCTTGATTTGCCAAGGTCTGTACTAATAACTCATCCAGTTTTCAATTTCCTTTTTTATAAAATGGGATTTTAAAATACTTTCCTGTCCTTTGTAAGGTCAGTTCTTGGAGACATGGTATATATTAAGAGAGCTACAGAAGTAGTAAATGTTTAGGATAATGCTTTACAATGGTATAGCTCTGTTTAACAAGATCAATAGGCACTTGACTTTTAAAATTAGGAGCTGAGAAGAATGTTCTGCTAAGCATCACATGCAATAAGAACTTCAGAGTGAACATGAGCAAATGACAAATGATGCTGAAATAATGCTAGCACCATCTTAGCAAGGTGGCTCATTAACTGAAGGTTGTTGAGTAAGTGGAATCATCAGCACAGCAGTCATTGCCAAAGAGATCAATCTTTTATTCAACATTCTGCACCAGTCAGTGAGGTTCAGTGACCTATAGTTAGGCCATGGCATGAGCCATGAAGATTTTTGTGGGAAGAAACCTGGCTAAAGATCAGATGGGAAGAGATGCTATAAGATCAAGAGATAATTAATTCTTAGAGTTAATGCACAGTGACTGGAGAGTTCACTTCTACATTGGCCTACCCTCTCTACTGTACCCTACACTTACTCCTCACCTTGTGCTTCAGACATGACATTTGCACTTGAAGAAGAGGTTTGAAGAGCCTGGTAAAGGCTTATATCCTGGTAAAGCAAGATATGTAGTTGGGTGTTAAGAGATACTTTAAACGGGCTTCTGAAGCCGGCTAAGTGTTCATACAAAACACCATGTGAAGAACTGCTGAAAAGCTCTGAGGTATGAAGCAGCTCAGATGAGTGCTTCCTGTTCTCCTTTTAGCCCATAACAACAATGGATTGGTGTTTAGATAATAGGTGCCATATTATGATTAACAGGACTATTGAAAAGAAACTACATTAAGGCTTCCAGAAAAAGGTTAATGAAAAAAATCAGTCCATCTTGAAGTCTTGACACAATTTTTCACAGGAAAGAAATAGAAAATCACAGAATCACAGAATATCCTGAGTTGTAAGGGACCCACAAAGATCATCAAGTCCAAGTCTTGTCTCCACACTGGCCTACCTAAAAATCAGACCATATTTCTGAGAGCTTTGTCCAAACTCTTGCAGGCTCAGTTCTGTAACCACGTCTCTGGGGAGCCTGTCCCAGTGCCTGACCACCCTCTGGGTGCAGACCCTTTCCCTAACACCCAGCCTGACTCTGCCCTGTCCCAGCTCCATGCCGTCCCCTCGGGTCCTGTCGCTGTCCCCAGAGAGCAGAGCTCAGCGCCTGCCCCTCCGCTCCCCTCATTAGGGAGCTGCAGGCCGCCATGAGGCCTCCCCTCAGCCTGCTCTGCTCTGGGCTGAGCAAACCAAGGGACCTCAGCTGCTCCTCACTCCTCTTGCCCTCCAGACCCTTCACCATTCTTATTGTCATCCTTTGGACACATTCTAGTAGTTTTACTTCCTTATAGACTGCTCTAACTCTGTGGGTTGAAATAAAATGGAGCCAGCTCTTCTTCCATAGCCTTGCTTCTCATCCTTTTTTTTCCTTTCACACTGGCACATGCAGCCTGTCTCCTGGAGACCAGCAGGTGTACAGATGAAAGCTCCCTTTGGGAGAAAGCTTGGCTGTGCCCAGGGTCAAATGTCATACATATGTGAAAGAAAGCTTTCTGACCTTGAAATTAGGCAGAAAGTGGAAGTCTGAAGTGATTCTGCATAAATTTTGGACGTGAACCTGTGTCCTGAGATGACTAAATGCCTAGCAATAAATCTGGGAGTAGAGACCAGATTCACCACATTCTTCAGACAACCTCTCCGTATACCTCACCACCAGTTCTGTGGTATTTTCACCACACTGGCAGCATTTCAGTATGTAAAAACTGGAGTTCTCCTATGTTCTAGCCAAATGGTGGTGGGTGTGCATTCCTGAGAGATGTGGGTTTGAGCTTTTGCTGGTGGAGAAGTGAGCCACAGCCTGTAAGTGTCAGAGCCCTCACTACAAATGTTCTACATTAAAAGTAACTACTGATACTTTAGAGAAAGAAATTACAGCTTTCTGTCATTTGAAACATAATGGTAAGCACTCTAGCGGTCCTGTTTCTAAATAGGACAGAAGTGCCTACTGTAGCCATGCCTACATCTACAAAGCTCTGGAAAGAGTGGGATAACAAATACTCCATCATAGCTTCCAGTACCAGGTGAAAAATTCATGTTGCCTGCACTCTTCATTCACTTCCCTGAAAAAGGGAAAATCCTTGCTGCCCAGTTTTCCCAGCTCCCTCATCTCCTAGCTGGTCTCTTGAAATGAGTGAGAACCATCCCCAGGCTCCACAGGATGCCATGGAGGTGTTGTCCTTGCTCCACAGGGTGCTATGGAGTTCTTGTCCTCTTTCCCCTGATCTCTGCTTGCTTCACTTCTCAGAAGGGTCTCACTCCAGGAAGGGAACCTAAGGTGAAGGAGTCAGACGTGGCTGTAGGATCAGTGTGGGTACAGCAGCTTGCCTCCTGCTTAGCTCAGCTTTAAGGTGCTTGGGCACAAAATCACCACAGCTGTCAGGATCACAGAGCCTGTTACCACCCATCCTCACTCTGAGTAAGTATCTCACAGCTACAACAGGGAAGAAACTTTTGGAACTTGGGGATTGGGAAAAAAAGGAGACAGAAAAGGATTTTCCTTGAGATTACTAACTTGTAGAGAACAGGAATGCAGACTGCAAGCTTGGGACTCAGAAGGGGAAAAGAAAATAAACCAAGCTGACATGTCAAACTTGTAGACCTAGACAGGTTCCATCACTTCCTATGTCTTCTCAGCCTGTTATTCTTCTTAACTCTTGGAGGAACACATATATTGTTCATATTTACTGTGCTGAATGAATCACATTTTATTAAGAGTCCTTTATTTCATGTGGTTTACCCAATTAATGATATATCCAGAGAGTCCAGGAGGCAGTCAAGCTTCAGAGAAGAGTAGAGGTGGTTACAGGTAAGACTGGTCTCAGCACTGTTTGAGGTGGAAAGTTGCCCAAGTTTGAACCGTAACTCTGGATTAGTTTCTGAAAAAATGTGTATGCATGCTTATGAAACCTTTCTATTTACATTACAAAAGTCTCTGAGAAGTATGAAAATGGCATTAGCAAACCCTGCCAACTCTTTGAACATCCTAATTAAGGGATAAGATTTCAGCACTTCCATTTCTTTGGAAAATTTTAGGGATAATACAAGCTGTTCACACAAAATATTTCTGGTGTAAAAGAAGCAAAAATACCTCATAGGTTTCTAGGTCAGTGATGGATGGATATATATTTATAACAAAATAAAAAACCTTTTTAAACTAGCAGTGAGTTAATAAGATTGTAACAGTGACAAAATGAGCCTCTGACTTTTCTAGTTTGGGAATTCCTAAATAATACCCAACAGTTCTGCTTCAAGGTACATGCAGTCTCATATATATGCACCTCATCAATAACCTTATCTATAAAAAGTGACATGGTGTAAATTGTATGCCTCTCACCATGTTGACTGCTTAATTGCCCGCATCCATTGTGACATTGCTGCCCTGTCAGCATGCTAAGTAATTGAAAAATTGTTGTGTGATGGAAGATCAATACAACTTTAACAAGAAACAAATATCATACAGTACTGGAAGTAAGCAAATAACCAAAATTAGCAGTTTTGATTATCTCCTGAAGACACACAGACACCCATTGGTGTTTCACTGGTTAATTTCTTTGTTAACAATGGCAGCCAAAGAGGTTTCAGTTGTTAATATTTCTATAGTACTACTTTTTCTGGCAGGACCAGTTCGGGGAGATAAGTGAAGTTGTTGAATTTTTGACTTGAAAGCTGTCTATTGTCTGTTTTTAATTAAAACAGTTAATAGTCTTTATTGATTCCTTAAATGTGCTGTACTAGATAAACCATTTGTACCTATCCTTAGTTATTTATGTCTAAGCATTTTAGGGCTTCACTAAATTCTTTCACAGAGAATTTTTTTTGGGGGGTGAGATCGGCAAAAGTACATTCAATTACTTAGCTTCTCTGAATATTTTAAATGTACATTCAAATAGACAGAGGAGTACAATTAAAAACAATATTTTAGCATTTTTACTTGCAAGTCCACAGAAGGCACCACAGTCTAGTCAACATTCTTCTTGGAAGTCAAACCTGGATAGGAAAATGCAAATTCCAAAAATGTTTAAGTTAATTTTATGCCATTATGTCCCATGTGTTCCATAGGTTTTCAGCTTTATCTCAGATAAATTGTAAATTCAAAAGAACATCTAGCAAGTTGTTTTTGTTTGTTTCATTTGCCAGATGCTTTCATTATTTTATAGCTTAGAAACGGCATAAACTTGTGTAATGCATTCATACAGTGGGCAACAGCTACATTTATTGATGAGTTACAGCTGAGGAGTTGAAGGGATTCTATCCCTCTGGAAGTAGAATCCAGGTGCTGACACCAGGGAAAGTATGATCACAAATAAGTTCATTTCTTAGAATGTCATTTTTATGTTAAATGGAAGTTTCTATTTTACTTAATTTTAAAAATTACCTTAAGGCATATATATTCAGAGAAAATCTAAAAGCAATCCCTGCCAGAAATGACTATATAGACTAGCACATTTCATTCTACTGTTTCCAATAATATTTATTATTTTAATTTAATCTATTGTTTGTTTGTTTGTTTTGTTTTCCTTTGATAAGAATAATAGTACTGTATATATTGTGTCATGGTTTTGTGATCATTTTCACATAGATAAATAAAATAATCTGGTTTGCTAAAGAAAACAGTATATGAGAACACATCCAGTACCTGATTATTAAAAGCAGTCCACAGAAAAGAACCGAGTCAGATATATGACTCAAATATTTTTTCTCCAGATCATTATAATGATTCTTTTAGTCATTAAATTGTATCTATTTTTCCTTAATCTGATATGACAGACTAGCTGCTTCATTTAAACTTCCAATTCTTTATAGTTATTGCTACATACAAAATCCATTTTTTCTCCTATGTCAAAATGAACCATCCATCTTTCCAATAGCAAAAATAAATGAGAGACAATATGGTTACAAGCACCACTGGAAAGATTCATTCTGGCACATCTTTTGTTTTTAAGACATCTATTCCTGAGGATACATTGACAAATGAAATCAGCAATGTCATCATAAATAGACTTGCTAAATAACTGGTCTACCACTACCCATGTCTAGCTCAGATTAAATCAATGGAGTCAGAACAGAGATAAATTTGCCTTGTCTACCTGGGTCCAGCACAGATATCACAGAATCTGATGCTGCAGTTATCTGAACCTAACACATCTTTTGGATCATTTTAAGGTCAACAAGAGAACTCCAAAAAACCTGAATGACTGTAAAGAACTAGTTCTTGAAGGCAACAAGTAAGGTGTTACATGTATAATTAAAAGCAATTGCAAAAGTATGGCATTTTTTCTTCATCTATCAGGTAATATGCTTTTGCATTTCACAGAGTGAGCAACAGGACAGACTTATGAGGTACAAAGGAAGAAGAAGCCTATACTACTTATACATTTTCACATGGGACCTTCAGTGGAGAAAGAAGGAAGAAGCACAGTGTAAAGGAGAAGCACAGTGTAAAGGATGGGATGAAGAAAGAATATGGACCTGAACTGTGTATGCTTCCATCCCTGAAGATATGGTGGTACAGCTAGCATAAATCATCAGCAGTCGGCTTCTTGGGAGGCTTTTATCTTGTGTTCCTGCTCCTATCATGATGCTTTGATCAATGAATCACAAGGGATAAGTCATGCAGCCAGACATAGTTTTGTTTTTCACTTCTCTGTCTCTACACGTTTCACTTGCAAATATACTTGTCACCTGATAGCATGGGTGAAATAGTGGTTATCATTAGCTATTGTCTTTACCTCATGGTGTGTGGCCTGTAAGGAGGAGGAGACACAAAATAAAGACAATAAAAAGTCCCACAGAGGGAAAAAAAAGTCAGAGAAAAATAAAGGATTTAAAGATCAACAAGGGAGTGCACTATCAGAAGGCTGGGCTGTCTCACAATCCTGCCTAGTGCAAAGTTTATCCTAAGATTTTTTATTTTTATTTTTTCCCTGCAAAATCAGAAATCCCTCCCACTTTTCATAATGCAGATTCCGGGCTGCAGCAGGACATTTCCCAGGCGGGAGTAAGGTGTAAACACTTTAGCTACACAGATGTGTCTTTTCACTTTTAGGAGGCAGTGTTGACAGTTAAAGGAATGACAAAAGTTAAATTCCATCTGTAATATTCCCTCAGCCAATGTAGGTAGCCACCCAGTGGTTTGGTTCACATTTATTTTTATATAGTCATGATTTTGTAACGTATTCTAAAGAGCTATCCCATAACCTGCAGAGTGTATGTAAGGGAATCTGTGTATTACTTCTTAGGAGTAAAATAACCAAGAAAAACAAGTTTATTATCAGTAGTCTTACGTCCATTATAGAGGTGTTTGTACCTTGAGAAAGGTATAAGGGTCAGTAATCAGGAAGAGGTTAGAAGCTGCAAGACTGTAGCACTTTTTAGCACTTCTGTAAACTCTTTAACACAACTTTCTGTGCCTTGCTGTGCTGCAAACTGATGCTTTAAGTCACCAGAGTAGACGTGTGTAATAACTATGCCTCCAAGGTTTAGCAAAAGGTTTCTGTGTCAGATCTGTAGTGTGCAGTTAATTTTCATGGAAGGAGGAATATGAACACACGAATAGTGACCTATAAAATGAAATGTGGTGAGCTACATCTCATTTTACACTTTTTTTTTTTTTTTCCCCTGAGTGAAACATCCATTTAATAAATCAAAGTTCTCCACGGAATTTATAGAACTATCTGAAATGTATTTTGTTTATTGTTCATTAAATCTAATCAAGACCAGCACATTTTCCAACTGTAAAGAGACTATTGATTAAAGTAGAAATCCTGCAATGCATTTAAAAAAAGGTAAAATATCATAATTCTGAATTAGGTTGATAACCTATTGTCATATTTTGAACTGAAACATTGATCAATAATGTATGTCATTTTTCATTCGATTACATCTGTAATTTAGCATACATTTATTGATTTTATTCATTCCCTTGTTTCTAAATCACTAAGAGGCTACAATATTTTGATGTTGGTCTTACCTTGTTGCATGTTAAAATGTTCTGTCAAGCAGTCTTGTAGAGTGCTGTAGGAAACTAATAGAAGTATTTATTTCTCCTTTTTAAATGTTATAGAAGTGATGAGTAGTATCACCATATTGTATTTACTAAAAATTGCATCAAGTTATCAACATTTCCCTTCTCTGAGTACAGATTTTATGGATAAAATAGGCCAGACTTTTTTTTTTCTTTTTTTTTCTCCCCCTACACTTCTCTTACATTTTACCAGGTTTTATATGAGCATTTCTTATCTTAGTTTCAGCTGTTTGAAGTTTGGTCATTCAGCATTCCTTTTTCAGTGCAGAAGGCAAATATGTGTTGTACGAAGAGTTCTTAAGAAGTTAAAGTACAGTAAATTTAAGTTTTCAATAAGTGGATATTTAATACTGAATGATTAAAAAGAAATACATTCCACCTTCTTTGCAGAATAACTAAATATTTGTGAAATATTTACTTCAATATTTTTATCTACTTCCTTTGAAACCATGAATTATAAAACTTTGAAACAATTTTATTTTCTGGACCACATCTGTGTGAAAATCAAACACATAAACACATTTAAAAAGTTGTAGTAGTAATAAATATGAATGAAATACACAAGTTATAAATCAATATGACAAACCAACTCTATTACATTTGGGAATAAGCAGAAAACATCCTCCTGCTGAACTTCAGCACATAACATAGACTTTAAAGCACTGCCATCAGATGCTGGCTATTCATGCTTAAATTTTATTCATAGCAATATATATATATTTTTTTTTTCAGCATTGAGGAAGCATTCCTAGAAAAAACAACTCAATCATTTATTTTTAAAACTCAACCTTTATCTTCCTTAAAGATTGTTAACACAATCTTTTCTCTGTGCTATCTCTCTCCCTGAGATATTTCTCATTTTTGCTAAGGATTACGCTTTTAGCTTGTTGCTTGTCTGGTACATGTAAATGGGAAATGCCATAATAAATAATATCCAGCAAGTCACATCATTCAGACAAAAATGAGAACAGGTTTTCCACAACTGAATTTAAAAGCCACAGACCAGACCTTTCTTGTGTGGGACAAGAAAGGAAGAACTGCAAAGAGCTCCAAATCTTTTTTTAGCACGTTGCTCATCAGAGACTGATGCAGTACTTTAGGCATCTGAGAAAGCTTGGAAGAAGCATTATGAGAGGTGTCCCAGTACCTGACAGGGCTTTTCTTTCACTGCTTTTGTCTGAGACCAATTCCAGGAAAGTTCATGATGGTTTGCTGAGAAGTATATCACTGTTTTCTCTCCTACAGAGACTTTCAGCCAAATAGCCTCTATAAAGTATTCTGCTAATTAGGGATTCAGGAACTTTCAGAAAGATTTATTGAGTTTTCCCACACAAAGTATCCTGTGTGTGCATTAAATCCATAAATATCACTGAGGTAATAATGTTTGGCAAAGCTTCAAAAGTCCATCAATAATCCCTATCTTTTGAGCCTTGCAACTTCTATGTAACATGTTCTATTTATGATCATATTTTATCTTTACATCTATCTACTCTTTTAACAGATGGTATGAACAACTAGTTTCAAAACATATAACATTAATATCTTGACTACACAAACAGAAAAAGGAATTAGGTGAAGTACTATAGATAGTAAACAAAACAAAAACAAAAAATCCTATTAAGATATTTATTAACTCATTCAAAATTCAAAGATAAAGTTTAGATTAGAACTCTTTCCACCGTGTTCTTCTGTGACATTTTTATTTGCCCACAAGCATTATTTTCCCCTCATCTTTCATTATTTACCATGGTCACCAAGTTTAAATTCATGTTGTCTTCCTTAGAAGTGATACTAGAGCAGAAAAGTGTGTTACCAAACATGGACTCATGTTTTATTGGCCAGTCTGGCTTTGAGAAACCTCCGTGAGTCCATCTAAAAGCATCAGATTTTTGTCATAGACCCTGGTCCAGCTGCCTCAGCATGGTCACTATATTTAGGAGATGAACTGGCCCCCCTCTGTATTGGGATAGAACACAATCCTAAAGCTGACAATGTTTTATGGCAATTGTAACATGCCTGAGAGTAAGGCAATGCAGTCTGATATGGTGGGACCCTGTATACCAAAGATCCTTGTGCTCCTCTAATTTCTACTGTCCTTTAGAACAGAAAAGCTGCAAATCCAACAATATACCTATAATAGATGGTATAAATTTCCTCTTTTCTTCTTCTCTTATTGAGGACAGAACATTTAATTTTGGACAAAAAAATAAAGGAAGAATTGCCCCAAACAGTTATATATGTGTGTGTGTGTGTCTGTGTGTGTGTATATATATATACACATATATATGTACATATATATGTGTATATATGTATATGTGTATATATGTATATATATATGTATATATGTATATATATGTATATATATATGTACATATATATATATATGTACGCATATATGTGTGTATATATATATATACACACACACACATTTATATATATATATATGTCCTGTTAGTGTTAGGTTTGATTATTGCTTTTCATTTTCACTTTGAAAAGTCTGCTATTGAACAAGTCAGTTATTATAATACCACAATAAATATTAATAACATTTAAGTAATTATTACTAAATATTAGAAGAATAATAATTAACTTTACAGCTAATATTATCTGTAAAAATATAGCAGCTGTTATACATAAAACAGCAGACAACAGTTTTATGACAACATTGTAGTCTATGAGACTGTTGTCTGTGGGAGCGGAAGGACTCTTCAGGATTCCTGAAGCTTTTGGCACATATATATATATATGTATATATATATATTTAAAGATGAGCAAGAATAGCTTCGGTTTTGATCCTGTGTATGCAAAAACACAGGAGGAAAAGGAAACTTGTTCAAACTGATGATGGGAAAGGATTCTGAGCACTAGATTTTACACAAGAAAAGTGACTGGAAAGCACATCTGGTGAGTGACTTGGGTTGCAACTAAGTCCAAACAGGAAAAGGACACTGAAAATATCAACAGACATCTAATGTGGTGCTAGGTAGGCTATCAGGGCTCTTCAGTTCTCACCAACACCATAGCTAGATATAATGCCCAACACCTTATACAGTTATTTTCCTTATATTGAAAAACAAGATTTATATATATATATATATATATTTTTTTTTTTTTTGGTGCTGTCATCCTCTTCTGAATTTGGCCAAACAAACAAACAAAAACAACAACAACAACAACAAAACAAACTGGCATTTTTCTCTCCCTTTCGATGCAGTCCTGCAGTATATAAAAACCAAAAATGTAAAAGAGAATTAAATCAGTAGGACTGTAAAGCAATATACTAGGCTTTACTGAAGCTATATTAATAACCTACGGGCCTTAATAAATTAGAAAAAAAAAATAAAAAAGCTTCGAGTGATCAACTCTGATCCCTTTCTACTAAATGTTAAAGGCATTTATGCAATGAAAGGAATTTATCTTTTGTCTAAGCAATCTCTTCAGAGACTGTGTATTAAAGCAGAAAGCTTTCTGGAGAAAAAAGGTTTTCTGTATTGCTCTTTGGGGAAATTTTCCTTCTTATGGTCAGGACGCTGAAGTTCATTTAATGTCACAGGAATGCACTATATAAAAAAGATGTATATAAATCTGAAAATCCAGTTTGTTATATTTGCTGTTTATCAGAAAAATAAACTATTGTGACTATTTATGAAGCTTGCTGGATGAAGCCATATAAATTCTGGATTAGGCTGAGAATTAAAAATGCGCTCTTAAACATGCATTACAGAATGATTGGAGGGACTAGCTCCCAGGATGACTTCAACTCAAAGGACAATAGTAAGGAAAAGGTAAGAGTGAGTACATAAAGCCACCATGCCTCAGGCCTTCTATTAAGTCTGATAGCACATAACCTACATTGTATCTGTTGCTTTATTACGATCTACTGTCCATGAGCTAAACCTTTTCACTCTCTTCAGTTGTAACTGAAATAGAGTATGCATCGCTACAGTCCAAAGAGAAGGCACCATGCAGTTTCATCATTTGAACATAACTTACCTCTGCCAATTTCCTGTTGGAAAAAAAATAGTGAGAAATAAGCAGCAAAGAGCTTGCAGACACACATGTACTTGCTGCCCAAAGAATTACTGGTAATATGCAGTTAGCACTGACCATTGCCTGCACTTTCAGGTGATAAATGCTAAGCATAACTTGAAATGTATGCTATTGAGGTCTTTCCTTTGAAGAGCAGAGAGAGGAGTACTCAAAACCACTTAGCTCTGACTCTGATTTACATCTTTGAGACTCAGTCAAACAATAGCTACCATCTTAATCAGAATCAAAAGACCATTTTTCTCTGTACATCTCATCATATTTGCACATTTCAGCAAGCTAACCTAGCCTAATAAATTGTAATTATTCAGAGAAAAACTAGTGCAGTGGAGAAAGTGAATTTTTAAGTCTCCCTCTTAAAAGCATATCACCTACTGCAGTCCCACTTTCCTCAAAATTAATCACATCACATCAGTCCATGATAACTGAATGTCAAAGGTACTTTAAAAATTTCCACTCTTCACCCAAAAGGCTTTTTTTTTAAAAAAAAAAAGAATAAATTTAGAGACGTGCTGGATTTGAGCAAAGAGAATCAAGAAACTGATCTGAAGACATAAAACACAGTCCCTTTCCAAAAGATCAAGCACACATCACTGGGTATGGGAAATACTGCGTGAAGTTCTATAGCATGGGTTCTGCCATAAGTCACAGCAGATAATCATGAAGGTCCCTATCATTTCCAAACAACAGTGGATTTATTGTCACTATAACAAGGCCTCTTCACACTACTCAGGCAGTGTAAAGTGCCTTTTAAGTGTGCATAAATTGCATTTACTCTCACTTAAAGGACACTTTATCTTGCCACAACTGTATTAAACACCTGTGATTTATGTTAAAACCAGCCCCTTAAATATTAAAGTTCTAGGTTCATAGATTTTAGGTACAGAAGGGACAGTTAATGTTCTCCAGTCTAACGTCCTACACAATACAGACCACAGAATTTAATTCAAATAATTCTTCTGTCATCTCTGGTTGGGCTAAATCTCCCATACTTCAAAGAATAATCTCAACCTGAGAATTATTTAGATCAAGTGCATTCATAATACCTCTCATGCAGTTGTTGCAATTTCTACCAGCCTTTATTTACAAATCTGAACCTTAATTTCAAGCTGAATTTATCCAGCATCCATTCATAACCAGAGAATTTTATTATGACACTGGTTGCTAGATGAAAGAAGTCTTTACCATCAAAAACCTCCCTGCACAGATAACTACTGACTCCATAACTTCTTCTTTGGTAAGTTAAATACATTGTGCTGCCCTAGGGTTTTGCTGCAGTACATATTTCTGAGGACTTGAATACTTTTTTCAATTATGATGTCCCATTTTTCAACATCTGTTTATAATGTGAGAAAACCAGAAATAACTACAGTAATATGGAAATAATCTCTTCCACATATGTTACCTCCCACTTTCACCACCTAATGCACCCAACGATTGTGTTCCAGCACTGTGTTATCATCAGCTTCTCACCAAAATCCAAACTTTAATGGACAGAAATATGAAAACAAAACAAAACAAAAATGCAAAAAACATTATTCTTTGTTCAAAGAGAATTTATTTATTGTTATTTATTGTAATATCCATACCAAGAACAGGAAAGATCATCCTGCAGGGCATATTGCAAGTACTTTATTCCACTTTCAGAAAAACTATCTGGTGCTCTTCAAGGAGTTGATTAAGTACATACTCTTTATTGCTCCTTATTTTCTATTTATGTGTTGGGAGATATAATTATTGTGCAATATAGTAGAGTTAATCTCATAAAAAAATATGAAAAGACAACTTATTTTTAATGTATTCAACACAAACAAAATGCTTAGTAAGGAGGTGTGATTCCATGTCCTTGGCTAGTGATTGTTTTTTACACCTCAGATCCTATTTCAGGAATGTTGGAAAAACTCTTCTGCCCTACACTGCTGGAGGTGTTAGAAACATCCCTGAAGAATTTATCTTCAGTGAGACTAAGTGAAAAAGACAGGGTGGCAATGGCTAAGGCGATTGAGACAGCCAAGGTGAAAGAAACAATTAAGCAAGCACAATTTCATAAACCTCTGGGGAAGGCAGAAAAATTCTGCTGGCACAGCTAGTTTTTGTTGCTTTTAAAATAATTTTATTCTCTGTTTCCATGACTTGTGCATATCTGTGAGAAAAATACCAGTATCACTTATCTTCAGTCTATGCTGGAGACATCAGCTCCTCCAACACACTATTGAAAGAAAAAATATAATTAATTACATTTTAAAAAGGCCAACTGTACTAGTGCAGCATAATTCTACATGTTTTTGCTGGAGTGCTGGTGAGAAATCAGGCAGCAAATATCCTCAATTATAAAATGTTTTTGGGAAACACTGATTTCACATTGTTCATCACCATCTGTCAGAGTTAACAATAGATGTCATCAAAAGTAGCTGATGTTTTTTCCACTTCAAGCTCAGAGTATACTAGAAATCTAGAAAATGGAGAATTTAACTTGTATGTTAGATGCTGAAGTTTATGAACCATCTCATAGACTAAGTGCAGAAGGACTGTCTACTCCAAGTTACAGCACCAATGAAAATCTATGGTTAAATATATAGGAGCTCAGAAGAAGAAAAAAAAAAAAAAGGAACATTTTCAAATTAAAATATATGTCCTTATTTGCTGCTTATTTGCTGACACATTCTAGTATCTTGAAAAATTCCAAGTGATGCTATCATCATGCTCTGCTCTTCCTTACTGCAATTTTAAACTATAAAACACCATCTAGATATTGCTATATACCTTCTACCTCTTTGTCCTTATTTTCATTATCAAGTCAACATTTGAAAGAGTGCTTTGTATTCCTTTAGGAATGTTTTTACAGACAAGAAGAATTGTATTTTATAGTTCTGATGGGCAAATGACAAGATGATTTTCCACTTCTACTAGAGAGAAGCAAAAGGGAAAGAACAGTCAGTATTCAGAGAATACTGCTAAGGGATGGTGCAGTTTCAACTTTCCATCTAAGAAAAATTCCATCTCCACATAAAGTTTCTGAACAAAGTAGGTTGGGACACTGCCCCGAATTGATCCAATTTAAATTTTGAAGTAACAAATGAACAAGAAAGTTTCAATTCTCTCAGGCACACTCTGATTTACAGTCTGGGAATTAAACTATGCCTTCTGTTGAAGTACCTATCTGTAAAAAAAATGCCTTTGATATCTCTATGATACTCACAGCATAAGATTTTAGGTAGATTCAGAGACAAAATGGCAAAGAAGAGGAAAAGGAAGAGGAAGAGGAAGACCAGATGGTATTAAATAGTATCCTTCTAAAAACCATAAGCTTTTTGGGAAGTAATAAGTAGAAATTGTAAAAAATAGAGATCTTTTTGTAAAAAATTGAGATTTTATTATTTTTTTCTCCATAGGAATTGAATTGCAGAAAGTCCATGAGAAAATCCTGTTACAGAACACTATTTTTAAGCATTATGGTTTCTCCAGTTTGTAGAACCCAATGAATACATGCAGTGTAGTCTAATTGAAATTTACACTTAAAGAACATGTAGGATCATTTTGTTTTCTTTGGTGGTCATTAACAGCCACAGAGAGATCTACAATAACCCTGGTAAAATTGATATATGGCATTTAGAAGCTAGGAAAAGAAAATCTATAGACATAGGTGAATGATTATTATTATTATTTTAATTTCAGCTTTACAGTGAAGAAAACAAAAAGTGTTATGCACAAAGACAAACAATTTTCACTGACACTGGTGCAACTCAACAATCATCTTGCTGAAAATAAAATGAAGTGACTGCTGAAGTAGAACAAGGATGAGAAATAATGATGCAAAAAAGGCTGCCAGTGCTACTTTTTACTCAGTTGGGCTACGTTCTCATAGGCTTTCATAGGTGTCAGGTTAATGATTTAGAATTATGATGTGTTATGTGGATGTTGACTTACCTGTCACTAAACCACAGAATCCCAGAATGGCTGAGGTTGGCAGGGCCCTCTGGAGGCCACCTGCTCCAACCCCTGCTCAAGCAGGGCCACCCAGAGCAGGCTGCCCAGGACTGTGTCCATGTGGCTTTTGAAGATCTCCAAGCATGGAGACTCCATAGACTCTCTGGGCAGCCTGTGCCAGTGCCCAGTCACCTGCACAGTGAAGAATTGTTTCCCAGTGTTCAGATGGAAGCTCTTGTGTTCCAGTTTGTGCCTGTTGCCTCTTGTCTGCTCACTGGGTACCACTGAAAAGAGCCTAGCTCCATCTTCTTTGCACCCCCCTTTGAGTGTTTATAGACATTGATGAGATCTCTCCTTGAGCAGTCTGAGCTCTCCAGGCTGAACAGTCCCAGCTCTCTCAGTATCTCAGTCTCTTTCAGTCCCAGTATGTCCACATCTCTCTTGTACTGGGGAGTTCAGGATAGAAAAATTAGCTTAACATCATTTAGATTTTTTTAAGCAAATGAATAATGCTAATACAGCAATGGGTTCTTACAGATAAGTGTCTCTGATTTTGCAGTGCTTACAATGACCATTTAACCTGCAAGCCAGCACTGCATCTAGTGTCTCACTGACTCCACATGTTGCACTGGAGAAGCACTTAGAGCCATTTATCTGCTAAATTTAAGCTGCTTTTAAAGAGGTGAGAGCATAGAAAGGCAACACATCACTCATGGAATACAGTCCCAAATATCATCTATTACAAGAAAATCAAACAGAAATTTCCACCATCACACTTTTGAAACATTCTGTTGAACTATTTTCTCTTCCTATTCATTTATTTAAACTGCATTTTGTCAGAGTTCCTGTGATAAAAATAGTCTCAAAAAGACTTTGTTATAGAGTCAGATAAATGGAGAAAAAAAGAAGTGTAGACAGCAGGTAGAGTCAAGGGAGACGGCCATTAGAACTGAATAGTGGGAAAATTCTTTCTGCAGTACATCATTTTTCCATCTTCATGATGGTATCAGCAGTATATAAGATAAAAAGATTCAAATTCTGCAGAGAAGACAGGGCCTCAATTGCACAGGGTATCTGCAAAGGCAGCAGGAAGCACAAAGCAAATTGCTTTATCTTTCACTCCCATATTGCTGACTTGGCACATTATCAAGTCCACTTTATACTAGTTTCAGGTTATACGATAAGATATATTATTATTACAGATGATGATGATGATCATGATAGCAATTATAATGACATAACTGTAGCACAGAAAACAAAAGAGGAAAATAGAAGGTAAAATTCTACGTCAGCTCATCACTTGCCTGAAGGCCCTCATCTAGTTTAGTAGCAAGCACAGTGCTCTTTCAAGGACTGATGATACTACCATTGTATCAACACTCTTTAAAATTCCTAAATATTTTGATAAGAAATATATAGAAATATATTATATATTAATGAAATATTAATTAATATATAGAAATATATAAGAAATATATGTGTTATATATATGTGTTATATGTGATGCCCCTCTCTTCTATGAGGTGCTGATGTATTCAGGTAGTCTGCAAGACCCCAAGATTAAGAAGAGAGATCTATGAGACAGAGAACCTGATCATAATAGTTTTTTTTATTATTATCATTTTATTTTATTTTATTTTTTATTAATGAATTTAAGCCAACCCTACTGATTTTACCACAGCTGAGGACACAGGCCTTATACCCAACACATAAACTGTATTTTGCACCTACAGGCAGACTGTTTCTCCATCAGCATGCTTTACCCTTTTTTTGAGTCCATTTGTAGTTCAGTTTTCTACTACGTCTTGTGGAAGCAAGGTCCATGACTTTCTCATGCAAGAGGTGAAAGAGAATTTGTTTATTTTTGAGCTTGCTAGCCTATTTTACTAGATAGTTCATTGTCCTTATGTTATGAGAAACTCTTAGTTATCCCATGTAACTAATGTAACGGTTATCTCCATTTGTTTCATTCCAGCACTTAAAAGTTACAGAACAGCCTAAAAAAAAATCAATGTACAAGTAATATATTAAGCATGCTTGAAAGAAATGCTAAAGTAAATAAACTGAAATATAAATCTCTATGCCAGGATACATTTTTGTAGCGGAAACTTTCATGAAAAAACATTTCTTGGTTTGCTTTTGGGTTAAAATAACTGAAAACAAAACAAAACAAAAAATTAGAACATACTATTGAGTCCTTCCAGATTTCATTTAAAAATGTATAGATGAAGGATCCTCCACACCAGATACTTCATATATCGATCCACTTCTATTGCACTGTTCCACTTTTTTAGGTATGTCTAACATAATTTAAGGAAGTAATCACTTCCTCCCACAAGGGAGAGATTAGGTGCTTGAAAATCTAGCCCATCTAAGCTTCAAATTGTCCTCTGGTGAGGCTATGGCATCAACTGAGATCCCAAAACAGGAATTACAGTTAGGTCTCTACAGAATGAGGGCTTGCTAGGTAAATTCCCAGAGTGGACAGAAAGAATATTAAGGTGCTTAGCTTGGAGGATGATGGGGTACTTCAAATCTGTTTTCCAAAAAATAATTGTTGTTGAGGTTGGTGTTTGTCCTTTTTGTGCTGCAACAAAGATATGCGTTTCAGGGTTGAAGTAAACAGGTGGTTAAAATGGCTTAACTCCCTACAACTCAGCAATAGACATTTCAAGATATCTCTGCAGCCCCTTTTCATGGCCAGCACATGAGATATGGATCAGGCCTCAAGGCTGTAGGTCAGTCTACCCAAGTACTGTCACTTAAAAATGTGGCTTTTTAAAAGTCTTAATATTAAATAAGTCTTAAAATTAAATAGCAGAGTCAGGAGACTCAGGTCCCAAGAGCTTGGTCCTATACAGTTGAAAACCATCGTTAGCAAGTTTCACATCCCACTGCAGAGACGTGGGAGTTGTGTCCCCCAGCTGAGGGGATGACCTGGCCTCCTCCAGCCAAGGAGCTGCCATCTCTGTCACCTTTCCTGTATGCCCTCACTCTGCCCCCAAATCCAGTGGCACATTCCTGAATTAAGCAATGTAGGGGAAACCAGCTCCTTTTTTTTTTTTTTTTTTTTTTCCATATGAGAAATTTGGTGTGTGTTGTAGTACTACCTGATCTTCCTTCTACTCGAGTTGCTAATGATGAGAGGAAGTTTTATTTACATCAGATCACAAAACTTAGAGATGACCAATCTATTCCTGCATGTGTTTGGACACCACTGTATCTCTGAACAGGTCAGCACAAAACTAATGTGCAGTTATCAAGAAACTCTTAGGAGTTCTCAGGTTATTTTATGAAGGGTTATGTGATTTCATTTCTGCTGTGATCAGCGCAGATGAGCAGGCAAAATCTTCTATAAAATCTGTAAGCTCTGTTTCTGTGCTAGCTAATGCAAGCTTACCTTGTAAGTAAGGATATGGCACATGAAACAGATCATTAGGAAATGAGACTACATAATCTGACTATTTGATAGCCTCAGAGATTAATAAGCAACAATATAATGTAGTATATAGAGCAGTGTGCACAGCTAAGGACATATCACGCACAGTAAAAGAGAGATAGAAGGGAATTAGAGATGTCAATAAATTCTGTCTCTGTCATCTTAAACCAGGATTGACTATACCTCAGATAATACTGGAAGATGTTTATTCAAATTATTCTTTAAGAACTTAATTGATAATATTCAAGTAGGATACTGTCAACAACCATAGTTATAGAGAAAAGTACCTATTTGCAGATGTCTATTTCACAGTTAGATGAAAAAAAGTAATCTACAGCTATCCTCTCTTTGAATTATGCAAATGACTACTAAATGAATTAACTGAAGGTATCAGCAAGGGAACTGAAGAATTTTAAAGATGAGCATGTGCACATATTTTACAAAGGGAACTATCCAGCACAAATCACTGCTGCACCCCAGCAGACAGTCAATCTCAGGAGAAGGAAGTGCAACAGGGAGTTGTCTATCCCCTACTCCGACAAGGCTGATAAACACTCCTAACTCACAACTGTTTCATGACAGAAAGATTATGCAAATATAAAATTTACCTTCATATTTTTAAATAACTCATATTGGCATGCATTGGCCCCAAAGTTTTGAGAATTTGAGTTTTGAGAATTTTTTTAATCCTCTTCAGGGACATTTTAGCTACTTCAAATTTTTATGTATATTGTTATTGTTCTAATTGTTTCTTCATAAATGCTTAGAACAGAAAAGAGTCTTCTCTTGGGAACACTCTGACTAATGGTTTGAGATTCAACACATTTTTTAGTTAGGACTGTGGGCACTAGGGCAGCTTAAACAAACCCCAAAATAAAATCCAGAGGGCTTTGCAAAGATATCTTGGAAAATCTTAAACATTAAAAATCATCATAAGTGTTTAAATGAAAATAGCTGTGACAAGAAATGGTAGGAAAGATCAAATCTCAAGGATAAATTGGAAGTTCTCCAATCAGAAGTAAAATTGGCAACTACTGAAAGAATAAAGAATTTATTTACAGGTTATTTCTGCTAATTAGAATCTTTCTCAGCTTATTTACTGGGTTTTATGAAGATACTTACCTGAATAGGCACAGGTTTATACCAGTGATACTGAAAAACATAAGAATTATCATTTAAAAGAAAACGTGTTGCCCTCTGAATCCAATAACCTGTAACAACTGAGAGGTAGGCACCAGAGGCACAGCTAGTAGGTATAGACCTAACTAGAAAGTATCTGCTTTTAAAAGTGATTTAATTTCTACAGATTATATTTAGTCATCAAAATTCCATTATCAGTTGCAGCTATTTCTGTATAAGGTAACTAATGTCATAACAGATTTCTATAGGTGGAATTTAATTTTATTATTGGCTTAATTATTTTATTTTATTTTATTTTATTTTATTTTATTTTATTTTATTTTATTTTATTTTATTTTATTTTATTTTATTTTATTTATTTTATTTTATTTATTTTATTTTATTTTATTTATTTTATTTTATTTATTTTATTTTATTTTATTTTTTATTTTATTTTATTTTATTTTATTTTATTTTTTATTTTATTTTATTTTATTCTTGGCTTAACTGAGAGCAGACCATACAATAATTATTAAAACAACCACCACAAAAACCCTTTTTCTATAACACTTAAGCTACTCAGCACAAATAAAGACAAAATTTTATGTTAAAACCAATGTCCCATAAATAGAAATCACTAACTGACCTCAATGACTAAATAAAAACAACTTGATTTATCATAGCAGGTTGAGTCCACATTGTAAGCCCTCTGTTTTCTAGGTGCTACCAGGCTAATCTTTTCTGTCCCTTTCCCCCCGCATGAGTTTGCAATCAGTCTTTCCTGAGCTCTCAGAAACTCTCTGTATATTCTGTATATCTTCTGTACATCTTGCTTTCCTTGACCTTATATGTGACCTGTTCTATGAGGTGTAGAAGTCCAAGCTATAGACTGTTCAGCTGCAACCTCTAGTCTCTTACTATTTTTTACTTTCCCACCTTTTTTTTTTCTTTTTTTTTTTTTTTTTCTCCATAGGAAGAATTATTATTTTGCCAGACTGAAGGATAGACAGTTTGACATGTGACTTCTTGTGATTACTCTGTGAAAAATCTCAAATGATGGGCCTCTTTAAAAATTGAAAGTCATAGTTATACCTGTAATTTATATAGACTGATATGTGTTCCTCTGACACCACTGGAGAAAACAGGGACAGTGTTAGTACCAAAGAGGAAAACAGCAGTTGATGCTTTCATGTGTTTATCAGGGTTCAAAAAGAAAATTAAAACTTCTTATGACAGTGTTGTGATTCTTGTGGCATCCTAAGGAAACTTCAAGCTGTAGAAATGTGCTGAAAAATACTGTTTCTCATTGCTTGTTGAAATCCTAGATTTTGTAGGGTAACCATTCCTTTAAAATTCATAAGGAGTTAATTCCTAAGGCAACATGATACGTTCACATTTGATGCATCTGAATCTTTACCTTCATTTACAAAATATTCAGAAGAGCAGGCTCAAAAAAAAACAAAACCAAAACAAAACCCAAACCCAACAACCAAATCAACAAACAACCAAAATAACAACAACAAAACACCATGTATTTGTTGATTGCAGAAACTTTTCTGAGGTCTTTTGTACAGTATAGCAAACTGTTCCAGTTTTAACCAGCATTATCTTGCAGTCGATGCCTGAACAAATCTATGAATTTTCTCAGTCAATTCATGCATTTAAATCAATTACAATGATTACGAACACATTGCAGTAAATGTGCCTTTGTGAAATGTGATTCTTAGTACCTGTAATAAATAAGAAGGATGATGATCCTCCCCCCGCCTTTACTGCTCAAAGGAGAGGAAAAAAAAAAAAAAAAAAAAAAGCAAAAGAGTCACGCAAAAAATTGATTAGTTCTATTACATTTCTCTTATCATGAAGTGGTTTGATACAAGCAACTTATAATTCAATTGGATTGTTTGCACTAAATTCCACTGCTTGAAAGCAACAAGGGTATGAAAACACTTTTGAAGGTTAATTAAAATGGGATATAACATAGTATTTTCAGTTTGCTCTTAAGACATGTGGGAAACGAGTCAAACAGATGAACTTGAGAATAAATTACGGTAAATTATTTTGGTAGCCATAATAAAATATCTAACATTCAAGACTTACCTAAGAATAAATTGTGCCTGTATTGCTTTTCAAATGATACCATCAACTTTGCATATAGATTAAAATATGTATGCTATGGTAGTATTGATCTAAGGAGAAAATCAAAATACTTCAAATTAATATTCTGTGGCTGAATCTCACAACCATATTTCTCCTTCAGATTTCAGAGAATATAGCTTTCAGTTGAAATATAACAGTAAGTTATCTTTATAACCTTCTGTTTACCCAAGGAAATGTCATAAGCCAGAATTGGATCTAATGCTATTTTGGAAGAGGGGGGAATTTAATACATTATTTTTAGCATATCCTGTAGTTATATCATTCAGAAGTGAAAACTCATCACAACACTGTATTAAGCAAGGATAGCACAATTTATGTAGAGGTTTTTACCTAAGAACTTAGTAGAAAAAAGTTTCTTTAACCTACTTAATGAAGAAATTCTTCAAAAAATTCTAATTAATATATATTCAGAACTAAAAAGAACAAAGTCACGAATGAATTTGACATAACAAAGCACTGTAGACTAGAAAAAGTGGAAAAAGCTCACATTCTTTGAAAGTTATCAAGGTATGTTCAGAGATCTACAGCTGATATATGAGGAGGGCTGTGTATAATATACTTTTGAAATGATGTATTGCTCTTGTTTTATTTTAACATATGTTATGCCAAAGCTTCTCAGTATTCTTGTGATTTCTGATACCCACCCTTGCCATTTATAAATCTATAAGACACAAGCCATTTGGAAATTAAACCACGTGTGTATTTGATTTTATAACATAATTTCCAGAACATAACCCTATTTTCTGCTACGTTTGGAGCTTTAAATAAGATCAAAAATATCTGGTAGGAATGAATAATAATTGGCCTAACACATTATTTATTTACTTGTTTATTTATCTATTTTAGGATATAAGATATATGTACAAAATAATCACAGCAAATCTGAGTTTAGAAGTCTGTATACTATGGGGGGACCTAATTTTCTACTCTGTAGGGGAAGGAATTTATTCACACATTTATATGCTGGACTATCAGATTAGCAAACTAAGGATCTCAACTTTCAGTGAAGTACTCTTCTTAGGAATGACTTATACTCTTAAATGAAAGAATTTATTTCACCAGAGCTGTAAAAGAAACAGTACAAAGAATTCCCAACCAATGCTGATCAAAAGACTTAATTCAAATAAGGAAAACAGTGATATTCTTGAATCCCTACCAGTTCATGGATTAGCTTTGTCCCAGAGTCATTACTAGACTTCTGCTGCACAGATTTCTACTCCAAAATAAGCTGTACCATTCTCTTTGATAGAATAAAACTCAGCTGCCAGCCTGGAACAAAAAGGTAGGCATTTTCCACTTTTCTTAGCATTTTGATAAAACGCTGAAGTAGTTTTGTGCTGATCATTTGGCATCTCTGATGGGTAGCTTAAAGAGGCTTTTTTCTCAGAATTTTGAGCAGTGCTAGTGAATAGCAATAGCTGAAGCATACTTAGAAATGGCTTAAACACATTTAGGGACTTTAAGTGATTTTCTTTTAATACTCAGAGAATAACATAATTTCATTTGTATACTTTCTGACATAAACAGTAACTCAAAGATTCCCTGCTCCATTAACCTCCTATGATCAATTGCCAAATTGTTGGGTTTTGTTTGTATTGCAAATCCATGCAAGGGCAGTAGTCAGGTCTGCAGTCTTGTTATGTGAAGAACAGTGTCAATGGGTAGGAAGAAATAGCTTGGGAATAATTGGTTTAATCAAGTTATTATATAGCTCTGGGCTAGCTTATGCAGTAGGTACTGTATAGATCTGCAATTTTGTGGCTGTGCTGTCCCAATTCCACAAGCGAATTCTACTCACCTACTTGAAGATCCATACATAAAAGAGTAGCACCTAAGTATGGCTGGGTCTTTCTTGGAAGACTAGTCACTTCTCTTCCCAGGAACTAACGAGGGAGGGATCTTAAAATATTTTTTAGAAGACCTTCATTGAGAGTTTAGGAGGTAGAACTGGTGTTGTGCTCAAATTAGATGAACCTGCTCCCACTGTATGTTTCTGATATATTTTGTTTAAATAGGATGCATTCACGTGTCTTAGTAAGCTATAGTTTACTCCATTGTTACACTGAAGTAAATTTCTGTGTCCACATGGGGTTAATGTATCACAGCTGGTGTACTGTGAATTCACATTACTGTAGCTCAGTATTTATTTTTGCCCAAGAAAACAAACCCTTATAGTAGCAAAGCACAGGAATGAAGGAAAATAAAAAGTAAATTTACTATTTGCATGAGCAGAATAGCATAGCCTCAGAGAGTAAGATTCATTTCAAGATTAGCTCATCCAATTCCACATTTGTTACAGGCACATTTGGGGGCTGAACTCCCACTTTGGTGAATAGAGATCCACCCAAGAGTGCTTCTGCTAGCTCCAAAGCAGACTGCTTGCCAGCTGCATCCCACCCTAGGCTGACCAAATCCCCACTGACTCTCACAGTAACTTATGCACATCACATGTAGTCATCTCCGTTTAAATGCTTTAGTCCTGAACTGTATCCTGCCTAAAGGATCATCTTGTTACTGATAAAATTGCTCAGGTGAAATCTGCAAAACACGTTCCTGGATGGCCCAGGACCTTTCAGGTACACACCTGTGCCTGGAATTTCCATTCAGGTTACAAAATATCATTACATTATTTATCAGCTTTTGGACTTCTTTTTTCCTCCTTCATCTTCACGCTGCGAGGATGACTTTCTTAGTGATATGGTTTAGTGGAAGACTTGTTAGTGTGAGGTCAGAGGTTGGACTCGATGATCTTGAGGTCTCTTCCAACCTAGACAATTCTGTGATATCTGTGATATTTCTCTTTGCTGCCAAAACCATACATGCCACATCTTCCAGTTTTCTTTCCAGGCACATTTCTGTGGAAATATAGTAGCTTGGTATTGGTGCACAAAAATTGAGAAACTGATGCTTCTTCCTGCAACAAGAAAGCCCTAAAGGAGTAACTGACCTGCTATTAGAAGCACTGAGCAAAACAGAAGCAGCTGCCAAATCCCTGGAGGTGGAGAGGACCTTTCTGGCTGGTTTCTTTCACAGTATTTATATATATTCATCAACATTAATTAAAAATGCTGTGTTTTGAATGTGAGAAAACCTTTCCCAGCAGGAACATGGAGGCTTAGACTCCCTCTCCACCTCCCCTTGATTTGTAAAATAGTGGGTAGAAAGCCAGCAAGACAAACGCTGCTAAGGACGTCCCTGCCTTTGTCCTGGTGTGCTTGAAAACTAGATTTATACCTAAGTTTAGTGTCCCAACCACAAAATGTGATGGATATCCACACCTTTGCTTATTTAAACTGAAGAATCTAGCTGGAGTAAAAGCCTGGAGTGCAAAGGCTCTTGTTTATGAAGACTATTTTCATCAGACATTCAGACATCTTTCACTAGGGAAGGAAAGAAGGGAAGGAAATGGACAAATCAGCCTGCCCACTGTAAAGAGAAAATTGGTTAAAAATATGATATTAAGATCATTTTAAGTTTTAAAATGCGAATTATCTGGGAGCACATTTTTAATCTAATTTTATCTGTTAATTCTGTTTTGAAAGTTAAGAGAAATCACTGTCTCCTCACATCTGACTAGATTCTGCTGTAATATTATGCTACTCAGTGTCTGAAAAATTCCACATGATGCATGGATAACATGCAAACCGCTGTTTAGAATTAGATTGTAAGCACTATAGTGCTTTCTTATTTACTCCTTTACTGGCAGCTTTTGCAATAGCAGGTTTATAGGGTTTATGTGGCAAGGTTTTGGTAGTGGGGGGGTGCAGGGGTGGCCTCTGTGAGCAGAGCCCAGCAGCTGCCCCATGTCAGAGCAGAGCCATCTCCAGCTGGCTCCAAAAGGGACCCGCCGCTGGCCAGAGCTGAGCCAGGGACAGATGCTGGGTGGGCCTTTGGGAGAGCAGATTTAAGGAAGGGAAATAAAACCTGCTGTGAAACAGCAGCTGGGAGAGTGCGGAGTGGGACCCAGCCCAGCAGACCCCAGGGTCAGTGCAGCAGGAGGGCAGGAGGTGCTCCAGGCAGGCAGCAGCAGTTCCCCTGTGGCCTGTGGAGAGGCCCCTGGTGGAGCAGGCTGTCCCCCTGCAGCCCATGGGTCCCACATGGAGCAGATCTCCATGCTGCAGCCCCCCATGGGTGGAGGAGACCACGGTGGAGCAGGTGGATGTGGCCTGGAGGAGGCTGCAGCCCATGGAGAGCCCCTGCAGGAGTAGGGGTCTGGGGGGAGCTGCTGCCCATCCGTGGGGGACCCATGCTGGAGCAGTTTGCTCCTGGGGGATGGACCCCGTGGTAGTGAGCCATGTGGGAGCAGTTACTGAAGAGCTGCTGCCTGTGGGCAGCCCCTGCAGGATCAGTTCAGGAAGGACGGCATCCTGTGGGAGGGACCCCATGTGGAGCAGGGGCAGAGAGTGACCGTGAGAGAGTGGTGGGGACAAAGTGTCAGGGACTGACCACAGCCCCCATTCCCCATTCCTCTGTGCTGCTTGGGGGGAGGAGGTGGAAGAGGGTGGATGGGGGAAAGTGTTCTTAGTTTTTCACTGCTCTAGTCTGCTAGTGATAGGCAATAAATTGTATTAATATTGCTATGCTGAATCTGTTTTGCCCATGATGGTAACTGTTGAGTGATCTCCCTGTCCTTATCTCAACCCTTGAGCCATTTTCATCCTAGTTTATCCCACTTTCCGTTTGAGGAGGGGGAGTTTGGCTGCCCAGGAGACTAAAACCACCACAAGGACATAGTGAACAATTTCCAAACACATGCATTTGTGTGCATGCAGATACATGTTTGCAGAGGAAGACGATGTCATTCTAGAGAAAGCACAATCCAACAAGGAACTGAGAGAGGAAACAGGATTTTCTTAACAGTTACAGTTCCAAAATCTGAATTTTTATTTTTTCACTTTTAGCTGATCTCTTATTTTTGAACATACCCCCAGGATTCATCCTGAGTTTTTGTTTGAGCTTTCCTGGAAAGCACAATCTTTCTGACAAGGATTCTTGATTTTTAGGCTACCTTGAGGTCTCTTGTCTCACTTGTTCTTCATCTCTGCTATTCTCACTTCTGACACATACTAGTTTGAAAGCCAGAATTTATTACCAAGATGAAAAATCCCTAGACAATTGTATACTTTGAACCCAGTGATGGTTTTTATAAAGTAAGCACAGGTAAATGGAGTTTTTTGACTTTTGATTCAGGAAATATAGAATTCACTTATAGATAATAGCCTAGTCTAGGAATATTAAGCAGGCATGTTTGCCAACTATTTTACCCGTCAGGAATTTATCCTTAAATGGAAGGAATAAAATAGCAACAATTTTATTTAGTTGACAACAACTTATTTAAAACCTCCAGGTGTTTTGTAGGCTGTTTTTGCTTCCCAGTTTCATCCCATATCAACCATCCATTTCCTATGGTACAACCTGCATTTTTTACCCTTTTCTTTCCACATTTTTTGTGGATTTGTGGTCTTAAATCTCTGATGTCATGCACCGTTCTTCTGCTCCTAAAAAATCCATTTTTATTTGCTTCAGTAATCACTGCCTTTCACACACATCCTTTTATTTTCCCAAATTACTTTTCATTGCTCATTCCTTTCCCAAGGGCTTTCTGCTCCTCTAGGTGCTCCCCCCATTTATGCGGCCTGTGCTGAAGCAATGCTCGGACTAACATCCAGCAAATCTCATCCTCCAGCAATACAATGGGTGGGGCACTATCTTCTCCGAAGCAAAAATTGGATAAGAAGCTCTTCTCCTAAGAGACCGTTTAAATAGTGAACAATACCAGGAGAAATGAATTTACAGTACATTTTCTACTTTGACTAACACCCACCTGTGTCAGATACTTATCTTTGGAGAGGATGAATCATCCCCTGGAGAGTCTCATCTCTCTCTGCTGTCTGTAGGTGGGAACCCAGATGATTAGCTTAGAGTAGCTGTCTCCCTGAATAAAAGGAAAAAAAAACACCATACCAAGCAAACCCTGTCCAATGCCAGAGGTTAAAAGATCCTTGCACAAATCAAAGCTCATCTCTCCCAGCTTTGTTCTGAGGGAGGAAAGGCAGCTCCTGAGGTATGGTTTATCTCACCCATCATAACCACCATCCGAGGATGAGGAGAATTGCTTTCTGGAGTAGTGTTGTGTTTGTGGCTACAGGAGAGTGAGGTGCAGAAAACCAACTTTTAAACATCCAGGTTGGTCAGGGTATAAATGTTGAAATATCAACATTTATTGTCACCACACAGTTTGTGAGGGTAAAAATAAAAGTGAATAGCATTTCTGCATTATATTGCTTTTGTAAACAACATCCAAATTTTTGTAAACAACATCCAAAGTGATAGTAAATTGAAGTACTGTGCATCGCCTTGAGGGCTTAAGTGGCAATACAGAGACTTTGTTTTGGATTTAGCCTCTGGCCAGTCTTCATCAGAGGCAGTTCTGGTGGCAGGATAATCTTTTTAGAGCTCTCAACCAGTTTACTATTGTTTGCATTACTTATGCTCATGGTCCAGGAACTATCAAAATTCAGACAATGATGACACACAAACAACCCATTAATGAAGTTTATTCCTTGTTTCAAATACATGATGTTAAGGATAAGAATTATTCATGATCAGCATGAATACAAATCAGTTCGGAAGAATTTGCTTCCCTCATGAATGACTGAATGACAAAGATGTGCTTTGAAATATGTTTGAAATGTTGCATCCTATTACTGCACATTTTCACCACCTTCAAAATAAAAGGTTAATTGCAGACAGGCCAGAAAATAATGAGATAGCATCACCATTTACAAACATAGCATATAGCATGAACTTCTGACTGCCTTTCACTGACAGCTGTAATGCGGTAAATGAGTATGACAACTGAATTAGTAATACGCTATTTCACTCTGAATCTTGTACAAGGTCTTTTTCTTACTGCTTACAATCACTTTCAGCTCCCTATAATAGAATATGGAGTCTCCATCCAAAAGAAGCATTACAATGTATGCCACAAGAAGAATTCAATACAGGACCATTAAGCTCATAGGTTAAAAGAATCTGGAAAAAAAATGTAGAGGGTTACTTTAAAACAGCAGCAACAAAAATTCACAGACTTTTAGTTTCCATATGTTTAACTTTGACATAAAGGAATAAAATGGAAACAAAACAATAAAAGGAAGTAACAATATTTAGAAAGATCAAGCAGCTTGTGAATGCAATTCAATTCCTAATGGTTTAACAGACATGCAACTAATGGTTCACAAATCACAAGGACTGCTCAAGTGATCTTTACATGATGAGGCAAAAGATATAAACTGCTGTGAGAATTTTCTCCTCAGCATTGCTGCCATGGTAGATGAGTCTTTCAAAAGGCTTTTACCAGAGAGGTCTACCTGAGCAGGTGAAAGGATTGTGGTAGATCCAAAACCACCAAAGGTTGCTGGACCAAATCTAGATGCTTGGCTACGCTGCCTCCATATTCTGAGTCCAACCTTAATGCAGGGACTGTTGACTAGAGAAAAGCCTGTATGACTAGATTCAGAGCAAGGAAAACAGGTGAGTAACTGCACGGGTCTATCTGGGCTGCTTTTCTCCTGTAGGCATGGCAGTGAGGCAGGCTGCTTTTCTTCATAGCCTGGGGAGCACTTTGAGAACTGGGGCAGTCCCCCCAGTAGATATGTGGCATGTTGAGACATAGTGAATTTATCCTTGAGAATAGATAGGGTAGTCATAGCTGTTATGGTATGGGCTCATTCTGTGCTCTCACCTGAACGAAACAGAGCAACAGGCATGGGGAGCTGCAGATTCCCCATCTATTTGTGGCAGGACCAGCTCAGGGGCTCACTCATTTTCCAGTGGGGTTTTGTACAGAACTTACAGTAACAAGTCTAGTGGCAGGAAAAGAAGTCTGAATCCTAAAGTTAATTGCAAATTATCAAACCCTATAGAACATATATCCCGAGAGGGTATTAGAGAGTTGTATTGCTACATGATTATGAAAATGCTCCCTATTCATGGGCCCCTGTGCAATTCCTTCAATCAAAATCCAGAGCCAGGTATGCAGCTGGTACACAGCACATACTGCTGTGGTGGCAAGGAGCAGACTGGGGATCGTGGCTCCCCTGGATAACAGAGAAGGCTCCTTCACTCCATGTCATGCCCGCCATGGCACATTGAACTTGTCTGGGGTTCAGTTTTCTGTTTTCTTTGGGAGTAAATATACATTTTGGACTCAGGGCCCATGTAAATGCCGTCATCATCTTAAAAGCAAAGACTTACACTGCTACACAGGGTACAGGAAAGGCTGAAGAGAAGCTCCAGCTTCATGCACCAGCACTTCGGATGTCAATGATAAGCATTTCTACAGCTCACGAGCATGCTAATTTCTGTATATTGCACTACATCTCTGTTTTATTAGATAGTGGTTTATAGACAGAGTTTTGCCACCATTTTGATTAGAGTCTCCCCAGACTGGGCCATCTTTACTTATAATCCACTATGGAAGACAGCAAAAATCAAGATATTTGTCTTTGCTGAGGAAGAAGGCACAAAACATTTTGGTAAAGTTAATTTATCATTTGTTTAATGTGAGTGTTTGCATAATCCTAGCAATAGCATGAACAATCAAACTGTATCTAATTTAAAAGTCAGTTTCAGATGTTTTCTGGATCAAACATTACAAAGAAAACTAGAAGTGGAAAAAGAAAATTGTTCTTATCTGTCTGATGTGCATTCAAATGACAAAAATCCCCCAAACAGAAAATCTGCTATCAGAGGCAGTTTTTACTATTTGTACAAACATGACCTTGATTAAATTAATATAGAATTATATGAATCATGTGAGATGTCAAAACACGAGGTGGCCTTCTAGTAAGTTTTTAATGTTGGCTAAAATTTTGGCAAAAAAAGATGAATTTGTTCAGAGAACGAGACATTAAGGCAAATCCTAACAACAACAAATCCTAACAAACAACAACAGCAAAAAGTAAAATATGTATCCATTATTCAAGCATTTAAGATCTCAGCTTTTGCACATGATCTGCAATTAAAACAATGCAGCTGTTTGATGAATATCTATTGGTAGTGCTATAGCCCTGGACTTCAAGAGTAAGCCCTAATGATAAATAACTTTCTTAACAATCATAGTGGCCTTAAGAAAAGAACAAAAATTCTTAGTAATAATATAGCCCTTTTCTTATAAAGGGATAAAAGCTCCCCAAAATGTTTCAAGGACTATTTTCTCTGATTCTGCGTGGGATAAGTGAGGCAAAGAGGAAATAAGTTATACAAGCAAGTCAGAAACAGGTTGAAAATACAACACATGAATAGTAGCCTGAATCCTGTACGTTAATGGGAAGCTTTTACATTGATTTTTAATGGAGCCGCTATTTTACCTCTTTCTAGCTCTGACCCCAAACCCAACTACAGGAGAAAGGATGCGCCCCTTAAGGTTCCCCCCCTTAAGTCCTTCAAAAATCCACCTGCCACTGTTTGAAGAAGCAGCATTGAGCTAAGTGCTTCACCAGAGAACCAAAAATGGAGCTCTAAAGTAGGTGTCTTAGCTGGCTAAATCAACCCCATGGCATGTTAATGAAAGGAACTATCTCAGGAATGACAAAATGCTTCACTGGTGAGCATGGTTTTGTAGGAGGGGTGTGATTGTTTCAGTAGGAAGATGACCTTGGTTATACTCCCTTTGCCTCCTGCTGGACACATAGAAGCAGAGAAGTGCTCAGCACAGAAGTGTGCCTGTGCCCTGTGCATTGGGATTCTTGTCCCTGAGCCAGGGCTTGTTGCACTGGGCTGGTAGCTGCCCTGTATGCCTTCTGTCATATTCTGTAGAATAACTAGCTTTTATTAAATTATATATTGTTTGAGCTCTCCTGTCTGCCAGATGACTGAAATCAGACTTTCTGCTTTATATTCAGTGGCAGCTTGGGTATTTGTTGTTCTTCTCTTCTGGCTTACATTTGGGAACTTACTTGCAGTTTTCACTCCTTTGTGTTTAATGAGTTATCAAAATCCTCCTCAAAGGTATTTAAATCTCTCAGTGTTTCTTCCTACTTAACCACTGAGTTTCACAACCTTGCAAGAATATGTTATTCTCTGCTAATTGATTGTGATTTCTTTGGACTTCAGCACTTATTCAATACGAAATTGCAGCACTATGTTTTGCTACAAATTAGGGAACCTAATTTATGTTGCAATAGAGTATCTCATCTGTGCTTTGTTATGCTCAATTGCTAAGTAAAGGAAAAGAACAGTACTCTCAACCTTGGAAACTGAGTCATGAATTGCAAAACACAACATGAAAAAAAAAATAAAAATCACTGTATGAAGAGGCTGAACAAGTGAGATTTGCTGCTACTTAGCAACTTTGTGCCTTCCCTACTTGTGATCTCTAGAAATGTTTTTCGTGTTAGAGGGCCATGTGTTCCTTCCTCTTTTAATAACTGTAAAACAAGTGTACCAAGATTAATTTCAACAATCACATTAGAGGACATATGTTACATCTGAAATATGACCTTTATCTACTGCTGTCTCTACCAGGCTGGCAAGAATGGAAGTGGAAAGACAAGAGCAACAAAAACAAAGTGTATGTAACTGAGCTTCATCAAAGCATGGCAGCACTCATGCAGCAATTCACAGAGACTCAAAAGACTTTCTGTGAGATTTTCACCTCATCACCCACTGCCCCCAAACCCCTTAGGGGGCTCCACCTATGCTGCTTTGCAGTACAGCCCAACATGCAGCAACAGGAAGAGTTCAAGCCATAACAGGTCATATGCGGGAGGGGTCAATAGGATATTAAAAAGTTGTTTAGTTTTAATTCATAAGGGTTTGATATTAATTGTAAGACCAATTTCCCTTCAGAGCAGCTAAGCAGACTATTACCTCTTATGTCAGGGGCTCTATCCAGGTAAGAAATGATTTATAAATTTTACACAGTACGTTTTTTCATCTTGTTATTCCTCTATTTTCTGTCATTTATATTATTATTATTATTACTTTTTTATTATTATTCACTGAAATGGCATGGAATTATTTGCATTTACCACCTGTTCAGAGAATGAGTTCTCTGTACAAAGGGAAAGTCCTTAATATTTCCTTTGAACAGCACTAGCTTTTTATCACGCCAAAGTGGATAGAGAAATTTTCTCTGGTCAATTACTCACTCACCATTAGCCACCACCACAATCGTGCTCTTTCAGAAACACATGAGGCTAACACCTCTTGGTAATAGAAAATGGATTTCCTTGTTCTGAAAAATGACTGTAATGAATTTGAAATCTTAGTAGAATGGATAGCACTTTCAACTAACCACTAGAAGGAGGTATTATGAAAATAATGATAACCAGAGACTGTTTCTGTAGGAACCAAGCAAACTTGTCACTTAAGCACATATGTGACAGGCTAGTAGATACACAGGAAAATAAATTACTTTTCCAGAGAGTGCCTCCACTGAAAGTTCTTTTTTACTACCTCTTTCTAGTGAACCACCAATATTTTTTTATGTTACTGCATTCATTACAATACAGGAGGACACATAGTGTTTGAGGGTGATTCAGGAGGTCCATCATCTCTGAGGAGATGCTCTCAGAGTCCATATTCTGCCTGAAGAGTTGCTGATGATTATTAGTGAGCACCAAAGGCTGTTCTGTTAGGAAACATCAGTGATATCCTTTGCCACTGCTTCCTGCTTCTTGAGTTTTCCCCATAGACTACAATAAAAAGTAATTTATCTTTCCATATAGGGGAGTAACAAGACATGGATCCATCCACTGAACTAAGAACAGCAAAGGGGGTGCAAGGATAATTTGGTGACAATAATGTGACAATAACATTTTGATTGCGCATGCCTCTATGGAGTGAATTTAGCATCTGTAAATGAATGTGTGATACTACCTCAGAACAAAGATACATTTTTAAATGATTATTTTATTTATTTAGTTAATTATTTTAATGAAATGGGTAATGACAGCCTTATAACATGGACAACAAGTTAGAAAAATATGTGTTCCTTTACTTAGAAATGGCTATATTAGGAGAATTCCTTACTTAAGGTTTTAAGTTTTTTTTAAAAAACATTGTTTACACAAACAATTGTCAGTCATGTTTGTATAGCATAGTGTCATCCTTCAAGCATAGCAGAGTGTAGGAATGCTTAAAAGAATATGATAAAGATAATGATTCAGGAAGCTTAACATAATTAAAAAAAAAAAAAGTTAGACATTTGAACTGATGTGAATCACTTGAGTGAACTGTTGATAAGATGTTAGATGAGCTAGCTGTTGGATTTGCAAGCTAATAAACCTCATAAAAATACAATATACGGAATCATAAACAAAATGTGTCAAAACTGGAATGTTGATTCTAGAGATGCAAATTAAAAGTGATATAAATCACACACTTAAAGTATATAAGTCATTATGTTAAAGAATAATACTAGTAAAATTCTTATATATCTATATATTCTGAAATTGTTAAGAAAAATAAATCTGAAGGTTCAGTGGAGACAAGACTTTCATCCCTTAATGTCAACACACACATGCCCCATACTCTTCTACACCCCTCCCCCCAAGAATAAAAAAATTGTAATTTAACTTCTCAAGTACAGCTGGGGAAAAATGTGGCTTCTTTTTTTTTTTTTTCTTTTTTTCTTTTTTTCTTTTTTTTTTTTTTCTTGGCAAATAAGAGAATATGTTAAAGATGTTAAGGGAGAAAATGTAAAGGGAAAATGAAAATAGATGGACTTATAAAGAGCTCAGAAAGAGGTTTTGAAAGACGTATCTTCTCAGTAGATGATGACAAACAAAGGGATGTGGCAGGTCAGTCAGCTTGCTGGGTTGGTCAGCTTGCCAAGTGCTGGCAGGACACATTAGCCATTGCTGTTCTCTCATTCAGTAGAAATTACTCTCCAGAATAAATAATTAGATCCATTATTTTTTTAGATTCTTCTGTGTGCTGAATAGCATAAAGGACACATGCAACACAATGAGGGCCATGACAAACTGGTTTATAAAGCAGTGTCTGTGCTGGCCAAGCCTGTAAACACGCCAGCTATTAGAAAAGGAAGAGCTATTGAGAAGGCAGACTAGCTGCAGACTCTGCCCTCAGAAAGGCAGGGCTCATGCACACTATCTGGGGAACTGAACGAGGCCATAGCCATGTCTTCTTTTCTGGAAACTGACTACAGCCAGAACGTGGAGACCAGCTCAAATGAACAGTAGAGTCAGAAAACACCAGGACTGTAGCGAAGCCTCAAGGCTTCAACAAGTGTGAAACTCCACAGCTCACGGGTCCCCTTTGTGCCCTGACAAAATATACCAAAGATGGAGGAACTAATCAATTTGTTTTACTTAAGGGTAAGTGATGAATCTCTTCACAGCACAGCATGGTCTGACCTCCCAGTGAGCCTCCCAAGGGAGAAACCTGCTTTGAGATGTCTGACCTTATGCAGATAAAGGTGGATACTTTGTCTCATCCACTTAATCGAGTGATACTGATTATTGTTTTGCCTAGGTCTGTGATATAGCACGCTTAGACTTTAAACACAGAAGAAAGCCATTTTCTTGCCATTCAAGTTATGCATGATAGCATCAGGCTTGAAATTAATTAAGAGAGGTATGAGATGAATATGAAAAACAGCAAAACTAATTTTTAAGAGCAAGTCTTAGAGACTTGAAACACCGTTTTAGGGCTACGGTGATGCAATTTACAAATATTTGCCATTCTTGTGACATACCCATTTTATTCCCAGAAGAGCTGGGAACCCAGCTGGTGAGTAACAATAATTAACACAAAGAGACTGGGCGCTACTGCTGGCATTGAGTAGAAAAGAACATAAATAGCAGAAAATGAAGAGAGTTCAGTTGTTACTAAGCCATCATTTTGTTACATTTACGTCTAGCTTGATCATGTTCATTCATCAGAGACAAAACTCAATTTAACCCTGAACTTTAGAGGAACGCACTGCACTGAGAGGAAGTGATAAATTCGGCACAGAATACTAGAACTGTGTTTTCTGGAAGAGACCTCTGCAAGTCATATAGTCCCTACTTCTGATCAAAGTGGGGCTGACTTCAATTTTATCTAGGGTTGCTTAGAGCCTTGTCCAGATAAGTTCCACAACCTCTTTGAGAAATCTGCTACCGTACTTAGTGGTAACTCTATCTGTGATATTTTTTTCCTTCTAACTGCAACCTGTACCCATAGCTTATTTTCTTTTTGTTGTCTTGTTTTTGAGCACCTCTGAGAAGTTTGACTCTTTTTCTCTTACTCTTCCCCTTTGACTTGTTAAAGACAGCAGCTACTTTTTACTCCAGTTTACTCCCCTCTTCTCCAGGCAAAGGAAACCTAGCTCTCTCAGCCTCTCCTCACACATCATGTGCTCCAGCCTGTAAACGTCTATTAAGAGACCAGTCCTCTACTGGTCTTACTCCTGTGCCAGTCTCTCATTCTCACAGCCATTTCTCATTCTCACAGGCAGGTTTTTATCCATCTCACAGGACACTTGTCTAGTCTACATCTTCCTATTCTGTCTGAAAGGAAGCTGTGGGACTGTCAAAAGTCAAGATAAAAGGCATCTATCATGATGCTCTTGTTCACTGAACCCATAATCTCATCAAAGGAAGCACTCAGGTTGGTCACACATGATTTCCCATTGGTAAATATGAGCTGGCTGTTCCCAGTCACCTTCATGTGCTGGACACATCCTCCTGGAGGACTTGCTTTACAGTGTTCCCAGACTCCAAGCTACGGTGACCAGCTAAAGTTCTGTGGATCCTTCTTCTTGGCTTTCTCAAAGACAAACATAAATTGTTCTTTGGTCTGTTGTTGGAGACTTCAGCAACCTGTTTACTATCAGTTCCAAAGATAACAGAGTGGCCTCAGAATGATATTGGCCAGCTCCCCGAGCTTCCTCATATCTGCACATGCACTTTAACTGTCCTCTAACTCAATACTCCCCTGCTCTAGTTGGTACTGCTCTTCCCCCTACACTGCCACAAATCATGGAAACCTGGGAGGCATGAAAGTAGACTTTGCCAGTAAAAACTGAGGCAAAGAATGCACTGAATATCTCAGTCTTTTCCAAATCCTCACTGGGTTGCCCCATTCAGCAGCTAGCTAACATTTTCCTCTTGCTGCTGACATACCTCAATAAGTTGGTTTTGTTGCTCAGCAGCAACCTTGTCTAGTTTCAGCTGAGTCCATCTCCCCTCAGAGGACCATCTCATATGATATGCAAAAATGTCATTACATTACATCTGAATAAAATGCCCTAGGAATGGAGAATGTATTTAAGGTTTTCCTGTTCCTATCTCTGGGCTTAAAGATCATCCCAAAAGAAATGCTAAAGTGTGAGTCTTCCCCTTTTATCTTTTCCCCTCCCCCCCTTTATCCTTCCTTCTTATTTTACGCTTGACTGGTTCTTGCCTTCCCTCCCCTGTTTTTATACGCTGGTTACATGCCCCACATTCAATTTTTATGTCTTTATATTTAATCTGGGTTTAAGCTTGACTTTGCTGATTCTTTTGCATGACTTTTGTGTCAACACAAGTCAGATCCTCATCTCAGTTCTTAGCATGTCAATGTTGATTACTGCAACACTGAAGAAATGTGATTACTGCTGATCTTGCCAAATGCAGCCTTGCTTTGTTCAAGTATTTTCAGCATGCCCATATTACTGCTGAGATCATTTCTCAGCGTTGTTCTGATTATGTTATGCTTTTCATTGCATTCCATATTGCTTACTTGTTTTCCAGAACAATAAATATTACCCGTTTGCTTTTTTCCTTTTAAGCTTTTCCCGTTAGTACCACCAACTACTACTATTTTGCAATGACAGCTACTACCATCACCATCAGTCAGCTTATGCTGCAACACGCCTCTACTTTTAATTTTTAATGATAATAATCTTTACATTACATCCTATCATTTTCAGGTAATTTTTCCTTGTCTTTGTTGCTCTGTACCTACCTATTTTTATGTACTTAGACTGTTATTAGTCTAAGACTTACATGTAGACTGTAACACCGAGAGTTGTCTACCAAAATTGTGCACAAATTGGTGTCCTAATATAACACTGGCACACTTGAACTTCAGAGAAACATGTTTTTATTGTCAGAATAGACAGCAGTAGGAAGAACAGACTGGAGAGTCGCCTGTTATCCATTCCTGGATACTGCAGGTTTGGGTGTGTCTACATTTGGTCAAATATTTAAGTCGAGATGCACTTCTGTTTGCTTCAAGTTAGCTCAATGAAAAATTGTCAAAAAACAGATAAACAAAAACTGCAGATTCTCTATGCTACCTCATTAGGTACATAGACTTGCAGTAGGTTTACCTGCTACATGTAGCCAAGGAGTAGCCCTTGAATTATTTACAGCATAGAAACTGTAGAACTGATAATAAAGACCAAATGCTGTGAATACAATGGAGGTGATGAGGGAGAGTGTCGCACCTTTCACAGGCTGTAATTTGTAGGCACCTAGATGATGACAAGAAGATATAAAGCAGCCAGTTTAGAAACAGTAAATTTGGTTTAAGAGCTACTTGACAGAATAATAGGCTTTGTGGATAAAGAAGAAGTAAAAGATGTCATATTCTGACTTTAGCAAAATTTGACAGCTTTATATGATATTCCTGAAAGCAAATTAGGGAAAAATTGTCAGATTCAGCTTCTGATGAGTGAAAGTAAACCTGGAGTATTTGAAAAACACTAGAAGTAGTAATTAATGGCTCTTTGTCAAAATAGGTGATGCACCAATGAGCTTAGTAGAGGTCTCTCATGAGATGAGTATTACTCAATGTATCTGCTAAGAACTTGTACAGCAGAATGAAGTCTGCAGATGACACTGAAGTGGGAACAATGAAAGTACACGGAACAGGGCTAGAGTTTAAGATGATTGTGTGAACTTAAGAATAGTATACTGGGTGTTCAGTAAAGCCATGTGAACATGCTGAATGGGACTCGGTCACAGTTCTGAAGAAAAAGATTTCAGTTGGAGGAGAGGATTTGATCTTGAGTTGAACATTAAGGAATCTAGTCATGCATTTGGGAAAATACACAAGAACTTGACTACAATATGTATATATATTTATATATATACAGGTATGTATACACATATACATGCTTTTTTGGATATGTATATAAAGCTTCAGTTAAAGCTTTTTCAGGAGTAGGAGGATTTTCCACTCCAGTGGAAAGTCCACTCCACATAGGAGCAGGGAAGGGTGTTGAACTTCAGTCTCTATCCCGAGCAACAGCTCTTGGTAAACAGACTACTGTAGGCACTCCAAGGCAGCTTCTGTTTTCCATTGAGTATCCCCATCGTGGTGTTTCAAGGCAGCTAGGGGACACCAATGAGAGGGAATGTCTGGAAGGGTCGCTAGTTTCCATACTCTTTTAAAGGTGTACATGAGCTGTGTGTCAGCACACAGTCAACACCAGCTGGGTGCTTCTGTGTGAGTCCAGAGATAGACTTAGGGCACACTAGATTTCAGGCATATTCAGAGCCCAAAAGAACAGCTTATTGGTAGTACAGAGGACTCATATTTCACACAGAATTGTATCTGTGGAAATATGGCTTTACCTTTTGGCTGATTTTTACATCTCCAGTCATACCAAGGTATATTTTATTCTTCTTTAAATAACAATCCTGCAAGGATATTTCAATGTCACTAATTTACTGCTGGTTCTGAAAAATACCATAAATAACAGATGATATGAAAAAAGAATATTTTATATTCTGAACCATTTTATTAGTTGATATTAGTTGACCTTTAGGCACAACCTTATTCAAGCTTCTTTAAATAACTGCACTTTAAATATTATTGAACGAAAAGGAAAGAAACTCTTAAGTTAAAAGAATGCTATAAAGATTGAGAAGTATTCAACAGTCAGAAAATGCAAAAATTAAGGCTGCCTTTAGGAATGTAGCTGACAAATACAAGATCACATTTGCTTTATAGAGGACCCCTTCCCATTTAAGCACAAGGCATTCTATTTGCTTCATATACAGCATTTCAGTATTTTAAAATTTCTTCTCTGTCTAGTTGGTGTTCTTCACATATTCCATGCTGTATTCAAACCACTTTCTGCAGGCAGAGTTATTAATTTCCTCTTATTTATTTATTTATTTTCCCTCCCTGTGGTGCTTGTTTCAGTATCTGAAGGTTTTACAAATTGCAGTCAGTTTTCTCAGGAATGAACACAACCTAGTAGAAGGACTAGAAACAAGACACAAAGGCTTTTAAAAATAATGATATATCTCCTAGCTATGGATATTATGTCAATGAGTTGGGCTTATTTTAATACTCATTTGTCAGAGATCTCATTAATTAAAACCTCCTTTGTTCAAGGCTACCTGGTTCTAGTGGGTTTTAGCTGTTGCAAGATATTCCTAGCACTTTAGCAACCAAAAGAGACTTTAACCAGAGACTTTAAGATGAGGAACACATAGCCAGAGAAATGTTAAAAGATGTATGCTGTTTACTCCTGATATTCACAGAAACTGTGTTTACAGGCATAGACAATAAATACTCCAGAATAGAAAGAAGTGATATAACTGTGGCACAATACTCCAATTCTCTCTGTCTATTCACTATATCAGCTCTGCAAGACATGGGTGATGGTCACATATCTCGGGTATTTCCTTCCCTTGTTTCATACTGCTGAAGACCTTATTTATGCAGTGAAACACAGACATACTGAAAACTAGCATCCTACTCATTTAATTTGTTTTTCAGTCCTTTTACTGATACCCACCATAGGCTTGCAGACGTACCTTTGTCAGAACCTTTGTTCAGACAAAATCTGACAATCCAAAATTGTATAAACCTGTTAGGTTTATATAAATTATGATTACATTTTCTGTCAACTTTCTACCACGTTTACATCTTACCCAAACAAGGGAATAGCACCTGCAGTAACATTTCTGAATCTAGAGATTTCTTAGCCCAAGTCACAAGCACTGTCAGTCAAAACTACAGAATGTGTTAAACCACCCTTAATTTTGAACTTTCAATCTCTGTGAGATTGATATCCTTACATCTTCAGTGAGGGTAAATAACCAATAAATAACTGTTCATTTCTTGGGAATTGGGTAAACCCTGAGTGTTCCATGTGTACTGGCATAAAAACCTCTAAACAGTACATGTGGAAAGTTTGGCTGCTACCTGTGTTTTCTGTTCACGAATAAGAATCGTATTCTATATGACGGATCATATTTTCTTCTAAGGATCATTTTTCTTCTGTGGATGGACATTGGAACTTAAGCCAGTGCTATCAGTAAGAGAAGCACACGAGTTTTGGCCATCTCCTTCTTGAAAGATGCTGCCCCATCCAGTGTCTTAAATGATTCTTTTGTATTTAGATGCATTTCTCTTAGAACCTCGTGCTGTACAGTTGTGTAGTAAATCCTGTGCAAGATATTTGTAGCCCTGCCTCAGGGCCTCCTGGAGTACAGCTGACAGACTGGACTCATGAATAGAGCAATGTCATTGATAGTCCTCCAGTATTAGCAGGTTGTAACATTTAATGAGCTCCAGATTTATTTACACTCCCCTCAGAGTGCTGTTTTGGGTTGTTTATAGACATCACCATTAATGTTCGATCCACTCTTGGAAAACAATTCTCACAATCCCATGGACTAGAAAAGAATGGAGATTTTGCAAGCAATGTTCCTGATAGGATAGGTGGTCATAGAGTGGCAATTCACAGTTGTTACTATTTGGTCTCAAAGAACTTGCAAAGCAGATAAAACTTATGCAGAGAGTCTATGGTTCAAACAGAAATCTCTAGAGATGGCCTATGTAAGTGGATATCTCTATTATTATGTCCTTAACCTATTATTCTGAACTGAAAATATTGCCAAAAGGCAATAAGAACACATAGCTTTAAAATCAAAGAACACATCAGGAAATTACTATAATTACAGTGCATAGTGATATTACTCAACTAAAGGCTAAGAAAAGATTTTCCACTGCGTTCCAATATACTAAAAAAAGAATTCTTCAGGGTGCTATCAGAAAAGAACTTCATTGAATGTTTTTATCATTCCAGGGTATAAGGACTTAATTTTTTTATTAAAAAGGGATTTTTCATCTAAAATTCTTTCTTTTACATTGGCAGAAAATGTATATATGAAGCTGTTACCATTATTACAGTCTTTAAAGCACTTTTATTGAAAACTGTATGTAATAAAGAGATGTCAAGTCTTTCATGAGAGTTACCTTAATATAGAAAACTAGTGTTAGCGGAATAAAAACTTCAATATTTAAACAGATTGTGCAGTGTTTGAACAACACAGTTAACAATCTGGTTATTAAACTTTTATTCAAAAGAAAGAAAAATACGCTGTGCACTTTTTTTTTTTTGCTATTCAATTTCTCTTTGACCAACTTATGGTATTTGGTCCAGGTACTAAAAAATGAGCTCAAATTATGTAAAGTTTACAAATGACAGGTGTTAATATAGGATGGAGAAGTATCATTGTCAATTGAATACCTGGACAATGGTTATGTTACAAAATTATAAAATAAAAAGCGTAGTTGAATTGAAAAATATGTTTCAGTTATCCAAGGACAAAGAGCAGTAATATGATACCTAATGTAACCTTTCACAGCTTTATCATACCACCAGGTTTCCTCTTTCTTCCTCATGCATTGTACAAACAGAAATACAAAAAAATTTAGATTTTGTCTTGAGATGTCATTCTACATTTTTCAATTTCTTTCAAGTTTAGAATACTTACTTTGGGGACTATATTGCTGTAACTATGCAATTACCTGCCCTAAATCAGACTAAAGTTGCACTTGGCATTAACCTATGTTTAAAGTATGCATGGTTCAGCTTTTGTGATAAAATCAAGTTCATCAACAAAAATAATTATTACTTACATGAACAGTAAACAATAAGCCAAAAGGAACAGCTACCAAGAGATTTTTCTTATTCTTTGAAGATGTGAAGTCTCAAGTTTGTGGTTGTGAATTTCCTTTTATTTATTTATTTATTTATTTATTTTTCCAACACAAGACAGAAAGATCAGATTGCTCGGCAAGGGGAGTCGTTGTGGTGGAGCTCAGCTGCCCACCTGAGTAAAACCACCACATATACACAACCTTATTCAGTAAAATAGAAGCTGCTGACACCTCACCCTGGTTCTTACCTTCAGTTACCACTGCTCTCTCCATATCATGACAAATTCATTTCCAAGCATGTTGCAGGAACAGAAGGAGACAGAGGCAGTGACCGCAGATCTGGCCTGGGGGACAACTCACAGGACTCACACTCCAGCCACTGGACCTGCAGCAAGACTTTGTTTCTCTGTCATCAGATCTGGAATGCAGTTCTGAGATTTGTATTCAATATCCACACACAGGCCATTTCTACTTCATACATCTATTTTCACTGTATTACTCATGCCATGCAAATATGAAGGGCTTGCTCTGCATTATCAGACTGATGCACTCCCAAACAGATGTTGGGGAACACAAATGGGCTAAAGTCTGGAAAACTAATCTAAAAGAGTGATAAATTCTAGCATGGGACTTACAATGCTGAGTGTGTCTTCTGGAAAAAAAAAAAAAAAAAAAAAGTACAGAAGGAAAAAAGGTGTCAGATGCACTTTTTTTTTTTTTTTTTCCTCTGGGATTAAAGAATCTGGCCCTGAATCTTCAGAAGAAAAGAGAAGGAAATCCATCTAATCAAAGGTGTTAATATTGTTCATATTGAATACCTGAGGGACCTGTACATCCAAACAAATGAATTCCATTTATTTTCATCTAAAAAAATATGGGTTTGTTAATTTCTGCTCTTTGTTCAAAATGAATTATGTATTTGCTCTCGTAAAAAGAGAATATTTTGTGAACTCTTGCAGTTTTCTGTGGTGATGTAGATGTTCAAGAAGTTCTTGATTTTAAGGGAATTTAAGACATCTCTACTGTTTTCCAAGAGTACCTAGAGGTGCAGTACAGCTTTGCAAGAAAACATATTTAACAAAAAATAAAGTGGATGCTTAAATCCAATGAAATGAAATAATATTATTCCTTATGAAAATTTAGAAAATAATTATCTGAGACTGTCTGGCATACAATAAAAATGCTTTTCAGAACACTTCCACTTATATTGGCTCTGCTGAGATGTTTACATACACAGTAGTTTGTCTTTACAGGAGGCCTCTATTATCCAGTGCCTATTGGCTCATATATACTATTTTGCTTCCTGAAACATTGACAAAGATAACCACCTGGGAGGCTGAAAATAAATTTCAAATGCAAGATGATTTGTTTAAAGAGGCAGACTTTTTAAACTTTTCCCTGTAGCTGTGTAACTGCAATTTTGAATGCAATTATTTTTCCCTGAGATCACACTTGCAGATATGAGCTACAAGAAGCCTCTTTTAAAAGTCTTGTTTTGAATATGGATGAGTGAAGAACCATTTATACAACATGTATCTGAGGGTTATTTAATTTTTTTCAGAATTAACCCATAACTCCTGGGAAATGACACTGCATTCTAAACTAATGTCAAACATCTCACACTGCTACTGAGAGAACATTCAGCCGTGGCCATAGAGGCTGTATGGTATTACATTTTAGAAGCTATTTTCTGTTATAGCACAGTAGCATTACAGGAAGAAATACTAGTAGAGTAGCTATAAATATGTAAATGCATATAGAAATTACACCAGATAAAACATCCAAATATTTCTTTACTAGCTAGATTTTTATATGGCTAAACTATTGAGTTTACTTGATTTGTTTAACTCATGGACCCTTAAAAGTTTGAATTGATTTTTCTTTATGTACCGACATTATATTTACATAAAAATTCTTAATGATCAAGGCTGCAGCTTTTGCTCTGTAAGTTCTGTTCAGATAGCTAAGCATCTGTACCAGTTATGCACTGCAGTACATTTTTTTCTGGCTGAGAAAACTTAGAGAAAACTACATTAATCTCTGTTTCAAAATCTGAAAAACAACAAAACCAAACAGCTCTAAATACCCTGAAAAGATGCATCCATCTGCCTGAGATAAGAATAATCATGGAAAATATCAAGCCCAAGCTATTTTGCATTATCACCATAACATGTAACAGAGCAAACATGTAAATGAAGTGGTTCACTGAACCCAGACATTTTCTGCTTCCTCCCACTATATGCATTCATTGCAGCTTCACATTTTTCCTGCAGTATTCTTCATTTCAAATCATTAACAACTTGATTTTTTCAAAGACAGACACTGAATGATACATTGTGAGTTGTTAGAAATTGCACGGCTGGGTAAGATTGGATCTGAACTTTCATTTCACTTCATAATAATCCAGGACGGTAGCAGTGAGGACACAGGTCACTGAATATCTCTGCCCAGTATTTTAGAGAATTGCAACAGAAATGTTAACAGCATGAACAGAGACAGGTCTGGATGTGGGGCAGCAGGAACAGAAGGGCTGTAGTAGCAGAGTGTAGTGATGGCAGCCTGATTAGCAGGTCATGGAGATCCCAACACAGCTATGTGCACCTGACTAAAAGACTCAAATCAGTAAGGGCTACCGTCAGGGTGGGGAGATAAAGAACTGGCTTGGCCACTCAGAGAAGGTAAGAAAAGATAGTAAGGAAATCCTAATGACTCATAATGTTGGGATCGAATAGAAAGGCAAAAATCCCAGGCAGTTCCTCAAGGACACAAAGGGCATTTACAAGACCAGCCTCACTCCCCAGCCCAGTAAGAGCCCAGAAAGCACAGTGAAGACTCAGAGCTGGTGTCGTCACAAGCACCTGTTCAGGTGCTTATGTTAGATTTCTGTTAAGAGAAAGGGACATTTTCCTCCCATAAGGGCTCCGGTGGAACTTGTAGCAACAGTCTAACTTTATTTCCTCCTGCCCAGGCCAGGTGATCTTCCAGGTCCCCAGAGCAGTAAGATGAAGTCCATCATATAAACAACAGCAACACTTGTCACTGAAGCTGCTCAAGTTTACCAAGGGAAGAAATGGGTAAAGACAGCAGTAGTTAGCTGAGGATTTCTCTCCCTGAGAACAACACAGAGATGTTTAAATGTTGAGCTTTCCTAGAAAAATCCCAGTTACGTCGATACAGATTTGGCTGGGAGAACAGCAGACTGAGAGTGCTCTTTTCTACAACTTCCAGGAGTTAAAGTCCCTGCTGCCCTGACCAAGAGCTGAAGAACTGCCTGCAGGAGAGCAAACTGGCTGTTAATGGGTTTGGTTGTGCTGTGTGAAGGGCCCATTTCTTTTCAATCAAAACGTTTCATTCCTTCAGGGGGTTGGCACTTAACATGATGGGGAGTTCAGTTATTCTACAGCTAATAAATACATACTACAGCTTGCTGTTGTATGGAAGAAATATACTTCGCTTGTTTTACATTTCAAGGCACACAGTTTGCTTAGATTCACCAACCTTATTTCCTCAAGCCTGTTCTATATTCATTACATACTTACAAGTCCCCTGCTTCTTTGCATTACAGGGATGTTTGCCATAAAATATATTTCCTTGGATTCCAGTATCTTCAAAACACCTCAGGTATTTTCACAAAATCCATTTTATTTTCTTCCTAGTGAAGTTTATTAAAATATCTGCTGCTACAGGCAGCAAGCAGTACGTGGAAAGAAGCCATAAGTCATACTTAACTACCTTTCTCCAGTCATGCTACTGAGAGCTAAATAAATTTAAACCCTCTTTTTGACTCCATTGACTCCCAGACGTGGTGTTTCCCTTACTAACTGGGGTCATTTGTTTAATAGCCATCAGTGGTCCGACTGGTGATTAAAGATCACTGTTAGCCTCTCTCATCCCATAATTATTAGCACCTGTCAGGGAGCTGGGCTTCTGAAATGCTTCAGTGACTTGTCTTTTACATTCTTCAGTGCTTTATCTTAATCTCTCCCATTTTGTTCATTCTCTTTTTCCATTATTTACCACTGTAGTAAAGCAAGACCAAAGGCCCTTGATACCTGCCATTAAGACTTCCACCCAGGGTTAATCAATCTATAACACTGGGCATCTCCCCAGAGCTATGCTTCTTGCTCTTCCACAGAGAAACCATTGTGAACCAAACACTGTGTATGCACCTCGCAGGGGTATAGGCAGTTGTCTTTCTGTTCCCAACACCCACGATTACCTTGTGAAATTTTTGTCACATCTTTCCCCCACCACCAGCACCCCCCACACGCACCACATGGCTCTCCCTCTCCTTCTCAGTACTGGATACCTCTGTGTCATCTTCACACCGTACATTTCATCCCCTTTGTCATGCTTCAGAGTGCAGTTTGTTCGGTCTCTAAGAAAGAAGAACGAGACATAACTTGATTACTATCAAAGAAATAAAATATTATATTAAATGTGCTAATCTCATAAAGAAAGAGAACAACACAGCAAAAAAGCAATAGCCAAACTCAAAAAAGAAAAATAAAAAAAAAAAGTGATTGAAATTCAATGTAAATGTTTAAACAGCTTACAGAACATGCAGGTTCTCTATCTCCAGATGCCTCCATGTCATGACTGGACTCCTTCTAAAAGACTACTTTAAATCAGATTAAAACTATGGCTCAGTATGAGGCAAAGTGTGTGAAATGGTCTGATTTTCTGCAATACAAGAAGCTAGCCCAGGCTAATGACTGCTTCTTTCTTAAATTCTCAAACTTACATATATTATCTACAGTCCTAGCTTTTTTTTTTTAACAGAATCTTTGTTTAAAGTTTTGGGTATTGTGTATTGTATATTGTGTATACAGTATTGGGTATCCATCCTGTACACTGCTTGGCCAAAAAGAGGCATTTTGTTTAAAAGAAACTGGTAGTGACAACAACAAATAAACAAAATTGCCAGTTTCTTACCTGGTTATTAATTGTGAAAAACTGGCATAAGGAAACTGCATAATGGAAAGCAGAATTATTCTGAGGACAGCAATAAAATCAGTAAGAAACAAACCAAAACAAAAGACATAGTTTAAGCACTTCAGATCTTGTTTTTGTGCTTTGTTTTTCTTTCCTCTTTGCATTAACTACAGCTATTTATTTATTTATTTAATGTGAAATAGCAGCAGATACGACACTAATTGAAGACTGTTTAGGGGATCTTTTAATTTTTGTTACCATGTACAGAAAATTGAAGTTAAATATGATTTGTACAGGAATGAGTGTGGATGAAAATAAACCCATACTCCATTCCTAGTGCCTATCTGACCAGGTTGCATTACAAGATACAGGAGAGAGATCCATAACACAAAGAAATAAAAAACATGACCCGAAAAGATAAAAAGAAATAACCTTAAAATCTGATATTATTCCCTATCTACCACCAAAGTTTATTTAGCTTTAAAAACTACAGCTTTGACCCGATGATTGTTAACCTTCATGAACAATCTGCAATGTGTGTCATTGTTTTCCTGCACTTGTGTAAAATGCCAGTGAATCAGGAAGGTATGTCAAGGCAAATCACGGCATTTGTATCAGGTAGTTTATTTCACCCACTTTAATCCAAAGAACTTCGTTGTGGTTTAGCCCTAGCAGGCAGCTCAGCACCACACAGCCACTTGCTCACTTTCTCCAAGTGGGACAGATGAGAGAAGCAGAAAGGTAAAAGTGCAAGAACTCATGGGCTGAGATATAGGCAGCTTACTAGGCCAAGCAAAAGCTGGATACACGAGCAAGGCAAAACAAGGAAATGATTTGTCATTTCCCATCAGCAAGCAGATGTTCAGCCACTTCCAGGACAGCAGGACTCATCATGGGTCCTTGGGAAGAGAAATGCCATCACACCCAATGGCCCCCCTCCCCTCCTTCTTTACCACAGTTTTATTGCTGAACACGACACTTCCTGGTGTGGGACATCCCTTTGGCCAGCCTGGTCCAGCTGCCCTGGCTGTGTCCCCTCCCAGCTCCTGGTGCACTCACAGCCTCCTCACAAGCAGGGCAGGATGAAGTAAGGGCTGCTCTGCAGCAGCTAAAACCATCGGTGTGTTATCACCACTATTTTCATCACAAATCCCAAACACAACATCATATGAGCCTCTATACGGAAAATTAACTCTATCCCAGCCAAACCCATGACATTTATGAACATACAATACTCGAACATGTAGTATAAACTTAGTTTATAGTCTGTTGCATTTCTAATGTGTGGAAAAATTTTAAATAGAATGTAACAGTTTTAAATATTTATAAAAATGCATAGGATTATAGAGTTCTTGAATAATTTACATAAACATAAGTTAGTAAAAAGATAACAAGTAAAAGAGTTCTATCTCTGTAGTTTTATTATTAAAGATTGCTTGAAAACAGGTTATATTAAGTGAAGAAGTTATCAGAAAGGCACCTGGAAGTTCTTAAAAAGGGGGATGTGCAAGCTATACATGATCTGTAAATGCAGGCTCTCTGCAGGGACTCCACTCAGCAGCTCAGGCTCACAGCTAGCAGACAAGGAAAAGCATCCTCTCTTCAGACAGCACAGGTTGCCCAGGGAGGTGGTGGAGACACTGTCCTTGGACAGTACTGGACTGGATGTACTGTTATCTGACTAAGTACAGAAGAAGAAAGTCTTAAGAGACTGTTTTCTTGTCCTTGAGACAACCATCAACTGTTTATTCAGCTGTTAAATTCTCTAATACAGAAGATGTTGCATTATACAGGAATGCATCTCTGGATCAGGATGAGGAAAGGGGTCTCTCTTGGAAATCCATTTTTTCCTCTAGCAGACTTTGTTGTGGTTCAATTATAACTGGGAATCTCACAATTTATAATGCTACTTGTGGGCTAAGAAGAAAAATAATCAGAGGTAAGGTCTTGTTTATCATTAGCAAGCTGCAACATCAGTTACACACCTCCTGCCTGGGCCCAGGGCAACAAAGAAGTAACTAATCATTTATTTCAAAGCTAGGGCATCAATGATGGCTAGGGCCAGGGCAGGGATGAAATACTCAAAATCCTTCCAAGGAAGCTCTAGATCCTGGAGTTTTCATCTTATCTAGAAAGTCTTTGGGTATTTCCTAAGCCTTTGCAAACTTAAAATATAAAGCAGAGAAAAATAAAAGCAAGCCTATGTTATATTTTGTCCCAGCAGTTCCATAAAAAGTCAGCTAAAAAAAAAAAAAAAGAAAAAATATTGCTGCTGCTAAAGTCTAACATATTTAGAGATTCTAATTGTGAGAAAAAAGCCACAATCCACAACCATTACGTGAGTAGTGTTTTAGATAAAAGGAAAAGTTATCACTGGGCCTAGTGGTTAAAGGAGGACATAGATAAGAAAATGTCTTCCTTCATATCTTTTACCACCACATCATTGATCTCTCTCAAAGTATAGAAGAATATGAGTCTTTTAAAATATCATTGCAGTGGCTTTTTGCTCAGTGGTAATTCAGCATGAAGTCTATGAAGAGAAACCAATGTAAGACCTGAAGCAGTCATGCACTTTGCCACTTTCATTAGTTTTCACAAATAGACCTTTTAAATTTCAGCAATGGGAAATATCACTCAAATATCTAGTTTATGGCTCAACAAGTAAATATGATATAGATAAATATGATGTAGTACTCAAAAAGCCTACATCTTAAAGTAGAATCAATATAGTCCTTCACAACATAAAATTCTTCTGGAATGATCGAAAATAAAGAGAAAAAAATAGAATATCTGGAGAGCAGCAGCACACACTATACCAGCCCACCTTGGTAGTAAAGTGATAGATTATACACCTCATGAAAAGACTTAAAATATATGCAAGTCATTTAAAGATACCTCCATTTTTTTTGTTGTTGTTGTTTATTTGTTTTCATACAGTCCTCTCACATTTAGTTCAAAAGTACATAACATTCATTCAAAAATACATAATAAGGAAGAACTAAGAAACAAAATAGGATACTACTGTCTTACGTTAATTGCTATCACATAAGAGAAAAACACTTTGTCAACGTAGATAATCAAGAAACAAAAAACACAATCAAGTCTCCATTTCAATAATTTTCTTTGGCTTTATAATAATTTCTCAATTTGGTCCATCTGTGTATGGGACAGGATTTTTGCCTTGCCCATATGGAGAGCAGCAATACTGAAATGCTTGTTAAAAATAATTGGGAGAAAATCAGTTTTGGGTAAATAAAATGAAAACTTTGAATGTATTAAGTTATCTCATACTTCAGTAAAAACTATCTACCATGCTGTTTAGTTCCTGCAAGTTATTGCTAGGACTATTTGTGCACAGCACTGTGACAGTCCAGTACAGTTTTTCCAGTTTGTCTCGAAAAAGCAGTGTTTCCCAGCACATGTGAATTCAGAAAACACAATTATTACAACTCCTAGCTTTGTATCTCTTGCAGGTTGGCAGCGTCTCATAGCTGAAGAACTACTAGACAAAGAAAATGTGACTTGTCAGTAACTTGGTGCTTTGAATAGTTTCTATGGTGTTGGTGCCTCACATGCTGCAAGATCTGGTCAAAGATATCTTGCAATTTGAGCAGATTGGTTTAGCTACAAAGTTAGTAAAGCTGCTTGCTGTTCATACCAATCCTTTACTTTCTTTTAAGATATGATGCTTTTTTTCTACATTCTTCCTCTGACTCAACAATACCTACTCAAAATCCCAGAGTAGAAAATGAAACGGACAGGTTTTTGTCATCAAACAGTACCAATTGTTTATTTTGCTTTTATCTCTTAAATAACATATGCTGGCTAGTGCTTTCATTAAACACATACATTTTTGAAAACCCTTAAGCCACTGCTTCTAGTTACTCTCCTTGAAGATGTACTAGCTGGTAACATGGGAACTTTCATCATATATCAATTAGTTACTGAGAGAAAGCTGGTGCACATGCTAATTTACTGTTTTCATTAAATGGAGCTGAACAGCATTAACACTGATGAGTCTAATGAAACGAATATTACATCTCAGTGGATCCTCTGACTCAGAGGCAGAAAAGTACCTGCAGCTACAGGAATTTTCCACACTGAATTTTGAAAGAAAAATAAGTTCATACAGCTAATGCATTCATACACAAATCCACAGAAAATATCTGTTAAAACAAAAAAAATAAAATGCTGTTTTCTTCTTAAAATTCCTTCTTAAGAAGAATTTATGTCTGGGAGGGATGCAATTTAATCTCTTGAATGGAATAGAAAAGCTTTGTTTCTGCTACATTTTTCATTGGCTGCTTTGCCTTGTTGTCCCAGAGCCTCACAGTCATGGGGCTTCGGGTGTCTCTGCTCTCACTGCCCCAGCTGCCAGGCTGTTGGTTATGCAACCATCCGTGTGAACACAAGCTAATGTCACAAGACATTAAACATGTATGAACTCTCCAACGAAAGGAAATAGTATGGGCAAGTACACTTCTCTTTGGTTATTGTCACTTTTGCTTCCGGTTTTCAATAAATAACCAGTGATGCCTGCAAAAATACTTGAGCACCCCAGTTGGTATTGAAGTGGGGCTTGCATACTTGCATCCCAAAGTGTGAGTCCACAGTGCTCCAGATTCACCTCTTAGGATCCTGAAGGCCAATGGCTGCCCATGTTTAAAGAATAATAAGGAATAGAACAATAAGGAATCCCTTCAACCTTTATTACTTACTGAAAAAAAAAAAAAAAAAAAAAAAGAAAAAAAGAAAAAAGAAAAAAAAAACTTCTTTTGCCACGTTAAAAGGCAGGGGGAGAGAAAGTATTAAAAGAGGCAGAGAAAAAACAAACAAACAAACAAACCTTCCCAAGCACCAAACAATCAAAAGCCAGGAGATGACAGGGAAAAGGTAATGCCAGGGAGGGTGTGATGGGTCCCAGGCAGATTTGAAGTAAATGGATGAATCTTAAGCGCACATGGGAAATTCCAAGCAGTCATGAACAAATAAGAAGGCAAAACCTATGTCTTACAGACAAAGCGAATGTAGATCATCTTTGTCCTAGAGTACCAAAAGCCAGACCAGGGGAAAGTATGAAAAATCAGCCATTTCACTTACAACTAAATTTTGTCTATCAGTGATCTTCAGTAGAAACATGATTCAGACGTACCCAAGCCATGTGCTGGAAGCAGGACTGCATGTTGTCAGCAGTGTCTCTGCTTATCTGCAGGAAGAAGATCTGCAGAGGAGTCTGTATGAAATACAGCAGCTCCGGTTCTTAGCTAATGTAAATTAGTGCTAGTTTCATTATCTTTATAAAGCTGTGACAAATGTATATCAGCTGAAGATCTGGCTTATTCTGCCTTGTTCTGCTTCCAGCAAACACCCTGTTTATCTCCATTTTAATGCAAAACACCCTATTAAAGCCTTCATTTTGACACAAGTGGGCTGCGTGAGTGAGAGAGAAAGCTGATAAGGTTCCCAACAGTTGGCAACCAGATCCTCAACTAATGAGTAAAAAATCTGAATCATGGTCCCACTCTTCTGATGACGAATATTTCTAGTCATTGATGTCAGTAATGCAGGTCTCAGAGAGGGGCTGGTTTGGGTAGGAGGTGTTATTCTGTAGGAAGGAGTTACAGACTATGAGCCCATCTCTGAACAGCCATACAGAGATACCCTAGCATTTCGTTCAAAGCTTTGACCTGGACTGACATGACCTGCATGCCCAAACCAGTTTAATATGGTGCTGCTCATTGCTGCATGGCCACGAGTATCAATAAATCCTTCTCCTTACCATGCACCTCTTCCCAGGAAGCAGGACACCTTGCCACAGGCTAAGCTTGGAGGCTGGACTTACACAACCTCCTGAGTGGGGCTCACATGGCCTCACGGCCACCACCAGAGAGCTTCAGACTGACAACACAACACATCAAGCTGCTGAGATTTTGTGAGTCCCCTGAAAATCCAGCTAGAACAGTTGTGTGAGAGGGGTCCCAACTGAGGTAATTAATTTGCCTCTGAGCTATATATAATACATAGATATCCCATCCTAAGTTCAGTGGTTTGTTCTAGGGGTCAGGCTGTGCTGTTAGGATCCAGAGAAATGCCCAGGTGCCCTGGATAAACCACTATGTTTCCTTACATGTTCAAATACTTGTCGAGATGTGAGATCCAAACCTTTCTTTTTGAAGAAAGGACCCCCTAAATTCTCCTTTCAGAAGAGCTCTCGACCCTTTTTCCTTGACAGGGGTGATCAGCAGCACTGACTTGCAGTCCATTCTGGGCATGAGTAGTCACTGAGCCTATGACACCACCACCCTAATTGTCACAACATCCATGGAGATCTAAGAGGCAGGCTTTCCCCGTCGTAGTTTCAACAGACTTCTGCTGTCCAGTATGTTGTTCAATATAAAAGATATGGAAATACTTTATAACAAGAATTGATTCAGTTTTACATCTTCTTATGGAATAGTGTCAGGGAGGCTATTCCCACCAGGGCAGGAGTTAATGTGCAGCTATCTCAGGTGGTTCTAAATGACTTGTGCAACCCCTCTTGTCTCCCCTGGCAAAGCAGGGGAGGAAACCAGCTCTTTTCCCATTGCAGAAAGCCAGGAAGTGACTGCCAATGCAATAACCAAAGATGACTGAAGACTCAATAAAGTTTCAGATGAGTAAACTCAGTGTTAGGATTTCTTGCATTACATAACATGAAGAGACCTAGGAATCATGCAGAAATGACACCACTGGTTACTTGCTGTTTTTTGGCTATTTTTGAACTCTCTTCCTTTCCTCATCACCACTTTAAAGGCCAATTTGTTAACTTGTGATAGAGTATTTCCAAAGGTCTTGTATCCATGCCCTATATGAGAAAACAGCTAGTGGTTTGCATGGCTGATTCAGATGTTGCTGCCATCTGCAATAGTCTAAATACTATGTCTCATTTGAGAAGAGATATAAAAGAAGGCTCATAAATACATGGCTAACCACATGAGAAACTGAAAACCTAAGGAATAGTACTTTCTGTACAATCTCAAACACCATAGAAAGAATGTTTATACTTTTAGTGCTAAAAGAGATCAATTTTAGCATTCTGCAGAAATAGGGCTCATTGAAACTAACGTGAGAGAAAATTACAAATAAATTACATATGTGGACAAAACAGACACATATCTACTCTTTCCTTCAGGCATTAAGCTGGAACCTAATTTAATTAGAATTGGAACTGGAAAATACTTCAGTAAAACAAAAATATTTTTGAAGTCGTCAATGTATGCAATAGGAATTAATTCTCCTTCCAGAAACAACATTTGTATAAAAAGTGCAAGAGAAATCTTCACAACTAATTTTTGTAAACAAAATAAAGCAATAATTTTCTGCCCCATAGCAAATGGGTGTCATATCAGATAATTATGCTCAAACCTGTTGGAATTTCTTATCTTTCCTTACAGATACATTTCCTAAATTTCTTACTCCTCTCACCACTTTTATTTGAACAGTGTTTAGTCTGAATCTTTCCTGGAATGGCTGCTGAAGACCTGACTGAGGACTGCAGCAGGGACTTCAGCATTACTGAGCAGAACCAAAGGATTGCTTCGCATGCTGATTGTGCTTGCAGATTTATTCATCCCAGAATAGTATTTCCCTTTCTTCAGTCTCATGCTCAGCTCAAAATCCATTATACTGCCTAGATGTTCCTTGGAGAGCTGCTCTTTAATCAGGTGCTCCCCATTCCCTATTAATGCATTTGATTATTGCTGTTTACATATCACACTTTGCAGTTCTTCTTACTGCATATAGATTTTTTTTTCTGATTATATCAACTCTAGTATCAACTCTTTTCTGCCCTGCAGCATAACTATAGTTCTTCTGTTTTGTTTTTTGTTTGTTTGTTCATTTTTTCTTAATATAAGTACCTTATCTAGCCCTTCACCCTGAATGCTAGTGAAAACATAGATGAGACTAGAGTGAAGACAAATTCCTGTAGAGCTACATAAATATATGTTTCTCTTTTGTTAAAAAAAAAACTACTAAAAAGTATTTATTGTGCATGATTTTAGTTGCAGGCAAGAGTTTTTTCAACTAAACTATAATTTAGATATAAGCTGTGAGTATCATGTTAAACATAGTGAAAGGTCTCACTAAGAACCAAGGCACAAAATATTCACAGCTCATATTTTATCCACAAAGACCATTTTCCCAATATGAAGAGAATTAGTTTGCATTTGCCAAGAACAAGTTACATGACAAGAGTGTTGGTGGCAACTCATGTCAATATAATTTTCCAGTTACTTATGAATAGGTTGCTGAATTATTTGTTCCATTTTTTTTTTTTTCTGAGCATTAAAGTCAGCTGAGTGGTATGCTGCTCCCTTGCTCATCTTCTCAGCCTTGTTACCCCTAAGGAAACAAACAAACAAAACAACAACAAAAAAAGAGCAATGATGTTGTCAATTTATGGCACTTCAGTCCTTTGAGGATTCCCAGAGGTGACTGCTGCTGGCTCTGAGACCTTTTTAGCCAGTGCTTTTTCTGTCTTAGAACAAAGTTCATTAAGAAAAGCTAAAAATATCCTACTTATCCATGTCTCTTATTTACTTCTAACTAAGGCAGAGAGCTTACTGCTTGTATTAACTGCACTAATCTCTACTTGTACTTGACTTCTACTAAAGGGTGAAAGGTAAGTGGCTGCCTTGCTAATAGTTAATAAAAAATTGAACCTTCTACAACACTTTTTATCTTTTACGTAATGTAGTAAGGCAAAATATTTCCTGAAGTTCAATTAGAAATTCAGTTCACCAAAATTCAATATAACTCATAATTGCAAATGGTTCAGGCATGCAGTGGAATTCATAATTGTCTATTGTATTTCCTTTAAATCCTGGTTAATCTCACACTGCTCCTGTATTAGAATAAAAGCGGAGACATACACAATGAGAGAACACAACCTCAGAACATCAATATAAATTGATCGAAATATTTTGCTGAGGATGCAACTTGCATGTTAAAATGAACATTTAAGTTGTGATACAGAATTGAAAATGAGAGATTAATTCAATAATGGTCAAGAACTTTCATCTTCTTAAACTGTTATTAAATATACTGTTATTAAGTATTATGTAAATCATTAATTGTACCCAGAAAAGAAAGTACTGTTATGTAGATTCCATTTCAATGGCAATAAACACAGAGAGAGAAAATGATGCTTTCTTGCCATATTTGAACTAGAAAAGGAGAATTTGCACACCTTTTGGTGAGTAGAAAGGTATTAAACCTGAGGGGAAAAGCCAGACCTAGAAAAAACAAACTTTTTGATCTGGCAGCTTCTAAAAGGCAATTTGCACTTGATCTGACTTACATATTAAATACAGTAGATGATTAACTCAAAGAGTAATTGCTTTTAAATTCATATTTTTGAAAGCACTAGCACTTCAGAAGTAAATCAAGAAGTGATTTTAGAACTATACAAGTTGAAAATGCTGTCAGCTTTAATACATCAGGCTATGGTACCCTCCACCTCTATTTTCTCCCAAGATCCCTTGCTTGTGGGTCCAGAGGAAAAGTTTAGCTAAATTGCTGGAACTTCATTTTAGCCTTAATTAATAAAGACTTTTAAGCATGTGTCCAATTCTCATTTAAATGAATGAGGATTGAGTGCTATAGTTAGGAACAGCCTGAGTTTACTCATTTCTTGAGTATCTTTCAGCCTTCAATAATAAAATAACACTAGAAGTAACTATTTCTTATTTAACAGAGATAGAAGAAGCAGACTGTGGTTGTATTAAAGTGCCATCTGTGAAGATTTGGGGTGACTGGAGATAGCAGTGGGCAAAACCTTGCAGAAAACTTTACAAAATAGCTGAGGGGGAAAGAGAGGCCCATGTTCCTCGCCGCTTGGGTGGGGCAGCACAGAGGTGCCACACAAAATGGCACCGAATGGATTTCGCTGCAGATATGAATGTGTGACGACTGCAGGGTTGCACAGGCCTCTGCTGAGGCACCTGCAGGGCCTCTGCATCCATCCGGATGGGAATTGCTCTCCCGGGAAAATAAAGAAAAACACTACACAGCAACATTACATTAGTCCTGCGCTTAATATGTCAAGAGGCAGAAACAATAAGGCACAGCAAAAGTGCAGCACTTTCAAGAGAGTTGCAGTAGGAGGAGATATTGACAGTCAAGGTTAGCAAAGTAAAATAGAAACTTTTAAGGACCCTTCATGTATTCATTGAAGCTGGAGGGCTGGGGCTGCTCCACTTTTAGCTCTTGTCAGAGCTCACACTGACTGCAGCGAGCTCAGAATTGGAGTTGAAGGCCCCAGTTGAGGAGAGCACTTAGCCAAATCCTTAAGTGTTTTGTTGATGAGGGCTAGGCTGAAGGATGTGCTTAATGTGCAGGTGCCAGTGCTCATAGAAAGTGAATTGAAAATGCAGATCCCACAAGGACTGCAGTGTAAAGTTTCACATTTGCTCTCTGACAGGCGTTCTGCTGGCAGAACCTTCCTGCATGCAACTTGCAGCAATGTGACTCTGACAGGAACAAAGGTGCATCATTTAAAGAAATACATAAACCTGCATGTGTTTTGCTGTTCCTGGCACCCCAGTGTGTAAATGTTCAGTGGAATACTGTCACTGTGTGGCAAAATGAAAGCATCATATGTTGACTCGAGCTTTTATATACACCTGTGGATTTGTGTAAAGCACTCTGCAGAGCAAGATAGTAACCATTGTCCTCAATTTGTAAATGGACTTTGATCATGAGGAACAGATATTTAGGAAAGGTTGGACATAAGAGATCTAGAAAGAATACCGGTGTTATAACTATGCCCTAGAAGCATGAAAGCGCAATGGCCACCCCAGAACATGTAAAGATGTTTCACTGCCCTTATCCCATTTATGATACAAATTAATCCAAAGGCACAACCAAAGAGATGCATCCTTAGGATGCTTAATGTACACAGACAACAAGGCTAAGCAGTGCCTGCCTTTTTAGTAACCTAATATTTAGAGAGGGACTTCAAAATCACTTCTCAGTAGTCACTGGCTACAATACAGAGAGGGTTCAAAGAACTAGTGTCATGGGAATTTCCCACTCTTGTTTGAACACCTACATCAGTGCACTGCAGCCAGCCACCATATTGCCTCTTCTTCTCTCTCTTACACGTATTCACATGCATGGAGCAAATTTTATTTTCAGCATTGGTCCATCTACAACAGGAGATGTACTCTCACCCAAGAGCTGGTGCTGCTCACAGGCAGGCGCTTCCCTGGAAGGAGCGAATTCTTCAGGACTGAAGAAGTCAAATCAAATGGAGTCCAACCTTTTCCATGGTAAGCACTCCAGACACAGGTTTGTTATATAAAAAATTGGCATCACAATATACTTATTCTAGCACCATGTGTGGGAGGACAGAAAAAGACTTTTTTAATGGAAATGCAAGATTAAGAGGCAATTTTTAGCTTCCCCATTTGCAATGTGAAGCTTTTCTAACTACGTATCAGGATTGCCAAGTTCCTTGAAAGAATTGCTTTTAAGAAAGCAGATACAAGCATAAGAAATTTAATAGGATGGTGCCTTAACTTGGAAGCTACATGATGCCTTTCTGCATCTTAAGGGCAGTACAAGTGTGTTGAATTCATATTTTTTTTGTACCCATTAATTTATCTTGGATCAAAGAAAAGAACTAGCACTCCGCCCTTTGGTGATATGTAATCATTTCTGTATCTTTCAACTATTAGATATTATGTTATATGTAGGAAAAATACACTACATACCCTACTGATACCATAAACCTGGTGAGCACTGATAAGAAGTATTAGTTTCCATTTTTTGTCTTCGAAAGAATGAAAAGCCATTTCACATTCCTTTTTTAAAGGAATGCATTTACTTCAAACCTTGAAAATATCTAGCAGTTCAGAAAGACATGTATCCCTTCTGGCTAACTTCTTTAGAGCGGTGATGAGGTGATAAAGCCGAGACATGCAAGTTAATGTATTATTTGATTGCTATTAAGTCAGCATTCATTTCTCAGTCCTCTTGTTTATCTAGAGTAATGACTGGAAGCTACAGCTTCAACCTTTCACAGCATGATGACAGTGAGGCAGTGATATGTACTCCCAGCAACTTATTTTTCAAGGATTACCTAAGAGAAACTAAGCTGAACCAGAGAGAAAAAAAAAAAAAAAAAAAAAAAGTATATAGTTCATTTCTCAGCTTTCACATTTGGGCTAGGCTTGGACCTATTATTTTTACAACTCAGATTTTCACAGTAATTTCCAAAGAGCAAACACGCCAAATATTGCATGTCAGTGCTGCTGTGCTAGAGATACATGAATAACAGGGTGAAAAATAAAATTATTGAATAGTTGTGGACTTCTTAGTTGTCACCATGTTAACAGTCTCCTACACAGCAAATATAAATAGACCTCAAAAAAGTATGCCTTAGTGCCCCATATTAGGTGGGAGTATTCTCCCCCTATATTTTGTGATCTGATTAGCTAAATTTGAGTCATCTGTGTTTAAAGTGACAGTATTCTGTTCAGGACTTGCAGCCTTTTTCTTAAATTCCCAGGAAATCCTTTAATTATCATCATGTCCAGTCTACCTCTTCCAAGCAAAAGGGTTTTGGAGCTTTATTTTTTAATGTAGAGACATTTTGTCAATTCCATTTTCATAGAAAGGCTTTAAAAGCTGTAAGTGCAACAGAAACTGTGTGAAACTCCATTATCAGTGCAAAGCTGGACTGTTCTGAGATAGACTGTTGGCTGCAGTTGCTATATTGAATCAAGCTAGTTTCATCCAAGAAAATGAGGATAAAATACTGCCAAGAAAAAGGAAATGAGAACTGTGCTTTAGCTGTTTGGTCTGTGGTTAAAAGTAATCAACGTGGTTGAGGAAGTTAGGTGTATTACAAAAGCAGCAAAGGTGGCTATAAACCAGAATTCAAAAAGATACATCTTCAACAGCTGCAAACCTCTTGCAAAGATAATATGAAAGACAGAAAATAAAATTAGATGCTTATTTTTAACTTTATCTAGGTATTCCCTGGCAGCCAGGAGGGCCAACCGTGTCCTGGGGTGCATCAAGCATGGCATCGCTAGTAGGTCAAGGGAGGTGATTGTCCCGCTCTACTCTGCGCTGGTGCGGCCTCACCTCGAGTACTGTGTGCAGTTCTGGGCACCACAGTATAAAAAGGACATGAAACTGTTGGAGAGTGTCCAGAGGAGGGCTACGAAGATGGTGAAAGGCCTGGAGGGGAAGACGTACGAGGAACGGCTGAGGGCACTGGGCCTGTTCAGCCTGGAGAAGAGGAGGCTGAGGGGAGACCTCATCACAGTCTACAGCTTCCTCGTAAGGGGGTGTCGAGAGGCAGGAGACCTTTTCTCCATTAACACCAGCGACAGGACCCGCGGGAACGGGGTTAAGCTGAGGCAGGGGAAGTTTAGGCTTGACATAAGGAGGGGGTTCTTCACAGAGAGAGTGGTTGCACACTGGAACAGGCTCCCCAGGGAAGTGGTCACTGCACCAAGCCTGACTGAATTTAAGAAGAGATTGGACTGTGCACTTAGTCACATGGTCTGAACTTTTGGGTAGACCTGTGCGGTGTCAAGAGTTGGACTTGATGATCCTCAAGGGTCCCTTCCAACTCAGGATATTCTATGATTCTATGATTCTCTAGGCCCCTGAATGAACCAGCCCAGGGTAATTCTGCAGTTGGTTCAGGTTTGTTGCCTTCTGGCTTGTGCTGTTGTTGTCACCAGCACAAATTACAGAACGGTTTTTGGTTTTACTCAGTAAAAATGCAATGAAATGTAGTCTAAGATATGTCCTCACAACTGCAGTTGCTCATTTTTTGCTACAATGAAATTAATAGTGTGCTTCAGCTAATGTGAGCTGCAAGATGACTTTACTATGATGGTAGTTTCTGATTAGATAGTCATGGATGATTAGCAAGGGTAAGGTCTGAAATATTGGACAGGGAAGGCAGGGCAAGGACAATTTCTTGGGAGGTGCATTTGTGTCAGTTTGTGTCAATAATTGTATCCTCAGTGTTTACACACCTAGTTTATCTCTACAGCTTTTATCTAACCTTTCATTCAGTACTACTCACTTTCCAACCTGAACTGTACTTTCTTCCCCTGTGGAGGGTCAAATGAGGACAAGGATTCTGCAGGGCAGCTTCTTGATTTGCTTACAGTAGTGTCCTCAAAATATCATTTGAGATCCCCTTGCCTTCTTCATCTCCCCCCACCCCCCCCTTTTTTTTTTAAGGATGTGGAGATGAGCCAAAGATTTGCAGAGATCTTGCTCTAAGATGGAACATCTCTGTGGGCTGATATCAGAACAGCAGCTTCCTGCAGCTACTAACACATCATTTTGTAACAAAAAATGTCCCCACCTTCAGCTCAGCTAAACCCTACAGCGGTGTGCACCAGGGCTAAAAAAGAAGCTTGATAGACTTGTGCTGAAGAAGAAAGACAGGAAGGAAAAAATGAATATTAATAGAGGCAGGTTAAACTTGTTTTTTTTTTTTTTTTTTTTTTTTTTTTTTTTTTTTTTCTTCCAAATTAGATAAAATTTTCTTTTTGGTAGAGCTCAGTCAAGAGACAGTTCAGACACTCAGTTCTGAGTTGAGTTAACCAGGGCCTCAGACTGAAGCAGGAGGTGGGGATGTAGATGGACTGCACGAATCTTCACAGCACACTGAGGTGTTCTCATGTGCCCATTTATACCCAAGGTAACTCCATGGCTAACTTAAATGAAAATGAGGTGAGGCATCGCTACAGACCGGACATTAGTCAGTGACTATGAAACACATCAGGAAGAAGTAGACAGTATTCTTAGTGGCAATGATTTGGAGAAAGCTGAAGAGATATGCACTGCTGTTGAAGAGACACAATACCCTAAATTACCAAATTAACAGGTGACACAAGTCCTTGCAAGAAAACCAATAAAACCAAGAGGCAGATGTGCTTTACAGACATTAAAACGTCCTGTGAATCTCTAGTGGTAATTTTTACCTTGTCCTGTGAGAATGAAATTTTAGAGAACGTAACCAGAATGCAAACATAGTTCAGCTAGAGAGAATTTTCTATCAGCTGCAGCTCTAACAGAAACATTTCAAAACACACCCACAAAGAAATGCTCTGAGCAGGAAGACTCAAGGCTGCCATTCAAAAACTCTCACTGGCAACTCTGCTGAGGATCTTCAGGAGACAGGAAAAACCAGCATGGATACTACTGATGATGGGACATTAGGAAAGACAGAAAACCTTCATGAGAATGTGGATGGACTTTAAAACTTTCTTCCTTTCCCACTGCTGACATGTATTTTTTTTTCCATAGAACAAACAAACAAATAAATCTTACTGACTTCTTCAGTCACCTTTTTTTTTTTTTTCTTCCGTAGATGAAAAGGACCTCCCAGCTTAACTCCCCTCTGTAACATCTGTCTGACATCCTTTGAGAAAGGGACTCTGCAAGGTCTGATACCTCCATTTTTAACAGACATGAAAGACATTCATAGACAGGTTCATCTCTGTTCCCACAACTCTTTGGTTATGCTGTGCACCAGAGCTCTGAGAAGTCTGGACATTAGCCCCATCATCATCAAAAGGAAATTACTAAGACTTCACACTGGACAAGGAACATGTAGTGGTAAAAAATAAACAGAGAGCAGGAATATACAAGGCCAAGTATCAGTTAGGAGTTACCAATTTAGAAACAAGTGATCTACCTCTATCCATCTAGAACTGAGTTCATATGTCAAGTGGGAAAATTGTCCTAACCATACTCTGCTGGGGTCCCAGTTGACAGGAGACTAACATCATAGAGCTGCAGAATGGTTTGGGTTGGAAGGGACCTTAAAGATCACGTAATTTCAACTCCCCTGCCATAGGCAGGGACAACATCAATGAGATCAGGTTTCTCAAAGCCCCATTCAACCTGGCCTTGAATACTTCCATGATGGGGCATCCACAACTTCATGATGCCCATCCTACAGGAAGAGGAAGAGTAAGGAGAACATAGAGAACTACAGGTCTGACGTGAGTTTTATTTTTTTGTGTTTTTTTTTTTTTCTTCTTGTTTGTTTGTTTTTCCTTATTTAAAATACAAAGAAGGAATTTGTGGACTAATTTAACATTCAGAGAGGTGATAACTTGGAAGCTAATAAGTAAAACATCTCATTTCCTCATTACACACAGAGAGTTCAATTTCCCAAGCAGAATGTGGAAGGACTATAGAGGACTGCATCTGTTGTTAGCTGAAGGGAAATTCTCTCCTTATAGATGTGACTTTCAAGGTACACTGAAGTCTTTCAGGTCAAGAAAACACCTCCCCATTCCTGTGCACATGCCAGCAAAACTTCTGCCAGAAAATACAGTCTTTCTGAGGACAAGCTTGGGAAAAGGCTGGCTCAGCAGATAAGGCTGATGCACACAACCACCCCTTAGGCATGGGGGCTGAAGTGCACTGAAGAACAACCTCACATTCTGTTCTGAGTTAGCCAAAGACCATTACCCAGTAACACAAGCTAATTCATTTGCCTGATCGTCCAGGTTCCCTTCTTCTCTGAAGCAGAATGAAGTCAGCACAGCCTAAAAAAAAACCAGTTCTTAAACACTTTCTCAAAACAGAAAAGGAATTCAGCTGTTGTGGAAAGAATAACAGAGGAGACAATGAGCTTGATGGAAGAGAAGTCCAAGTCAAATCAACAATCAAGTCAGTCTTGTGAAAGGACAAACATATCATTGAGAAAAGTTGACCCAGGATTAACAGATGTCAGTCTTCTGCTCTCTGAGGGGAATGCCAACCTATAAATCTGACCTGGGTCCAGACTGTCAAACATGGGTGCAATAAACATTGTGGGTATTGAACGATCAAGTCACAAATTGAACAGATTGAAACACCTTGTTCGCCCTGGCATTTTGATGTCACATGCAAATGGCATTCATTATTTTTTTCCTTCTTCTTATAAGACTTGCCACAGAATAACAGAAATCACTTTATAACATAGCACCCTAAATAGCTTTGGAGGTTGATTAAATGCTTTAATACTGTGTCATCTGTTAATTTATCTCAGGGTTACCCACAGCTTTATATGTTTAAAATCAATAGAGATTCTCTCTTTAAGGAGATGAGCAAGCAATGCAGCACTTCACTGAACAGTGTACACAAAGCTCACTGAAAACAGCTTTATCCTTTATTAACCTAGTGAAATCTGAAAAGGCTTTCAAGGAATGTAGGGATGAGCCTTTTAAACCAGAAGGAGAGCACCTATTACTGAAAGGCATTTTATTATGAGCAAGACAGTGATACCTAGCATCACTGCAATGACTTCAAGAAAGGACACAGAAACTGAACTTCGTAAGACCAGACACAGAGGCTGGTCAAGGGAAAGAAAAGAGACAAGAATTCTAGCCACATATTGGATGGGGACCCATGGGTCACGATAAAGATAATTTTGCAAGGAAATGTAAAGGCAAGGGTCTGTCCCAGTCTTGTACTTTTTGCAACGCTCACACAGGATATCTGGAACTGTTGCTCAGGTAATGAAAGGGCCTTGCAGGATCAACCAAGTAATATCCACACAACCATCACAATTCCTTCCCCACAAGAACAGCCCAGCTGTGGCTGTTTAAAAAATTTAATTCTAAGAAGTAATTAAGCCAGATAAATTATTGTACAATTATTACAGTACATAATATGTACTACAGACTGTTCCAATCTTTTTCTGGATTTCTGTTCTGCTGCTGCACAGTTTTACAAGAGAACTGCAGACAAGCAGTCACTTCAATACATTAATATGTAAGAGAGCTTGTCTTGTCATCCTCTTCATCCTTTTCTACTTAGATCTGTTCTTGGTTTCTAATTTCTCACTATAAATTCCTGTGAGGTCTACACAGAAACAGAGGATAATATTCAAAAGTTCTGATATTTGGAAGGAGGTAACACACAAAGAAACAAACAAAACCCATGAGTGATATTGGCCAACTGATAAAAAAAGGGCAAGGGGGAGCTGGAAAAAAATGATAAAATTCCATAGCAATAATCTAGGTGAAAAAATCACCTGCTTGAATATACAACTGGTAAAGAAAATACATGGGAAGGTCTGAAGGATGTATTACTGCAAGAATACCAAGGTGGGGCAGTTTTTGAAGGTTATGCAAAGTACAAAAGAACAATTTGATTCTTCCGTCTATGATGGCCAGACAAGAAGTACTGACTTAATGGGTAGCAATAACAGTTGGAGTTAAGTATTAGGATGAACTTTAAATTGCTAAGGAGACCAAAACATTGGAGCAGATAATGTTATAAGTTGGTGCTGTCCCTCTTTTAAGATCAGGAATAAGAAAGGGCCTCCTTTGGGCTGTGTAATAGACTGGATAACTCCACTCTCACCCCCAGGCCCATTCTAGATTTCATTTGTGTGATTCCAGAGATGCCCAAACTAGCTGAAAGGATAAATTTCTCCTTAGGCATAGCATGCAGAAATTGAAACCATCCCAAGAAGAATAAAAAAAGGCCACAAACAAACCAGAATATTCTGAGTGTATCAGTCAAGAGGTTGAATATGGAATATAGGAGTGAAAAAAAAAAAAAAAAAAAAAAAGAAAAGGAACTTTAATGCCATTACCTAAACAATTCTCTGGTTTAAGGGGATACTGCTTCAAGTTCCAGTATTTCTGAAAGCAGTGAAGAAGCACATTTATCATAACTGTGGTTTCATCCACTGCTTCTGTGGGCAGTAGTAAAGGCCTTAATGAAGAATTGCAGATAGTTTCTATCTTTGTCATTAAAAATGCCTTGGACACATTCAGCTTTTAACATTTCAAAACCTGTTTACAGCCAAGTTGCACAAAAAGTCCCACTGTTAGACTGAGCATGAGAGGAGGAATTTTATTGGTAAGTGAGAGAATGAACAAAGATGACAGGACTGATGGGTTGTGGAGCCTCCCTCCTCGGTGATCTTCAAAAGCCACCTGGGCATGGTCCTGGGCAGCCTGCTCTGGGTGTCCCTGCTTGAGCAGGGGTTGGAGCAGAGGGCCTACAGAGGGCCCTGCCAATCACAACCACTCTTTGATTCTGTAATAATTTTGAAGTATTCAGAAAGAAGCCATACAGAAAGAATTACTATGCCCAGTCCTCTGTGTGTGTGTGCATGTGTCGTCATGAACACGAGTCTCAGGATGTGCAGGGAAAAGCTTTCCTCTAACAACTTATTTTTATGCTGTATTAATATAATAACCAAGACACTCAGATGGAAGACAGTGAATGATTTACCTTGTTTCCGATTACTGACAACTTCAATAAAATATTTTGCTAGTTTTTAATAGTATTTACTCATAGTCAGCGCCCATCTCTTATTTTGTTTTTTGAGCACCACCAACACGTACTTCAGCTCCTCAGCACACCAGAGCAGTCAATCTGATGCTTTTAACCCTCAGCCCCCTATGAGTTAATAAGTACAGCCAGAATATCAATACTTCATTGAAATATTCACTCCTAATTAGAAGGATAAAGAGTGTCAAGCTCAAAAGCACTACATAGAGACCAGATGATTTAGGCCCCCCTCTCATAATTAGCAACCATTTCAAGGAAAGAGGACTTTTTATGTGCTCAACATTAACTAGCTGTATAAGCAGGGTTTAAAGCATGACAGAAGCCACAAGAACACTGTGCTATGGTTTGTTCAAGGCTACAGATTGTCTCCTTAAAGCAGCTCTTCCTCAAACAGCTGCAAGGGGAAGGTGAAAAACACTGCCACTATGAATTTCTGCAGTTTTAGTTAAAAAATCAAAGCAATTTTGGAACTTTTATGCAGAGATAAACTTGATGTGGTTACAGTATCACTTATTAGATTAATCGTGCTGCTTTAACACTCATCCTTCAGTTGCAATATACTAGAAAGAAATTTCCTGAGTGTTTAACCATCCCTGACATTTTACAGGTATGCAGCCTCCTTGCTAGTTCATTAACATTGGTTACTCAAAAACATTTGGGAAGAACTATTTAAGAGCTGTACTGATTTTCTCTGAATGTATTTGCAGTCTAAGATTCACATTTCAGCTCTCAGAGACTGCAGAGAAGAGCTGAAGTAGGCTGCATTTGATCTACTTCAGTATTTCTTTTGAGTAGACTGCTGGCTTTTTGTTGATCTGAATAGTTTTACGTGAGTCAAAATATCATTTTGCGATGAGGTTTTACATAATGGCAGGATTAGACAACCTTGAGCTGAACACCTTCCCTTCCCGCACCACTTAGTCATTCTCCTCTGGCATGGAGGTATTAACAGATGTGCTCAATTGTGCTGCACCACGTGAGGTTAACGCTTCAAGGCCAGAGCTCAGGACAACGTGCCTGGAAAGGAGATGGCAGCTGTGAGTGTGAAGGACTTCTGAAAAGGAAATTGGCTGCACAGACTTGCACTGGTATAAAGCAGGGTCCTGCATCGACTTTGGAGCGTTGGCTGGCTGTGAAGGAAGTGGTTGCATGTGTGCTCTGGTACCAGAACAGGCATCGCTGACATTATTGACAGCAGTGATGACTAGTTGCTGATCTTTTCTAGGTACAGATGAATAACAAAATGCAAGAGTTTACGTCTGAGTCACTTTTTACAGTCACATTATGTAGTGCCTGCACCCTTTAAAGGTATTTCCCTCTCATACAGCTATGGCTAGGTTAGAGGCTTGATCAAAGAAACAAACAAGCATCAATTAACATGTGGATAGGACTTCAGGATATGTGATGAAAAAGATAGTTTAAAACATAACAGGTCTTTATTGATGGAAAGTGACAGGCAAGCAGAGGCCAGCTGTACTAATGTACCCCCCCCCCCCCCCCCACTTCCCACCTGCAGTAAATCCAAAGTCATTCCCCCAGTCCATCCCTGGCTAAACATTGTCCTCTTCAGGCTGTGCCTTGATGGTCTGCCCCTTTTCTTTGTGGGTGATTGTTCTTGGGCTGGACATCAGCCTCACACCTCACCATGGTGGTCTGTACTGGCTTGGCTGGTGGTTGTCTGTTTGTGGCTTGGATGTTGTTCTCAGGCTGTTGTTCTCTGATGCTTTGCGCTAAGGCTGGTGGTGGCTATCTGGCTCTCAAATTGCCAGCATTTTGTTGATGTCGACCCACGCCCTAATGGTGCGCAAAAACTTTGTCAGTGGGTCCAGATCAATTTCCTTGTCATCTACCTTTTGACACTTAGAGGGAGGTTGGCCATCGAGGTCATCCATTTCTTTCGTGAATTTCCTCTTTCTCCCCATGCGCACCGTTTCATCCAGCCTCAATTGCTTATAGGGAGGTTGGCCATCGAGGTCATCCATTTCTTTCATGAATTTCCTCTTTCTCCCCATGCGCACCGTTTCATCCAGCCTCAATTGCTTATAGGGAGGTTGGCCATCGAGGTCATCCATTTCTTTCATGAATTTCCTCTTTCTCCCCATGCGCACCGTTTCATCCAGCCTCAATCGCTTATAGGGAGGTTGGCCATCGAGGTCATCCATTTCTTTCGTGAATTTCCTCTTTCTCCCCATGCGCACCGTTTCATCCAGCCTCAATCGCTTAGATGGGGGTTGGCCACTGAGTTCATCCAGTTCTTGAGACTTTCTCTTCCATCCCAGACGGGACATTACAGCCATCCTTTGGCTTTCGCAATGAATCGCTCAAAGGCTGGCAGTTCCTGTCTGCTTTCTCAGCACCCTGGCTCCAAGTCGCCTTGAACTGCCTGGGCAAGAATGTTGGCAAGATGTTGCCAGGCACTGGGCAGCTCTTTTTATAGGGTGGGGCCAGAGGTCACCACTGAGGTGACATCACAGTAGGTGGCAGCTGGCATCACGGGAGGCCCCTTTGTGGCAAAGGAGGCAGATACTGAGTACACCCAGCATCATTTGGCTCATCCTTACCACAGATCTAAGAAGCAGTCTTCTCCATTTCATCTCCAATTGATCTGTCTTACATGGCTCAACAAACGGTCTACCCTGCTGTGGGAGATGGTGCTGATTAGGAGAAACTTCTTAGAAAAAGTGGTTAGGCATTGGAAGGGGTTGCCCAGGGAGGTGGTGGAGTCACCGTCCCCGGGGGTGTTTAAGGAAAGGTTGGACGTGGTGCTTGGGGACATGGTTTAGTAGGTGAAATTGGTGGTAGGGTGATGGTTGGATCTGATGATCTTGGAGGTTTTTTCCAACCTGAATGATTCAGATTCTAAAGAGCTCAGGGATCTCTGTTCATACATACACACTCTCTAGATGTGGAGCCAGAGAAATAGTCTACTGAATGTCTTATTCCTGAGAGAGTTGGGGTTGATGGGCTGAGGGGGTTGGAGTTAGTCAGCCTGGAGAAGTCTCTGGGGAAACCTTACAGCAGCCTCCCAGTACCTAAAGGGGGCCTACAGGAAAGCTGGGGAGGGACTCTTTGTCAGAGGGTATAGTGACAGGACGAGGTGTAAAGGTTTTAAGGTAAAAAAAAAAAAAAAAAAAAAAAAGGTAGGTTCATTTAGATATTAGGAAGATATTCTTCACAATGAGTGTGATGAGGCACTGGAACAGGTTACCCATAGAAGCTGTGGATGCCCCATTCCTGGAAGCATTCAAAGTTGGGTTGAAACTTTCCTCTTGTTAACACTAAGTAGTTCACCTCTCCAGTTCCTTTCCCCAAAACTTGTCTCTCTGCTTTTGGCTTGTTCTTTCACTCATTTGCTCATCTCTCTCATGTATTCTCATAACTGTTTCTTTCTTTCCTCTTTCTCCTCTGCAAGCATTTTTTTTTTTTTTTTTCCTCCCGCAAACTCCCTCAGGGCAGAGGGAAGAACTGCGGCGACAGTATTGACAAACAAGCAAGCTGGAGAGCAAGAGAGCAAGAGCTGGCAGTGGAAGTAGAGAGGAAAGTGCACTTTTGAAGATTAAGTATTAGAATGAAGTTTTTAGTGACATAGAACCAAAAAGCTGTCTGCAGAAGGAATGTTTTTGATTTCCCTTCAACGTCTGAGAAAAAAATTTGAGTAGTCTACTATTGTTCCGACATGAGAGCTCTGGCAGCCTTCAATACTTCAAGAAGTTGGTTTGGCAGCATGACCAATATTGACTTTCTTATACCTTTCACAAGTAAACACATATTATTT